>NC_056625.2:138244986-138877843 GCF_002870075.4 Lactuca sativa | reverse complement strand
TCAATTATGATTACGACATTCCTCTTCACAATTCGAATTCTGAGAACATAGCAAATAAAACATTATGTGTCGTGTCCCATACGCTTCGGGTATAGGATCGATTGCAAATGCTTTAATATTTGACCATTCTAAAATTTTCCAAATGTCAAGCGCATTTAGAGGGAAAAGGGACTAGAATTGGTTTTGACTAAACTAATTAAACAACTATCAAAGGACAATCCAAAGTTTGATGAGGATTGGTCGCTTGTGAGTAGTTGGAAGCATCGTATTGGATGAACCATACCGACATTATTATGAATAGAAAAGATTCTATTAAGAATGAGTTGTCATATGGAAATTATGGAAATGTTTCCATATTGGATGGACCAGATCGACATCATTACGAATAGATAAGATTCTATTAAGAATAAGTTGTCATATGGAAAATATGGAAGCGTGTACATATTGGGAGTTGAATATTAAAAAAATATATGTCTAAGATTAGGAACTTTTATGCAAAAGGATGTTCAAAGGAATGTACTTTGAATGAGAGACATCATATCTAAGGGATTGTCTTGTAACAATCTCCGATAGAAGATTTTGTAATATCATTGGCAATAGTCTTTGTGACTTTGGTGCAGTGTCATTACAAAAGGATCATTGCATAAAATGTTAGAATCTAACATATTCTATAAGTGGCAAGAATTTGATATTCTTACACTTATGAAAAAGGATTTGGAGTTGTGAAATGAGAAAGATTGGAAATGTGTTCAATTTGATCTATTTCACAAAGTAAGAACCATAGGTAAACATTGTGTGCATGCTAGGAGCATGGGACAAGTGTTGTAATTCAAGTAAGAAGTTGATTAGCCGAAACAACAAATAATGAGTAATCTATATGGTGATAAATAAAAGGTGTTTTATTTATGCTCAAAGGTTTGAGGCCATATGGGATTAGTATTATTCTTGTGTTTCACTTTGCATGTTTTGACTTCCAGAATAATTGAGTTTATTAAGAATAATCGAATGGGCCACAGTCGTTCATATGTTGGAAGTAGATATGAATAAAGACTGTTGTGAATTGGTGTGTGGATTGTCTAAAGAGCATTAGACATAAGCAAATGTCTGCTGCAACGTTCATGAGTGCTTATGAATATGAATTTGAGCATTGGATTAAACCCACGCTCACTTGGATCAATCCATGGATTGTGTCACGAGTGATTGGTGAGACGATAACATCTTATACTCTTGAAACCGAGATGTGCGAGTTGTATCTTGCGAATCGGTTGCACATTGATAATATGTAAACACACTAGTAACTTGGTGTTATAAAACATATTGTTGTGTGTAATTCGGTGAGTGAGTGCAAGCAAGCATTGTATCAAAGTTTATCCGTTCCTTTTATCCAAAGTAGGATAAAAGCGATATCTTTGGGCCCCTCGATGATTTTGTGATGAAAAACGTAAATGCTCGGCCGGGCTAGGGCTAATTTGATTTGTTCAATTAGTCAGTCGTCATAAATCGGGAATCGAGATATAGTACAAAGAGAATGATTTGAAATCATATCTCATATGATATCTAGAATGGAGGAATATATGATCCCTTATCTAAGGACACGCGTATCTGATAGGATCAGAGTTGACAGCGGCTTTGGAGAGCTACGATTGCAGATCAAGATCTGAAGTCAGACGCATAATAGTTATTAGACTTATCCAAGTGGGAGACTATTGGATTAATGTCTAAGTCCATAACTATTTTGGTATGTACTTGACCCGATGGTGCATGGTCCTTTTGGGTTGCCTTCACCAAAGCAACTTGATAGGATGAATTATGGAGAGAAAGGATTAAATATGGTTTATTGATATATTATGAGAATAATATATTAAAGGAGAAATCATACTGTTTAATTAATATTAGTCAATAATTAATTGGTAATTAGTTTTGTGACTAAAAGAGATTAATTAAACTTAAGGGACTGGAATTGTAATTATAAGATAATTGCAATTTGGGCCATGGATTGCCTTTTATTATAAGGTGGATGAATTCTATGGGGGAAGCCCATATGAAATCGTCCAAGGCCTTAAGGAAAGGACTCCATGGGTTGCTTAGGGCTTAAGCAACCAAATTAGGGTTTCCTTGTTAGATAACCCTAATTGCGTCCTATATATATGGATCCCTTATGACCCAAAACGTGGCTAAGACTTCTCTAGGGTTTGTGGACGGTTTTGGGCAGCCTCTAATCTCTCTCCTCTTTATCCTCTTGCTTATGGTGTTTGTGAACCATTAGAGGAGTGACACTTGTGACTCTAAGCCTTCCAAAGTCAATACAAGGAGATTTGGGATTGTTATTGCTACATAACAATCAAGGTAATATTATAAACCTATTCTCATGTTAATATGATTACTTGTATGCTAGAATTAGGATTTATAGTCTTGGATAACTTGCATGTACAATAGAGAAACCTAGATCGAAGCATTAGGGTTTGTATGAGCACATAGGATGTTCTTAGGACCAAAACCCATCAAATACACGCTCACTTCGAGGTTCAAGCTTGTAGTGAGTCTCTCGTCTTACAAAATCTTCACAAACCCAAACTTTGATATGTTCCAACAAGGGAACCTTCCCTGTCCACATCTCGTGAGGTGTTTTAGCAACCTTCTTTGTCGGGACTAGATTAAGGATATGGGCGGCAGTCTCTAAGGCATACCCCTAAAACGATATCGGAAGCAAAGCTCGACTTGTCATGGAACAAACCACGTCCAACAAGGTTCGATTACGCCTCTCAGCTACACCATTCAGCTGCGGTGTCCTAGGAGGTGTCAATCACGAAAGAATTCCACATTCCTTAAGATAGTCGTGGAACTCGATACTAAGATACTCACCACACTGTAGGATCTGAGCATCTTTATCTTCCTGCCCAATTGATTCTCTACTTATTGCTTAAACTCTTTAAACTTTTCAAAGGTCTCTGACTTATGCATGATCAATTAGATATATCCATATCTACTATAATCATCGGTAAAAGTCACATAGAAGCGGTTAACATCCTTTGTGGTGGATGTGAAGGGCCCACACACATCTGTGTGTATGAGACCCAACAGATCCTCATCTCTTTCATAAGTACCAGTGAAAGGTGATTTAGTCCTCTTACCAAGTAAACAAGACTCGCACGTCTCATCTGACCTAAGGTCAAATGACTCCAACACTCCATCCTTTTGGAGCTGGGCTATGCGCTTCTTGTTGACATGTCCAAGACGACAATGCCACAAGCATGCCTTGTCAAAAACATTAGACGAATCAATATGTAACACATTATTTGCTAACTTATCTACAACCATCACAGTTTCATATACACCATTACAAGGTGATGCTTCAAAATAAAATAAACCATTATAATAAGCATTAATATTAACCAATTTCATTACTGAATGAAAATCTAAAACCTTTTCTGTACAATCCATGAAAGGAAATAATATTCCTCATCATTTCTGACGAGTAGCAACAATCATTCAAATCTAAATCTAACCCACTACTAAGCACTAAAGAATAAACTCCGATCTTGGTGATAGGCGTTGATTTCCTATTTCCTATTATTAGGTTAATCTTCCTATGCTCCACATCCCTACTTCTTCTTAATCCCTACAAATCAGAACAAATATGAAAACCACATCCTGTATCAAGGACCTAAGAACCAGTATATGATGAGTTTTCAGATAGAATAGTATAAATACCTGTGAAAGTGGGCTTTATCTTCCCATCCTTGATGCCTTGCAAATACTTCAGGCGACTTCTCTTCCAATGCCCCTTGTATTGGTAATAGAAGCACTGTGCTTCCTTCGAATCCGAAGAGGGAAGAGCAAAACCAGACTTTGCTTTGGATCCACTAAAGGAACCTTCATGGTACTTTCCCTTCCCGATCGATTTAGAGGGAGCTTTCATCTTCTTCCCCTTTCCTTGTCTAATGGACAAGATAGGAGTGGCAGCAGTAGGAGAAGGAACGACACTTTTCCCCTTTAAACCACTTTCAACAACTCTAAGTAAACCTTGAAGTTTGCTCAAGGTGAATTTTCCTTCCTCAAATGATAAGTCATCTTGAACTGATCATAGCTGGGAGGTAAAGAGTTTAGGACTATGTCAATAGCCAACTCTTCATCAAATTTCACGTTCAACTTGAGCAGACGATCCACATATCTCTGCATATGTTGGAGAAGGGTCTTGATAGACTCTCCATCCTTCATTTTGGTTGTGATGAATTGCATGACTATCTCGTACCTCTCTTGACGTGTTTTTTGATGGTACTTTTCCATCAAGTCCTGGCACATCTCATAAGGCCAATAGTCTTCGTAGAACCACTGCAGCTCAGGAGTCATGGTGACAACCATGATACATGACACTTAGGTCGCATCCTTGACATGGGCCTTATGCCCAACAATTTGTTCGGGAGTTGATTTGGACTCATCAATCTCATTCAGCTCCTTGTCGAGGACATACTCTTTGTCTTCGAATCGCAAGGTCATTCGGATATTGCGGATCTAATAATTGAAATTGGACCCATCAAATGTCACCTTTGCACAAATGCTCAAGAGGGAGAAAGAGTTGGAGGAATTGTTGTTGTTTGAGGAATCGAAAACGTTGTTTGAAGAAGACATCTGTAAAAGAAGAAGGACAAGTTTTTATTAGATATGAAAACCTCAATATAATACCTAAATGAAATATTGAGGCTAGGACCCAACACAATAATTTACAATTCGGAAGAGGGATGTTGTAATCCAATTGTAAATTATTTGAAGGTAGGTAAATGACGATATACCAATTCCACCACGAAAAACGAAATTCAAATAAATTAGGTTTTATTAAATGAAATTCCTAGATCTTTTGAGAGTGATTGAACTTTGCAGAGGCATGTTAATATCGATTATTCCCTTCAAGTTTGTGACCGGGATACCGAGGATCACAAACAAGGTATGAATAACCGTGCAAATTAGCTTGGTACTCTCATTGTTATTTACCACGTAATCAATGTGTCGGTTAACCACACACGCTCCATTGATCAATGATAATTTACGAGCCACCCATTGCCACTATTTTCTCGTCCAAGTTAGTGTGTCGGTTAACCACACATGCTCTACTAACGACTTGGCAAAGTGCAATGTGCAATTTCATGGATTAGCATCAAATTCACATTCCTAAAGTAACTAAGATTGAAAATTTATAAAAACATTTAGTTACTTTATATTTATCATTATAATTATTAATGAGAGAATTAATGTCCTATCCTACCCGTTCGACTAACGACCCTCCACCAATCAAGGAAGCGGTGGGTGAGAGGGGACACACCATTCAACCGACATTTTATAGGCAGTTTCCTTATACGCTATAACGTCTGTGTTTCCGGGCTTGCCGTTTTTTAGCAATGGAATAGTCTATGTTAACTTTTGTAACCCGTTTTGAAATAATAGAAGTATATTATTTGAGTATTATGTGTTTTGTGCCTAATTGCTTAATTATGTGGTTTGATTAATTAAGAATAAAAATAAGCGTCAAAAGTAAAGTATGAGGTAAGTCCAATATCTTTACATAAAGTTGTAGTGGTCGAAATGAGGTTTCCGAATATATAAGGAATGCCGAAATCCGAGTTATAACGAAGAAGTTATGACCTGTCGAAGTTTCGCGACAGAACCGGCACGACCCAGCGTGACGTAAATAGTGAATTTAAGGTAGATAGATAACTATCCTTAGTGATCTAAATGAGAATTGAAGATCTCATCGATAGTAGTGCAACGACGGAAAGACGGACGGGATCGGAGTTCAGATGAAGGAGTTATGAATTTCGAACGGAGTTTTCCTGTCCCGGCCTACTAAAGATAATATATAAGTAATATACTTATAATATATTAAAAATAAAGTCACAATTATCCAATGGAGTCTAAACGAGAGTTGTAGAGCATAATCTCACCTTCGCGGCGATATAAAGAACGTCGAAAACGGAGTTCGTATGCGAAAGTTATGAATTTCTGAAGTTCGGGGCGCGAAACCCCAAAACTGTCAGATGCCATGACGTGGCAAGCAGTGCCACGACGTGGCAAGTGTCCTGTCACCTCCGGAAGGCCCCCAGATGCAACTTGGGATGACGCATGCAGTGACGACCAAGCCCACGACGTGGAACAAGGTTGCCACGACGTGGCAAGGGCCAAATTTGCCCTATAAATAGATTTGAAGGGTCAGCCGTTTAGGGTTGCTATTTTCTCTCTTCTCTCTCCCGTTTTATATCGTTTTACATGCCAGAAGTACCCTGAAGCCACGGTAATATCCCCGAGACCCGAAGCAAGTCCCGAGATCCCGAAGATCCCGAGAAGTGCGATTCCCGAGTCGAAGCTCTGCCCGCGAGAAGTTCGATTTTTGTAGAGATCTTCCAGATCTGCTGAGGATTACTACTTCTGCAAGTCGTAGTGCTGTCCGATCATCTTCTGATCAAGTGAGTGTATACTACCTTTCATAAACACGATAATAATACAAGTGCGGTTTGTGTGTATTAAGTAAATTGTGGTTTATATGTGTGAGGGTATAGTTACTTTCTTCTAACGAGTAACTATGAAGTATTTTATATGATATACTTGTTATGTGTATATTTTGTGATTGTATGCGCGAATGGATATTCACTTTATTCTATCTCATAGATCTGAATTGTTTTCTATGGAATACGTGTTATGTGGTATGCCTCATCTGTTATCTGGATTATATACTGAATGAAAATGATATACAGGTTTTAAACTATGTATGAAAATATATATATTTTTGTCTACTAATATGTTGGGTAGAACATGGGTAGATAGTTGGTGTGTAATAAACAGATGAGAGGCCTCGATGTTGTTGTTGTTGTTGATCTAGTTATTCAGCGGAGTATGGATAACGACCACGGACTCCTTCTAGACAGTCCAGTGGAACGCTAGCAGGTTCATAACCTGTAGGTGTTGTGAACGATGTGTTCACCGGTGTACTCTATCCCCCTCATGGTTGCCTTTAGGATATCTATTGTTGAGGAAACCCCTTCGCAGTGATGTCCGTCCCGATGAAAATCCTAGATTAGGTCCCCTGAGATAGATGTTGTTTTAGGGACGTAAAGTGAGGATAACGGGAATGGGTAATCGGGATAGTGATTGGTTGGTGAAATTAAATATAACTTAATTATTGTGGGTTGAAAACCCTATATGCTCACCAGGCTCCCAAGCCTGACCCACTCAGTTTTATTTGTATTACAGGAAGTGGCACAAGGGCGTAAGATGGATGGATCATCTTGTTGTTTTGTTAACAAGTCTGTATATGTATATATTTGTTGAATGACTTGTAATGTTTATCGTTTATGCTTTATGGTCTGTATTGGAACATGACATCCCGAGTTTTGATTATATAATGAAATGCATCTCTTGATGAAATGCTTTGATAAATATTATTTTATCATGTTTTGTTTTGGGAACAAATTCTACAACTCTTTCAAATCAAAAGGATTTACTCTGAAATTATTTAAAAGCATAAATGAAAATCGGTCTTTTCTGGCCGAGATTTTGGGGATGTCACAGTTGGTATCAGAGCATTAGTTTAAGCGAACTAGGAATTTGTAGGATTTCTAGACTTAAACTTAGAATGCTAAGTGGAATTTTAAGATGTGTGTCTGTTGGATTTTAGACACGAGCACTAGTTTATTTTAGGAAAGTTGCCTAAAATGCTTTTATGTGCTAAATGTTATATGTTGCCATACATGATATTAATTGTTCGGATCTATGGTTTGTTGCCAACCGGATCTGAAGGTTTATGTGTTTAGGATTCTAAGCGTATGTATATGATATTAGAACTAGCATGTAATCGTTTGGAGTAATAAGGTGAAATTATTCGGTGTGTAGATCAAAATGGTGAGAACAAGGAGTGGCGTTGGAAACACGGATGAAAACAGGAATCAACCGCCAGTGATTGAGCAGATACCTGTTGTAGCAGCAGCACCAGAACCAATAACAATGGCTGCGGTGCAAGCCATGATTCGGGCTATGCTAGCCGAACAACGGGAGGAGATGCGAAAAATGTTGCATAATAATAGGGATGAACCTATCATACCTATTGAGGAACCCGAATTAATTCCCGAGCAATCGGAGGAAGGGAACAATAGTCGCATGATGAGTCAAGTTGGGACTCAAGGGGAACGAAGGAACGATCCGGAAAGGAGAAACAACAAGGATGGGCGAATGTACAAGAACTTCTTGGGCGCCAAGCCGCCAAGTCTTTCTGGGAGCCCAAAGCCTGTTGAGATAATGGATTGGATCTCCGAAATGGAGATGGTATTTGAAAGTTACGACTGTAGCAACAAACAGAAGACCGTCTTTGCAGTTAGACAACTGAAGACTGGATTCTTGAGTTGGTGGAAGTTGTTGGCAGATACTATGCCACGAGGAGAAGGCCTGAAAATGTCATGGGAGGAGTTCTTGGAACAACTAAGGGTGAAGTATTGTTCAGAGATAGATCTGATTGATCTGAACAATGAGTTCCAAAACTTGAAGAAGGGGAAGATGAGCATAGATGACTATGCTACTGCATTTACTGAAAAGATGAAGTTGTTTCCGTACCTAGTGCCAACGGAACTCTCCAAGATTGAGAGGTTTGCTAATGGACTGCCTGCCGACTTTGGTCCGACAGTCAAGATGGCAACTACTCTGAAAATGGTTGTTCGTGCAGCTAAGAATGTGGAGGCCCAGCAGAAGGAAAAGGGTCTGGAAAGAACAGATGTTGGTGAAAAGAGGAAGTTCGATGGAACTTCAGGGTCCAATAAGAAAAACAAGTTCTCGAAGTCTGGTTCGAGGGGAGGTGGAAGTGAAGCGAAATGGTGCGACAAATGTAAGAAGAAGCATCATGGAAAATGTGAGGTGGCGAACACATGCTACAAGTGTGGAAAGCCAGGGCACTATGCCAATGAGTGTACCCTCACAAAGAAAGTTTGCTATGGTTGTGGTGAGGAGGGTCATATGTCGAGAGATTGCCCGAAGAAGAAGGAGGCAGCTAGACCCAACATTCCGCCAAAGCCAAAGGCGAGAGCATTCCAGATGACACTGGAAGCTGCTAAAGATGAAGCTGATGTCGCTTCAGGTACCTTTCTCGTTAACGAATTGCCTGCCCAAATTTTATTTGATTATGGAGCCAACTACTCCTTTATATCGCATGAATTTGGTAGAAAGCTAGCTTTTCCTGTTGTTAGACTAGATAATGCCTTATTAGTCGAAGTTGCTAGTGGCAAGTTTGTACCTGTTAGCTATCGCATGAAAAATATCTTAATTGATCTAAATGGGAATAAGTTCCACGAGGAATTATTGCCTATCAAACTAAATGGTTTCAACATCGTATTGGGAATGGATTGGCTTAGCGCCAACGACGCCGAAATTTTATGCAAGAAGAAAATAGTCAAAGTAAACCCGCCTGGGAAAGATTCTTTTATGGTGTATGGAGATAAATGCAGAGTGAATTCTGGAATCATTTCATTGATGAAAGCCAGAAAATGTTTGACCAAAGGGTGTACATCATACTTAGCATTCGTGATTGATGCTAAGAAGGAAAAGAAGGTGATGCAGAATATTCTAGTGGTGTGTGATTATCCGGAAGTATTTCCCGAAGATCTTCCTGGATTACCGTCTGATCGACAAGTGGAATTCCGTATTGACTTGTTCCTAGGAACGACGCCAATTGCAAAAGCACCTTATCGATTAGCACCGACGGAGATGAAGGAGCTAATGATGCAACTTCAGGAGTTATTGGACAACGGTTTCATTAGACCTAGTTCATCACCCTGGGGAGCTCCGGTGTTATTCGTGAAGAAGAAAGATGGAAGTATGAGAATGTGCATTGATTACCGAGAGCTGAACAAGGAAACAATAAAGAATAGATATCCGTTGCCGAGGATTGATGACCTGTTTGATCAATTGCAAGGTTCGAGCTATTTCTCGAAGATCGATCTAAGGTCAGGATATCATCAGCTAAAAGTAAGAGAGCAAGATATCGAGAAGACTGCATTCAGAACTAGATATGGACACTATGAGTTTTTGGTTATGTCGTTTGGACTAACCAATGCTCCAGCAGCATTCATGGATTTAATGAATAGGGTTTGTAATCCTTTTCTTGATAAATCCGTGATAGTGTTCATAGATGACATTCTGATTTACTCGAAAAGCCAGGAGGAGCATGGCAGACACTTTCGAGAAGTGTTGGAAGTTTTGAAGAAGGAGAAGTTGTATGCAAAGTTCTCCAAATGTGATTTTTGGATTCGTGAAGTCCAATTCTTGGGTCACGTGGTCAACCAAGAAGGGATAATGGTTGATCCAGCAAAGATTGAAGCTGTAACGAAGTGGGAACAACCAAAAAGTCCCACGGAGATCCGAAGCTTTTTAGGATTAGCCGGGTATTACCGAAGGTTTATCCAAGGCTTTTCTTCGATTGCTACTCCGTTGACATCTTTGACCCACAAAGGAGCTACTTATGCTTGGGGTGAGAAGCATAAGGAAGCATTTGAGAAGCTAAAGGAGAAGCTATGCGAGGCACCGATACTTTCTCTACCCGATGGAGTTGAAGACTTCGCTGTCTATAGCGATGCGTTTGGTGTTGGATTGGGTTGTGTTTTGACCCAAAGAGAAAAGGTGATAACATATGCGTCTCGACAGCTGAAAGAGCATGAAAAGAATTACCCGACTCATGATTTGGAGTTGGCGGCGGTAGTTTTCGCTCTGAAAATATGGAGGCATTACCTCTATGGCACGAAGTGCCAACTTTTCACTGATCATAAGAGTCTCCAATATCTCTTTAATCAGAAGGAATTGAATATGAGGCAACGACGCTGGCTGGAATTACTTAAAGACTATGACTGTGAGATACTTTACCACCCCGGTAAAGCTAATGTTGTTGCTGATGCTCTCAGTCGGAAAGTCAATCTTGAAAGGAAAATGCCAAGAGCGTTGAGAATTGAAGTTGTCTCGACTATTTTGGAAAGTATAAAGAAAGCTCAGAGCGAAGCTTCTGAGAAGAATGACAAAAAGGAGGAACGTTTGGGCAAAACGTTGGTGTTCGGTGTAAACAGTCATGGACTGAAGGTGTTCCAAGATCGGATTTGGATACCTAAGACAGGAGGAGTCAGAGATCTTCTGATGGAAGAAGCTCACAAAACCATGTACTCGATTCATCCGGGTAGCACTAAAATGTATAGGGACCTGAAACCCTACTACTGGTGGCCGACGATGAAGCTTGATGTTGCAAAGTATGTGGCTGAGTGTGTGACTTGTGCGAGAGTCAAGACACAACATCAGAAACCATACAAGAGTTTAGAACCTTTACCTGTGCCTATGGGTAAGTGGGAAGACATTGCTATGGATTTTGTCACTAAACTGCCCAGAACAAAGAATGGTCACGACATGATTTGGGTGGTCGTTGATTGATTCACTAAGAGTGCGCATTTCATAGTAGCCAAGGAGAAATGGTCTATGGAAAAGCTTGCAAATTCTTACGTGAAGGAAATTGTGAGGCTTCACGGTGTTCCGTTAACGATTGTGTCGGATCGTGATAGCCGTTTCACCTCACGATTTTGGAAAAGTCTACAAGAGGAATTGGGTACCAAGTTGTGTTTAAGTACAGCTTACCATCCGCAAACTGATGGTCAGAGCGAACGAACGATACAAACACTTGAAGATATGCTGAGAGCATGTACTCTGGAATTCCTAGGTAATTGGGATGAACATTTACCGTTGGTAGAATTTTCCTATAATAATAATAGTTTCCACTCGAGCATTAAGATGGCACCTTACCAAGATTTGTATGGACAGAAGTGTCGTACGCCGTCTTGTTGGCTTGAGGCTGGGGAAAAGCAGTTTATGGGACCGGAGATGGTTCATCAAACTGCTGAAAAGTTGAAAATAATTAGGGAAAGAATGTTAGCAGCTCAGGATCGTCAAAAGAGCTATGCTGACAAGAAGCAGAGACCGATAACTTTTGAGGTTGGGGATTCGGTTTTGCTTAAAGTCTCGCCGTGGAAGGGACTTATAAGATTTGGTAAAATGGGAAAGTTGAGTCCAAGGTTTATTGGACCGTTTAAAGTTCTTCAGGGGATTGGGAACCAAGCTTACAAGCTCGAACTACCAGAAGAACTGAATGGAATTCATAACACTTTTCATGTGTGTTATTTGAGGAAGTTCACAGGAGAAGTTCCCGACATAATTCCAATCTCTGAATTGAGAATTGATGAGAACAAAAGGTTGATTGAAGAACCAGAGGCAATTGTTGACCGAAAGACTAAGAAATTGTGACGCAAGATGGCTGGGTTAGTGCTTGTCCGATGGAAACACACGAATGGGCCGAATCTCACCTGGGAGACGGAGAGTGACATGATGGGTCGCTATCCGCATTTGTTTGTTGATGTGTGATTCCGGGGACGGAATCATTCTAAGGTAGAGAGAATTGTAACGCCTGTGTTTCCGGGCTTGCCGTTTTTTAGCAATGTAATAGTGTAGGTTAACTTTTGTAACCCGTTTTGAAATAATAGAAGTATATTATTTGAGTATTATGTGTTTTGTGCCCAATTGCTTAATTATGTGGTTTGATTAATTAAGAATAAAAATAAGCGTCAAAAGTAAAGTATGAGGTAAGTCTGATATCTTTACATAAAGTTGTAGTGGTCGAAATGAGGTTTCCGAATATATAAGGAATGCCGAAATCCGAGTTATAACGAAGAAGTTATTGATGGGTTTTGAGCATTCTAACACTTCCTAAGTGTACATGCAACTCTAATAACCTTGGATCTGTGTTTGTCTAATTATCATGCAAAGTTGAATTCCAAGGTTATATTCCTATCTAGCATACATGGGGAACAATTTTAACTTGAATCATAGATAGAATAACTTACCTTGTTGTTGATTGTGTTCCTTGAAACCTTGTGAGCCTAGCACCCCAAGTGTGATGCCTCAAATGCTTCACACAACACCAAATGCTCTTGGAAAGACTCTTGAGATAACACACACTTCTCAAAATCGGCCAAGCCCTCTAGTTTCTTCGTGTAGCCGATTTTGGTGGAGAATATGATTCTTATATAGTGTTGACACATCTAGGGTTACACCATGTAAACCCTAATGTGTCATGACTCTTCATTTCCATGACCCATGGGTTTGTAACTCCCATGGAGCATCCTATGGGTAGAACCCAACTTGATAATCCATGGAGCCTCTTAGCCCATTATACAAGATATGGATGATTTACATAATCAACCCATATATTTAATTAGTTATCCTTTGATCACTTAATTAATTCTAAATTAATTCTTGATCAAACTAATCAAATAATATTATTAATATATTAGAACTTATAATATATTAATAATCCCGAAGTGTTATTCCTCTCATTTAGTCTAACCAATTGCATGGTGCCATGCAACCCAAATGGACCATGTCGGGTCGGGTCAAGTACAAGCCCGAAATAGTTATGGACTTAGACACCTTATCCAACAGTCTCCCACTTGGATAAGTCTAATAACTATATCTCTAGTACTTCAGGAACCGACCGGCAATCGTAGCTCTTTCAAGGTCTCTCGGAACTGAGAAGATGATGATACGCCATTTAAGATAAGTGATCATATAATCCTTCGTTCTAGATATCAGCCGGACAAATACATGGAACAATGTCTTACTTATTGTCCAGCAGTTTGTTTCCCGATTTCCGATTTGTTTGACATAGAACTTAATTGAACACATCAACTTAGTTCTGACCGGGCCCGGTACATGGGTCAAAACAAAATCATCGAGGGGCCCAGATATCAGCTTCTAATCCAAGAAGGAACAGATAAACTTCGACTCATATGTTTGTTCTACCACTCATTGAATTACACACAAAAGTACGTTTTATAACATCGAGTTACCAATGCGGTTTCGTACAGTCAATGCATAACCAACTTGTAAGTAACAAATCATATCTCTAGGCTTGAAGACTTATATGATATTACCGTCTCACGATCACTCGAGATAGAATTCCATGAAGTGATTCCAGTGAGCGTGGGTTGAGTCCAATGCTCAGAACTTATGAGCACTCATGATTGTTGTAGCCTTGTCCAAGACCTCTACAACCAAACATGACAGTCTTGATTCATATCTACTTCCAACATATGACCGACTGTGGAGGTTTGAATAATATGTTATACCAAACAAAATTATTCTGGAAGTCAAAACATGCAAAAGAAATATAGTAAATGATCGACAAGAGATAGCAACACTTTACTCATAAATAAAACTCCTTTTATTCATCATCAAATGTCAATTACACTTTACAAATTTCGAGGTTATCTAACTACTAAATCTAATATCATCCTTCAGCCCTATGCTCCGAGCATGCTGAAGATGCTTAACCCGAGTCAGTCCCTTTGTGAGGGGATCTGCCGGATTCTCATCTGATGATACCCTCTTTGCCACGAGGTGTCCTTCTTCGATCCGATGTCTAATGAAATGGTATTTTCTGTCGATGTGTCTGGATCTCCCATGATCCCTTGGTTCCTTGGCTAAGGCAACAGCACTTTCACTATCACAGAAAATTTCCATTGGCTCTTTAATAGCTGGTACAACTCCAAGGTCTCCAATGAAGTTCTTCAGCCATATCGCCTCCTTTGCTGCCTCGCTAGCTGCAATATACTCTGATTCACAAGTAGAATCTGCCACTGTCTCTTGCTTGGAACTCTTCCAAGAGATTGCTCCTCCGTTTAGGGTAAAGATCCAGCCCGACTGAGAGCGGAAATTATCCCTATCAGTCTGGAAGCTAGCATCACTATACCCTACTACTCTCAAGTCATCACTCCCACCGAGGGTAAGAACCCAGTCCTTAGTCCTCCGTAGGTACTTGAGGATATTCTTTACCGCAGTCCAGTGTGCCTTGCCAGGGTTCGCTTGATACCTGCTAACCATGCTCAAGGCAAAAGCTACATCGGGTCGAGTACACGTCATAGCATACATGATCGATCCTACAGCCGAAGCGTAAGGTGTTCGACTCATTTCTGCTATCTCAGCCTCAGTGCTAGGGCTTTGTGTCTTACTCAATCTGGTGTTACTCTGGATGGGTAACTCTCCTTTCTTGGAATCCTGCATGCTGAATCTCTTCAGCACCTTATCCAAGTAGGTACTCTGACTAAGTCCAATTAGTCTTTTACTCCGATCTCTCAAGATTCTTATCCCTAGAATATAGGCAGCTTCACCAAGGTCCTTCATAGCGAAACACTTCCCAAGCCAGGACTTTACTTCCTGCAGGGTTGGAATGTCGTTTCCTATGAGTAGTATGTCATCCACATACAATACCAAAAAGCTAACTATACTCCCACTAGCCTTGACATACACACAAGATTCATCTTCACTCCTAGAAAAGCCAAATTCCTTGACCTTTTCATCAAAGCAAAGATTCCATCTGCGAGGTGCTTGCTTCAATCCATAAATGGATTTCTCAAGCTTACACACTCTATTAGGGTACTCGTTGCTGACAAAACCCTCTGGCTGACTCATGTAAACATCTTCAGCCAACTTTCCATTAAGGAAAGCGGTTTTGACATCCATCTGCCATATTTCATAATCATGAAATGCAGCTATGGCTAACAAAACCCGAATAGACTTAATCTTGGCTACGGGAGAAAAGGTCTCATCATAATCCACTCCAGGAATTTGAGAGAAGCCCTTTGCAACCAGTCTAGCCTTATAAGTGTGTACTTTACCATCCATGTCGGTCTTCTTCTTGAAGACCCATTTGCACCCTACTGTCTTGCGACCTGGTACATTTTCAACCAAGTTCCAAACTTGATTGTCATACATGGATTGTATCTCGCTATCCATAGCCTCTTTCCATTTAGCAGACTCGGGGCCTGCCATGGCTTCCTCGTAGCTGTTAGGGTCATCTTGACTTACTAGTGTCCCATCACTAATAAGTGTCTCACCTTCTGCAGTAATATGGAAACCATAGTAATGCTCAGGTGCACTCCTAACTCTCGTGGAACGCCTCAGAGGTACAGGTTTGTCAATTGGCTCAACAGGAGTTTCCTCCTCAAGTTGAGGGCTAGAGTTTGAAGTTCCTTCACCGCTTGATTCTTGAATTTCTTCAAGATCAATTTGCCTCCCACTGTCTCCTTGGCTTATAAACTCTCTTTCTCGAAAGACTCCTCTTCTTGCTACAAAGACCACATTGTCACTAGGTCTGTAGAAGAGGTAACCAAAGGATCGCTGTGGGTAACCGATGAAAATAGACCTCTCGCTTCGAGGTTCGAGCTTATCATGAGTCTTGCGTCTCACGAAAGCCTCACAACCCCAAATCTTGATGTGGTCTAGTTTAGGTACTTTACCAGTCCACATCTCGTGAGGAGTTTTGACAACTTTCTTTGTAGGGACTAGATTAAGAATATGGGCGGCAGTCTCTAAGGCATACCCCCAGAATGAGATTGGTAGCGTAGCTCGACTCATCATGGAACGAACCATATCTAGCAAGGTTCGATTACGCCTCTCAGCCACACCATTCAACTGTGGTGTCCTGGGAGGTGTCAATTGTGAGACTATCCCACATTCCCTTAGATAGTCGAGGAACTCTGAACTAAGATACTCACCACCATGATTGGATCGAAGCATCTTAATGTTCTTGCCCAATTGATTCTCGACTTCCTGTTTAAATTCCTTAAACCTCTCGAAAGTCTTTGACTTATGCTTGATCAAGTAGACATATCCATATCTACTATAATCATCAGTAAAAGTCAAATAATAACGATTAGCATCCCTTGTGGCATGTTTGAATGGTCCACACACATCCATGTGTATAAGGTCCAACAAACCTTCACCCCTCTCACACGAACCTGTGAAGGGTGACTTTGTCATTTTTCCAAGTAAGCATGATTCGCAACTATCATCTGACTTTAGGTCAAACGACTCCAAGACTCCATCCTTTTGGAGTTGGCCTATGCGTTTCTTGCTTATATGTCCAAGACGACAATGCCATAAAGATGCTTTATCCAAGTTATTATTAGTAGAATCAATACACAAAACATTATTTCCTAAGTTATCTACAACAGATACAGCTTCATACACACCATCACAAGGTAATGCTTTAAAATAAAGAACATTATTAAAGAAAGCATCAATAGAACCAACTTCATTATTAAATGAAAAGGTAAACCCTTGTTTGTACAAAGCATGAAAGGAAATAATATTTCTTGCCATTCCTGGCGAATAACAACACTTATTCAAATCTAAACTAAACCCACTACTTAGCGATAAAGTATAAACTCCAATCTTGGTAACAGGTAAAGCTTTCCTATTCCCCATGATCAAGTTTATTCTTCCTTGCTCCACATTCTCACTTCTTTTTAGTCCCTGCAAGTCACAAAAAATATGAATACCACACCCGGTATCAAGGACCCAAGATTTAGAATGGGGTGAGTTATTAGAAATGATAGTGTAAATACCTGCATGGTTGGGTTTAACTTTCCCATCCTTTACATCTTGCTGGTATTTTGGGCAGTTCCGCTTCCAATGAGCCTTTCCATGGCAATAGAAGCATTCAGCCTCTTTTGGGTCAGAAGAAGGAGTAATGAAACCTTTCTTGGTTCCACTTGAAGAAGAGCCATCAAGGGTCCGAGCCTTGGTACCCTTAGAAGAGCTCTTTCTCTTCTTCCCTCGACTTTTCCCGATTGCCAAAACCGGAGTTGAGTTTGGAGTAGGAGTGATAGCAACCGACTTCCCCTTAAGACCTGATTCTGCGGTCTTGAGAAGTCCCTGAAGTTTGCTGAGGGTGACTTCTTCCTTGTTCATGTGATATGTCATGCGGAATTGATCATAGCACGATGGTAAAGAATGCAAAATAATATCTATTGCAAGATCCTCCGGGAAGTTCACATTAAGCTTCAGCAAACGATCCACATACCTTTGCATTTTCTGCATGTGGCTCGTGACAGATTCCCCGTCCTTCATCATGGTTGTTATCATGGAGCAGATGATTTCATACCTCTCTTGTCGTGCACTTTGATGGTTTCTTTCCATCAAATCTTGGTGCATTTCATAAGGGTAGAAATCCTCATAAGACTTTTGGAGTTCCGCTGTCATCGTGGCCATCATGATGCAAGCCACTTTCGTAGCATCCCTTTCATGAGCCCGAAAGTCAGCGATCTCCTGAGGAGTTGCAGTGGTCTCATCAATCTCCTTAAGCTCCTTGTCAAGGACATATTCTTTGTCCTCGTAGCAGGTAATCATCCTGATGTTTCTGATCCACTCATTGAAGTTGGATCCATCAAAGGTGACTTTCCCACACAAGTTCATAAGGGTAAAGGAGCCATTAGGATTAGAGCCAGAAGCATTGTTGAAAGACATCTGAAGAAAAGAGAACAAGATTAGTTTAGATATAAGAGAGTCCTTAATAAAACACCCAAATGTAATATTAAGGCTAGGATCCAATCACAATATAATATAACTTAGAAGAGGTATGCCGTAATCTAAGCTATATCATATTTGAAAGGTAGGTGAATGACGATTCACCAATTTCCACCACGAAAACCGCAATATTTTAGTATTAGGTTTTTTGAATGGTTCTTAGAAATTCCTAGATTCTTTGAGATTCAATGAACTTTTCAAAGGCATGTTTCAATCTCGAGTGTGCCCTCCAAGTTTTGTGACTGGGATACCGAGGATCACAAAACGAGGTGTGAAGTAACCATGCAAATCACTTGGTACCCTTAAAGTTTATCACTCAATCGATGTGCCGGTTAACCACACACGCTCCATCGATACTATAATAAACCCTAAGTCACCCTTTACCTACCTTGTTAAGTCCAAGTTAGTGTGCCGGTTAACCACACACGCTCCACCAACGACTTAATCAAAGTGTAAAGTGTAATTTCATGGAATAGCACCTTATTCACATTTTTCCTAAAGTAACTAAGATTGGGAATTTAATAAAACATTTAGTTACTTTATAATATTCATCATACTTTGAATGAGAATTAATAAGTCCTTGTCTTACCCGTTCGGCTAACGACCCTCCACCAATCAAGCAAGCGGTGGGTGAGACTGGACACCCATTAAGTCACCATTTTATAGGCAACAACCTTATACCCACCTTATAGACCGGCTTCGTGAATGAAGCGTACTAGCGGTAAGACGACTTTGTTCTTATACATATATATATATATATATATATATATATATATATATATATATATATATATATATATAATTATTAAATCATAATAATATAAGTATAAGGGTTGAATTTTAACTTTTAAAATTCTAGGGGTTGGAACTAAAGTTTTAACTTAACTTTACTTGTTCCAAAACTTGAGGGCAAGTTTTGTAAACTTCCAAAACTTTTCATTTCTTGTAACTTATGAGTTTAATAGAGTAATAAAATGAGGACTTTTCATTTTTCCTAACTCTTGTGTTCTTTTAATGGTTTTTAATCCAAGAGACTTTTGGTTTTCCATAACTTGAGGACAAGTTATGGACTCCATTAAAACACATTATGATCATGAATTAATCTACCACATAGGTTACAAATAATTCCTATGATCATCTAAACATCATAAGAACAAGAATATGAATATGAACACTTTCAAGAATCAAAATCACATTTAATCTTTGTAATTTTTGATAACTAGTTGTTGTAAATGAGTTAGAAAAGACATTACACCTTCTAAAACAAGTTTTCAAGTACCAAAACATTTTAGGGTAATGATTCTAATCCATTTCCAGCAACTCAAGTCGAAATTCTGCACTCTGTCGACCCTACTCGCCGAGTGCATAAACCTACTCGCCGAGTAGGTTGAAGATACACATGAACTCGACGAGTCCTCCCCATGGACTCGCCGAGTCCATCAGTCAGACAGCAGAATTTTCGACTTTCTTCAACTTTTAAGCACAAATAACAAACAAACAAGCCTAGGCTCTGATACCACTGATGGGTTTTGAGCATTCTAACACTTCCTAAGTGTACATGCAACCCTAATAACCTTGGATCTATGTTTGTCTAATTATCATGCAAAGTTGAATTCCAAGGTTATATTCCTATCTAGCATACATGGGGAACAATTTTAACTTGAATCATAGATAGAATAACTTACCTTGTTGTTGATTGTGTTCCTTGAAACCTTGTGAGCCTAGCACCCCAAGTGTGATGCCTCAAATGCTTCACACAACACCAAATGCTCTTGGAAAGACTCTTGAGATAACACACACTTCTCAAAATCGGCCAAGCCCTCTAGTTTCTTCGTGTAGCCGATTTTGGTGGAGAATATGATTCTTATATAGTGTTGACACATCTAGGGTTACACCATGTAAACCCTAATGTGTCATGACTCTTCATTTCCATGACCCATGGGTTTGTAACTCCCATGGAGCATCCATGGAGCATCCTATGGGTAGAACCCAACTTGATAATCCATGGAGCCTCTTAGCCCACTATACAAGATATGGATGATTTACATAATCAACCCATATATTTAATTAGTTATCCTTTGATCACTTAATTAATTCCAAATTAATTCTTGATCAAACTAATCAAATAATATTATTAATATATTAGAACTTATAATATATTAATAATCCCCAAGTGTTATTCCTCTCATTTAGTCTAACCAATTGCATGGTGCCATGCAACCCAAATGGACCATGCCGGGTCGGGTCAAGTACAAGCCCGAAATAGTTATGGACTTAGACACCTTATCCAACAGTTATGACCTGTCAAAGTTTCGCGACAGAACCGGCACGACCCAGCGTGACGTAAATAGTGAATTTAAGGTAGATTGATAACTATCATTAGTGATCTAAATGAGAATTGAAGATCTCATCGATAGTAGTGCAACGACGGAAAGACGGACGGAATCGGAGTTCAGATGAAGGAGTTATGAATTTCAAACGGAGTTTTCCTGTCCCGGCCTACTAAAGATAATATATAAGTAATATACTTATAATATATTAAAAATAAAGTCACAATTATCCAATGGAGTCTAAACGAGAGTTGTAGAGCATAATCTCACCTTCGCGGCGATATAAAGAACGTCGAAAACGGAGTTCGTATGCGAAAGTTATGAATTTCTGAAGTTCGGGGCGCAAAACCCCAAAACTGTCAGATGCCACGACGTGGCAAGCAGTGCCACGACGTGGCAAGTGTCCTGTCACCTCCGCAAAGCCCCCAGATGCAACTTGGGATGACGCATGCAGTGACGACCAAGCCCACGACGTGGAACAAGGTTGCCACGACGTGGCAAGTGCCAAATTTGCCCTATAAATAGATTTGAAGGGCCAACCGTTTAGGGTTGCTATTTTCTCTCTTCTCTCTCCCGTTTTACATCGTTTTGCGTGCCAGAAGTACCCCGAAGCCCCGGTAATATCCCCGAGACCCGAAGCAAGTCCCGAGATCCCGAAGATCCCGAGAAGTGCGATTCCCGAGTCGAAGCTCTGCCCGCGAGAAGTTCGATTTTTGTAGAGATCTTCCAGATCTGCTGAGGATTACTACTTCTGCAAGTCGTAGTGCTGTCCGATCATCTTCTGATCAAGTGAGTGTATACTACCTTTCATAAACACGATAATAATACAAGTGCGGTTTGAGTGTATTAAGTAAATTGTGGTTTATATGTGTGAGGGTATAGTTACTTTCTTCTAACGAGTAACTATGAAGTATTTTATATGATATACTTGTTATGTGTATATTTTGTGATTGTATGCGCGAATGGATATTCACTTTATTCTATCTCATAGATCTGAATTGTTTTCTATGGAATACGTGTTATGTGGTATGCCTCATCTGTTATCTGGATTATATACTGAATGAAAATGATATACAGGTTTTAAACTATGTATGAAAATATATATATTTTTGTCTACTAATATGTTGGGTAGAACATGGGTAGATAGTTGGTGTGTAATAAACAGATGAGAGGCCTCGATGTTGTTGTTGTTGTTGATCTAGTTATTCAGCGGAGTATGGATAACGACCACGGACTCCTTCTAGACAGTCCAGTGGAACGCTAGCAGGTTCATAACCTGTAGGTGTTGTGAACGATGTGTTCACCGGTGTACTCTATCCCTCTCATGGTTGCCTTTAGGATATCTATTGTTGAGGAAACCCCTTCGCAGTGATGTCCGTCCCGATGAAAATCCTAGATTAGGTCCCCTGAGATAGATGTTGTTTTAGGGACGTAAAGTGAGGATAACGGGAATGGGTAATCGGGATAGTGATTGGTTGGTGAAATTAAATATAACTTAATTATTGTGGGTTGAAAACCCTATATGCTCACCAGGCTCCCAAGCCTGACCCACTCAGTTTTATTTGTATTACAGGAAGTGGCACAAGGGCGTAAGATGGATGGATCATCTTGTTGTTTTGTTAACAAGTCTGTATATGTATATATTTGTTGAATGACTTGTAATGTTTATCGTTTATGCTTTATGGTCTGTATCGGAACATGACATCCCGAGTTTTGATTATATATCTCTTGATGAAATGCTTTGATAAATATTATTTTATCATGTTTTGTTTTGGGAACAAATTCTACAACTCTTTCAAATCAAAAGGATTTATTCTGAAATTATTTAAAAGCATAAATGAAAATCGGTCTTTTCTGGCCGAGATTTTTGGGATGTCACATACGCCCCTTATAGATCGGCTTCGTGAATGAGGTTTACTAACGGTAAGACTGACTCATCTTATATATATATATATATATATATATATATATATATATATATATATATATATATATATATATATATATATACACACATATATAAATTAAACTTTTAATGTTATAATAGTATAAGGATGTATTTTAGACTTTTAAAATACTAGTGTTTTAGAATTTAGTATTTCAAAATTAACATTATAATTAAATTTTAAATTCCAAAACTTTGAGGGTGCAATTTGAAACTTTTCAAAATTACTAGTTCAAATTTTAAATAAATAATTAATCATATAATTAGAAATTATCATAAAATTTGACCAAATCCGTCTATTTTGATAAGGAAATCAGATTACCATTCAACAAAATCAATTTATGGAAATAAAAATGAGTTATGGTAATTATCCTAATCCAAACTAGACCAAAAATTCAGAAAATCAGCTAACAGAAGAGTCAACTCGTCGAGTTGTGCAAACATATAATGATTTCTGGTTTGCAAACGATTTTGGACAATCAACTATTGCATAAAATATAACAGAAAACATCCTAGGCTTTGATACCACTGATAGGTTTTGAGCACAACAACATCATATGTGATCATGCAACTCTAATTGCTTTTGATCTAATTTTTTCACTAGTTATACATACAAATAGAACTTCCAAAGCAATAACCCTAATACTAGCATACAATTTTGAAATTCAACGTGAAACTAGGGTTAGAATGTTACCTTGCTTGTTATATTGTAATAACAATGATTCCACAGATGATCTTGACTCTTGCAAGCTTTAGTGCCCTAAGTGTTGCACCTATAATAGAGTCACAATCACCAAAAGCAAAGGATGACTGAGAGAGAGGGAAAAATTTTGGCTGAGGTATCACTTAGAAGGAGTGGCTGGAAATAACTAGGAGGCCAGGGGGTCTTTAAATAGTTGTGGCTGCTAGGGTTTTCAGGTGGAAACCCTAATTCCTTCTTAGGCTCCAAGTAGCCCATGAACCCTCATTCTAGAAGGCCTTGGACGACTTCTATAGGGCCTTCTATAGATTTCGTCAAACTCTTCCAAAGGTGGCCCATCAGCCCAGTTTGCAACTATCGATAATTTGCAAAACTAGTCTCCATATTTTTATCAGTTCCTTTAATCCCAAAATTAATACCAAATTAATTTCTAATTAAATACTAATTAAATAATACAATTTCTAATTAATATTATTCTTATAATATATTAATAAATCATTAAATAATGTCTCTCTCCAAAATTCATCTTATCAAGTTGCTATGGTGAAGGCAACCCAAAAGAACCATGCTACTATCAAATCAAGTACATACCAATTATAGTTATGAACTTAGATACCTAATCCAACACTAGCTTCTCATGAAACTTCCTCCAAAACCTCAAGGTGAAACAAACACCTTGATCGGAAATCACTAAAATTGGAACCCCATGGCGAGCGACTACCTCCCTGATGTAGACGTCATCCACCTTCTTGGTGGAGATGCTCTTCAAAATAGGGATGAAATGAGCATTCCTGGTCAATCTATCGACAATGACTCAGATAGAATCAACCCCATGTGTCTTCCACAAAAACTTAGTGATAAAATCCATAGCGATATCCTCCCATTTCCACATGGGAATGGGTAATGCCTACAAATTTTCATGGGGTCTGTAATGCTCGGTCTTGACCTTTCGATAGGTCAAGCACCGCTCTACTTACCATGCAAGCTCCCTCTTCATACAGGGTCACTAATATCTCAGTCTCAAGTCTTTATACATATTTGTGGCCCCCGGATGGATCGGAAACTTTGACTTATGTGCTTCCTCCAATAATGTTTGCCTAACCACGCCAGAAGCTGAAACCCATACCCTGCCTCACCGAGTCAATAAACTATGACTATCTCTGACAAATAACAAAAATTTGGCCCCCCGATCCTCTCTTCCTTCCAATTATCCTTCTTTAGTCCCTCAACCTGAGCTTTCTTAATCAAATCAAATCGTGGTGAAATGATAACAATCCTCAAACATAGATATCTGATGGGTGTACTCCTTTCCTTGCGACTCAAAGCATCTGCCATAAGATTGATCTTCCTTGGATGATACAAAATCTCACAGTCATAATCCTTCACAACGTCTACACAGATCTACACCCGAAACCAAAATCAACGCATCATAATGGAACATAAAGCCGCCCATACCCTTAGGAAATGTTAAAATTGGTGCCTCACACAATATTTGCCTCAAAGTCTCAAATGCTACTTGCTTCTCAGGCCCCCACCAAAAAGTAACATTTTTCTTTGTCAACCGGGTCAAAAGGACAATAATCTTGGAGAAATTCTGAATGAACCTCCAGTAATAACCTACTAACAGAAGAAAAATCTAAACCTCAGATGGTGTCCTCGGAATTTCCCAATGCATCACTGACTTGATCATGGTTGGATCGACCAATATACCCTTTTAGTTGACAATATGACCCAAGAGTTGCACCCCACGCAACCAGAACTCACATTTAGAGATCTTGGTATAGAGTCTCTCCCTACTTAAAGTCTCGAAAACCTCCCACAGGTGCTCCTCATATTGTTCCTTGGTCTAAGAATATACCAAGATATCATCAATAAATACTATCACAGACCGACCCAACATCAGCCTGCATACCTGGTTCATGAGGTCCATGAATGTTACCGATGCCTTGGTGAGACCAAATGGCGTCACCATGAACTCATAATGGCTATAGCAATTCCTAAATGTCGTCTTCTACACATCCTCGTCCCTGACCCTTATCTAATGATAATCTGATCTCAAATCAATCTTGGAAAACCAAGATACAACTTGAAGCTGATCAAACAAATAATCGATCCTTATGAGTTGATAACGGTTACTCACCATAAACTTGTTCAACTCCCAATAGTTAATACACATCATGTGTGAGCCATCCTTCTTTTTCACAAAAAGGTTTAGTGCTCCCCACGATGAACTGCTCGACCTAATGAATCCCTTGTCTAATAGCTCATGTAGTTGCGTAGACAACTCTTGCATCTCCAGTGGCGCTAGGCGATACGACACCTTGGCTATCAGAGCCTCACTTGGAACCAAGACAACCTAGAATCTGCCTGCCTCTTAGGAGGCACCCCCGGTAAATCCTCAAGAAACACATTTGAGAAATATCAAACTATAGGGACATCCTTCACTGTCTTCCTCTCCATAACCCATGAATCCATAACATATGCCAAAAAATTGAAGCATCCTTGCTTAATGTACCTCCTAGACCTTGCAGCTGAGCAAAAGGCCAATCCCCACTGCACGACATCACCATAGATAACCAGTTCTCCCCTACTTGGGGTTCATTTGTCACCAATTGATTCTCACAATCTATCACAACCTCATTCTAGCTCAACCAATCCATGCCCACAATAACCTTAGTCCCTCGCAGAGGAATAGGGAATAGATCTATCGAGAGGAACAAATCTAGAACACAAGCGAGATGAACACTTGGAGCACTCATAAAATGGGCATCTACAATCTCGGAAATACAAAGCTCCTGGGGCACCATCAAACTTCTTGCTAAGAACAAGAGAAACAAAAGATCAAGTAGCATCCGAGTCGAAAAGAACATAAGCAGTGATACCATTAACTAAAAATATCTCTATACATGATCAGATAAAACATAAGCATAAAAAACGAAAACAATAAAGAGCATCAAACGATACATACCAGTACCCAAATCTGGAGCTGCTTGGGCCTCCTCAGTCGTCAACCGAAATGCTCGACTCCTCACCACAGCAGCTTCTAGCTTGCCCTGGCGGCCATTAGTGATCCTCAAAATAGTTGGAGCGGGTGCCGTCACTACTCCTCCCATAAATCTCAGACAATCGGCATTCTTGTGGTCCGTCTAATTGAAATGAAAGCAAATCAAACCCGATCCCTGGGTATAATCCCTGCTAAAGTGACTAGTCTTGCAACACTTGTAGCATCCCAAACAACCTATCACACATGCCCTATACGCCCCATCATGTGGTTTCTTATACTTTCCACAATAGCCCCACCATGCCGAACTCTAGATCATGATTCAAAAATCTTGGGATTCTTTACAGGGCCCACCGATGTCTGAACCTGCTCTGGATTGCGTTTCAACTGAAGCTCCAAATCAATCTCCCGCTCCAAGGCTCTGGAAATCATGTCTAAGGTCTTGCAGCTCGACATGCTCACAAACACTTGAATGTCATCCCAGAGCATGTCATGATACTTAGTCTTCTTCATCTCCTCATTAGCAGTATACTATGGAACAAGTAAAATCCTCTCCCTGAACTTGGTGGTGATCTCTGCCACAGTTCCCGTCGTCTGAAGAAGGTCTTCAAACTCCCTTACCAACTAATGCACCTCAATAGTAGGTGCAAACTCCACCCTAAATCTCGTTAAAAAATCAGCTTGAGTTATGGCCCCTACAGCCTAAGCTCCCAAGGCACGAACAACCTCCTCCTACTAGTCGCGAGCTCAACCCATCAGAAGGCAAGACGTAAACCCCTTTGATCCCTCATGGAAGACACTCATTAGCTAAACACTCTACATATCTGTAATTCATCTTTTGCTGGCAATAAGGTCCTTCTTCCCGAAGAACTCTGAGGCTCTGCTAGCTTTGAACTCACAAAATGGGAGAGTCCGCGCCCCGAACTGACTAGTTGCAATCTCCACACAAAAGGTCCCTAAGCGCTCATCCAACAAATACATGATCCTCTCATTGATGGAGCCAAACATCACATGATTCGCATCTAAAATACTACGAGTGAACTATGAAATAATGAGCTCGTGTATCCTCTCATCAATCGGCTCAACACCAGAGGCTAAACTAGAACCAGAACTAGAACCTCCTCCTCGAGTGCTCACCACCATTCTGAAAGGAAAACATATAAACGATAAGAACATACCCGAGGGTTTTATCACACTACAAGGTCTTTTGGATCTCCGCGATTTTCCTTGATTCGAGTACGGATCATGTGCTTTCAGTAGTACAGAGCTAATACTACTTTCCACACCTATCCGTACTTTCCTCTAGAGTTATCTTGAATCCTCTAAGTCACTCCACCATGGAAACTCTTATTATCCCTTTGCTAAAAAAATACGTATCTCAGTACAATACTTGCTAGGCTCTCCTAGGAATCATCATCTCACTTGCTTCTGCAATACCACAAATCTCTACCAACATCATTAGTTGCCTTATGCATGCAAATTATACACAATACAAAATCAAATAGACTATCAATTAAGTGATTCTACACTAAGACCACAACCAAAAAGGATAAGGAAATAAGGCTAAATCAATGATTCTAAGGCTATATGATCCTAATCAAATATAGTTCTTAAACATACACCTAGAAATTAATTTTGTCAATCTAGACTCCAAGTAGCACATAACATTCACTTCCTCCTAGGCTATTATGCATCACACATATCTGATAGTTCTATCATGCAACTCATGAAGGTATCCTTAGCCCTAATCTAGCATTAAACACATATAATGGCATACTAAGCATGATAATCATGTATGGGTATTTTGGGAATCACTTACTTGAGCTCGGATGATTGCACACATCACACCCATTTCCTTGTAAAAGTATTTTTAGATTTTTTTCTTACAAAAAGATTTATCAATTCCTTAGTTTGAGTTCATACATACCCTAGGGTGTTCCTGAATCCCTCAAAACAAGGCTCTGATGCCAACCAGTAACGTCCTAGAAATACTAGTAAAAGTTTTCATTTTATCCACCAAGAACAGTACCTTAAAACATTTACAACATAAACTGTAAGCACAAAGCTTAGTGAGTTCCTCAAAATACCACATATCATAAATACAATTGCCATGGGCTACCCCCATGGTCTTGCATCCAAGTGCCATGGGCTACCCCATGGTCTTTCCTCGCAATGGCGAGGGCCAAATCTCGATCTTACAAGTAAGTGCCATGGGCTACCCCCATGGTCTTTCATGAATTTATATGTGTTATCCCCATGGTATTTCATACAGTTGCCATGGGCTACCTCCATGGTCTTACATTCAAGTATCACAAAGACTACTTGCATTCTACATAGTATACTAACAAGACTCACATGCTCACGAATCAGACAAACCACAACTCAATGCCACTAAAAAGGTACTACAACCCATCAATATAATAAAAAAAGGTCACACCTTAGTCTACACTCTAGAACTAATCATTTAATTAAAATTCAACAAGGTCAAAAGTCAACGTTCAACGCTTACTTCAGCAGGCTTCCAGGTCGTGGCCAAACCGTGGCCACATCGTGGCTGAGGAACATAGACCTGATCAACATCTCAGTCACAAACACTCAAACATAGAAATATCTATTGACACATCGTGGTAATCATGCTACCACATCGTGGCAAAGTCCATCCAAAACAGTCACGAAATCCTCAACTGCCACGTCATGGGAACTGGACTTTCTTAGCTTAATGGATTCAACTCCCAATCCATTAAGCCATCCACTCATTACTTATAGAAATCTTCTTAACATCCATTACATCCTAAAGATCGATGCTTTTTAGTCATTCATGAACAACGCAATGCTAGAGCTCAAGCTAGGCCAAAATAGAGAAATAACACCAAAATCTCATGGATGGAGCTCCAAAACACCAACAAAACTAAGATCTAAAACTTATACTCATCAAGGGACCTCAACGACCCATAAATTTGCTAACTTTATGGAGTCCCACCATCATAACTGTTCATCCTTGAAGAAAATGGATAAAAACCTAGACCTAGAGACATAGAACCATAAAGCATGGGACTGGAACACTTACAAAGCTCCAAAATATAAGATAGAGGATGATGATGATGCTTGCAGGCTAGATCTTGATGGGTTTTTAGCAATATTACAATCCTATGGTGCACATACGACCCTAGGTGCTTTGGATCTAAGTTTTCTCAAGTTATACATGCAATTTCATTTTATCCAAAGCATATACCCAAGCTATCATGCAATTGGAGATATACAACATAAAAACTAGTTATATGAATACCTCTTTATTGTAGCTTGTAGTTCTTGGACTTTCAAGATCTTAGTACCTCAAGTGTGATACCTCTAATAAGTTACAAACACCAAAAGCAAAAGGAGGCTTATGAGAGAGAGGTTAGGAAGCACAAATCGGCTAGGGTTTCACCTTGGAACTCTTATATCCGATTTTAGGGATGCTAGGCATTAATTTTATCATGTGGAATTCCTAGGGTATCTTACATGTAAACCATAATTAACCATGACTATTCACATTTGATAGGACCTTTAGCCTAAAGCTTCATGGAATCTCATATAGGTTTAGTCCGTCTCTAAACAGCATGGATCATTAGCCAAAACTATAAGTATTACTGATTTACTTAATCAGTGTCCGTAAATTTAATCAGTCTATTTGATCACTAAATTTATTCCAAATTAATTATTGATAAATACCAATTAAATAATATGATTTCTCAATTAATATGTTATTCCTATGATATATTAATAAATCAAAAATAACCTCTTTCTCAATTATCTATCCTATCAAATTGCTTCAGTAAAGGCAACCCAAAAGGACCATGCTACTATCGGATCAAGTACATACCAATTATAGTTATGGGCTTAGACACCTAATTCAATACACATATACACCAAGAGTATTTCCTTATCCTTCAATATATCACAAACACCATGAAAAACTAAAAATCTTCAACAATGAAGGCTAGGGCTTCTTTGAGAGTGAAAGAGAGGTGGCGGAGGTTGAGGGTGTGAAATTCCTAGAAATGGTATCCCTGAAATAGGGGAACAAATCCCAGAATTTGGGTTTAACATAAAATAGTTGCCACATCATGGCACAAATTAAGTTGCACGCCTTATACGGGTCCTTCCACGTTGTGGTGATACCTCCACTACATCGTGGCCAACCAAAAATTCATAATTTACTTTTAAAATTCATACCTCGATGATTCGGATGTTATAATATTACTTATAAAAACCTACAATGAATATGTTTTGTTATTCCTCTAAAATGTAAGTTAGTAGAAATCAAACTTTTAATGATAAAGCAAGTGGGAGGCACATGGAACTTGAAGCAACACAAGAACCATAGCCTGATGTGGCAACAGTTGGCACTAGTTTCAACAAGGAATCATTGATATGAATAAAAACTATTCATAAACACAATCTGTTCGCATATTTGGTAGAAATCATCTGTATTATGAGAAATATGAGATCTCTTATTAATGAGTTCTTCTTGATATGTAATGCATGTATAATTATCAAGTATGGATTTGATTAATCTTTCTCTCAATATTAAGACTAGAAGGAGTAAGTAATTCTTTTAGAAAGAATACATACATGGAGATCCATACACATTAAGCAATACTTATTGTAAAATGATTTTCTCATACTCATGTCATTTCCTATGATATTTATCATACTCATGTTATTCTCTATGGTTGAACCTTTTCACAAGTAGTTATGATTAGATAAACAATGATATTATTTATCATAATTACATATTTTAATTATGAGTTATCACAAACATATTTCAAGAAAAAAATGTTTTTCTTAATAAAAACCTACTTGAAGATGTCTATATAGCTTAGACTGAAGGTTTTCTTAATCCAACTTATCCTAACAAAGTGTATAAGCCTTTAGATCCATTCGTAGATATAAAGCAAACATCTAAAGGTTGAGATCGTCATTTTAATATGAAAACATAACGTATGCTTTTATATCAAAATGAAGATAACATATATGTTTACTAAGAAAAAGTGGGGGCAATAGTGATATTCCTAATCTTGTATGCACAAGACATATTTAATCAAGAGAAAGTACATTCAAACTATGCAATGTTTGTTTCAATTTGATTCGAAAAGTGTTTCTAAGATAAAAGACTTAGGAAAGATAAGATACATTCTTGGAATGTAAATCTGTAGAGATAGATAAAGATGAATGTGGAAGTTTTAAATGCTTTGCATATATTGAAGATATCTTGAAAGAGATCAAGATACAAGTTTCCTTCAGAGGAATCTTGGCATTGCGACAAGGCACCATTTTGAGCCTACCTCAAAATAGATCTAGCACATAGGTTTGAGATAGATAAAATGATTTATATTCTATTTTCTTGGCAAATGAGTCCATCATTTAAATCGTGTTATGCACAACATTGGGTACATGATCCTGTTAAGAACATACTATAAGATACCAAGTGGATACATGGGTAACTGATTGGATGACTAAAAAGACATTCTAAAAGTACTCATGAAGAATTAAGAGAATGTATATGAGATTATCAATTTAGAAGAAGATATTTATGTAAAGAGCTACACAAGATGATTACTTGAAAACACACACACACACACACACACACACACACACACATATATATATATATATATATATAAATTATAATTGGATTATGACTTCATTATGGAATGTAGAGTAAGTTTTGTTGGAATGAGTTCCAAACAAAACATGATAGCATAATCTACTAGAAAATAAGAACACACTACTTTAGAAAATGAAATCAAATATGATTGGATGAATGCGTTCATTGAAAAACTAGGTTTAGTCCTACCATTAAAGGATCACCTAGAAATCTTTTTTGACTTCAAGAGTATCCTTAATCAACCTAAGAGACTCTTAATCACAAAAGAACACCAATCATTTTCTTTGAGAAATTTAACTACACTTAGAATAAAGTTAAATACTGAGATGATTGTATTCGCATGATTCCCACAAATTATATTTAGTTAGAGCCATTAATAATGTATTCCCTTATGCTAAGAATGAATGGTCACATTTCAGCTATAAGACTTTATTACTCAAGAACTGGAATTTGTTTTGGATTTAGTATTTGGATATTGGAAAATTATAAAAACAACTATTATATATTGTTTTGATATATTGGGATATGTTCGTCACAATACTACTTGTTGTATTTTGTATTAACATGTTTGATACATGAATAATATTATTATTTCAAAAGTTCATAGTCAGTTATAATTGTGGGAGCAATTACGAAGTAAGACTAACATGAATTAGATTGGTTGACTTTAACTAGATGAAAGTTGTGATAGTTGCAAAATTGTCACCGACCTCCAACTGAAAAAGACTTAGAATATGATAAGTATCTAAACACAAGAAATAGAACCCAACATATGAGAGGAAATTGTTCGAAATATATGTAAACCACATAATTAAACATGCAAAAAGTTACGCTAATGTAACACCCGCCGATTTAGACCAATAAATTTAGAGATAAAAGCGTTAAAATGACTTTTTGATGGAAGATTATGTCGGACAAATAATCTTAAAAAAAGTTGTTGTATATGTGGAAAGGATTCCATATGTATTAAGAACGCTGAAATGCGGTCTCATATGAAGAATTTATGCTTCTTCAAAGTTTTGCAATTAACCAGCATGGCTTTATGCGTCATAAAAAGTGAATTTTGATAAATTACTTTTCAGACTAAGTTATCTAAATGAAAGTCGTAGTAGCCATTAAATCGAGAGCGTGCATTCAGAGAATGTCTAAATTTGATTTCATTATAGGAAGTTATGATTTTTCTAAGATTCAGGGTAGCAGTGTACAACTCAGAAATCAAATTTTAGATCGGTCGATTTTTGCCGAAACAATCTAAATGAGAATTGATGATCTTGTTAATAGGATTTCAAAGATATAAAGACAATCGAAAATAGTATGCATTTTATACGCGCTTTAACAGTCTAATCTTGTGGAAAATAAATAAAGTCAAAATTAGCCAATACGTCGGTCTCACTGTAAGCAAGGGATAACTACCTTCACATGGCCAATTTACTCACAGTGGTAACAAATCCTGGTGCTTGCTAACACGGCTGCTGATGACAATCCCTAGCAATATGGCCCTCCTTACCACATGTGTGGCACCTAGAAGAAGATCGACAACCACCCTTTCCAATGTAACTTCAAAATCCGATTAGCAATTGTAGCTCTCAAAAACCGCTGTCTTTTAGATAAGGGATCATACAATCTTCTGTTCTTCAGGATATTATGTGGACCAAGACATGGAATGAAGTCGTACTCTTTTTCCAACAGTTTGTTTCCCGATTTCTAATTTGTTTGACATAGAACTTAATTGAACACATCAATTGAATCATGACCGAGCCCAACACATAAGTCAAAATAAAATCATCAAGGGGCCCATGATATCGCTTTTAATCCTCTTAGTATAAAAGGAATAGATAAACTTCGACTTATATGATTGTACTAATTACTTGTTAAATTATACACAACAACACGTTTTATAACATCATGTTACTAATGCGTTTTCGTACTATCAAAGCACAACCAACTCGTAATCAACAACTCATATATCTTGGTTTGAATTTTATATGATATTATCGTCTCACAATCACTCATGATAAATTTCATGAAGTGATTCATGTGAACGTGGGTTTAATCCAATATTCAAATCTTATTTCAGGAGCACTTATGAACATTGTAGAAAACTTTTGCTATGTCTAAACACTTTAGACAATCTACAAGCCAATTCATGATAGTCTTAACTCATAACTTACTTCCAAACTATGATTGACTATGGATAGTTCGAATAATCATATTATTCTGGAAGTCAAAGCATGCAAAAGTGAAGCAATAGTAAACAATTGACACAAGATAGCAACTTTACTCATAAATAAAACTCTTTTATTTAATAATCAAATGTCAATTACATTTTATCTATTACAAGTTTCTAAATAGCTATCTAATCACTAAAATTAATATCGTCCTTCATCCCAACACTCCTAGCATGCTGTAAGTGCTTAACCCTGCTCAGTCCATTCGTAAGGGGATTCACTGGGTTATCCTCGGACGATACCCTCTTTACTACGAGGACCCCCTCTTCTACTCGATGTATTATGAAGTGATATTTTCTGTCGATGTGCGTGGATCTACCTTGATCCCTTGGTTCCTTTGTTAAGGCGACCGCACTCCTGTTGTCACAGAAAATTTCCATAGGCTCCTTTACAGTTGGTACAACTCCAAGGTCTCTGATGAAGTTCTTTAGCTATATTTCCTCCTTTGACGCTTCGCTTGCTATTATGTATTCTGATTCGCACGTTGAATAAGCTACGATCTCCTGTTTGGAACTTCTCCACGTTATTGCTCCTCCATTTAGGGTGAATACCCAGCCCGACTGAGAGCGAAAATTATCTCTGTTGGTTTGAAAGCTGGCGTCACTATACAATGCATCTCTCAAGTGATCCCTCCCACTAAAGGTAAGGACCCAGTCCTTAGTCCTCCGAAGGCACTTAAGAATGTTCTTTACTGCTATCCAGTGAGTTCTACCAGGTTTCCCATAATATCGACTAACCATGCTCAAAGAAAAAGCCACATCGGGGCGAGTACATGTCATAGCATACATGATCGAGCCAACGGCAGAAGCATATGGTACTTGACTCATTTATGCTATTTCGGCATCGCTACTCGGACTCTTATTCTTACTCACTTTGGTATTGCTTTGGATAGGAAATTCTATTTTCTTGGAATTCTCCATGTTGAAGTGTTTCAACACCTTGTCAAAGTAGCTACTTTGACTAAGTTCTATTAGTCTTTTACTCCTATTTATCAATATCCTTATCCCTAGAATGTAAGAAACTTCCCCGAGGTCCTTCATAGCGAAACACATCCCAAGCTAGGACTTAAATTCCTGCAAGGTTGGAACGCTGTTTCCTATGAGTAGTATGTCATCCACATACAATACCAGAAAGCTAACTATACTCCCACTAGCTTTGATATATACGCAGGTCTCATCCTTGCTTCTAAAAAATCCAAATTGTTTGACTTTCTCATCGAAACAAAGATTTCATCTGCGAGATGCTTGCTTTAATCCATAAATGGATTTCTCAAGCTTACGCACTCTATTAGGGTACTTCTCTTACACAAAACCCTCTGGCTGACTCATGTAAACATCTTCAACCAACTTCCCATTAAGGAAAGCGGTTTTGACATCCATCTTCCATATTTCATAATCATGAAACTCAGAAATCGCTAGCATAACCCTTATAGATTTAATCTTCACTACTGGTGAGAAGGTCTCGTCATAGTCAACTCCAAGAGTTTGAGTAAGGCCTTTCACAACCAATCGCGCCTTATACGTGTGTACTTTCCCATCCATGTCGGTCTTCTTCTTGAAGATCTACTTGCACCTGACTGTCTTACGACCTGGTACATTGTCAACCAAGTTCCAAACTTGATTGTCATATATGGACTGAATCTTGTTGTCCATTGCCTCCTTCCACTTTACATACTCCGGGCTCGCCATGTCTTCTTTGTAGTTGTTAGGTTCATCCAAATTTATTAGTGTACTATCACCGATAAATGTATCACCTTCAACAGTTATATGGAAACCATACAACACAGGTGAAACACTAACTCTATTGGAACGTCTTAGAGGTAAGGACTCGTCAACTGGTTCAACCAGAATATCTTCCTCAGGTTGAGTGCTAGTGTTAGAGGTTCCTTCACTGCTTGACTCTTGAAGCTCTTCAAGATCAATTTGCCTCCCACTGTCCTCTTGGCATATGAGTTCTCTCTCTTAGAAAACCCCTCTCCTTGCTACGAAGACCACATTGTCACTAGGTCTATAGAACAAATATCCAAAGGATTTATGTGATTAGCCGATGAAAATACAACGATCACTACGAGGTTCAAGCTTGTTGTGAGTCTCTCGTCTTACGAAAGCCTTGCAACCCCAAACCTTGATATGTGCTAATGAGGGAACCTTCCCTATCCACATTTCATGAGTTTTTTGGCAACCTTCTAAGTTGGGACTAGATGAAGGATATGGGCAATAGTCTCTAAGGCATACCCCCCACAATGAGATACGTAACGAAGCTCGACTCATCATGGAACGAGCCATGTTCAACAAGGTTCGATTGCATCTCTCAGCCACACCATTAAGCTGTAGCGTCCTAGGTGGCATCAATTGTGAAGCAATTCAACATTCTTTAAGATAATCGTGGAACTCGATACTAAGATACTCACCACCTCAATCGGATCGGAGAATCTTTATCTTCCTGCCCAATTGATTCTCCACTTCTTGCTTAAACTCTTTGAACTTTCAAAGTTTTCCGACTTGTGCTTGATTAAATATACATATCCATATCTGCTATAATCTTTGGTAAAGGTTACATAGAAGCGGTTAGCATCCCTCTTGGCGGATCTGAAGGGTCCACACATATCGGTGTGTATGAGATCCAATAAACCCTCACCTCTTTCACAAGTACCAGTGAAAGATGACCAGGTCATATTTTCAAGCAAACAAGATTTGCACGTGTCATTTGACTTTAAGTTAAATGACTCCAACACTCCATCCTTTTGGATTTGGGCTATGCGCTTCTTGTTGACATGTCCAAGACGCAATGCCACAAGAATGCCTTGCCCAAACTATTGGACAAATCAATATGCAATACATTATTTCCTAATTTGTCTACAACCATCACAATTTCATATATACCATTACAAGGAAATGCTTCAAAATAGAATTTACCATTATAAAAAGCATTAATAGAACAATTTCATTGCTAAATGAAAATCTAAAACCTTGTTTATACAAACCATGGAAAGAAATAATGTTTCTCACCATAGATGGTGAATAGAAACAATTATTCAAATCTAACCCTAACCCATTACTAAGAAATAAAGAATAAACTCCAATATTGGTGATAGACGGCGCTTTCCTATTCCTCATGATCAAGTTCATCTTCCCGTGCTCCACATCCCTACTTCTTGTTAGACCCTGCAAATCATAACAAATATGAAAACCACATCCTGTATCAAGGAACCAAGAGCTAGCATGTGATGAGTTATTATATTGAATAGTGTAAATACGTGCAAAGGTGGGTTTTATCTTCCCATCCTTAACGTCCTGCAAGTATTTAGGGCAGCTTCGTTTCCAGTGCCTGTTTTCATGACAGTGGAAGCACTCTGCTTCCTTTGTATTGGATGAGGGAGCAACAAAACCACCTTTGGATCCACTAGAAGATGATCCATAATGATACTTTCCCTTGTGATTCTTTGAGGAAGCTTTCCTCTTCTTTCCCTTCCCATGTCCAATTGACCGGACTGGGGCAACAGTAAAAGTGGATACAATAGACTTGACTTTTAAACTACTTTCAACAGTTCTCAGTAGGCCTTGAAGCTTGCTCAAAGTGACTTCCTCCTTGTTCATACGATAAGTCATTCTGAACTGATCAGAACAAGGAGTAAAGGAGTGTGGATAATGTCAATAGCCAACTCTTCGTCGAAATTGACATTCGAATTCAGCAAGCAGTCCACATATCTTTGTATCTTTTGCAAGTCGGCCGTGATGAACACTCCATCCTTCATTTTTGTTGTTATCATGGAGGCAATTCTTTCATACCTTTCCTGTCGAGCACCCTGAGGGTACCTTTCCATCAAGTTTTGGTGCATCTCGAAAGGCCAGAAGTCCTTGTAGGACTTCTAAAGCTCAGAAGTCCTAGTGGCTAGCATGATGCACGACACCTTTGTTGTGTCCTTCTCATGAGCCCTATGCCCAACCAATTGTTCAAGAGTAGCAGTTTCTTCATCAATATCGTTTAGCTCATTGTCGAGGACATATTCCTTTTCTTAGTATCGAATGGCCATGCGAATATTTCAAATCCAGTCATTCAAATTCGACCCATAGAAAATGACCCACATAAGTTCATGATGGAGAAAGAGCCAGAAGCATTTGAGTTTGAAGCGTTGTTTGAAGCAGACATCTGATAAAAAAGGACAAGTTTCATTAGATAGAAATCCCTTAATATAACACCCAAATGAAATAATAAGGCTAGGACCCAAACACAATATTTCACAATTCAGAAGAGGGATGCCGTAATCTAATTGCAAAATATTTGAAGTTAGGTAAATGATTATTTACCAATTTCACCACCCAAAACTAAAATTTTAAAGAATTAAGTTTTATGAAATTCCTAGTTCCTTGAGATTCATTGAACTTTTCAATGGCATGTTTAAATCTGTATTATGCCCTTGAAGTTTGTGATTGGGATACCGATGATCACAAACAAGGTGTGAATAACCATGCAAATTTGCTTGGCACTCTCGAGTTATTTACCACCTAATCAATGTTTCGGTTAACCACACACTTCTCCATTTATCTATGACAATTCTCGAGCTACCCTTTTCCACCCTTGTTAGTCCATATTAGTGTGCCGGTTAACCACACACGTTCCACTAACGACGTGGCAAGGTGCAAAGTGTAATTTCATGCAATAGCACCAATTTCACATTTTTCCTAAAGTAACTAAGATTGAGAATTTATGAAAAACATTTACTTACTTTTATAATTATCATTATACTTTTTAATGAGAATTAATGTCCTATTCTACCCGTTCGGCTAATGACCCTCCACTAGTCAAGGAAGCGGTGGGTGAGAGTGAACACTCATTCAATCGCCATTTTATAGGCAATTTCCTTATACCCCCTTATAGACTAGCTTCGTGAATGAGGTCTACTAATGGTAAGACTGACTGTCTTATATATATATATATATATATATATATATATATATATATATATATATATATATATATATATATATATATATATATATAAGTATTAAGTTATTAATATTATAATAGTTTAAGGGTTGACTTATAAACTTTTAAACTCTAGGGTTTAGAATTTAAATATTTCAAAATTAAAACTTTTTAATCAATTTTTTAAATTCCAAAACTTGAGGATAAATTTTGAAACCTTTCAAAACTCTCTTGGATCAATTTGATAACAATTAAATTAATCATATAATTAACAATATCACAAAATTGACCTAATCTAATTTCATATAGCAAGATGATTCAAATCAAATTATATAAATAATTAGTTTTTCATAAAATCAAGTAATTATCTTAAAATTTGACAATCATCATTTAATTAAATGAGGATAATCATTACCTTATAAGAAAAATCGAATTTTAACAGTCAAAACAATTGTGGTAATGATCCCAATCCAAATCTGGCCAAAACTCGAAAAAAATGAAATCATATGATCCAACTCGTCAAGCCAGGTAATTACCTCGTCGAGTTGGCCCCTACTCTCAGAGTTCCTCCATAGGACTCGTCGAGTCCAGCAGCCAGAGGAAAAAAATGAAGTTTTTTAGCTTTGAAAATAACACAATCACATCAATATAATAGAAAACACCCTTTGCTCGGATACCACTGATGGGTTTTGAGCACTATCACAATCCTATGGTGCATATACAACCCTAAATGCTTTGGATCTAAGTTTTCTCAAGTTATACATGCAATTTTATTTTATCTAAAGCATATACCCAAGCTAGCATGCAATTGGAGATATACAACATATAAACTAGTAAGATGAATACCTCTTTGTTGTAGCTTGTAGTTATTGGCATTTCAAGAGCTTAGTACCTCAAGTGTGATACCTCTAATAAGTTACAAACACCAAAAGCAAAAGGAGGCTTATGAGAGAGAGGTTAGGAAACACAAATTGGCTAGGGTTTCACCTTGGAACTCTTATATCCGATTTAAGGGATGCTAGGGGTTACTTTTATCGTGTGGAATTTCTAGGGTTTTTACATGTAAACCCTAATTAACCATGACTATTCATATTTGATAGGCCCTTTGGACTAAATCTTCACGAAATCTCATATAGCTTTAGTCCATCCCTAATCAACATGAATCATTTGCCTAAACTATAAATATTACTGATTTACCTAATCAGTGCCTGTAAATTTAAACAGTCTATTTTGATCACTAAATTTATTCCAAATTAATTTTTGATCAATACCAATTAAATAATATTATTTCTCAATAAATATATTATTCATATAATATATTAATAAATCACAAATAACCTCTTTCTCAATTATCTATCCTATCAAATTGCTCTGGTGAAGGCAATCAAAAGGACCATGCTACTATCGGGTCAAGTACATACCAATTATAGTTATGGGCATAGACACCTAATTCAACAGATCTATACACCAAGAGTGCTTCCTTCTCCTTCAAGATATCACACACACTATGAAAAACTAAAAATCTTCAACAATGAAGGCTAGGGCTTCTTTGAGAGTGAAAGAGAGGCGATGGAGGTTGAGGGTGTGAAATTCCTAGAAATTGTATCCCTTAAATAGGGGAACAAATTTCAAAATTTGGGTTTAACATAAAATAGTTGCCACATCATGGCACAAAATTAAGTTGCACGCCTCATATGGGGTCCTGCCATGTTGTGGTGATACCTCCACTGCATCGTGGCCAACCAAAAATTCATAATTTACATTTAAAATTCATACCTTGATGATTCAGATGTTATAAGATTACTTATACAAACCTACAATGAATAAGTTTTGTTATTCCTCTAAAATGTAAGTTAATGGAAATTAAACTTTTAATGATAAAGAAAGTGAGAGGCACATTGAACTTGAAGCAACACAAGAACCATAGCCTGATGTGGCAACAGTTGGCACTAGTTTCAACAAGGAATCGTTGAATATGAATAAAAACTATTCATAAACACAATCTGTTCGCATATTTGGTAGAAATCATCTGTACTATGAGAAATATGAGATATCTTATTAATGAGTTCTTCTTGATGATTTTTGGCAAATCCATCAACTACCAAGCTTTCATATCAGATCTTGAACCTGATTAAGGAATTAGAGTTGTGGACATGATATGTAATCCATGTATAATTATCAAGTATGGATTTGATTAATCTTTCTCTCAATATTAAGACTAGAAGGAGTAAGTAATTATTTTAGAAAGAATACATACATGGAGATCCATACACATTAATCAATATTTAATGTAAAATGATTTTTTCATACTCATGTCATTGACTAAGATATTTATCATACTCATGTTATTCTCCATGGTTGAACCTTTTCACAAGTAGTTATGATTACATCAACAAGAATATATATATATATATATATATATATATATATATATATATATATATATACATACATACATACATATATATACATATATATACATATATATACATATATATATATATATATATATATATATATATAAAATTATAAATTATCATTGGATTGTGACTTCATTATGGAATGTAGAGTAATTTTTGCTGGAATGAGTTCCAAACAAAACATGATAGCATAATCTACAAGAAAATAAGAATACACTACTTTAGAAAATGAAATCAAATATGATTGGATGAATGAGTTCATTAAAAAAATAGGTTGAGTCCTACCATTAAAGGATCACCTAGAAATCTTTTGTGACTTCAAGAGTATGTTTAATCAATCTAAGAGACTCTTAATCACAAAAGAACAACAATCATATTCTCAGAGATATTTAACTATACTTAGAATAAAGTTAAGTATTGATATGATTGTATTCGCATGATTCACACAAATTAAATTTAGTTAGAGAAATTAATAATGTCTTTCCTTAAGCTAAGATTGAATGGTTACACTTCAGCTATAAGACTTTATTATTCTAGAAATGGGATTCGTGTTGGATTTAGTATTTGGATATTGGAAAATTATAAAAACAACCATTATATATTGTTTTGATATATTGGGATATGTTCTTCACAATAATACTTGTTGTATTTTGTATTAACATGTTTGATACATGAATAATCTTATTAATCCAAAAGTTCATAGTCAGTTATAATGGTGGGAGCAATTATGAAGTAAGACTAACATGAATTAGATTGGTTGACTTTCACTAGATGAAAGTTGTGACAGTTGCAAAAATTGTCATTAGTCACCAATTGAAAAAGACTTACAATATTATAAGTAACTAAATACAAGAAATATAACCCAACACGTGAGAGGAAATCATTTGAAATATACGTAAACCACATAATTAAATGTACAAAAAGTTATGCTAATGTAACACCCACAGATTCGGGCTAGTCAATTTAGAGATAATAAGCATTAAAATGACTTTTTGATGGAAGATTATGTCGGACAAATAATCTTAAAAAAAGTTGTTGTATATGTGGAAAGGATTCCATACATATAGAGAAAGCTGAAATGCGGTCTCATATGAAGGAGTTATGATTCTTTAAAGTTTTGCGATTAACCAGCATGGCTCTACGCGTCTTAAAAAGTGATTTTGATAAATTACTTTTTAGAATAAGTTATCTAAAGGAAACTTGTAGTATCCATTAAACCGAGAGAGTGCATTAAGAGAATGTCTAAATTTGACTTCATTATAGGAGGTTATGATTTTTCTAAGATTCAGTGTAGTAGTGTAAAACTTAGAAATCAAATTTTAGATTGGTCGATTTCTTGCCGAAACAATCTAAATGAGAATTGAGGATCTCGTTAATAGGATTTCAAAGATATAAAAACAATCAAAAACGGTATGCATTTTATACGCTCTTTAACAATCTAATCTTGTGGAAAATAAATAAAGTCAAAATTAGCCAATTTGTCGGTCTCATTGTAAGCGAGGGATAACTGACCTTAACATGGCCAATCTACTTACAGTGGTAACAAATCCTGGTGCTTGCTAATGGGGCTGGTGATGACAATCCCTAGCAATATGGCCCTCCCTATCACATTTGTGGCACCTAGAAGAAGATCAACAACCACCTTCATGAACCTTGCGGCACTTGCCAGAAGTACGGCCCCTCTGTCCCCCAGATCGTGAATCAACATGTTTAAATCGCTTCTCTGCAGACTGTGACTGAACGGGAGTCTGACGTTGCTCTCTCTTTTGGGTCCATATATCAATCTATCACCTCCTTACGACATCCTGAAGATAGACGAGGGAACTATAACGTTGGGTGGACACAAACGTTGTATATCGGTCTTGAGCATGCTCTAGTACCTCATAATATATTCCAACTCCGAAGAAGGAAGCTCGGGACAAAATAGGGCCCTCTCGGTAAACATCCTAGTGATCTCTGTCACAATCTCAATCATCTGTCTCAAATCTAGGTACTCCTGAGCTAATCTCTCCCTCCTCCTAGCCTATGAAATCCTATCATGTAATTCCTGAAGATCCCAAGCCTATCACTAACATGCAGTTCTATCATAATCGTCAATAACAAACAACAGTGTGGGTAAATTGGGGTAAACTGCTTGCTCTGGTTGATCATACACATCTCATCCTTCCTTGTTTACTTTTGAAAACCATTTTTAGATCCTTAGTTTAGGTCTGGATTTAGATGAATGCTCATCCAATTCTCTCAAACAAGGGATCTGATAGCAAATTGTAAAATCCCAAAAATCAAGGTAATTTTTTAATTTATAAAAATAAACTAAAAGCCATAATCGTTTACGAAACATTGTTCCCAAAAGTAATAATCATATATCAGAGTGTCCTAAAATCAAATATCATAGAATCAGAAGGATGTGCACACGCACACCTTTTCTTTCCAACAAGCATCTGAAGTACCTGAAACATAAGACTGAAACTGCAAGACAAAGCTTAGTGAGTCCCCCCCTAAGTACCACACAGAACCATACAAATATAGAATTATGCATGCTAGGTCCAATAAGTCATCAGACTGGAATACCCTCGGGCCCACAGCCATCGGGTTGGATTACCCCCGGACCAATCAGTCATCGGATTTGAATGCAAATATACAAGGGGTCCAATCAGCCATCAGACTGGTATACCCTTAGGTCCACATCCATCGGGCTGGATTACCCCCCGTCTGTTGGCCCATGTACATACCAGTAAAGCCTCAACCCAAAACCGTAGTATGTCGACATATGCAACAAATAAACATATAACCAGTCAACAGGAAAGCAAACATATCTACAGATCACTACTACATAACAACATCCGATAAACCAAGATATAGATCTAACAGATCACTATAACATAGCAACATCCTATATACGAGGATACATAACCTAGTGGACCGACATTGGTTCCTTCGACCCACAAGTATAGTGAGGAAGACTCACCTCACAGTCTGAAAAGATATCAAAAAAGAACGTTGTTCCAACAATCAACTCCACGAGTTACCTATATAGCAAACAGTGACCTGGAATCAATTCAAAGCTCAAAAGACCTCTAGGTCAAAATTTGTCAAAATAAGGTCAAAAGTCAATTGAGTCAACTTACGTTGAGTACACCCGACGTACTCAGCTACTATGCCCAGCGTAGTATGCTTCTTGACCAACTTGTAGGGTCTTTACCACGTATGCACAACGTACCATCAGGTACACCCAACATATGCCTCTGCCAACTTTCATCTCTAATAAGTGCTTAGTCAATTAAGACACTACATCTAAAACCTAGATCTAGTTCCAAATAATGTCCTAATTCATTAAGTTTCTAACTTTATGACTTTCCAATGCTAGAAAGGGTCCACTAACTAAAACCTAACTTACTGCATAAACCAACACCTCATATCTCATGCATGAAAAAAGGAAATGAACCAATATCATATTTTTATGGTTCTAAGCACCTAAAAACGCAAGGAAGAACAACCCTTCTGGGTACATACTCATGAACACCAAGCAAATGGGACTAAAAAGCATCAAGTTTAAGAGCTAACAAGATCCAAAAAAATAAACATCAAGTTCTGAACTTTATACCTCCAAAGACTATTTGAGGCAAGATACTTCTGGATCTAGATGGTCTTGAGCTTCTAAGGTGAATCCACTTCCTTCTTCCTATTTTAAGAACACCAACAACACACTCTAAGGCTCAAGATCCTCACAAGGATGGATTAGGGTTTACAAGGTATGAAATGGGGTTGGAGGCTGATGGGGGAAGGAGTCTTGGGAGTTAATGATGCTTAAATAGTGCTCAAACCCTAAAAATTAGGGTTTTCACTCTGCCACGTAGGCCCAACATACCAAATGTAGCCCAACATACACATCAAAGTGATGCGTTTCTTATTAATGAATCCTAGGACCAACTTTGCAATAAAATTTCATATTAAGGGTATAAAAGGAAAATACCTAAACAAGGGTGGTACAAGTATATACTTAAATGTAGAAAAGAAAGACATATATATCATGAAAGGTTTGGTTTTTTACTTGCATTATTCTTTCAAAAGAAGGTTGCCATATTTTCATGAATATGATCTTCTTTCCCTCACTTATTCTTGCTTTTGGTGCTTGTATTAAGAGCATATATGTTGCTTCACTTTAAGGTTCATTTGGTATGAACTATTAAAGCTTAAGAACAACATATATACAAGTGAAGACTAGCATCTTTGGTGGTTGATTCTAGTTTGGTGGATAGTTCTAGAGAAACTCTTCTTTGAGTTGTTTTCATCTTCATGAACTTTTGAATTTCCAAAAGGAACAAAGTCTTTAAAGATTGCAAACTTCTTCGTTTCTATGGTTGTTTTAATCTTCCTAAGCTTTGCAAAATGATCATTGATGAGTTAAATGGTATTAATTTATTCAAATGTAAAATTCCTTCCATTGCTAATCACGTTAAAATTTGACACTATAATTAGACTATTTTTTAATAATACCGAACAGGAAATTGATAGATACATCAAAATCTAGAATGACTCTTAGAAAATTAAGGTTTCTCATTTAACAATGAATAGTGAAAATGTCTAACTTCTTAGATATTTTCACATACTTTTTACAGTTTTGTTATGTTCAAGCTTTTTTTTTGAAGTACAAAGTTCCTTAACAATATTTTCACATTGAAGAACTTGTTTAATTTCGTCAATAGGAGAATCTTTACCTCAATCTTTCAAGAATTGTTCATGATCTTTTTCTCTTCTCTTTCACATACAGTGTTCCTCAGTACCTTACTTTGAACTGGTTTAATTTGCTTTGGAGTTTTCGCCGCCTCGATCTTTCATCAACTATGATTTCCTCTTTTACTTCCTTATACATAGTGGGGCCTTCATATCCTTTTCTACTAATCAAGTTAATGACACACAATGCATGCTTTAAATTTTGTGCGGTTTATGTCCGTAGTTTTCCGTGACATGCTAGTTTACTCACAAATGTTGAAAGTAAAGTCATTTGTTGCTCCAAAAATTTTATTCTAGTATTGGTCTCTTGTTAAAAGGATTTGGTGCTAATAGCTAGACTATTTACAATGTCTTCTAATGACATTTTCGAGCTATTTGCTTGTTGTGGAGAAGATTTTTGTTGAGGTTGGAAGTGGGTTTGTTGTGGCGAGTTTTTGGTTGATATTGAGGTTTTTTTTGCTATGTTTGAGGAGATCTTTGTAGTAGTTGGTATTAGGAGGTTGTCCCATATTTTGGTTTATTGTGGGTTGATCATACTTCCTTTGGTTTTGTGTGTTTCCTCGAAAATCCTCTCATACATGGGGTCTGTCATTGGTATCACCTATATTCGATTATCTTATTTAGATTTTTGACTCAATTTCTTTAGCATTTTAACCCTGGTTATTTTTATGATTTTGGTTAAATATTTTATTATTTTTCGTAACTTTTTTTCCCAAAGTTTCTACAACTTTGTTTCATATATTTTTTAAAACGTAATGTCGTTTTCCAAAACTACTTTTTTACCGACTTTTTTTATTTTTATGAATTCGTTTACAAAATTATATATTTTTTTTAGATTTTTTATTTTATGTATCCAAGTCCATCTTATCCAACCTCTTATTTTTATAATTTTTCAAATTTTATTTTTTGAAACGAATTTGGTCCTGATATTCTAAAACAAATTCTCAACTTGTTTTTTATTAAAATTTCCTGACTTTTCTTCTACAATTTTATTTGTATATGTTTTTTAAACTTTTTTTCTCCAAAAAGTTACCTTTCTTACAATTTCTTTTACACATTCTTTTCCCACAAATTTGATTTTAAAATATTATTTCTTGTACAAAATATTTTATATTTTCTTTTAATCCATAATTTTAAAAGATTTTTTTTTAGAAATTAGCTTTTTTAATAGTTTTTTTCTATCTCTTTTACATATTCATTTTCATCCATATAGAGTTGTAAAACATGTAGATAATTCAATTTTTATATTTGTTTTTACATAGCTAAAGTTTACTTTTACGTATAATTAAACTAAATTCTATAGATTATAACTCAACTATTATACATACATAAAATTTTAGTGTCATCATCATATGAGTTGCTACTTCTTATATTTATTAAGTTCAACTTCAAAATCTAAAATATCACATACAATACGCGGTATTGTGAACATCACTTGATAGGAAGATGGATGACGACTATATGTGGACCCTATATTCCTCTTCTAATTTCAACCTTCGATAGTTACGTGTAACCATTAACATAATCAAAATAATAACTAAAAATGTGGGGTTTTAAATCATTCCAATAGGACAAACAGGTTGGCATAATAAGATGGGCACATGACATCTGTGTAAATAGTAGATTTCAAATCTGAAATCGTGTGATTATTATCATCTCTTGTATTGAGTTCTATTTGTGAGTTGAAAGCAAACAAATATTTTGGTCATGTAGGAGGAATCTATACTTGATCTCTATAGACTAGGTGTGGTAAACGGGGCCTACTTGGCAAATCATATATAGTTGATGTAAATGCCAACCCGAAATCCTATACAATCATTCTTTGCAACTTGAAATGGCTTGTGGTCGGTGTTTTAAGTTTCTGTAATCTGTAAACTTAAAAATTCAGTGGTAAACTTATACTTATCAAAATGTTGTGTGTTTTTATAAGTATATTTTTGTAGGATAAAAGATAAAAGAAATATCATTTTGAACCCTATAATACATAAGTGGATGCAACCTTCTTCAATGTTGATTGTTTCACTTGAAAACCAACAAAAATATATCAATTGTTGAGGAAAAATCGATGAGATCGTCTACATGACTACATAAAAGAAAAAGAAAATGATTTTTTAGTAATGAACTATTACTTTTCTATATATTTAGTCATTTGTGCATGATTTATAATGAAACTTATATTTGTTATTCAAAGAATATTATTTTAGGTCTAGCCAATTAACCTATTCAACAAACAAGATTAAACTTGCATTTGTTGTTAAATAAACACCACTAAATTTATATTTTTATATATATATGATTTATCATTAAACAAAGTTTTGTACACGTGTCGACGCTTTCATATTTCCAGGCCATCATCAGATTTTCGATCATTTTCTTGGACCAACACAATTCCAAAGAAAAAAACACCATTTTACTTGTTCATTATTTAATAACATTGTAAAAACATAGTCCCCTCATTCTCCTCTTCGTTAAAAATACATAGGGTACGTTTGGTAGAGAGAATTGGAATTGAGGCAGAGAATGGAAATCAAGAGAAAGAGAATTAAGCTTGAGAACGAGAATTGTTTCCATCGTTTGGTACACCAGAGAACTCATTAGATAAATATACCCGAAAATCAATTTTCTCGTTTGATTGTAGTAAGCAATGAAATGGAAATGGATTTTATCATTTTTATTTTTTCAAACAATACTTTATTTTTTACAATAATGTCATTAGAATTTACACATTAAATTTCTAATATTATGTATTTGTTATATTTCTAATTATATATTTTCTGAATTATTTTTTATTTTTGTCAATTAACATTTTATACTTTTGGTCGTAACATTCATTCTAGGATCATGAAAATAGCAAAATAAGTAAATAAAATCATTTTGCGCATTCTTTTTATTTCGAATAAGAAAACGATGAAACAAGATTACAACGTATTGGAAGTAACTTTATCACACCCACTTATGTACGATACCTCTCATTTTCAATTCTCCGTGTTTTATTTCATATCTCCGCTTTCTTTATTTTTTCATTTCTCCCATTTTCTCCTTATTTATTAGAGAATGAAATAGATGGAAAGCGAATTGATGTTTTTCTCAATTTCTATGTTTTAAGTCTCAAACAAAGAGAAATGGAATCAATTCCATTTCTCTTATATCTATTTCTCTCTACCAGACATAGCCCTACATCATACAACGTGATCTCTCTCTCTCTCTCTCTCTCTCTCTCTCTCTCTCTCTCTCTCTCTCTCTCTCTCTCTTCGTGAAACCCACCCTACCCCTACATTCATCTCTTGTCCATTTCTCCTTAAATTGTGTGCAACTAGTAATCACATCGATTCAAAAAATGTAGATTTATTGTCGGAATCTAATTTTGAATTGATTGGAGGTTTGAGTTGATATTTAGGTTTGAATGTGAGTTTGAATAGATCAAAAGTTTGAATTGGTTTTGCTGCAGGTTGAAGCTAATTTTAGATTAGTTACTTGGTAGTTGCTATGGTGAATGATGGAGATTGGTGGTTTGGTGGCAAATGGTGGTGACAGAGATGGTGTTTGTTGTTGGAGGTGGATGGTGACGGTGGGAGGTTGTCACATCCCCATCCAATGGCAGAAGCGTCGGGGTGCGCAACGTCATTAGTGTATCACAATCATAACATACATCGAATAATATATATGCAATAATATATTACAGTACTGAATAAACACTTCTTACATCATTACAATGATGGTTGCATATCCTTATCGATGAAACTAGTTGCGACAAAACATATTCAATATCAAAAGTACAAAATGTGTGATCCATAATATTTGGGATTGAACTCTTGTGCTTTAATTACCTGAGAGTACATGTATTAAAGATACGTCAATAAAATTTATTGATTACTTCTATAGGTTTGGACATTGTATACTTTTGTGATCAAAAACATATTTTTATAAAAATGATGAAAACTGAATTGTATAAAACAATGGTGCTTCCTAAATCTTAATTATTTTAGAAAAGTTTTCTATGAATCTACGATAGTATCCTGCAAGGTCTAAGAATTTATGCACTTCCTTTGGCTTTTTTGTTGCTTTCCAATTCTTAAATGCTTTGATTTTTGTGGAATCCACATGTATCCCCCTTTTTTTCTCACAACGTGACCTAAGAAATTTAACTATTTCTTCCAAAATTCATATTTGGAGAACTTTGCGTACATTTTCTCTTTTTTTTAGCAGTTTCTAGTATCAGATACAAGTGTTGACCATGTTCTTCCTTAGTCTGCGAGTATATCAAGATATCGTCGATAAATACGATCACAAATTTGTCTATGTACAGATTGCAAACACGATTCATGAGATTCATGAACACTATTGGGGAATTGGTTAATCCAAATGGCATAACTAGGAAGTCGTAATGGCCGTAATGTGTCCTGAATACGGTCTTCGGAACATCTTCTTCTAACAATTTGAGTTGATGATACCCATGCCTCAAATTTATCTTCAAGTAGTAGCTGAATTCTTGGAGTTCATCAAACAACTCATTGATTCTAGGGAGTAGGTAACGGTTCTTGATCGTTAGCTTATTTAGATCCCTGTAATCAATGTACATCCGAAAAGACCAATATTTCTTTTTGACAAATAAGATAGGAGCTCCCCAAAGTGAGAAGCTTGGTCTTATGAATCCTTTTCAAGAAGTTCCAATCAAAATGATATGTTTTGAATAACTCGAATAAGTTTAATGGTAAATCATGTACAAATATGATTTAGTGTGTACAAAGTTTATAATTTATTATCTGCTAATCTTTTTGATGTTCTGGGTTTTTAAATATGATTACATGGATCATTAAAAAAATATTACATAGCGTAACGTCTCAAAATCCCAGATTAAAATTTTCATTTTAAAATAATAAAATATTCATTTTAACAAAATTACATCCGAGGAAACGATTTTGTTCATAAACCATTATTCAGAATTCAGAGTTAATAAGAAGACAACGTGAAATCTTAAATCATAAATCTGTTAATGTATGTGTACAGTCTCGCCTTTGCAATCCAATAAGTACCTACAAAATATTTAATCCACAACTGTAAGCATAAATCTTAGTAAGTTCCCAAAAAAAACCACATAAAACACAACACAATAATCAGCTAAGGTTATCAGCAAACTCTAGAGACTATCAGTAGTCCAAATAGGCTAACAACACGCCTTGTGGATTAACAACACACCTCACGGGTTATCAGCAACCCTGAGGAATATCGGTAGTCCCATGGATTTACAACAGTCCATGAGTTATCAGCAATGCATTCCATATATAACATAAATCAACAAATAAGATCTATTTCGTCGACATGCATATACAACCACACATGCAAGTATAGTAAGAAGACTCACCTCACAAGTAGCAGCTAATCAACAACACTATCACCCGGACAAGACTGATCCTAGATGGCACCTAACAGCAATAAAGAGTACCCTCTCAGTCTACATTCTAAAACCCTTCATTTGAACAAAAGTCAACCCATGCCGAAAGTCAATGGTCAAATTCAAAGTTAACCAACAATGCTAACAGTTGATCATCATGTCGTGACCAGCACTTCGTCCCATCGTGAGAATGTACTCAGCCCGATTCCAACTCAAACTCACTCCAACTCAGCTAACATAGTCATGGAAAACCCCAATAGCTGACGTCACGACGTGAGCCTTCCCTGGTCACGTCATGAACACATCCACACAAAATAGTCGAGGAACCTCCCATTGTGATGTCGTGACACTCCCCTAGTCAAGAAGTAACCACTGTCTGAAACAAAATCCTAATGGTTTGAGTCCTTAATCCTTTAAGACAAACCTTTCAACCTTCCAGTAGGCTTTCCCCAAACCAATGGACCATAAGAATCGTAGCTTTTTACTCATGTATGGCCAATAGATGACTTGAACACTAACAAGGTCAAAATAAAGGACAATGAGGCCAAACCTAAGCTTGGAGTCCAAACCACCACCAATCCTCAGATCTGAGATATATGCTAAACAAAAGACCTCAATAATCCATAAAGTTGCTAACTTTATGGATCCCATGCATGCTACCCAACCTAAACATGAAGAAGAATGGATAAAACATAGATCTAGCATGCATAAAAGATAAAAGACAAGAACTTTAGGACTTACACGGGTCTAGAAGCAACACAAAATGGTGAGGAGGAGACTTACGTGCCAAAACAATACACCTAAGAGACCTTCTTCCTCATCAAGGAGCTAAAACCACCCAAAAAGAGCCCCAAAATCACAATGATGAACTAGGCTAGGATTTCCAAGGTTGAGAGAGGTGGAGGCTGAGAAATGAACCCACAATTTGAGTTTAGGGTAATAAAATATGAAACAAACCCTAAAAGATCATGGGCTTGGGTTGTAGCCAGCCTCATGTCGTGACCAGCTATGTGTCACGTCATGACCACAGTTCCAGATACACGTCTTCATATGGCTTGTCAAGTTGTGACCTTTTTATGGTCACGTTGTGACCCATGGTTTTTTGTTAGACTTGAATCCTGGTATACTTCATTATTTCTCTTGTGTTATTTTAAAAGTTGCAATTTTGACCTTGGCCAGTACGCAGGTCGTAACAAGTGGTATGCTTAGCGTACAAGAAAAATAGCTAGTACGTAGGGCACACCAAGGGGCACACTTAGTGTACTGATGTGAGGATTGTTCGTGACTCCGGACACGAGGCATATGTGTAAGTTAATGAAACCCTAATTTAGGGTGTTGCTGTAACGTCCAAAATTTTCAAATATTTTTTTTACAGTTTTAAAACATACTTTCATTCATAAAATAATATTAAACATAATATATCTACTGTCATCATAGTAAAACATATCCCAGAATCATATAAACAACAGCTCCATGAGTGTGTACAGATCATGCCGGCGCCTTCCCGCGATCATCATTGGTACCTGAAACACATACACAAAACTCTGTAAGCATAAATGCTTAGTGAGTTCCACAAAATACCGCATAAACACATATCAGCCACTCAAGGCTATAACTCTGATGACCCTCTGGTCGAATATCTCTGTAGGACCCTCTTGGTCCCATAACTCTGTGGACCCACTGGTCCTAACTCTGTAAACTCTGAATCATGCATATCAAATATCACATAGAATCACAACACATAAATAGCATACAAGATACACTGTTACATAGCTCTGATTACCACTTTAGGTAAAGTATATGGAGAAGACTCACCTCGAGAATCTTGGTAATATCTCGATATTAGAATACTGCCCTAGCCTCCGCCTAGTCACAATAATAAATTACACTAAATAAATGTCTCTTCACAAATTGGATATTCTCTCATGCAAATCCCTAGAAGGGTAAAATACCATTCTACCCCTCTACAAGCCCAAAGGCCCATTTATTGACAACTCTAAAAGTCAACCAAAAGTCAACTGTCCATTTTGACCAGACTCACCGAGTGCATACGACGACTCGGTGAGTCCCATCGTCCCCACATACTCTTCCCTTTCTAAGCCTCACTCGAATCACTGAGTCACTCCTCAACTCACCGGGTCACCATTGGAGTCAGACCTCGGGGGCAACCCGGTCCGATTCGTCGAGTCTACATATGTACTCAGCGAGTTTCCTCCGTGGACTTGCTCAAACAACCTCCTGAGGTCTGATCTGCTTAGCCAAATCATAGATCTAACCCTTAAACACTCAAAAGTCACGTAAAGGTGCAACCTTTACGTGCATGCAACCCATATCAAGCCTCAAATGGAGAAATAACACTAGAAATGGCAACCTAGTCTCCAATTCCTTATTTGCTTGCAAAAAGCAGGAAGATAATGGCTCTAGGGACCTCTCATGGTCCAGATTTGATGTTATTCATACCAAGGGGACCTCATACTCACTAGATCTCATAAAATTATGAGGGAAAAACCCTAAAACTATGAAATCCACCATATGAACGTGAAATGGAAAGAATTATACCTCCAAAGACAATATCTCAATATGATTAGCTCCTATCCAAGCTCCCTTCATGTTCTAGATGGATCCTCTCTTCTTCCTCTAGCAAAATCACCCCAAAAATGAAGATTATAAGCCCTCTCTTGCACTCAAGCCTTCCTCACTCTCTCTACGGTTTCTATGGAATAAGGTGGTCTCAAATGAAGGCCATAAGGGCTTTTAAATAAGCTCTAAACCCGGGGATTAGGGTTTTCCTAATCAGCACCGACTCGGCGAGGTCAGGTCCCTGACTCGTCGAGTCCGCTCGCAAAACCGCGTCAAGAGATACGACTCTACTCGATGAGTTGAGGCGTCAACTCGTCGAGTTCCTCATTAAAGTAATAAATAAACAATTAAATTAACATACCTGAACTCAGGATGTTACAATTCTCCCCCACTAAAATCAGACTTCGCCCTCAAAGTCTCGCTCTGCAAATAACTCTGGATACTGCTCGCGCATCTCAATCTTTGGTTCCCATGTCAGCTCGGACCCTTTCCGATGCTGCCACTGAACCTGCACCAAGGACACATCCTTGTTTCTCAAAACCTTGATTTTCCGATCCCGAATCGCAATTGGCCTTTCAACATTATTCAAGCTCATATCCACCTAAATATCCTCTAACGGCACCACTACCGATTCATCGACAATACACTTCCTCAACTGAGACACGTGGAAGGTATCATGAATCCGAATCAACTCCGCAAGTAACTCCAAATAATACACTACCCTGCCTACCCTCACGATTACCCTGAATGGACCAATATACCGAGGCCCCAACTTGCCTCTCTTCCTGAACCAGATCACACCTTTCCAACGTTACACCTTCAGGAGAACGAAATCACCAACCTGGAACTCGAGATCTGAGCGACGCCTATCCGCGTAGCTCTTCTAACGACTCTGACCCGCTAGCAACCTCTGGCTGACCTGTTGTATCTGCTCAGTCGTCCGAAGCACTATCTCCGTGCTACCCATCACTCGCTGCCCTACCTCTCCCCAAGAGATGGGAGTCCGACACTTCCTCCCATACAACAACTCGAAGGGAGGCATACCGATGCTTGAATGGTGGTTGTTGTTATAAGAAAACTCAAACAAAGGCATATAAGAGTCCCAACTCGCTCCGAAGTTCAACACACATGCCCGAAGCATGTCCGCTCACTCTGTCCGTTCGTCTGTGGGTGGTAAGCGGTACTGAAATGCAGCCTAGTACCCAACTCCTCATGGAACTTCTTCCAGAACCTGGAAGTGAAATGCACATCACGATCTGACACAATCGAGATCGGTACACCATGCCGTGATACCACCTCTCTCACATACACCTCTGCCAGCCTCTCTGCGGAAGAGCTCTCACTGATAGCAAGAAAATGAGCGCTCTTTGTCAGCCAGTCAACGATCACCCAAATTGCATCGACACCTCTCGTAGTCCTTGGCAATTTGGTGATAAAATCCATGGAAATCTGTTCCCACTTCCACAGGGGAACCTCAAGTGGCTGCAACTTGCCATGTGGACACTGGTGCTCGACCTTAACCCTGCGATAGGTCAAGCACCTCTCTACAAACCCCGCCACATCCCTTATCATACAGGGCCACCAATAGTCTCTCTTTAGGTCCACATACATCTTAGTGGCCCCGGGATGGATCGAAAACCTTGACCTGTGTGCCTCCTCCATCAAAATGGCACGTGCCCCGCCCTCAAATGGCACCCAAATCTGGCCCTGGAAGGTCATAAGCCCCCGGCTATCGGTAATGAACTCAGATATCTGTCTGACCACCCTCTCTCGCTTGCGGTTCTCCGGTCTCATGGACTCTACCTGGGCCTCCCTAATGGTATCCAACACCGGAGTCATCACTGTCAATCTTAAACAAACATCTCGTATTAGGGTAGTCTTCGCCCTGCGACTCAGGGCATCGGCTACAACATTAGCCTTGCCCGGGTGGTACAGGATCTCACACTCATAATCCTTTACCACATCCAACCATCTCCTCTGGCGCATATTCAGGTTAGGCTGATCCATTAGATACTTGAAGCTCTTGTGATCCGTGTAAATGATACACCGGACTTCGTACAAATAGTGATGCCAGATCTTGAGGGCAAACACCACAACCCCCAACTCCAAATCGTGAGTAAGATACCTTGCCTCATGAGGCTTCAGCTGCCTCGATGTGTATGCTGTCACATGTCCCCTCTACATCAGCACCGCACCTAGTCCCGATATCGATGCGTCACAATATACCACAAAGTCCTCCATTCCCTCCAGAAGGGCTAACACTGGGGCTTTGCACAATCTCTGGCGAAGTGTCTCGAATGAGGCCTGCTGCTCCGGGCCCCAACTGAAAGTCACGCCCTTCCGGGTCAGTCTGGTAAGAGGAACAACAATCCTAGAGAAATCCTGGTTGAATCTCCGATAATAACCGGCCAACCCCAGGAAACTCCTGATCTCCAAAGGGGATCTCGACACCTCCCAATTCATCACCACCTCAATCTTGGCCGGATCGACCAATATCCTATTTTGGTTGACGAGGTGTCCCAGAAACTGGACCTCTCGTAACCAGAAATCACATTTAGAGAATTTGGCGTAAGCCTCTCCGATCATAGAACTCCGAGGATCTCCCTCAAATGCTCCTCATGCTGCTCGCTGGATCTCGAATACACTGATATATCATCAATGAACACGATCACCGAACGATCCAATATTGGCCTGCACACCCTGTTCATGAGATCCATGAATGTCATCGGTGCATTGGTGAGCACGAAAGGCATCACCACGAACTCGTAATTCCCGTAACGAGTCCTGAACGCTGTCTTCTGGATATCCTCATCACGCACCCTCATCTGATAATATCCAGACCTCAAATTAATCTTGGACAACCAAGACGCTCCCTGCAACTGATCGAACAAATCGTCGGTCCTCGGTAAGGGGTAACGGTTCTTGACCGTCAGCTTGATCAACTCCCGATAATCAATGCACATCCGGTGTGAACCATCCTTCTTTTTGACAAAAAGGATCGGTGCTCCCCACGGCGAGCTACTCAGCCGTATAAATCCCTTTCCCAGCAGCTCCTAAAGCTGCAAGGATAACTCCTGCATCTCTGGAGGCGCAAGGCGATAGGGTGCCTTGGCGATAGGCGCTTCCTCCGGAACCAAATCGATACTGAACTCCACCTGCCTCTCAGGAGGCACACCTGGTAACTCCTCGGGGAAAACATCTGGTAACTCACGCACTATCGGGACCTCATCAACCAACCTCAGTCTCTCTGCACCTACTCTCGTATCCACTACATAAGCCACAAACCCACTACAACCCTGCTGTAGACTTTGCCTCGCTCTAGCGGTTGAACAAAATGTTGACCCAGAACGGGTGCCCTCGCCATAAACCATAAGAACTCCCCCACTAGGGTCTCATATAGTCACCACCTATCGCTCGCAGTCGATAACCATTCCAAATCTGCTCAACCAGTCTATGCCCACGATGACACAGACATCACCCATAGCAATCGGGACCAAATCAATCGGAAACTCAACGCCGAAAATCTCAAGTAAACATCCTCGAATCACATCAATGGCATACACTACTCTCTCGTCAGCTATGGAAACTCGCAAAGGTCGACTCAACGCCTCCCGACAAATACTGATGTGCTGACGAAGGGCTAACGACACAAAAGACCGACTCGCACCCGAGTCAAATAACACCAAAGCAGGTATAGAACTCACAAGAAATGTACCTACGCATATCATAATATAAGCATAACACCACAGACTAAAAAAAACATATGAAGGAATACATACCAGCCACAACATCTGGCGCTGCGTGGACCTCCTCCACTGTCAACTGAAAGGCTCTCCCGTGAGCCTTTGGCGCCTCGGCCTTCACTGGCTGACTCTCGGTAGCTCGAACAGTAGCAGGGGCAGATCCCTGTGATGCTCCCTGAGGTGACCCCTGCAACTGCGGACACTCGGCCTTCCGGTGTACGGTCTAGTTGTAGTGAAAACAGACTGCAAACCCCATGGGGCAATCCTTGGCCATGTGCCCCTCCTTGCCACACTTATACCAAGACTCTGATCTACAAACCCCCTCATGACCCTTGCCACACTTTCAACAAGTGCGCCCCTTCTGGTTCCATGATCTTGAATCGGTGGGCTTGGCCCGCTTGGCTGCCGGCTGGGACTGAGCTAGCCGTCGATCCCTCCTCTGAGACTCTGCCTCCTCTCTAGCCTAATTCTCCAGCTCTATCTCCCTCTTCAGAGCATTTTCCTGGAGCTCGGCAAATGTCCGGTACGACGAGTTCGCAACGAACTCTCGTATGTCCCTCCTCAGAATACTCAGATACCGACTCATACGTGCCTGCTCGGTAGACACATGCTCAGGGCAGAACATCGCCCTCTCATGGAACATCCAAGTGATCACTGTAACAGACTCAGTACCCTGCTTGAGGGTCAGAAACTCCTGGGCCAAACGTTCCCTCTCTACTGGGGGAACGTACACATCACAGAACATAGCGGTGAACCTCTCCCAGGTCACCGCGGCAAGCTCAGCAGACGAAAAGTGCGCCGTTACAAACTTCAACCAGTCCTTTGCTCCAAAGCGAAGTTGGTTCAGCGCGAACCGGACCCTCAAATGCTCTGGACATGAACACGTATAGAAGCATCCCTCAATATCAGAAACCATCTCATCGCAGCAATCGGATCCTGTGTCCCATCAAACTCTGGTGGCTTCGTGTTGCTGAACTCCCGAAACAGCAACGAATCACCACCCCGAGGTCTGGCAGAAGCAACAGTTGTGGTAGCTACAGCGGCTGCAGCCTCAGTAACCACTGCGTATCTCTCATCAAAAGTCTCAATCAGCGAGGTCTTAATAGACTCAAACATCTCTGTAATCTCTACACGGATGGCAGCAGCCACCTCCTCATGAATCAACCTTCAGATCTCCTCGTCACTAACACCACTACTCTCAGGTATGTGGCGTGTCCCAACCATGATGTCTCTCTGAAATAGAACACAAAATATCAAAGACTCGCTCGAGTGTACACACACTCGATATCCCATTCCTACTCGATCCCTGGTACCCTAAGGATTCCTACATGGGGTGCACACTGATCCGGTGTCTTCAGTAGTATGGGCTGAATACTACCGTCCACACCGCATCAGTATTCACCCCAAGTCCTCCTCCTTGGATTCCAAATCCCAAGTACTCTACTCTCACTATGCTTAGTCTACTCTCCAGCAGATCTCTCATAGCTCCTCGCTGCTATCTATTCACTCTCAAGCATCTCTTAGCAACAACACCCCTAGGCTAAGGCATCACAAATAAGACCACTCTAGTCCTAATAAGAATACCTAGCCTACTCTAGCATGCATAACATATTATCTCATATCGCATAATATAAGGGTATTTTGCGAAAATCACCATTCGGGCACTGGCTGATCGTACACACTTCTCTGATCCGCTCTTTTCAAAACTTTTACTCTTTGAAAAAAATTTTGTGATTTTTATTTGAAAATCTCTCAAATCCTCAGTTTGAGTTCAGATACGCCCGAAGGTGCACCCGAATCATTCATAAAATAATATTAAACATAATGTATCCACTGTCATCATAGTAAAACATATCCCATAATTATATAAACAAAAGCTCCATGAGTGTGTGCAGATCATGCCGGCACCTTCCCGCTATCATCAATGGTACCTGAAACACATACATAAAACTCTGTAAGCATAAATGCTTAGTGGGTTCCCCAAAATACCGCATAAACACATATCAGCCACTCGAGGCTATAACTCTGATGACCCTCTGGTCGAATATCTCTGTGGGACCCTCTTGGTCCCATAACTCTGTGGACCCACTGGTCCTAACTCTATAAATTCTGAATCATGCATATCACATATCACATAGAATCACAACACATAAATACCATACAAGATACACTATACATAACTCTGATTAGCACTCTAGGTAAAGTATACGCAGAAGACTCACCTCGAGAATCTTGGTAATATCTCGATATCAGAATACTGCCCTAGCCTCCGCCTAGTAACAATAATAAATTACACTAAATAAATGTCTCTTCACAAATTAGATATTCTCTCATGCAAATCCCTAAAAGGGTAAAAGAACATTCTACCCCTCTACAAGCCTAAAGGCCCATTTGTTGACAACTCTAAAAGTCAACCAAAACTCAACTGTCCATTTTGACCAGACTCGCCGAGTGCATACGACGACTCGGCGAGTCCCATCGTCCCCACATACTCTTCCATTTATAAGCCTCACTCGACTCACTGAGTCACTCCTCAAATCACCGGGTCACCACTGGAGTCAGACCCTGGGGGCAACCCGGTCCGACTCGTCAAGTCTACATATGGACTCGGCGAGTTTCCTCCGTGGACTTGCTCAATTAACCTCCTGAGGTCTGATCTGTTTAGCCAAATCATAGATCTAACCCTTAAACACTCAAAAGTCACGTAAAGGTGCAACCTTTACGTGCATGCAACCCATATCAAGCCTCAAATGGAGAAATAACACTAGAAATGGCAACCTAGTCTCCAATTCCTTATTTGCTTGCAAAAAGCAGGAAGATAATGGCTCTAGGGACCTCTCATGGTCTAGATTTGATGTTATTCATACCAAGGGGACCTCATACTCACTAGATCTCATAAAATTATGAGGGAAAAACCCTAAAACTATGAAATCCACCATATGAACGTGAAATGGAAAGAATTATACCTCCAAAGACAATATCTCAATATGATTAGCTCCTATCCAAGCTCCCTTCATGTTCTAGATGGATCCTCTCTTCTTCCTCTAGCAAAATCACCCCAAAAATGAAGATTATAAGCCCTCTCTTGCACTCAAGCCTTCGACACTCTCTCTAGGGTTTCTCTGGAACAAGGCGGCCGCAAATGAAGGCCATAAGGGCTTTTAAACAGGCTCCAAACCCAGGGATTAGGGTTTTCCTAATCAGCACCAACTCGGCGAGTTAGGTCCCCGACTCGTCAAGTCCGCTCGCGAAACCACGTAAAGACATATGACTCTACTCGACGAGTTGAGGCGTCAAGTCGTCGAGTTCCTCAATAAAACAATAAATAAATAATTAAATTAACATACCCGAGCTCAGGATGTTAAAGTTGCACCCTATATAAACGCCTTAGGTCATTAGGGATGGCCTCTTTACTATCCTTAAGCCTCCAAAACCGTAGAAATCGTCCCTTAGCCTCCATTGTTGTGTTTGAGCTCATTATGTGCAAGTTGGTTTATAAAGTAAGAGGTTGTGGATCTCGATTTTTTTTGCTTCATATCTAGCTTGTTTGAGGTAAAAAAAAACTAAGACCTTTCCCATAAGAAGTTTATATCTAGTTTATATGATTTTTGGACTCTTTTTGCCCCCATGAATGAGATCTAGTGGTTTGATACCACTCTAGGAGCTATGAGTTACTAATATTGGTGTCTTTGAGGTTTAAGGTCCATAAATTTGGAACCTTTAGTGTTTAGATCCATCCATCCATGAGTTTATATCCATTTAATGAAAGTAGAGTGTTATATTTTGAATTTGGGTCCTTATGGGGCATGCAAAGTCACCAACTCGGTGACTTTTTGATTCTAGGCGATTATTAGGACTTAGATTTGTGATTCAGGCCTCTAGTCTTAAGCATTAAGTACTTAATGTGGATTTTGGCTTATTGGATGAGTACGCTTAGCGTACAAGTGTGTATGCACAACGTACAAGCCATTTAGCATGTACAGTTGAGTACGCCCCATGTACTCTGTCTATTGGGCTTAGTGTTTTGGGCTACAAGTTTGGACCATTTTATTGGGCTTGGATGCCTGGGTTCTTATTGAGCCATCTGGTACAAGTAATTTGGACTATGAAAAATTATTGGGCATTAGGCTAAGGCCCATATAAGGGTTTGGGCCCAATATAGAAAATTGGGCCATAAGTGGGTCTTGGATGATTAATTGGTTTTGGGTCTTTTTGATTGTGAGTTTGGGCCTTAGTCTTAGATGAAATTAGGTAAGGATTCAAATGGTATTTTTACCTTAAGTATGGATGGTTGGATATGAATTGGAACCTAAATGTTAATTTGGGTGTTATTTTGTATTGATAGCTCGGGGATTCGTCAGACCAGCAGCCAGGGAATTTCAGTGAGATTCAACAGTCAAGGTTAGTTTCCTCACTGGGTTTAGCAGGTCTAAGGAACCAATACCAGCCCTTGTTATTTATGTTAGGATGCTAGGAGTTTGTGTGACCCTTGCATGTGATATGTGCTGCTATGTATACCGGGTGAGGCTCGATGTCGTGCGAGACCCAATGACTTTATCGTATGCTATTGTTTATGATCATTACATGTGTTAGTATGATTATGTGATATATGTTTATGTGTATAGTGGGTGAGGCCCGATGTCAGTTGGGGCCTAAGAATAACAATTACGTATACTGAGCGGGGATCAAAGTCCGGTGGGACCCGAAGCCGAATGGGACTCGATATCGGGCGGGGCCCAGTATGTGGTTTATTATGTATAGTATTGGGTAGTTTGGGGAACTCACTAAGAATTGTGCTTACGGTTTTCAGTTTATGTTTCATGTACTTGTGGTTCTAAGGGGAAAAGCTCAGGATGACTGCATTGCACACACCACATGGTTCTCCTTTTCTGATTACTCTGATTTGAGATGATGTTTGATACACTTATTTGATTTGGATTGTATTGATGTTGTCTTTGGAATACTGTCTTTATTAGATTAAAAATGAAATTTCTAGGTCATATTTTGGGACGTTTCATTTTTCCTAAAAGCCATACCTTTGGCTCCTTATTACCCCACACTGATGCATTTTGGAAATTAGGTGTTACACATAACTATAGATTATTAAAATTTATATTTTACATTTCTTCAAACAATTGAATATTTTTAAGAGCTACCCACTACCCCGTAGCTAAAAAAGAAGAAAATTATGCAGAGAGTAATGGATTTTGGAGCCAATCAATCAAATTTACATGATATCTTGGATTTCTACCAGAGAACTATAAAAATGTATACTCGACCATTGAATAAACAATGAACGCTTGTTTTTCAGTGTTTCAAAACAACAAATCATTTCTGAATCTCCATATCACCCACCATGTAGTCTGAGTAACTACATGTATGACACTTTTCTTCAAACCCAAAATCTAGGCGTTATCAAACCAGTATAGCAAGTCAGCCACCTCAATACTTATTGGAGATATTTGTTTCACAATTTTACAAGCATTGACCAATATTAATATAGTTCTGGCTACATAATTGTTACCATTATTTTTTTAGAATTATGTCAATATAATATGATAAGCACACATACAAACATGTATTGGTGAATTCACAATAATATTTTTCAAAAGTAATTACCAATATACCATACACAAGTTCTCTTGTAGATATTGTTTTTTTTTTCATACAAATCCTTATTTTAACCATATACATATACAATTTATAAGACAGCATATCTTAAGGATAAATAATTGTTGGATTAGGTGTCTAAGCCAATAACTAAATTGGTATATAGTTAAACTGTTAGCAAAGTCCCTTTGGGTTACCTTCAAACCTGGTAATTAGATAGGATGACTTTTAGAGAGAGAGAGAGAGAGAGAGAGTCTACTTTATTGATTTATTATATGATTATTAAATAACAATAAATTATTTATTAATATATTATGAGAATAATATATTAATTAGAAATAATATTATTTAACTAAGAATTAACCAAAAATTAATTAGGATTAATAAAAAGTGCAAAGACATAAGTTGTGATTGATAAATATTTGAGCAAAAGGCATTCCAGAACCTGCCTAGGGTTTGGACGGTTTTGGACGCATGTTTGAGGTATATGGAATATTCCTTGAAAATAAATAGGAAGAAGGATAATCACCTAATTTGAAATAATAGTATTATATTCAAATTGTTGTTGTAACCTAAATAAACCATCAGTGGTATCATAGCTATTGGTTTGTCTTGCATTAATCGCACATTTGTTGAATGAACAATTTTTTTTGTAAAATCGATACTAACGACGTGGCAATACATATTTCAAGACGTAAGCATAGTTCAGATCCAAATTTTGGGATTATCTTACCTAATATGATTTATGTGGTTGTTAATTAGTAATTACCTATTTCCATAACTGCCAAAATTCAATTTTTTCCGATATAAAATAATTAATTGAAACCCTAAATGTTAGGAGATATCCTTCGACTTGATAATGATTAATTAATATTATCCTTATGGATCTTATTATAGATTTGATTAAATGTTTTAATTAAAAGAAAATTATAAAATCCATAAATGGTTTAAATTTAATTATATTAAAAGTTTTAATTTAGACAATTAAAAGATTAAACATTGTAATTTTTAAATGTTTTAAAAATACACCTTATATATATATATATATATATATATATATATATATATATATATATATATATATATATATATATATATATAATAAGTCAGTCAAATCGCTAGTACACCTCATTCACGAAGCCATACTATAAGGAGAGTTTAAGGAAACGACCTATAAAATGACCGTCATTCGGTGTCCACTCTCACCCACCAGTATCTTATGTGTTGGAGGGCCGTTAGCTAAACGAATTTGATATGACATAATCTCATTAATAAGTATAATGATATAATGTAACTAAACTATTTTTAAAAAATCTCATTCTTAGTTACTTTATGAAGAATATGAAATGTATGCTAATCCATGAAATTGCACATTATGCTTTATATGTAGTTAGTGGAGCGTATATGGTTAACCGGCACACTAATAGTGACTATAAATAGTAATAATGGGCATCTTGAGAATTATCATTGTTAATGGAGCATGTGTTATCATTGTTATGGAGCATGTGTGGTTAACCGACACATTAATTAGAGATGATAAATGACATTGAGAGTGCCAAGCATATTTTCCTAGTTATTCACATCTTGTTTGTCATCCTCAGCATCCCAATCACAAATAGAATAGCATAATCTTAGATTAAACATGTCATTGATAAGATTCAATGAATCTCAAAAGATCTAGGAATTTCATAGTTTAAAATTGGTAAATTTCCTTTACCTACCTTCATAAATTTGCGATAAGATTACGAAATCCTTTTTCTTAGTTGTGAATTGTTATTTTGGATCCTAGACTTAAATATCTATTATGGGTCAAAATATTAAAAATTTATTGTCATGTAACTAATATTTCTTTTTCTCTATAGGTGTCTACTTCTAGAGAAGCTTCTGCTTCTCAAAACTTTTCCCATAACTTCTCGCTACTCTCGATCGTGTCCAAGGTGACATTGTACGACACCACTATAATGATTGGATGCGTAACATCAATATTGCTCTTCGATATGAGGGCAAAGAATATGTTCTTGAAAAAGAATTTGTTGAGACCGATGAAGCCACTGCTACTCTTGAATAAATCCTCTCCTATAAGAAACACTAAGATGATGCAATAAAGGTTGCTTGCGTCATGGTCGCCACCATGGTTCCAGAATTGAAAAGGTTCTATGAGGACTACTAGCCCTAGGAGATGAACATGGATCTTGTGGAAAAGTTTCACAAGAGAACTTGTCAAGAAAGGTATGAGGTCTCAATGCCCTTATGGCATGCAAGTAGAAGGACGAGGATTCGATCTACAACCATGTGCAAAGGATGTAAAGATAAGTGGAGCACCTTGAAAGGCTTAATGTGAACTTTGAAGAGGAGTTGCCCATTAACATGGTCCTCAACTCCTTTCCACCTTGTTATTGTAAGTTCATATTGGCTTATCATTTGAACAATAATGAGACCACATTTGTAACACTCAAATTTTTATAAGTTTTCTTTTTTCCTACTCAACTTTAGAATTGTGCGTTTTGGTCCTTGCAGCTCATACGCGGGGTGTACCCATATAGTACGCTTGGTGTACTAGCCAGGAATGGATCAGGACTTCAGGGGCATACAATGGGCGTACGCGTGGATTTAGAAAACCCTAATGTGGGTTGTTACACCCTATAAATTCATCCATAACTCTTAGAGTGGCCATCATTTATATCCCTCACCCTCCAGAAATACCAAAACGTCCCTCTTAGCCTCCTATATTGCATCTTGAGCTTTTAGAGTAAAAGTTGATGTGTTTTGGTCCATCCTTGAAGAACTCTAGAAGGAACTGAAGTCCATAGCTTGGTGGGATATTGGAGATCCAGAACATCTACCTATTTTGCAAGGATTTTGAGGTATCAATTTCTTATCTTGAATACCAGTTGCTTAGATCTATTTTGTGGTCAATCTGTTATGTTTTAAGCCATGATTCGGTGGATGATTTGGTTTAGGTCATCCCAGAGACTTGTCCTTTCAGATCTAGTCTTTTCATGGCTCCCTCATGCACAAAGGTGCCATCTTTATGAAGTTAAGAGTCTCATGCAAACATTAAGTCATGTATTAAGCCCTTTTTGAGCTATAGAGCCTTGTTTAGCCTTGCATAAATGTAAAGTTAGCAACTTTACTTGTTTTCTTAACTTAATGTGGTCAGATCTTTGTTTTGGGGTGTTATCTTAGGGTATTAAGAAGTTAATGGGAGTTTGAGTTTAGCATAGGAGTACGTTGGGCATACCCGCTGGTACACACAACATACAAGCCTCATCGTATGTATGCCAAGCATACAGCTGGTGTCACACCCCCAAACCAGAACGGTGGAAATGTTCGGGGGAGGAGGACGTCATGTACAGTATCACAACAAATGTAAAATAATAAAACAAGTAACAAAATCCATTGCATTAATATTAAAGTGTTTACATTGTATTCAGATTACACATGATAGACTCCAATAGTAAATAACAAAACAAAGACTTAACGCTACTATGCTCCGTCTTCACAGAATCTGCGCATGTACCTGTCTACAGTTTATCCTGAGAATACAAGCAATTTTGAAAGTGTATCAACATTTAAGTTGGTGAGTTCATAAGCATTTTTGTGTTAAAAAGGGTACATTCTTTATTCTTTGAAAGTGTTACAGTGTTTCTCTAGAAAATCCTATATTTTCTTATTAGTTGAATGGAATGTAGTCTTAAAACCTTAAGACAAAAATTGTATAAGTTCTTTTTCTTAAAGAATGAAGTTTTGAATAGATAACCTTATTTATTTCCATGAAGTGAATTTATAAATCGCTCACCAGTAAGATGATGATGTTTGTCCCGGAAAATCCTATATTTTCCATGAGTTGAGTTGTAGTATAATATGAATCGAGACCGAAAAGTGTAAGTAAATATGTCATACTTAGCTTAAACAACTTATAGTATTATTATCAAATAAAACTAGTTGAACATGTGGTCACTCTAGATTCTGAACGTGTTAATAATAACTTATTAGGATTACTTAATACAAACAAGTTATATATAAAAAAAATTAACCATAAGGTTTCTACTCCTTAAGTTCATTTGAGAAGCATATTACTACGTACATGTGTCATTGTCTGAGCGTGCGAGTTTTTATAACCATACTAGCCGTCAGTACCAATGTTGACATTTGTCACCCCGGGGACTGTAGCTAACAGTCAGGGTGCATAATCATCAGTCCCATATAGATCTATACACAAGTATCACGCTCTCCCTTCAAGAGACTTTGGTTATAGGTTGGGACTTCCGTTGGGTACTATGCAAAGCCATTGTCTCACAAAATGTAATGCTAACAACGAGTTCACGAGTAATACGATGAAAACCTTTTAGTAAATAAAAATACAAGTCTTTATTTATATCTTTTTACGATAAAAGCATGGATTGACTTATAAATTATACTTAATATAATTTATATATTCTATCTGATTAGTATTATTTCTCATGGGTGAACACCTTTGTTCAGCATGATACAAAAGGTAATGATACCAAATGAAGTAACCTTTTATGTTCATCTATATATATATATATATATATATATATATATATATATATATATATATATATATATATATATATATATATATATATATATATATATATAAATTAAGAAGGAAACGACCTTCGGAAAAATAACACCACCTTAATCCTACACCCAAACAAGAAAAAGGAATTAAGGTAATTCATTAGTCCTCAGCCATTCAAATCTTATTAATATATTTATACGTATATAAACATGATTAGGCAATTATAAGGTTTAAAAGATTTTATTATAACATGTAAAGAGTTTATCTATTTGACTAAATTTTGATGACTTGATGTTAGTTTATAAAGTGATTTAAAACAGTTTATTTGATAACACAACATGAAGTATAAAAATAACACCCTTGGTTTGATAGTTATAAATCACATGTGATTGATTATATAACTATAATGTTTTCAACTTGTATTCCCCCCCCCCCCCCCACCCCGGTAAAAGCATTTAAAATCATTAAAAGATAAGTTTAGGGGTATAAACTCACTTGATAACTGGTGAATCGGGCAACATTTTGTTTCTAAGAAGGATCGTTCTTGAGTAACCGCGGGTTTTTGGTGAAGAAATGAACTTCACGTGGACAATACTTCGACTGGAAAAAATGTTTTTCTCGGGGACTTCGGAGCGTCGGGAATTGCGTCGCGTGTTAGGGGTGCTACGAGGGCTTCGGGGTGGTTTAGAAGGGCTTACTAGTGTGTAAAAGTAGGAGAGAGGATATATTTTAGCCACCAAAGTCGGAAGGCTTCAATTTCTATATATACGATCAAATTCGAAGCTCACGCCGTGAGTTTTATATAACTCACGTCGTGAGTTTGGTCCTGATTTGCTGATGGCATGCGTCAGCTGTCCACTTGCTCTGGAAGGGTCATTCATACTGTTCACGTCGTGAGTTTTAAGGATCACGTCGTGAGTCTTATATGTAGACTTGCCTTATGCATTATAGGCCTGAAAAGTGGTGATTTGACTCCTCACATCGTGAGAAATGATGCTCATGTCGTGACTTCAGTTAAATTAGGGTTTCAGACAGTTGTATATTTGGAAGGTCATAACTTTTGCATACGAGCTCCGTTTTTGACGTTCTTTATATCCACGCAAAGGTGGAGAAATACTCTACAACTTTTTTTAAGATCATTAAGGCTAAAAAGTAGTCTATCATAAACTCACTTTTACACTAAGCTATGTTTTGCCGGTTTTGTCGCAGATCTTTGATTGGTCATAACTTCTTCGTTATAACTCGGATTTTAGCGTTCTTTATATTTCTAAAAACCTAGTTACGTTATCTATCACTTTATATATCCTAATTGAGACTTTTGAACAAATCAATTTTTGATGCTATTCTTATTATTTCGGAAATAGGTTAAATACTTGACTTTTAGGTCATTACATTGACTTGAAATATCAGGTTGTCACAGCTGGGTACGCCCTGCATACTCAATATGTCGGCTTGCAGGTTGGGCTTTTCGAGTGGGCTGCCTTTTTGCGCTTAGATACTTGGATTCTCGTTGGGATTCTTGATATGAGTGTTTTTGGGCTGATTGGAAAATTGGACCATAAGATAAGGCCCATTAAGGAGTTGGGACCAATTTGGAAAATTAGGCCAATTATGGGTCTTGAAGTTAGTTGGGCCTTTTTGGATCAAAGACTTGGAGTTTGGCCTCGGCCCAATTAGGAAAAGGGTAAAATGGACAATTACCCTATGTTTGGGCCCTTAGTCAAGAATCGTATCCAGTTGGTTAATTGGGTGTTTGTTTATTGTGATAGTTCGGTATTTTCCTTGAGTCAACAGTTAGGGATTTAAGTGCAGCTTGACATTTGAGAGGTGAGTCTGGTCGAAGGCACCATGGCCGACCCCTTTGGATTGTTCTCCTAATTATCGTATGATTGAGTATTGTAGTTTTCTGTTAGATTTGAATCCTGTTAGATAGCATATTGCTATGCTTATTGATATGAATGATCTTTATTTGACTATTGAATGATTATATGTTATGATTTATGTATATGTTGACATATGTGTGTGGTTTGGTTGAGGCGGCCATGCTTTGTGTTGAAGGCAACAAACCCATGGTAGCACGGATAGACTAAAGACCTGCGAGGTGGACCAATCAGGCTGATGGCCCGAAGAATGGTCCAGACAGGCTGAAGGCCCAGTGTGATGGTCCAGACATGTTGAAGGTTCTGTATGTGTGTTGTTGTTGTGATATTTATGATTGTGTATTGTTGTGGTGTTTTGGGGGAACTCACTAAGCTTTAGGCTTACAATTTTGATTATGTTTTAGGTACCTCAGAGGATTGCAGGAAGGCGAAGGCGTGATCGTGGACCTCCTCATGTTTTTTTATTTATTTATTATTTTGGGATTTCTCTGATGTGAAACTTATTTTGAAAACAATTTGTAAACAATTATGATTTTGTGTTTGTTTTAAAGTTTAAAATTTTCAAGAACTTTATGAATGTTACAAGTTGATATCAGAGCCTTGGTTTGAGTGAATTGGAGGAACACGCATGTGAATTCAGTCTTAAACTATGGAAAAGATTTACAAATACTCAAGGAGGATATGGCGTGTACGATTAGCCGAATCCAGTAAGTAGACCCCAAAATACCATATTGTTATTTGAAATTGTGATATGCTAGAATAGTATGCTAGTGATAGGCTAGGGATCTTCAAGAATTGCATGATAGAATTTCCTAATTCTATGATGCATGTTAGTCTAGGGTCTTCTTTTATGAAATTGACATTATTAATGTAGTTGCTTAGTGTATGCATCATGGTTATATATAACTAAGATCTTATAGCCAGAGAATGTTTGGTTTTTCCTTATTTACTGTTCTTGTTTGATGAAGGGCTTAGGGTTGGATCAAATATTCAAATTTTTATTAGGTCCAGCGTTATGTATGGCTAGGATACACATGTGCTTTATGGTTGGTGGAAGTTTCATGGACGAGTCATGTGGGGTTAGTCAGTCAGTCGTGAGATGTTTAGCCTTCTTCTAGGGAGTGAGAATTAAGTGCTCGCCTATGCTTATGAGTATTGTTAGGGTGTTGTGATGATGCTTGAGATAAATATGAGTATGTGTGGAAGGTAGTATAAGCCCGTACTACTGAAAGCACATGACATGTACGTGTACCAAGGAAGCCACAACCCCTAGGGCTTCGTTGGGAGTTGGTTCCTCATTATGATATGTGAATTGTATGATATCTTTCCAGTGTATTTTCAATATGGTGACTACGAGACGAGTTGAGGTCAGATCCGGGTAGGGATCAAGAGCTGGCAGTCACGGTGGGCCAACGTTGTAAGAGGACCGATCATCTGTGAGGAGGTGGTTGCTATTGTGCACAGTCAGATTCCGGAGATGTTCAGGTCTATCAAGACCGCGATGATGTAGTTCTTTGATGACCGCTACGCAGCCATTGCTGAGACGGCTGCTGCTGCAACCTTTATTGTCGTAGCGACTGTAGGTATTGGGACAACGCAGGTCTTTCAGTAACAGGATTTCAATAATACGAAGCCTCCGGCTTTTGATGGAGTCCAAGAGCCGATCATGGCCATGAGGTGGCTATCTGATGTGGAGGGATGTTTCTTCGATTGTTCATGCCCTGCTGACCAGAAGGTCAGGTGCACTTTGAACCTTCTGAGGTCCGAAGCGAAGGATTAGTGGAGACTCGTTACCAGATCGTATTCTGATGAGAAAAGGGCTGTGATATCTTGGGATCAATTCATGGAGATGTTTTGTACTCAGTACGCTCCACGAGTCAAGAGAGAGAGCTTGGCTCAAGAGTTTTTAGACCTGAAGTAGGGATCAGAGTCGGTGACAGAGATCACTTGGATGTTTACTCAGAGGTCTATGTTTTTCCCTGAGTTTGATTCAAAGCAGGCTCAGATGACCCGTTATCTGAGCATGTTCAAGACGGATATCAGGCAGCTTGTTTCTACCTAGCAGTGTGATTCTTTTCTAGAGTTGCAGGAGGCTACCAGTCACGCATAAGCTTGAGATAGAGCTTCTCTTTCAAGAGCAGAGACAAGCCCTGACACAGTCGTAGCCAGCGCCAAAGTGGTTCAAGGCCACTAACTCTAGGTTTGGAGGTCAGTGAGGCCGTACTTGTGGGAAGTGAAGAAAGGTTCATGTATGAGCATGTCGATCTAGTAGTGTGTGCTACAAATGTGGCAAGGAGGGGCATTATGCGAGGGACTATCTTCAGTTAGCCCCGGTTCAGAGTATGAGGATTTGCTACCATTATGATCAGTTTGGCCATGTCAAGGTCAACTGTCTATTGCTCGCCGCCAAGCCAGTGCAAGCCCCCACACTAACTTCTCTAAGGATAACTAATAGGAGTCAGGTCAGGGTGGAGCCCCCAAGGGCTCAAGGTCGTGCTTTCCAGCTTACTGCCGAGGAGGCCAGAGCAGCACCGAATGTTGTGACTAGTATGCTTCTATTCCTTATCTTTTTTATTATGTTTGTTTTATGCTCATATGTTTATACCTTTGGTAGGTACATTTCTAGTGAACTCCTTTCCTACTTTAATTTTGTTTGACTCGGGTGCGAGTCGGTCCTTTTTTTCTCGGTCTTTTAGTCGGGAGTTCGCTTTTCCCATAGGGGAGTTGGAATGTCCATTGCGAGTGTCTATCGCCAACGAACACATGATTTTTGCTTCTTCAGTTTCTCATGGTTGCTTTTTGTAGATCTTTGGGGTATCCTTTTCAATCAATTTGATTCCTATTCCCATGGGGGATGTCTTCGTGATTGAGGGTATGGATTGGATGAGGTGCTTTGGTGCCATGATCGACTGTGAGGGGCAGCGGGTGACAGTTCGAACCCCAAGTGGGGGAGAACTGGTTATCTATGGAGAGGGCACCAGGATGGGTTCAGGGTTTTGTTCTGCAGCCAGGGCTCGTCAGTATATTCAGCACGGGTGTGCAGGTTATTTGGCTTATGTAGTGGATACACGGGTTGGGGATCAGGTGTCGGTTGCTGATGTTCCAGTTGTCAGGGAGTTCGCTGATGTTTTCCTGGAGGAGTTACCTGGTGTGCCTCCTGAGAGGCAAGTAGAGTTCATGATCGACCTTGTGCTAGTTGTAACCCCTATTTCCAAGGTGTTGTACCGATTGGAACCGCATGAGATGCAGGAGTTGTCATCTTAACTACAAGAGCTGCTAGGCAAGCAATTCATCCGTCTGAGCAGTTCTCCGTGGGGAGCACCTATTCTATTTGTCAAGAAGAAGGATAGTTCACATCAGATGTGTATCGATTATCAAGAGTTGAACATGTTAACGGTAAAGAAATGTTATCCCCTTCTACAGATTGACGATCTCTTTGATCAGTTACAAGGAGCATCTTGGTTCTCCAAAATTAACCTGAGGTCTGGGTACCATCAGTTCAGGGTGAGGGAGGAGGGTGTGAAGAAGACCGCGTTACGAACTCGTTATGGGCATTATGAGTTCGTGGTGATGCCATTTGGGCTCACCAGTACGCCTGCGGTGTTCATGGATTTGATGTGTCGGGTATGCAGGCTGATACTCGATCTCTCGGTTATCATGTTTATTGATGATATCTTGGTTTATTCCAAGACCAGAGAGTAGCATGAGGAGCATCTTCGTGAGCTTATGGGGCTTTTCAAGCAAGAACAACTTTATACTAAGTTCTCGATGTGTGAGTTTTGGTTGCGAGAGGTTCAGTTCCTTGGACACCTTGTTACCCAGGATGGGATTTTGTCGATCCCGCTAAAATCAAGGCGGCGATGCAATGGGAGGTTCTGAAATCTTCATTAGATATCAGGAGTTTCTTTATTTTGGCAGGGTACTACTGGAGTTTCATTCAATATTTCTCCAAGATTGCGGTACCTCTCACTCGTCTGACATGGAAGGGGGTGGATTTCCGGAGGGGCCTTGGGCAGCAGGTAGTGTTTGAGAACCTTTGGCAGAGACTTTGCTAGGCCCCAGTTTTTGTTGGAATAGTGTCTAAGGCTGCAACTATATTAGACAAGTATTTGACCCGGTTGTGCATGGTCCTTTTGGGTTGCCTTCACCATAGCAACTTGATAGGATGATTTATTAAGAGAGAGTAAATATTATTAATATATTATGAGAATAATATAATGAATAACATATTTGTTATTTGATTAATATAAGTCATAGAACTAATTAGAATTAATTTGGTGACTTAAAGAGATTAATTAAATAAAGGGGTATAAACTGTCAATTGTTTGATAGTTAAACTTTAGACTGTAAATCCTTATTGATATAGGATTGGACGATTTCTAGGGCTAGGATAAGCCAAAATCGTCCAAAGGGTTATCAAGGAAAGGGTATGGATTAACTTAAAGTCTAAGTTATCTAATTAGGGTTTAGGTTGTAACCCTTAAGGAGTCTACAAGTATAAATAGACCCCATGGCATAGGGAATTCGACACATCTCCTAAAGTAAGAGAACCCTGGCCGGATTCCTCCCCTCTCCTCTCTCCTAAATCATTCTTCTTGCTATTGGTGTTTGTAAGCCATTAGAGGAGTGACATTTGTGACTCTAAAAGCTCCAAGACCACAAGATCAACAAGGAACTCAAAGGTATGATTCTAGATCTGTTTCAATGTTGTTATTTAACCTAATTAGTTATTAGAAGACTTGGATTCAAAGCATGTTTATTAGAAAGCCTAGATCCAAGCAATAGGGTTTTGCATGCGCACATAGGAAAGTTCTTATGGCTAAAACCCATCAGTTTTGACCCTCCCGGAGGGAGTCGAGGATTTTATGGTTTTCTATGATGCGTCCATCACCGGTTTGGGGTTCTTCCTCATGCAGAGAAGACGTGTCACACCCCAAAACCAAGAACGGCGGAAACGTTCTGGGGCAGAGGACGTCATGTAAAGTATCATAACAATGTAAAGTAGTAAACAAGCAACAACATCATCCATTAAATTAATAGTTGAGTTTTAATACATGTGTGTTCTTTGTAATACAATAGACACCAAAAATGAATGATCAAAATAAAAGACGAGTCTTGTCTGTGCTCCGTCTTCTCAAAACTTGTCACCAGTACCTGTCTACTGATGACCTGAGAATACAAGTTATTTTGAAAGTGTAGATCAACATTTAAGCTGGTGAATTCATAAGTATTTTAGTGTCTTTGATTGGTAAAACTATAAAGAAAAGACTTGTAAGTGTTTGATGAAAAAGTTCGTATAAGTATGAAAACCCTAGAAAATCTCATATTTCCTACTAGTATAAAATGTAGTCTTTTACCAAGACCCAACAGTTTTGAAGGTTTGCTTCTCTATATGAATCAAGGTTTTTCCAATGTATAACTATCATTATCAAAATATAGTCTACCTCATCGTTTATGTGAATGTTTCACAAGATAAAAGTAATATGGAAAATTATATAATCATTGAAATCGTATCCTTTTGCCTAGGATAAACACTGCGTGGTAACTCGCCAAACAGTACAACCAAGGATATCCGTCGATGTGCAGTTTCCTAGTGTAGGTAACAGCCGGGTGTAGAATGGTTAGTCCCGTATAGTATGTAGTAGTATCTCTTCATATAGTATGTAAGAGTATCTCTTCATATAGTATGTAATAGTATCTCTTCATATACTATGTAGTATATTTGTATAGACTCATGAATGAACTGACTCTTGTATGTTCCCTTTGTACTAGGAATAGCAAGTAGTATCTCCTAAACTATACCTATTATAGTTTACTAGTAATGTAGTTTGAATTGTCCAAATATTTTTATACACCTTTGCTACAAAAAGTGTTGTAATTGAAGTCACAGCTTTCTTATCAATATATATATATATATATATATATATATATATATATATATATATATATATATATATATATATATATATATATACTTACTACATAAGTGTATAGATATGGTTTTTAACAATACATTATTTGAAAATATGTTTTGTAATACCTTTAAAGGGTTTGAAACAATAAATAATCATGACTTGATGTCAGTTTATAAGACGATTTAAAAGTAGTTTGTTTGATAGTTATTAATCACATGTGATTGATATAATAACTATGATATTCAACTTGTATACCCCCCCCCCCATAAAATCAGTTAAAAGCATGTAAAAGCATTTAAAAGGTTGGTTAACGGGGTATGAACTCACCTGAAGTGAGTGATGCGAGTGTAAGATCGGTATAGGATACTAAGTGTCAAGTGAGGACTTGAGCACATACGGATCCTATTCAACATATATTGACACATATATGCTTACAATTAGTGTTTATAATAACTAATTAGGTAATGGAACAACCTTAGGGGCTAGGAAACACTTGTACTAAAGTGTTAAACCACATAGGGTTGCACATAAGGGGTGTAGGGCCTCACTTGGGAGTTTATGGCCCATATTGTATGAACCATATGAGTTTACGGCCCGAAGACCATTTCCCCATGAGTTTACAGCCGTAAACTCATGGTACTAATTATCAAGTTGTGATTTAAGGTCTTATAAGTCAAAATGAAGTGTTCTGTGATCAAGTCTAAGCCATAGGAAGGAATGGTGGCACCATTGCACCACTAACTAGTCTTTATGACCTAAGGACCGTATCTCCATGACTTTATGGCCGTAAACTCATGGTATTATGTACCAAATCAATGTTTAAGGTCCTTAGTTCATGTTAGAAGTGTTCTAGACTTGGTCCCAAGGCTTTGGAAGAGATTAGGGCTCATTTGGACCCTTAAATAGAGTATACGGCCCAAGAAGGTTCCTTGGCCATAAAATCCCTTTTGAACATGATTTCTTGATGATTTCTAAGTGTAATCTAGTTGATTTAAGCATAGAACAAGCTAATACAAGAGTACTTACATTGTAGAAGCTTGAAAGGATGCTTAAGGCTGAAGAACACTAGTGTGTGTTCTTGGTGAAATGAAGAACACTTGATTATCTATCAAATGAAGAGATTTCACGGATGAAATCATACACATACACTAGATAATGAAGTTTATTAACTAATCAAGGAAGAAAAAACTTACTAAGTTGAAGATCTAGTGATGATACTTGAGAGAGAATGAGGTTAAGGACTTGAAAATGGTTAAAAATGACAAAAATGGCTAAGTGTCACCTTTATACCCTGGAGTTTACGGCCGTAAACTCCATGTTAGGGCCGTAAACTCCAAACTCTTTAAATGTTGCATATTTTACCCTAAAGTATCCTCTCTCCAGCTATCTCTTGCAGTACTAGGCTTTAGAACACTCAAACTGACTCCAAAACTGCTAAAATTTAGCAATTGAAAGTTTGACTTTGATTGAATGCAGGGTTTGTTATAAGATAGAAATTTCGAGTTGTCACAGGACGGGTAATAACTTATGCTTCGCGGCAGTTGAAGCCGCATGAGACGCGATATCCCATGCATGATCTTGAGTTGTTGGTGGTGGTTTTCGTCCTCATGGTTTGGAGGAATTACCTTTATGGGGTCCGTTGTATTATCTGTTGGATAAGGTGTCTAAGTCCATAACTATACTTGGTATGTACTTGACTCGACTTGGCATGGTTCATTTGGGTTGCATGGCATCGTAACAATTAGATAGACATAATGAGAAAAGGACACTTATGATTTGTTAATATATTATAAGTTCTAATATATTAATATGAAATCATATTATTTAATTAGTATTGATCAAGAATTAATTTTGAATTAATTTTGTGATCAAAAGAGACTAATTAAATATATGGGGATTGATTGTGTAAATCATTCATTCTTATATAGTGGGCTTATGATGTATGATTCATTCGATTGCGCTAAAACACATAAGGTGCTCCATGGATGCTCCATGGAGGTTAAAACCCATGGATCATGGAGGAAATGAAAAGTCATGCACATTAGGGTTTACATGGTGTGACCCTACATGTGGCACACTATATAATTATAAGGAGACCCATGGCAAGCAAAATTGGGACTAAGACATAAGGTGAGGGCTAGCTGAATGTTGTGCACAAGTGTTCTTCTCTGAAGTTATTTTAAGATTTGTGGTGTTGTGTGAAGCATTTGAGGCATCACATTTAGGGTGCTAGGATCACAAGGTCTTAAGGAATCCAAGCTATAAGAAAGGTATGTCAATTCTACTAGTTTTATATTACATATATCCAATGATATGCTAGTTAGAATGAAACCTTGGAAAACTGAAAGTTTGCATGTATAATAGAGAAAACATAGATCCAAGGTTTCTAAGGTTACATGTACACCATAGGAGTGTTAGAATGCTCAAAACCCATCAATGGTATCAGAGCCTAGGCTTCTTTTCAGTTATACTTGATGCAAATTGCTTAAAAAGTCGATTGTTCTGCTAGCTGTTCAGTGAACTCGCCGAGTCCATGGGGGGACTCGACGAGTCCATGTGAAAAATCATCCTACTCGTCGAGTAGGTTCATGCACTCGACGAGTAGGAGGCCCTGACTGCAGAATTTTCAGTTTTAATGCTGGACTTGGAATAGAATCATTACCCTAAACTGTTTTGCGATTGTTAAACCAGTTTTTGAAAAGGTAATGATTGTGCTTATCCAATTTAAATGATAATTGTCAAAGTTTCAAATTTTATATTAAGTTCATATGATTCTTGAAAATTGTTGATATGATTTATGAATGCTTATGAGTTTTGATAGATCATAGATTATTTGACATTACATGTTAGTTTAATTATTGATCTTGAATGTTTTAATGGACTCCATAAGTTGTCCTCAAGTTATGGAATTCCAAGAGTCTTATATATACATAAGAACACGTCAGCCTTACCGTTAGTAGGCCTCATTCACGAAGTCGGTCTATAAGGTGGGTATAAGGTTGTTGCCTATAAAATGGTAGCTTAATGGGTGTCTACTCTCACCCACCGCTTCCTTGATTGGTGGAGGGTCGTTAGCTGAACGGGTAGGACAAAGACTATAATCTCATTAAAAGTATAATGATAAATATAAAGTAACTAAATTTTTATAAATTCTCAATCGTAGTTACTTTAGGAAAATGTGAAATTGATGCTAACCCATGAAATTACACTTTGCACCTTGCTAAAGTCGTTAGTGGAGCGTGTGTGGTTAACCGACACACTAACTTGGACTTAAAAAGGGTGGAAAAGGGTGGCTTAAGGTTTATCATAGATCGGTGGAGTGTGTGTGGTTAACCGATACATCGATTAGGTGATAAAATTAAGAGTACAATGTTAACTTGCATGGTTATTCACACCTTGATTGTGATCCTTGGTATCGCAGTCACAAACTTGAAGGGCATAATCGAGATTTAAACATGCCATTGAATTGTTCAATGAATCTTAAAAGATCTAGGAGTTTCAATCCAATTAAAACCAAATAATCTATTTCGTTTTTCATGGTGGAAATTGGTAAATCGTCATTTACCTACCTTCAAACATTTTGTAGCTTGGATTACGACATCCCACTTCTAAGTTATAAAATATTTTGTTGGGTCCTAACCTTAATATTTTATTTTAGTGTCTTATTAAGGATTCTTTATCTAATCTAAACTTTTCTTTCTTCCTTTTCAGATGTCTTTCAACAATGCTACTTCTAGCTCAAACCCTACCTGCTCCTTCTCACTCATGAACCTTTGTAGGAGAGTCATCTTTGATGGAACTAATTTCAATGATTGGATTAGGAACATAAGGATGGTCACTCGTTATGAGGACAACGAATATGTCCTCGACAAGGAGCTTAAGGTCATTGACGAGTCTTCTGCTACTCCCGAGGAAATTGTTGAGTATACTAGCCATGAGAAGGATGCCACTAAGGTATCTTGTATCATGTTGGCTACCATAAAAGCAGAACTCCAAAAATCCTATGAAGATTTCTACCCTTATGAGATGCACCTTGACCTGATGGAAAGATACCATCAGAGTGCTCGTCAGGAAAGGTATGAAATCATCACCTCCATGATAACAAAAAAAATGAAGGATGGAGAGTCTATCACGGGCTACCTATAGAAAATGAAAAGATTTGTGGACCGGTTGCTTAAGCTGAATGTTAACTTTGATAAGGAGTTAGAAATAAACATTATTCTACACTCTTTACGCTCTTGTTATGATCAGTTTCGTATGACTTATCATATGAACAAAGAGGAAGTCATGCTTAGCAAACTTCAAGGACTTTTGAGGACTACTGAAAGTAGTCTCGAAGGTAAGAATGTTGTTCCCACTCCTACCACCACCCATGTTGTGGCAATCAGGTAAGGTAAAGAGAAAAAGAGGAAGACCCCTTAGAAGGGTACCAAGGAAAAGTCTCTTGTTGGATCCTCTTCGAGTGGAATCAAAGGTGGTTTTGCCACTCCCTCTTCCAACCCAAAGGATGCACAATGCTTCTACTGTCAGGAAAAGGGGCACTGGAAGAGAAGCTTCCCCAACTACTTGCAGGATGTTAAGGATGGGAAAGCTAAACCCACCCATGTAGGTATTTACACTATATTGTCTAATAACTTACCATATACTAATTCTTGGGTCCTTGATATAGGGTGTGGAATTAACATTTGTTCTGATTTAACTGGCCTAAAAAGAAGTGAGGGTGTGGAGCACGGGAAGATAAGCTTGATCATGGGGAATAGGAAAGCTTCACCTGTCACCAAGATTGGAGTTTATTCTTTATTGCTTAGTAGTGGGTTAATATTAGATTTGAATAAATGTTGTTACTCATCTGAAATGATGAGAAATATTATTCCTTTCATGGTTTGTACAAACATGGATTTACTTTTTCATTTGATAATGAATGTGATGGTATGAATGCTTTTTATAATGGCGTTCTTTATTTTAAAGCATTACCTTGTGATGGTGTATATGAAACTGTGTCGGTTGTAGACAACTTAGGAAAAAAATGTATTGCATATTGATTCTTCCACTAGTTTGGATAAGGCATCCTTGTGGCATTGTCGTCCTGGACATGTCAAAAAGAAGCGCATAGGCCAACTCCAAAAGGCTGGAGTCTTGGAGTCATTTGACTTAAGGTTAGATGATAGCTGCGAATCTTGTTTACTTGGAAAAATGACTAAGTCACCCTTCACTAGTACTTGTGCAAGGGGTGAAGGTTTGTTGGATCTCATACACACCGATATGTGTGGGCCCTTCAGAACCGCCACAAGGGATGCTAACCGCTTCTATGTGACTTTTACTGATGATTACAGTAGATATGGTTATGTCTAGTTAATCAAGCATAAGTCAGAAACCTTTGAGAAATTCAAAGAGTTTAAACAAGAAGTGGAGAATCAGTTGGGCAGGACGATAAAGATGCTTCGATCCGATCGGGGTGGTGAGTATCTTAGTATCGACTTCCTTGACTATCTTAAGGAATGTGGAATTGTTTCACAATTGACACCACCTAGGACACCACAGCTAAATGGTATAGCTGAGAGGCGCAATCTAACCTTGTTAGACATGGTTCATTCCATGACGAGTCGAGCTTTCTTATCAATCTCATTCTGGGGGCAGGCCTCAGAGACTGCCGCCCATATCCTTAATCTAGTCCCTACCAAAAAGGTTTCCAAAACACCTCACGAGATGTGGACAGGGAAAGTTCCCACTTTAGACGACATCAGATTTTGGGGCTGCGAGGCTTTCATGAGGCACGATACTCACGACAAGCTCGAACCTCGAAGTGAGCGATGTATTTTCATCGGCTACCCATAGAAATCCTTCGGTTACCTCTTCTACAGTCCAAGCGACAATGTCGTCTTCGTTGCAAGGAGAGGAGTCTTTCATGAGAGCGAATTCATAAGCCAATGAAATAGTGGGAGGCAAATTGACCTTCAAGAGCTTCAAGAGTCGAGCGGTGAAAGGACCTTAAAATCTAGCCATAAACATGAGGAGGAAACTCCTATTGAACCAATTGATGAGTATGTACCTTTGAGGCATTCGACTAGAGTCAGGAGTGCACCTGAGCATTATTATGGTTTCCATATTACTGCAGAAGGTGATACATTGATCAGTGATAGTACACTGTTAATCTGGATGAATCTAATAGCTACAAGGAAGCAATGGCAGGCCCTGAGTCAGCCAAATGGAAAGAGGCTATGGACAACGAGATTCAGTCCATGTATGACAATCAAGTTTGGAACTTGGTTGACAATGTACCGGGTCGTAAGACAGTCGGGTGCAAATGGATCTTCAAGAAGAAGACCGACATGGATGGGAATTTACACACTTATAAGGCGTGATTGGTTGCGAAGGTTTTTACTCAAACTCCGGGAGTTGATTATGATGAAACCTTCTCACCAGTAGCGAAGATAAAGTCTATTAGGGTTATGCTAGCCGTTGTTGCATTTCATGATTATGAAATATGGCAAATGGATGTCAAAACCGCTATCCTTAATGGAAAGTTGGTTGAGGATGTTTACATGAGTCATCCAGAGGGTTTTGTTGATGCAAAGTACCCTAATAGTGTGTGTAAGCTTGAGACATCCATCTATGGATTAAAACAAGCATCTCACATATGGAATCTTTGTTTCGATTTGAAAATCAAAGAGTTTGGCATTTTTAGGAGCGAGGATGAGTCTTGTGTATATGTTAAGGCTCTTGGGAGCATAGTTAGCTTTTTGGTATTGTATGTGGATGACATACTACTCATAGGAAATAACATCCCAACCTTGCAGGAGGTTAAGTCCTTGCTTGGGAAGTGTTTTGCTATGAAGGACCTCAGAGAAGCTGCCTATATCCTAGGGATAAGGATATTGAGAGACAGGAGTAAGAGACTAATTGGACTTATTCAAAGTACCTACTTGGATAAGGTGTTGAATAGGTTCAACATGCAGGATTCCAAGAAAGGTGAATTACCAATCTAGAGTAACGCCAAACTGGGTAAGACTCAGATCCCCGAGTACAAAGGTTGAGATAGCTGAGATGAGTCGTGTACCATATGCTTCCATTTTAGGCTCAATCATGTATGTTATGACTTATACTCGCCCTGATGTGGCCTTTGCTTTGAGCATGGTCAGCAGATATCAGGGGAACCCAGGGAAGGCTCACTGGATTGCAATGAAGAACATTCTCAAGTACCTGCGGAGGACTAAGGACAGGGTCCTTACCCTTGGTGGGAGTGATGACTTGAGAGTAGTAGGGTATAGTGACGCTAGCTTTCAGACTGATAGGGATAATTTCCGCTCTCAGTCAGGTTGGGTCTTTACCCTAAATGGAGGAGCAATTACTTGGAAAAGTTCCAAGCAGGAGAAAATAGCTGATTCAACTTGCGAATCAGAGTATATAGCGGCAAGTGAGGTGGCAAAGGAGGCAATATGGCTGAAAAACTTCATTCGAAACCTTGGAGTTGTACCCGCTATAAAGGAGCCTATGGATATTTTCTGTGATAGTGATAGTGCAGTTGCCTTAGAAAAGGAACCAAGGGATCACGGCAGATCTAGGCACATCGACAGAAAATACCACTTCATTAGACATCAAATAGAAGAAGGACTCATCGTGGAAAAGAGAGTATCATCGGATGAGAAACCAGCAGATCCCCTCACGAAGGGATTATGTAGGGTTAAGCATTTACAGCATGTGAGGCGCATTAGGCTGGAGGATGATATTAGTTTTAGTAATTAAATAGCTTTCGAAACTTGTAATAGTTCAAATGTAATTGACATTTGATGTTTAAAAAAAAGGTGTTTTTATTTACTAGTATGGTACTGTCTGGTGTCAATCATTTACTATTGTTTCATTTTGCATGTTTTGACTTCCAGAAGAATTATGTTATGGTATATCATATTATTCAAACTATCCACAGTCCATCATACTTTGGAAGTAGGTATTGAAATAAGACTGTCATGAATCGGGTTTGTAGCTTTGTCGGAATCATGTGTTAGACATAGAAATTGTTGCTGCAACATTCATGAGTGCTCATAATTTCTGAGTATTGGAATCAACCCATGCTCACTTGTATCACTTCAAGGAATTTACCTCGAGTGATCGTGAGACGGTAATATCATATAAGTCTTCAAACCAAGAGATATGAGTTGTTGACTATGAGTTGGTTGTATACTGATAGTGCGAAACCACATCAGTAACTTGATGTTATAAAGCGTGTTGTTGTGTACAATTTGATGATTAGTTAGTACAAGCGTATGAGTCGAAGTTTATATGTTCCTTTTAGTCCTTGGAGGATTAAAAGTGATATCTTGGGCCCCTCGATGATTTTGTTTTGACTTATGTGCCGAGCCCGGTCAGAACTGAATTGATGTGTTCGATTAAGTTCTATGTCAAACAAATCGGAAATTGGGAAACAAACTGTTGGACAATAAGTACGACGTTGTTCCATGTATTTGTCCGGCTGGTATCTTCAACAGAGGATTATATGATCACTTATCTTAAATGGCGCATCATCTTAGTTCTGCGAGACTTTGAAAGCGCTACGATTGTTGGTCGGATCCTGAAGTCATACCTGCAGCTATAGTTATTAGACTTATCCAAGTGGGAGACTGTTGGATAAGGTGTCTAAGTCTATAACTATATTTGGTATGTACTTGAACCGGATTGGCATGGTCCATTTGGGTTGCATGGCATCGTAACAATTGGATAGACAAAATGTGAAGAGGACACTTATGATTTGTTAATATATTATAAGTTCTAATATATTAATATGAAATCATATTATTTAACTAGTATTGATCAAGAATTAATTTGGAATTAATTTTGTAATCAAAAGAGACTAATTAAATATAAGGGGATTGATTGTGTAAATCATTCATTCTTATATAGTGGGCTTATGATCCATGATTCATTGGATTGGCCTAAAACCCATAGGGGTGCTCCGGAGGTTAAAACCCATCGATCATGGAGGAAATGAAAATTCATGCACATTAGGGTTTACGTGGTGTAACCCTACATTTCGCACATTATATAAATAGCCCCATGGCAAGCAAAATCGGGACTAAGACATAAGGTGAATGCTAGCCGAATTTTGGGAACAAGTGTTCTTCTCTCAAGTTATTCCAAGAGTTGTGGTGTTGTGTGAAGCATTTGAGGCATCACATTTGGGGTGCTAGGCTCACAAGGTCTTAAGGAATCCAAGCCACAAGAAAGTTATGTCGTTATACTAGTTTTATATTACGTATATCCCATGATATGCTAGTTAGGATGAAACCTTGGAAAAATGAAAGTTTGCATGTATAACAGAGAAAACATAGATCTAAGGTTTCTAGGGTTGCATGTACACCATAGGAGTGTTAGAATGCTCAAACCTCATCACTATCTACATGGATCACAATAGTTTGAGACACATTATGGATCAGCCGAACCTAAACATGAGGCAACGTAGGTGGCTGGACATAGTCAAGGATTATAACTGCGGGATGTTTTACCATCCGAGTAAAGCGAATGTGGTGGTGGATGCCTTGAGCCACAAGGCGGCTAGACCTTCTGTGGAGGTGACATGTATGAGGATTTATGTGGGTTCTTCACTTGTGGGGTTGATTAGGGAGGCTCAGGCCAAGGGATTATGGGAGGAAAATTGGAAAATTGAGAGGATCAGAGCGAGATCACCAGGTTTGTTCTGGACAGTCGTGGTTTGTTGACCCGTTACAGTCGGGTATTGGTTCCTATGTCTGGTGGGTACAGACTAATTATGTTGGAGGAGGCTCATAAGTATCATTTTTGTATTCATCCAGGGGCCACCAAGGTGTATCAGGATCTACGTTTGAGTTATTGTTGGTTGTGCATGAATAAAGAGATTACTTGGTACGTCAATAGGTGATTGAATTGTAGGATGGTCAAGTCCGAGCATTAGAGGACAGATGGAAAGCTGCAACCTCTATAGGTACCCATGTGGAAATGGGAGCAAATTTCGATGGACTTCATCACCAGGTTGCCGAAGACGACAAAGAGTTTTGATACTATTTGGGTCGTCGTGGATCGGCTGACCAATAGTGCCCACTTTCTGGCAATTCGGGAGATCTCGTTGGCCGAGAAGTTGGCCGATGTGTATATATGCGATATCATTGCTTGCTATGGGTTTCCGATCTCTGTTGTTTCAGACCGTGATTTTCGATTCACCTACTGATTTTGGCAGAAGTTCCATGAGGAACTAGGCACGAGGCTTCACTTCGGCATAACTTATCATCTGCAGACCGACGGCCAGAGTAAGCGGGCCATTCAGACTCTCGAGGATATGTTGCGAGCATACGTTATTGATTTTTGTGGGAGTTGGGGCTCTTACCTACCTCTTGTAGGGTTCTCCTACAGTAACAGTTTCCACTCCATCATTGGTGCTCTGCCTTTTGAGATTTTGTATGGGTGGAGATGTTGTACCACAATCTGTTGGGGCGAGGTTGATCACAGAGTCATGGGTCGTACCGCAGTGGTTCTGTAGACTACGTAGATGATTCAGCAGATCATGCAGAGATTGCAGACTGCTCAGAGTTGGTAGAAAATCTATGCTCGATGACATGGTGTTGCTAAAGGTCTCACCTTGGAAAGGTGTGATTCTCTTCACGAAGAGGGGGAAATTAGGCCCCCGATATATCGGGCCATTTCGGATTGTTTCCAAGGTTGGCAAGGTTGCCTATTGATTGGATCTTTCAGATGAGCTCAGATAGATTCATAGCACTTTCCATGTTTCGTAGTTGCGGAAGTGTATGTTGGATGAGGATGTAGCTGTGTCATTGGATGACATTCAGGTTGATGAGCTCCTGAACTATGGGGAGAGGACCATAGCTATCTTGGAAAGAAAAGTGAAGGTTTTGCGGAGAGAGGAAGTACCTCTGGTAAAGGTACATTGGCAGCATCAGATGAGCTGTTAGTGGACTTGGGAGCTAGAGGCTACGATGCGGGAGCATTACCCATAACTATTCGCTGCAGGAGACTTCTAGGATGAAGTATGAGTCAAGTGGGGGAGAGTTGTAACATTCCGATTTTGGTAAGTTTTCTATTCCCCCCCCCCCCTCAACTTTTGAATAGTGCATTTTCTCCCTTCCAATTAGTATGCGGGGCGTACCCATATGGTACCCTTATCGTACTAGCCAGGAATGGATTGGGACTTCAGGGGTGTATGATGGGCGTACCTTATTATACGCTTGGCGTACGCGTGGATTGAGAAAACACTGATGTGGGTTGTTACTGATGGGTTTTAGCCATAAGAACTTTCCTATGTGCGCATGCAAAACCCTAATGCTTGTATCTAGGCTTTCTAATAAACATGCTTTGAATCCAAGTCTTCTAATGACTAATTAGGTTAAATAGCAACATTGAAACAGATCTAGAATCATACCTTTGAGTTCCTTGTTGATCTTGAGGTCTTGGAGCTTCTAGAGTCACAAATGCCACTCCTCTAATGGCTTACAAACACCAATAGCAAGGAAGATGATTTAGGAGAGAGGAGAGGGGAGGAAATCGGCCAGGGTTCTCTTACTTTAGGAGAGGTGCCGATTTCCTTATGCCATGGGGTCTATTTATACTTGTAGACTCCTTAAGGGTTACAACCTAAACCCTAATTGGATAATCTTCTCTTAAGGCTATCCATATCCTTTCCATAGATAAGCCTTGGACGATTTTGAAGCTATCCTAGCTTCTAGAATCCGTCCCTAGCATATCCATAAGGATTTACAGTCTAAAGCTTAGCTATCAAACAATTGACAGTTTATACCCCTTTATTTAATTAATCTCTTTAAGTCAACAAATTAATTCTAATTAATTCTATGACTTATATTAATCAAATAACAAATATATTATTCATTATATTATTCTCATAAATATTAATAATATTTACTCTCTCGTAATAAATCATCCTATCAAGTTGCTATGGTGAAGGCAACCCAAAAGGACCATGCACAACCGGGTCAAATACTTGCCTAATATAGTTGCAGCCTTAGACACTATTCCAACAGTCTCCCACTTGGATAAGTCTAGTAACTATATTCACAAGTACAATTCAGTTTGCAATCGTAGCTCTCAAAGACGCTGTCAACTCTGATCTACTCAATCTTGTCCTTTAGAAAAGGGAACGTACAGTCCTCTGTTAGATATCATGCTAACAATCCTATGGAATGGTTAGTCAAGCATTTAGGTTTCTCGATCTCTGATTTATTTGACATAGAACTTAATCGAACACATCAATTCAGTTCTGACCGGGCCCGGCACATAAGTCAAATCAAATCATCGAGCGGCCGAGATATCGCTTTTACCTTCTTAGATAAAAGTTACAGATAAACTTCGACTTATATGCATTTACTTATTCATTAACCAACTATACACAACAATACGTTTTATAACACCGAGTTACTGATGCGTTTTCGTATTATCAATGTACAATCAATTAACAAATAACAAATCATATATCTAGGTTTTAAGACCATATGATATTATCGTCTTGCGATCACCTTTTATATCGTATTCCATAAGGTGATTCCAGCAAGCACGGGTTTGTACCAATGCTCAAAACTAGTTCATAAGCACTCATGAACGTTGCAACAATCCTTTGCTATGTCTAACACCATTTAAACATTCTACACACCAATTCATGACAATCTTCATTCATATCTACTCCCAACATATGAACGATTGTGGACCATTTGAACAATTTCTATTATTCTTAATAATATCAATTATTCTGGAAGTCAAAACATACAACATGAAACAATAGCTAAACAATTAACATAAGATAGTAACATTACTCATAAATAAAACTCCTTTATTTAATCATCAAATGTCAATTACATTTATCTATTACACGTTTCTAATACTATCTAATCTATGCTAATATCATCCTTCAGCCCAATACTCCTAGCATGCTGCAAGTGCTTAACCCTACTCAGTCCCTTCGTAAGCGGATCTGCTGGGTTATCTTCTGATGATATCCTCTTCACCACGAGTTGTCCTTCTTCTACACGATGTCTAATGAAGTGATACTTTCTGTCGATATGTCTTGATCTACCATGATCCCTCGGTTCCTTGGTCAAGGCAAACGCGCCTTCGTTATCACAGAAAATCTCCATTGGCTCTTTTATGGCAAGTACAACTCCAAGATCACCGATGAAGTTCTTTAGCTATATTGCCTCCTTCGATGCTTCGCTCGTTGCAATGTATTCTGATTCGCACGTTGAATCAGCTACGGTTTCCTGTTTGGAACTCTTCCATGTCACTGCTCCTCCATTTAGGGTAAAGACCCAGCCCGACTGCGAACGGTAGTTGTCTCTATCGGTCTGAAAACTGGCGTCACTATACCCTCGCACCTTCAAGTCATCACTCCCTCCGAGGACTAAGAACCATTCCTTCGTCCTCCGAAGGTACTTAAGGATGCTTTTCACCGCAATCCAATGTGCTTTGCCAGGATTCCCTTGATATCTGCTAACCATGGTCAAAGCGAAGGCTACATCAGGGTGAGTACAAGTCATAGCGTACATGATTGAGCCAACTGCGGAAGCGTATGGTACTCGGCTCATTTCTGCTATCTCAGCTTCGGTACTCGGACTTTGAGTCTTACTCAATTTGGCATTACTTTGTATCGGTAGTTTTCCCTTCTTTGAGTTTTCCATACTAAAATGTTTTAGTACCTTCTCTAAGTAAGTATTCTGACTAAGTCCAATTAGTCTCTTACTTCTTTCTCTTACTATCCTTATTCCCAAAATGTAAGAAGCCTCTCCGAGGTCCTTCATAGCGAAGCACTTCCCGAGCCAGGACTTAACCTCCTGCAGAGTCGGGATGTTGTTTCCTATGAGTAATATGTCATCGACATATAGAACGAGGAAGCTTACTATACTCCCACTGGCTTTGACATATACACAAGATTCGTCTTCGCTTCGTACAAAACCAAACTCTTTGACTTTCTCAACGAAGCAAAGATTCCATCTGCGAGACGCTTGCTTAAGTCCATAAATGGACTTCTCAAGCTTACACACTCTATTCGGATGCTTCGGATCCACAAACCCCTCTGGCTGAGCCATGTAAACATCCTCAGCCAACTTTCCGTTAAGGAAAGCAGTCTTGACATCCATTTGCCAAATCTCATAATCATGAAATGCGGCAATTGCTAGCATCACTCTAATAGATTTAATTTTCGCAACTGGTGAGAAGGTCTCATCATAGTCAACTCCGGGAGTTTGAGTAAAGCCCTTCGCGACCAATCGCGCTTTATATGTGTGTACGTTTCCATCCACGTCGGTCTTCTTCTTGAAGATCCATTTGCACCCAACGGTCTTACGTCCGGGCACGTAATCAACCAAATTCCAAACTTGGTTATCATACATGGATTGGATCTCGCTATCCATTGCCTCTTTCCACTTTGCAGACTCCGGGCCTGCCATGGCTTCCTTATAGCTATTAGGTTCATCAAGGTTTACTAGTGTACCATCACTAATATACGTGTCCCCTTCGATAGTAATATGAAAGCCATAAAACTGGGGATGAACTCTAACTCTATCGGAATGTCTAAGAGGTAAGGATTCATCAATCGGTTCAACCGGAGTTTCCTCCTCGGGTTGAATGCTAGCAGCAGAGGTTCCTTCATCTATCGACTCTTGAATCTCTTCAAGTTCGATTTGCCTCCCACTGTCTCCTTGGCTCATGAGTTCTCGCTCTCGGAAAACTCCTCTCCTCGCAACGAAGACAACATTGTCCTTCGGTCTATAGAAGAGATATCCAAAGGATGTCTGCGGGTAGCCGATGAAAATACATCGCTCACTTCGAGGTTCAAGCTTGTCGTGAGTATCTCGTCTTACGAAAGACTCGCAACCCCAAACCTTGATATTTGCCAACGAGGGAGCTTTCCATGTCCACATCTCGTGAGGTGTTTTGGCAACCTTCTTAGTAGGGACTCGGTAAAGGATATGGGCGGTAGTCTCTAAGGCATACCCCCAAAAAGAGATAGGTAGTGAAGCACGACTCATCATAGAGCGAACCATATCCAATAAGGTTCGATTACGCCTTTCTGCCACACCATTTAACTGCGTTGTCCTAGGAGGCGTCAATTGTGAAACTATTCCACACTCCTTGAGATAATCGTGGAATTCAAGACTTAGGTACTCTCCTCCTCGATCGGATCGAAGCATCTTGATTTTCCTGCCCAATTGATTCTCCACTTCATTCTTGAACTCTTTGAACTTTTCAAAGTTGTCTGAATTTTGCTTGATTAAGTAGATATACCCATATCTACTATAGTCATCGGTAAAAGTCACATAGAAGCGGTTCCCATCCTTCGTGGTTGATCTAAACGGTCCACATACATCGGTACGTATTAGGTCTAATAGACCCTCGCCCCTTTCACATGTACTCGTGAAGGGTGACTTAGTCATCTTTCAAAGCAAACAAGACTCGCATGTGTCATCTTCCCTAAGGTCGAATGACTCCAACACTCCATCCTTTTGGAGTTGGGCTATGCGTTTCTTGTTGACATGTCCAAGACGACAATGCCACAAGGATGCTTTATCCATACTAGTGGCAGAATCAATATTTAAAACATCATTTCCTAAGTTATCAACAATCATAACGGTTTCATATATTCCATTACATGGTATAGCTTCAAAGTAAAAGACACCATTTAGATAAGCCAAAATAGAACCATTCTCATTATTAAAAGAAAATCTAAATCCTTGTCTATATAAACCATGAAATGAAATGATGTTTCTAGCCATTTCTGGCGAATAGCAACAATTGTTCAAATCTAAAACCAAACTATTCCTAAGCACTAAAGAATACACTCCAATCTTGGTCACAGGCGATGATCTTCTGTTCCTCATGATTAGATTGATCCTTCCTTGCTCCACATCCCTACTTCTTCTTAGTCCCTGCACATTAGAACAAATGTGATAACCACAACCGGTATCAAGAACCCAAGAAATAGCATGATTAGAATCGTTAGATTTGATTGTGTATATACCTGCGAAAGATGCTTGATCTTTCCCTCTTTGATTGCTTGCAGGTAATCTGGGCAGCTTCTCTTCCAATGTCCTATCTTGTGGCAGTGGTGGCACTCTGCCTCCTTTGGGTTAGAGCAGGGCTTAGCGGGATCAACTTTGGTCCCACTAGAAGAGGCACCATCTCGGGCTTTCACCTTGCGATAGTTCTTCAATGAAGCTTTCCTCTTCTTTCTCTTTCCTTGACCAATAGCCAAGACAGGAGCAGCGGGCGGATTGGGAGTAGGTGCAACAGACTTGTCCTTGAAGTTGCTCTCAGCGACCCTCAAGAGACCTTGGAGTTTGCTTAGGGTGACCTCTTCTTTGTTCATGTGGTAGGTCATCCTAAATTGGTTGTACATCGGAGGCAAAGAGTGAAGCACCATATCGATCGCCAAGTCTTCACCGAAGTCAACATTTAAATTGCGAAGGCGGTCGACATACCTTTGCATCTTTTGCAGGTGCACGGTAAGAGATTCTCCATGACCCATCTTAGCGGAAATCATGTTGGTGAAAATCTCATAACGCTCTTGTCTCGCGTTTTGGTGGTATCTCTCCAATAAGTCTTGGTGCATCTCGTATGGGTACATGTCCTCGTAAGACTTTTGGAATTCGGAGTTCATGGTAGCGATCATGATGTAATGTACCTTCGTTGCATCTCGCTCATGAGTCTCAAAAGCGGTAATTTCAATGGAAGTAGCAATTTCGGGGTTGATTTTCTCGAGCTTCTCATCGAGGACATACTCATTATCCTCATAGCGAGCAATGGTGTGAATGTATCTTATCCATTCGCTAAAGTTCGTTCCATCGAAGGTGACCTTTTGGCAAAGGCTCATCAACGTGAAAGAACTAGCAGCAGCGTTGTTTGCGTTCGACATCTACAATTAGAAAGGACAAAGATAGATTAGAATAAGAATCCCTAATTATCACCCAATAAGAAAAATTAGGGCTGGATCCAACAATAACATTTACATACTAGAAAAGGGATGTCGTAATCTAACATGCAAATAAATTGAAGGTAAGTGAATGACGATTCACTAATTCTCCATCACAAAACTTAAACTATTAGTCCTAAGTGTTTTTGAGAATTCCTAGGTTCGGATGAGATTCATTGAAACTATTCAATGGCATGTTTAAATCTCGATATGCCCCTCTAGTTTGTGACTGGGATACCGAGGATCACAAAGCGGGTGTGAAATACCATGCAAATTCACATGGTGCCTTCATTGTAACGATCACCTATTCGATGTGCCGGTAAACCACACACGCTCCACTAACTTCTTAGCAAGGTGCAAAGTGTAATTTCATGGGATTGCATCAATTCACTTTTCCTAAAGTAACTAAGATTGGGAAATTTTTAAAATATGTGTAGTTACTTTATATTTCTTATTATACTTTTAATGAGAGGATGAGGTTGCCCTATCCTACCCGTTCGGCTAACGACCCTCCACCAATCAAGCAAGCGGTGGGTGTGAGTGTACACCCATTAAGCGCCATTTTATAGGCCGCAACCTTATACCCACCTTATAGATCGGCTTCGTGAATGAGGCCTACTAACGGTAAGACTAGCATTTAGTTATACATATATATATTATTCTAGTAATATCATATTAGTATAGGGCTATATTTTAAAAACTTTTAAAATCTAGGGTTTGAAATTTAAGTTGTCTAAATTAAAACTTTTAATCACAAATATAAATTTCAAAACATGTGGGTAAGTTTTAAACATTTAAAACATGGAGGATCAAATAACAAATAATTCCAATTAACAATTAATATCCTAATTATCTATATTTGATTTTATTCAAGATTTCTTTGAAAGATAATTACCAAAATAATTAAAATAATTAATTAATTATCATATAAGGAAATTAAATATTTTATTAGTTGATAAATACCTTTAACTAGATCAAGATAATAGTCATATATATCAAAAAATCGGATTTAGATTGATCTATTATGATTAAGGTAAGTTTCCATAAGATAATTATGAAAAAATCCCGAATCTGGCCATTCCTGACGCCTGGACTCGCCGAGTGCACAAGGGGACTCGCCGAGTCAGGCCTACTCACCGAGTCCACCTTGGAACTCGCCGAGTCCATGACTCAGAAACCTAAAAATCGAATTTTGCAGGTTTGTTTCAGTTAATCAAGCAACAATTTAAAGAAAACCAAGCTAGGCTCTGATACCACTGATGGGTTTTAGCCATAAGAACTTTCCTATGTGCGCATGCAAAACCCTAATGCTTGGATCTAGGCTTTCTAATAAACATGCTTTGAATCCAAGTCTTCTAATGACTAATTAGGTTAAATAACAACATTGAAACAGATCTAGAATCATACCTTTGAGTTCCTTGTTGATCTTGAGGTCTTGGAGCTTCTAGAGTCACAAATGTCACACCTCTAATGGCTTACAAACACCAATAGCAAGGAAGATGGTTTAGGAAAGAGGAGAGGGGAGGAAATCGGCCAGGGTTCTCTTATTTTAGGAGAGGTGCCGATTTCCTTATGCCATGGGGTCTATTTATACTTGTAGACTCCTTAAGGGTTACAACCTAAACCCTAATTGGATAATCTTCTCTTAAGGCTATCCATATCCTTTCCATAGATAAGCCTTGGATGATTTTGAAGCTATCCTAGCTTCTAGAATCCGTCCCTAGCATATCCATAAGGATTTACAGTCTAAAGCTTAACTATCAAACAATTGACAGTTTATACCCCTTTATTTCATTAATCTCTTTAAGTCACCAAATTAATTCTAATTAATTCTATGACTTATATTAATCAAATAACAAATATATTATTCATTATATTATTCTCATAAATATTAATAATATTTACTCTCTCGTAATAAATCATCCTATCAAGTTGCTATGGTGAAGGCAACCCAAAAGGACCATGCACAACCGGGTCAAATACTTGCCTAATATAGTTGCAGCCTTAGACACTATTCCAACAGTTACACCCTATAAATTCATCCTTAACTCTTAACCATGTCCTCATTTCATGTCGCTCACCCTCCAGAAAACCCTAAATGTCCCTCTTAGCCTCCCATCTTGCATCTTGGGCTTTTGGAGTAAAAGTTTGTGTGTTTTGGTCTATCCTTGAAGAACTCTATAATGAAGTGAAGTCCATAGCTTGGTGAGATATTACAGATCCAGAACCTCTACCTATTTTGCATGGATTTTGAGGTATCAAGTTCTTATCTTGAATAATAGTTGCTTAGATGTCTTTTGGGGTCAATTGGTTATGTTTTAAGCCATGTTTAGGTGGATGATTTGGTTTAGGTCGTCCCAAAGACTTGTCCTTTCAGATCTAGGATTTCCATGGCCCCCTCATGAATAAAGATACCATCTTTATGAAGTTAAGAGTCTCATGCAAGCAATAAGTCATGTATTAAGCCCTTTTAAGCTATAAAGCCTTGTTTAGCCTTGCATGAATGTAAAGTTAGAAACTTTACATGTTTTCTCAAGTCAATGAGGTTAGATCTTTGTTTTAGGGTGTTATCTTAAGGTATTAAGAACTTAATGGGAGTTTGGGCTTAGTAGGGGAGTACGTTGGGTGTACCAGCCGGTACGTACAACATATAAGCCTCATAGCATATATGCCAAGCGTATAGCTGGGTATGCCCTGCGTACACAATCTGTAGGCTTGCAGTTTTGGCTTAGATACTTAGATTCTCGTTGGGCCTCTAAATATGAGTGTTTTTGGGCTGATTAGAAAAATAGACCTTATGATAATGCCCAATAAGGAGTTGGGCCCAATTTGGAAAATTAGGCCAATTATGGGCCTTGAAGTAAGTTGGTCCTTTTGGATCAAAGATTTGGACTTGGGCCTTGGCCTAATTAGGAAAAGGGTAAAATGAACAATTACCCTATGTTTGGGCCCTTAATCAAGAATGGTATCCTAATGGTTGATTGGGTGTTTATTTATTATGATAGTTCGGGATTTTCCGTGAGTCAGCAGTTAGGGATTTAAGTGCAGCTTGACATTAGAGAGGTGAGTCTTACTCACTATACTTTATGATCGAAAGCACCAAGGCCGACCCCTTTGTGTTGGGTTGAGGCGGTCATGCTTTGTGCTGAAGGCCAACAGACCCAAGGCAGCCCGAATAGACTAAAGGCCTGCGAGGTGGACCAATCAGGCCGAAGGCCCCGAGAATGGTCCACACAGGTTGAAGGTCCAGTGTGGGGGTCCAGACATGTTGAAGGTGTTGGATTAGTGTCTAAGTCCATAACTATTTTGGTATGTACTTGACCCGATGGTGCATGGTCCTTTTGGGTTGCCTTCACCAAAGCAACTTGATAAGATGAATTATGGAGAGAAAGGATTAAATATGATTTATTAATATATTATGAGAATAATATATTAAAGGAGAAATCATATTGTTTAATTAATATTAGTCAAGAATTAATTGGTAATTAGTTTTGTGACTAAAAGAGATTAATTAAACTTAAGGGACTGAAATTGTAATTATAAGATAATTGCAATTTGGGCTATGGATTGTCTTAAATTAAGGAGTGGACGAATTCTATGGGGAAACCCATAAGGAAATCGTCCAAGGCCCTAATTAAAGGAGTCCATGGGTTGCTTAGGGCTTAAGCATCAAAATTAGGGTTTCCTTGTTAGATAACCCTAATAGCCTCACTATATATAAGACCCTTATGACCCAAAAACGTGGTGAAGACTCCTCTAGGGTTTGTAGAAGTTTTTGGGCAGCCTCCATCCTCTCTCCTCTTCATCCTCTTGCTTATGGTGTTTGTGAACTATTAGAGGAGTGACATTTGTGACTCTAAGCTTTCTAAAGTCAATACAAGGAGATTTGGGATTGTTATTGCTACATAACAATCAAGGTAACATCTTAAACCTATTCTCATGTTAATATGATTAATTGAATGCTATAATTAGGGTTTATAGTCTTGGATAACTTGCATGTACAATAGAGAAACCTAGATCCAAGCATTAGGGTTTGTATAAGCACATAGGATGTCTTATGACCAAAACCCATCAGTAGTATCAGAGCCTAGACTGGTTTCTATTGTATTGATGCACTATATGTTTGAAAAATTCGATTTTTGGTGTTCTGGAGGCTGGACTCGCCGAGTCCATAGCTGAACTCGCCGGGTCCATGCTGACTCGACGAGTCCATGCTTGACTCGACGAGTCAACTCGTCAGATGGAGTAAACTTCGGGATTTCTTGTTGTTTTTGCTTAAGGATAGTTGCATTATCATATTAGATCAATATAAATCCAATTTTATGATATATTTGACTATATTCTTGATCTAATTGAAGATATTTATCAATTAATAAAATATTTGTTTCCCTATGTGATAATTGATTAATTATTTTGATTAAATTGATAAATTGTTTTGCAAGAAATCATTAAATAAATCAAATATGGATAATTATGTGATTACTTGTTGATTTAGATTATTTGTTATTAGATCCTTGTGTTATGAAAAGTTTTATATTTTCCCTTTTAGGTTTTATAGTTTGAATTTGAACCCAAAAGTTTTGTTGTTTTGAAATTTAAATAGTTACAACCCTAATGTTTTGAAAAAGGTTTCAAAACTTGCCCTCAAGTTTTGGAATTTAAATTTTGATTAATTGTTTAATTTTGATGTATATTTAAATTCTAAACCCTAATGTTTTGAAATGTTTCAAAACTTGCCCTCAAGTTTTGGAATTTAAAAGTTGATTAAAAGTTTAATTTGGGAATGTTAAATTCTAAAACCCTAGTATTGTTTTGAAAAGTTCAAATCACACCCTTATGGTTTTATTAATTAGTTAAGGTGTATAATTAAAAGAGGTTTAATAAATCCATAAAAGTTTAGGTTAACAATTTAATTGAGTTAAAAGCATAATTGTTAAATCAAACCACCTAGTATTTTAAAAGTGTAAAATACACTCTATACTATATATATAACATTAAAAGTCTAACATTATATATGTATGAGTAAAAGTCAGTCTTACCGTTAGTAGGCCTCATTCACGAAGTTGGTCTATAAGGGGTGTTTAAGGAAATTGCCTATAAAATGGCGATTGAATGGGTATCCACTCTTACCCACCGCACTCTTGACTAGTGGAGGGTCGTTAGCCAAACGGGTAGGATAGGACGAAACCTTCCATTATAAGTATAATGAATTATTAAAGTAACTAAATGCTTTCATAAAATTCCCAATCTTAGTTACTTAGGAAAAGTGAATTGATGCAATTCCATGAAATTACACTTTATGCCCTTGCAAAGACGTTAGTGGAGCGTGTGTGGGTTACCGACACACTAAATGGTTCTAAGCAAAGGTAGCAAAGGGTGACTCAATGTTTGTCATAGTTCGGTGGAGCGTGTGTGGTTTACCGGCACATCGAATAGGTGACTGTAACATGTGAAGGCACCATGTAAGTTTGCATGTTTATTCACACCCGCTTTGTGATCCTCGGCATCCCAGTCACAAACAAGAGGGGCATATCGAGATTTAAACATGCCATTGAAATGTTCAATGAATCTCAAAGGATCTAGGAGTTTTCATAGATTTAGAACTTAAATTTCTTTTTTGGGTCCTAGCCTTAGTATCTCATTTGGGTGATTTACTAAGGACTCAATCAATCAACTAACTTGAATTTGTTTTCTCCCGTTTTGTAGATGTCAAAGTTCGACAACTATGGTCTTCCCAAATCCCGTGGAACAAGCTTTCCCCATGAAGATAATATTCCACGATTTGATCGAGGAACAAGAAATCATGCTTCACTTCCTCCACCTCCTCCAATTATTCTCCCTAACCCACAAGTTCAAAGGCTTGAAAAGTTCAAGATCACTCAAGCCCTTTTGGCAAGTAAACAAAAGAAGGAAAGTCGGTGTGTGCACACGTCCTAGGGATGAAGTCACACATTGAAAGGTTAATTATGTTGGGATCCGTTTTCTGTGAGGAAATGGCTGTTGATTGGGTTCTTCAGTCACTTCCTAACTCATATAGTGAGTTCGTAAGAGAGTACTATATGATGAACCGCGACGTGACCCTTATAGACCTCACCTATATGCTTATTGCTGCTAAATCAGCAATGGTTTTGGCGCAATAGAAAAGCAAAGTTGATTGGTGAATCTGCCCTCGAGACCTCTATGGATATAGACAATGGAAACGAAAGATATGCTATGATCGAAAAGTTTGATCATAAGAGAAAGGCAATGTCTGAAGTAGTTCCATGTCATGTTCCAAAAGAGTCAATTTGCTTTTATTGCCAAGAGAAAAGGCATTGGAGACGAAGCTGCCCCATTTAACTAAGAGATCTAAGAGATGGGAGAGTCGAAATGTATGGCTCTAATATAGGTAAGATCCTTTAACTAACTATTTTAAGCTTCTATTCTAGATTCTTAATACATAATGTGATAAGATCAGAATTGATGTTTTGTAGGATCAAAGAAAAGAAAGGAAGCTTAAGGGAAGAAGTGAGTAGAATCTAACCGTGAAGGAATGGATTTCGATCGCATTACTTGAAGATTAGATTCTTGAGCCACTACTTAGAGTTAGAATAAGATTGCTAAGAAAGATGTATTAGCATAGTTTTTCAATGAATTGCATTGTAAGGACAAATTTTTCCGCAATAAAATAAATTTTGATTTTAAATTTTATTTATTTATCCTTGCAATGGCGTGTATGAAAAATTGATGTTAAAATGTTTCTATTATTAACAATAATGGATTTGGTTCTTATTATGTTATTTATGGTAAGTCGAGAATTTAACAAATAGGGAGAGTTTATCATCGCCCAAGTTTCAATTGGACAGAAACTTGGAATCATGCAACTTGGTTGCACGATGAATGAGAAATTTCATATTTGGAAATTAGACTAATTCATTGACAAAGTGTCAAATGAAGGACTTGGAGATCGAATACACAAAGTTGCGTGTTGATCAAGTCCACCATAAGAGTAACAAATATATTTGTCATGATTTACTAAAGGTTTAGTAAATATGATTATACTTACAAGATTAAGTGTAATTCTGAATTGATTGAAAAGGTTTAAATCAATAGCAGAACGAATAAGAAAAATCAAGTAGGCAGAAAGATAAAAGTTTCTCCATTCTAAGAAGAAGGGAGAGTACCTTTTATGCTTTATGATAGGTCTTAATGATTAAGGACCATATCTCAATTAATCCTCTAAGTGCGTCTTAGTACAATTGTATGTCTAAGAAGAGGAATCAAGAATTGAAGAAATGGTTAAATCAAGAAGTTAATCATACTTCGTTCCAAAACAAGTCTTAGAGTTAAGATTGTGACATTGAGTGGAAAAGTATTAAGAAGGTTTATAACATTCATCAAATGTGGAAAGTTGTGATGTCTTGGATAAGACAAAGACCAACTAGGACCAATTTATGAAGTGTTTTGATAAAAACTACACTAACTCTTGAATATTTGTTTGTCAAGAAATGTTTATTGACAAGAGAATCTTATATGTCAAGGAGTCAGTGGGAGTCTTAAATTTTTTGAAAGGTTTCAAGAACAAATAAAATAAACCTTATCAATCATCACTAGCACACGATTTGAGGTTTACAACCTATCGTGTTGACATTATAATGTTTCTGCGCTGTTCCAATTGAGTTAATTATGCATGTGAGTCCTATGAGTTCTCATTTGAATGTATAAAAGGCAAGGACCTTAATCAATGAAAGGTACATTGATAGGAAAGGGTGAGCTGCTTAACTACTTAGAAGACATGGTGGGTAGTTGTGCTACCATAGGGCAAGAAATCAAGATTAAGAAAGTTCGATCCATATGAGTTTGAATTTGTCGTAAACCTTGGTTTTGACAAATTCACATGGATAGGAACACATACACCATTAAAATCTAAGTGTCATAAGATTCCCTCCTTCATGAAAATGATTGTGAGGAAATGCTTTCACTAAGAAAGATTCTAAGAAGATAGTGATTGTAAAATTGCATTCTTGAATTCGATTATGGTTACGGTATCCCTTTCCATGATTTGAATTGTGAGGTTTGGCAATTAGTCTTAAGTGTTTAGACACACATATGAACTATCTAAGGGAAAGGTGTATAAGTTCAAGAAGCCTTGATAAAAGATTATCAAAGCATTAAGTATTAGAAACATGGACTTAAGAAATTCAATAGGTATTGTTTTTCTGAAAGTTAAGATGTTTATGAATATATGTCGAAGCTAGTGGGAGCATAAGTGTTATGTTTTATAGTAATCATCATGATAGTGGGAGCATAAAAGTTATGATTGTATGATTATTATGGAAAGTATTGCAAGTTGGCAATATTAATTATAGAAAACAAGAGTTATACCTTGCAAAGTCGTAAGGGTTGTAAAGTTGTTTTGCTATAATTAAGGTAGAGAATATTATGTTTCATTTCAAATCTAAAGGATTAGGTTGAGAAATGTTAATAAATTTAGTCAAAGGTACATAGTGTGTTCTTAAAATTTTGATTATGATTACGACATTCCTCTTCACAATTCGAATTTTGAGAACATAGCAAATAAAACATTATGTGTCGTGTCTCATACGCTTCGGGTATAGGATCGATTGCAAATGCTTTAATGTTTGACCATTCTAAAATTTTCCAAATGTCTAGCGCATTTAGAGGGAAAAGGGACTAGAATCGGTTTTGACTAAAATAATTAAACAACTATCAAAGGACAATTCAAAGTTCGACGAGGATTGGTTGGTTGTGAGTAGTTGGAAGCATGGTATTGAATGGACCATATCAACATTATTATAAATAGAAAAGATTCTATTAAGAATGAGTTGTCATATGGAAATTATGGAAATGTTTCCATATTGGAGGGACCATATCGACTTTATTACGAATAGATAAGATTCTATTAAGAATGAGTTGCATATGGAAAATATGGAAGCGTGTCCATATTGGGAATTGAATATTGAAAATCTATGACTAGATTAGAAACTTTTATGCAAAAGGATGTTCAAAGGAATGTACTTTGAGTGAGAGACATCATATCTAAGGAATTGTCTTGTAACAATCTCCGATAGAGGACTTTGTAATATCATTGGCAATAGTCTTTGTGACTTTGGTGCAGTGACATTACGAAAGGATGATTGCATAAAATGCTAGAATCAAGCATATTCTATAAGTGGAAAGAATTTGATATTCTTAAACTTATGAAAAAAAATTTTGAAGTTGTGAAATGAGAATGATTGGAAATGTACTCAATTTGATCTATTTCACAAAGTAAGAACCATAGGTAAACATTGTGTGCATGCTAGGAGCATGCGACAAGTATAATAATTCAAGTAAGAAGTTGATTACCCGAAACGACAAATAATGAGTAATCGATATGGTGATAAATAAAAGGAGTTTTATTTATACTCAAAGGTTTGAGGCCATAGGGGATTAGTATTATTCTTCTGTTTCACTTTGCATGTTTTGACTTCCAGAATAATTGAGTTTATTAAGAATAATCGAATTATTCAAACGGACCACAGTTAGTCATACATTGGAAGTAAGTATGAATGAAGACTGTCATGAATTGGTTTGTAGATTGTCTAGAGCATATTAGACATAGCAAAGGTTTGCTGTAACGTTCATGAGTGCTTATGAATATGAATTTGAGCATTGGATTAAACCCACCTCACTTGGATCACTCCATGAATTGTATCACGAGTGATTGGTGAGACGATAACATCTTATATTCTTGAAACCGAGATGTGTGAGTTGTATCTTGCAAATTGGTTGCACATTGATAATATGTAAACGCACTAGTAACTTGGTGTTATAAAACATATTGTTGTGTGTGATTCGGTGCGTGAGTGCAAGCGAGCATTGTATCAAAGTTTATCCGTTCCTTTTATCCAAAGTAGGATAAAAACGATATCTTTGGGCCCTTCAATGATTTAGTGATGACAAACGTAAATGATCGGCCGGGCTAGGGCTAATTTGATTTGTTCAATTAGTCAGTCGTCATAAATCGAGAATCGAGATATAGTACAAAGAGAATGATTTGAAATCATATCTCATATGATATCTAGAATGGAGGAATATATGATCCTTATCTAAAGGACACGCGTATCTGATAGGATCAGAGTTGACATCGGCTTTGGAAAGCTACGATTGCAGATCAGGATCTGAAGTCATACGCAGAATAGTTATTAGACTTATCCAAGTGGGAGACTGTTGGATTAGTGTCTAAGTCCATAATTATTTTGGTATGTACTTGACCCGATGGTGCATTGTCCTTTTAGGTTGCCTTCACCAAAGCAACTTGATAGGATGAATTATGGAGAGAAAGGATTAAATATGATTTATTAATATATTATGAGAATAATATATTAAAGGAGAAATCATATTGTTTAATTAATATTAGTCAAGAATTAATTGGTAATTAGTTTTGTGACTAAAAGAGATTAACTAAACTTAAGGGACTGAAATTGTAATTATAAGATAATTGCAATTTGGGCTATGGATTGTCTTAAATTAAGGAGTGGAAGAATTCTATAGGGAAACCCATAAGGAAATCGTCCAAGGCCCTAATTAAAGGAGTCCATGGGTTGCTTAGGGCTTAAGCATCAAAATTAGGGTTTCCTTGTTAGATAACCCTAATAGCCTCACTATATATAAGACCCTTATGACCCAAAAACGTGGTGAAGACTCCTCTAGGGTTTGTAGACGTTTTTAGGCAGCCTCCATCCTCTCTCCTCTTCATCCTCTTGCTTGTGGTGTTTGTGAACCATTAGAGGAGTGACATTTGTGACTCTAAGCTTTCTAAAGTCAATACAAGGAGATTTAGGATTGTTATTGCTACATAACAATCAAGGTAACATCTTAAACCTATTCTCATGTTAATATGATTACTTGAATGCTAGAATTAGGGTTTATAGTCTTGGATAACTTACATGTATAATAGAGAAACCTAGATCCAAGCATTAGGGTTTGTATGAGCACATAGGATGTCTTATGACCAAAACCCATCAGAAGGTTCAGTATGTGTGCTGTTGTTGTGATACTTATGATTGTGTATTGTTGTGGTATTTTAGGAGAACACACTAAGCTTTGGGCTTACAGTTTGGATTATGTTTTAGGTACCTCAGAGGATCGCAGGAAGGCGAAGGCATGATCGTGGACCTCCTCATGTTTTTGTTTTATGATTTTGGGATTTCTCTGATGTGAAACTTGTTTTGAAAACAATTTGTAAAAAATGATGATTTTGGGTTCGTTTAAAAGTTTATAATTTTCAAGAATTATATGAATGTTACAACATTGGCCTAACTCCACAACCTATTGTAGATACCTTATTCGGGTTTAAAGAAAAACGAAAACTCTACTTGCTTCTATTGCAATGAATTGGAAGGTGAACGCCCGTGTTGTGTTGTCTAGCAATGGCCCAAAAGCAAAGACCAGTTCTAAAATCCCTTTTGTTAGTGATCCCAAGGAGGCGACTTTCTTCTATTTCAATGAAAATGACCATTAGAAATGAAGCTGCACCAAGTACTTGCATTGATAGCTTTATTTTATTTACTTCTTTTTATAGTTTTTTTTTAGCACAATCCATCTTATTTTAGTCAATCTTCATGCATATTTTCCTTTTTTTTTGTCATTTTTCTCCTTCACCGGGTACTTTCTAGTTTTTGAGCTTAATTGCAGGATTTTCCGAAGACTATTTGTTATTGGAGGCTTAGAAGGATTCGGGACTCATGGAGGCATGTGATTTGCTTGCGGACATGAAGTGGTGCGATTGGGCTAGGTGCATGCGTAAAAGAAGAAATCAATTTGGATCTAATTTATGGGCAAATATGATGATGAGACGGCGGGGAATCGAGCTACAAGAAATTGGAGGAGTGTTGGGTCAATTTTTAGAAGGCTTTGGAATGGCAAATGGGTCTTAAAGAGTTATGATTATGGGCTGAAGTTGAAGAAATGAAGATTGGGCTTAAATGCATGTTAAATGGCCCAACTCTCACATTCAGCATGACCCACGCGGTCCGCGTGGATCCATACGCGGTCCGCGTGAATTGTGCTGAGTTGTTTCTGGGTTTTGACTTGTTGACTCTATTTGTGGAAGTTTGGTGGGTAGCTTTTGGTCTCTTTTTGAATCCGGAAATTGACCCTCTTTAGCTGGAGATTGAAGGCTCATTTGGAAAAAAAACTTGAAGAACACATTCAATTTTTTTTCTCTCTAAGAAGTTTTGGGAAGATTTGAAGAATATTTGGAAGATTAGTGTAATTTCCTTACATCTTGCATCTAAGACAATGTTTGGTACCTCTAATCCCTCTTGTTATTGTTTAATCTTAGCCATGCTTGGCTAGATTTTCATTTGGTTGACTTGAATATAATTGCTTGAATGTTTTGGTTATTTTAAAGAACTCCATGAACTTGTGTTGAATATTTATGATTATATTTTCTATGAAAAATTCATTCATGTTTATATATCTCTAGTCATGAATATTGATATATGAATGTCATCTTTGTTGGTTAAATTCTTGACTAAGTAATAGGTCTTCAATTTAACAAGCAATAATTAGTTTAAATGTTTGTTTTCATTTCATTTAGACTAAGAAAACATTTTCTCCATAGTGGTAATGAAAGCAATAGATTACTCTTTGGATTTGGTGACTCTTAAAACCTAATGCTAATTGATTCTCACAAAATTACATGCTTCATTAGTTTTGTGACTTTGATTTAGGAAATGTGCTATGAGCTTCTCTAGTCATTTTAATATAAAAGAAGAGTTGAGGCAAGTTATGCTTATAAATTGCTACAGCCAAATTAGATTTTAAACACAAGTATTGCACCTTGGTATTCTCATGATTATTTGACCAAATGTTCAAGTGATGAAAGTCCAAAGTCAATCATCTTTCTCTTATTGATTTTACATCAAACTCTTATTTTTGTTGCAATTGTCCATTTAAATCATAGTTAATTCTAGTTTGTTTCAAGTATTTCAAAACATCAAACACCCCCATTTTCAATTTATTGTCATATTCCAAGTATTTTTACAAAGAGATTTCTCATAGAGTTATAAATTGAACCAGTCTCCATGGATTCGACCCCTTTACCACTATACACTATTTTAGTGTGTAATATTTAGGGTTATTATTTGTGTTGGCCTCGACAACCACCATGCATGACATCAAGGATAGCAAATTGAAGCCATTGTCGGCAGGTACATACACTATTCAACCTAATAACTCACAGTCCACTTGTTCTTGGGGTCCTTGATACACGATGTGTTTTTCACAATTGTTTTGATTTGCAGGGGCTAAGAGAAAGTTAAGAGGTGGAGCATGGAAGGATGAATATGATCATGGGCAATAGGCGATCTTCTCCTGTTACCAATATTAGAATTTATAGTCTTGAACTTGGTAGTGATGTTAGATTAGATTTAGTTGATTGTTGTTATTCGTTAGAAATGATGTGAAACATTATTTCTTTTCATGCACTATTTAGACAAGGTTTTCGATATTCATCTAATGATGTGAATGGTTTGATCTTGGTTTATAAAAATGGTATTTTATGTTTGAAGCTTTACCTTGTAATGACATGTATGAAATTGTGATTTGTGTTGATAGCTTAGGTAATAGTGTATTTCGTATTGATTTATCTAATGGTTTAGACAGGCATGCTTGTGGCATTTTTGTCTTGAACACATTAACAAAATACACATTGTCCAACTCCAAAAGGATGGAGTGTTGGAATCATTTAACTTAAGGCCAGATGATGAATGTGAATCTTGTCTCTTGGGCAAGATGACAAAATCACCCTTCATTAGATCTTGTGAAAGAGGTGAAGGTTTGTTGGATCTCAAACACACACATATGTGTAGACCCTTCAGATCTACCATAAAGGATGCTAATCGGTTTTATGTAACATTTAGAAATGATTATAGAAGATATGGTAATATCTACTCGATCAAACATAAATCAGAAACCTTTGAAAAGTTTAAAGAGTTTAAGCATGAAGTCGAGAATCAATTAGGCGGGAAGATAAAGATGCTCTGATCTGATAGAGGTAGATAGTATCTTAGTATTGAGTTCCATGACTATCTCAAAGTATGTAGAATAGTTTCACAATTGACTACTCCTAGGACACAACAACTTATATGGTATAGTTGAGAGGCATAATCAGAACTTGTTAGACATGGTTCGTTCCATGATGAGTCAAGCTTCTCTTCCAATTTCTTTACCTTAGAGATAGTCACCCATATCCTCAATCTTGTCCCTACCAAGAAGGGTGCCAAAACACCTTATGAGATGTAGACAAGGAAAGTTCCCTCGTTAGCACATGTCAAGGATTGGGGTTGTGAAGATTTCGTTAGAAGAGAGACTCATGACAAGCTAGAACCTAGAAGTGAGAGATGTATTTTCATTCGTTACCCAAAGAAGTCTTTTGGATATTTGTTCGAAAACCTAGTGAGAACGCGGTCTTTGTAGCAAGAAGAAGAGTCTTTCGCAAGAGAGAGAGAGAGAGAGAGAGAGAGAGATCATATGCAAAGAGGACAATGGAAGTACAATTAACCTTGAAGAGATTCAAGAGTCAACCAGTGAAGGAACCTTAGAATATACTATCGCTCAACCAGAGGATGAGACTCATGTTGAATCCATTGACAATTCATTACCTCTTCGACATTCTAGTAGAGTTAGCATTTCATGTGAGTTTTATGGTTCTCATATAACTACAGATGGTGACACGATTATCTGTGACCTTACACCAGTAAATTTAGACGAGCTAGCTAAGTACAAGGAAACGATAGTAGGCCCTGAGGCTGACAAGTAGAAAGAGGCAATGATCAGCGAGGTCAAGTCCATGTACGATAACCAGGTTTGGAATTTGGCTAATCAAGAACCTGGTCGAAAGACAGTGGGTTGCAAACGAATCTTCAAGAATAACACCAACATGGACGGAAAGGTACGCACTTTCAAGGTACGACTGATTGTGAAGGTCTTTAATTAAACCCCAGAATTGACTATGATGATAATTTCTCATCAGTGGCCAAGATAAAGTCTATTAGGATAATGCTCGCCATAGCTGATTTTCATGATTATCAAATGTGGCAGATGGATGTCAAAATCGCTTTTCTTAATGGGAAGTTGGCTGAGGATATTGACACGAGTTAGCCAGAGGGTTTTGTAGATGCAAAGTTTCCTAATAGAGTGTGTAAGCTTGAGAAGTCCATTTATGGATTAAAACAAGCGTTTCACATTTGGAATCTTTTCTTCCATGAGAAAGTCAAAGAATTTGGTTACTCTAGGAGTGAGGATGAGTCAAGTGTGTATGTCAAGGCTAGTGAGAGTATAGTAACCTTCCTAGTATTGTATGTTGATGACATACTCCTTATGGAAACGACATTCTGACCTTGCAAGAAGTGAAATTTTGGCTCGAGAACTGTTTCGCCATGAGGGATCTAGGGGAAGTTGCCTATAGTCTTGGGATAAGGATTTTATAGGATTAAAGGAAAAGACTAATTGGTCTTAGTCAGAGTACATACTTAGATAAAGTACTAAAACGTTTTAGTATGAAAAATTCCAAGAAAGGGGAGTTACCTATTTAGAGAAATCCCAGGTTGAGTAAGACTTAAAGCCCTAATACAGATGAAGAGATAGTGGAAATGAATTGAGTCCCATATGCTTTAGTTGTAGGATCGATTATGTACGCTATGACATGTACTCGCCTTGATGTGTATTTTGCCTTGAACATGGTTAGTTGCTTTTAGGGAAATCCTAGAAGAGCTCATTAGATAGCAATGAAGAACATACTCAAGTATCTGCGAAAGACAAAGGACTTGGTTCTAATCCTTGGTGGTAGTGATACATTGAGAGTAAGTGGGTATAGTGATACCAACTTTCAAACAGATAGAGACAACCTTCATCCTCAATCTGGCTGGGTGTTTCTATTAAATGGAGGAGCAGTCACTTGGAAAATTTCCAAGCAGGACATGGTGGTTGATTCTACTTCTGAATCATAGCACAAAGTAGCAAGTGAAGCATCAAAGGAAGTGGCTTGGATGAAGAACTGTATAGGCGATCTCGGAGTAGTTCCGACCATTCAGGATCCAAATGAACTTTTCTGCGATAAAGAAGGAGCAATTACTTTGACCAAAGAACTGAATCATCATGGTAAATCCAAACATATCGACAAAAAGTACAATTACATCAAACATAATGTTGAAGAAGGTCATTTAATTTTAAATAGAGTGTCATCAAAAGACAATCCTACAGATCTTTTCACGAAGGCTCTAAGTAGGTTTAAACATAGTCAACATGCGAGGAGCATTGGCTTAAGAGATGATGTTAGTTTTAGTGGTTAGATGATTAGTTTAAAACTTGTAACAAAATAAATGTAATTTACTTTGGTGATTAAATAATAGAGATAATTTATGAGTTTGTTTACTGCATTTGTCAATTATTTATTCTTGTGTTTTGATTTGCATGTTTTACTTCCTGAGTGATTTGATTATTTTAAACTCCATAGTCGCTCGTACTTTAGCAAGTAGTGAATGAAGACTATCATGAATTGGATTGTAGATTGTTTATGGAGATTAGACATAGCAATTATGTTGCTATAACATTCATGAGTACTTAGAAAAATTGAGATTTTGAGTATTGGATAAACCCACGCTCAAAGAATTACTTTATGGATTCTATCACGTGTAATTCTGAGACGATAATATCTTATTTTCTTAAAAGAAAGATATATGAGTTGTAATTTACAAGCCAGTTGTACATTAGTATTGCGAAAACGCATCAGTAACTTGATGTTATAAAACGTAGTGTCATGTATGATTTGGTGAGTAAAGGATACAAGCATATGAGTCAAAGTTTATTCGTTCATTTTGCCTTAACCGCAAAAGCAATACCTTTGGGCCCCTCAGTGATTTGGTGCTGACTTATAATGTTGGTCCTAGCCAAGACTGAATTGATTCATTCAATTAGAAGTTTTATGACGTCATCACAAATCGGGAAATTGGGAAAACTTAATTTTGGACAATGAGATTGATTCTAATCCATCTCTCGTGTCCATATGATATCTTGTAGAATGAAGGAATATTTGATAACTTATCTTAGGATTGATGTTTGATCAGATTAGAGTCTGGAGTTGCTTTAGGAAGCACCCTTTGCTTTTTAATTTAGAAGCTATATGGACAATTGTAGTTATAGACTTGTCCAACTAGGAGACTGTTAGATTATGTGTCTAAGCCAATAACTAAATTGGTATATATTTAAACTGTTAGCAAAGTCCTTTTAGGTTGCCCTCAAATATGGTAATTGGAAATGATGACTTTTAGATAAAGAGAGATTGATTTATTGATTTATTACATGATTAATTAATAGCAATAAATGATTTCTTAATATATTATGAGAATCATATACTAATTAGAAATAGTATTATTTAATTAAAAATTAATCAAAAATTAGTTAGGATTAATTTTGGGATTAATTTTGGGATTAATTAGGTTAATTAAAAGTACAATGACCTAAGTTGTGATTGTTTAATAGTTGAACAAAAGACATTCCAGAACCTTCCTAGGGTTTGGATTGTTTTGGAGGCATCTGAAATATTCCTTGAAGATAAATAAGAAGAAGGATAATTACCTAATTTGAAATAATAGTATTCTATTCAAATTACGGTTTCCAGGGTTTCCTTAGTGCAACTATAAATAAGCCCTTAGCCTTCATATTTTTGGCCATTCATACCTTCAGAAGGATAGCCAAAAATTGCCTCCTATCTCCCCTCTCTTCAAGTTCCTTAGTTGTTAGTTCTATGCATATTTATACTTCTAAATCTTATTTTAGAAGCTTAACTTCATATCCACATGATATACTTCCATATTTTAAAAATTGAAAAATTAAAAGTTAAAATCACAACATTTTAAAGGAGAAGGGAGTCGTTCTCTCCCAAACTCATTCAACCCATTACAACATCAATTTTTTTCTCTGCTCTGTCTTCCATCTTTCTCAACCCGCAACACATGAAACATTATCTTTCCCAACTTAATTAAAAAATATACAAAACAACTAAGATACAAATCTTAATGCATATGGTAAGAGAGAGAGAGAGAGAGAGAGAGAGAGAGAGAGAGAGAGGTCTCATTCAACCGCAAATTACCAACTTATCTTTCACCCATTGCCGGGCAATGAACCATATCTTGGAGTTACCGCACCTCCACTCAAAAAGCCAATGACACCATTCCTACTAAAGAATAGTATTTTCCGAAAAAAATAAAATAAAATACATGAGAAAATAATAAATAAACATGAGAAAACATCATACATAAGAAAATAAAGCACAAACATCACAAAATAGAAGTCTATACATGCAAGCAATAACAATATCACACGAAACTTGTCACAATAAATTCTCGGCCAAAAAGTTTGTTCGGTTGATTTGGGTATTCATCCCCGCATCTCGAAATAATTAACCTAAAGTGTTCCACAATATTTGTTTGAATACCCTAGAGGCGTTTTATTCGACCAATTGGGGTTTTAAAATTTGTCCACATTACCTTTTGGTATTTAAATATTCGACCAACATTTATTATTAATAAATTCTTTGGTATCTATGGGCATAAATCACTAATCAAACCTGAAATTCCCAATTTAGTAAATTACAACTTATTACATGAATTTAGTTTGGGCTTTGGTTTTAATACAAATCTAATTGTAGTCATTATAGAGGCATTTTGTAATCCTCAAAACTTACCAAATCACTAACCTTTTTGACCTAGGTAGAAAGTACTACTAAACAAACTTCATGACTAGATTTAGAAATTCAAAAAGTTTTTTAATAACTAAATTATTTTAAGAGACATCACATATTGTTGCTTTCTTTTCCTAATCAGCTAGTAAGCAGAAGATAAAAACCAACCGGTCTAGTTGGGCTTACATCGCATTAATTGTGCTAAAAAGGCCAGAGTAAGTCCTATAGAACCTAACAAAATTTTGTTTTTTTTTTTTTTTTTTTTTTTTTTTTTTTTTTGAAAAAAGCCAATTATGCAACTCATGTTAAGAAAAGCCCAGTAAACCATTGTTTTGTACCTTTTTTTTGGTCAAGTCCAATAAGTTTTATGGGAAAGGTGTTTCTTAAATGGTGAGGAATAAAAAGCCCAGTGTAGGTTCTATAGAGCCTAACTTTTATTTTATTTTATTTTATTTTATTTTTAAGAAGCAAATTATGCAACTCATCTTAAGAAAAGCCCAGTGAACCATTTTATTTTATTTTACCATCGTTTCTTCAACACAATTTCAAGAAGAAACCATTGAGTTTTAAAATTCGATTATAGGGGGAATAGTGGTTGATAAAGATGAAAAGATGGAAACAACGATCATAATCATTACGACCACTATTTGTTCCCGACGCCTCACCATTGCCAATTAATCACTTGCAATTCTTTTTTTTTTCCTGCAATTAATAAATCGTTATTCAATTTTTTTTGGAGTATTTAATTTTAATTTTATAAATTAAAACCAATACAAAATAATAATTCGGGTTGTTTGGACATCATTCAAAAAACTTAATTTACAAACTATGTAGTTAAATTCAACTTGTACAATTGAAGAATGTGATTTTATCTCAATATTGGACATCACGACCATTAATTATAAAAATTATATCCTCTTATAACTGTAAAATTTATAATTTATAATAATGAATATATGATCATCTAGACTGAAATTGTCTTACGGTGAATGTTGCATATAAGGCCTTCTAGTATGCTTCTCACGAAATGAAGGAATTCGATTTCGCTTCTTATCTATTAGTTGATTATCTAGCTGGCATATGGTTGTTATCTTTATCTAGGTTTCTTATATGCTATCTAGTTTTAGGCGTTTTGTATAAATACCAATCGTTGGTATTCCTCTTGATTTCATGAACCGATAATAAGAAGCAAGACCCTTTTGTTTACGTTTTTATTATGGTATCAGAGCAGGTTTTCTAACCTGCTAATTCATCGACACCGGCATGATGGGCCCCAGCTCTGAGACGTCGCCGACGCCGGTAAACCCTACCTCTGACCCAAATTCGCCTTACTACATATATCCTAATGACTATCATCGTCAAATGCATGTCAACAACAACCTCAATGACAACAACTATGGAGATTGGTCTAGAGAGATGAAGGACTTCCTTCTCGCCAAAAACAGGGCATGTTTTATCGATGGATCAATTGGAAAACCAGATGAAGCAGAACCAGATTTCAAGGCATGGCAGCGGAGTGATGCCATCATAAAGGGATGGCTTACTACTGCCATGGAGAAAGATATCCGAAATAGCGTGAAGTATGCTACCACTGCCCAAGAAATTTGGGGTGATCTTGAGGAGCGTTTCGGGAAAGAAAGTGCTCCACGAGCATATGAATTGAAGCGAGAACTGACAACGATGAGGCAAGACAGTGCATCGGTTTTAGCCTATTTCACTAAGATGAGGAGTATTTGGGATAAGATTCAATCTGTATCACCCATACCAAAATGCACCTATGGCAAGTGCACTTGTAACCTCGGGAAGAGATTGATGGAATCCAAAGAAAAGGAACGCATCTATGAATTCCTCATGGGTTTGGATGAAGCTTTTGGAACTCTTAAGACTTAATTCTTAAGCACTAAACCTATGCCCTCTCTTGGAACTGTTTATCACCTGGTTGTGGAGGATGAGCAACAACGGAGTATCACTACATCAAGAAAGGCTACTATGGAGGCAGCTTCCTATCAGGTTCGAACCCAAGTCAATCCTACTGAAAAGAAAAACAACAATCGAGAGGGATTCAAATGCAAACACTGTGGAAAAGTCGGACACACCATTGATGGATGTTTCGAGAAGATCGGCTACCCGGATTGGTGGGAGACTCGTCAACGCAAGCCCACTATGGACTCTCGAAAGCAAGTGAAGCCGAAACCTAAAGCAGCAAATGTTGAGGTGGAGTCCAGTCCTATACCAGGACTTAGTCGCGACCAGTACACAAAACTGATGAAACAACTCAATGAACCACAAAAATCGGAAGTAAACATGGCTGGTAAGACTGTTTTTGAAAACCCGTGGGTAACTGACTCGGGTGCCACTGACCATGTAGTTTGCAATAAATCATATTTGTCTAGTATTAAGTGTTCGGAAGATGATGTACCCGTTAGTATTCCAAATGGCGACAAAGTTCTTGTTAAAGGCATTGGAAAGGCATTTTTGCCAAATGATGTTGAAATCACTAATGTCTTATATATACCAAACTTCAAATGCAACTTTTTATCAGTTAGCAAGATAATAAGACATCTTAATTGTTTTATAACTTTTTTCCCGGATTCTTGTTTTATTCAGGACTTACACTCGAGGAAGTTGATTGGAACGGGGAAATGTGAGAATGGTCTGTACAAGATTAATGGAACGGATCAAAGGATTAAAGTCATGGCAGTCAAAGTAGATTCCAAAATTTGGCATAAGAGATTAGGGCACGCTTCAAATGTCAAGCATCAGAACATTCGTACTATAGGTAGCTTAGATAAAATAGAACATTGTGATTCTTGTGTTCGTGCTAAACAAACTCGTCTTCCATTTAATGAAAGTTTTATTAAGACTACTGCTTGTTTCAATCTTATTCACTGTGATATATGGGGTGCTTACCGTACACCCTCATTCACGGGTGCTTATTATTTTTTGACAATTGTGGATGATTTTAGTCGATCCACATGGGTTTATTTACTTAAAAATAAGACGGATGCAAGCTCTATTCTAATAGTTTTTTACAATATGGTCAACACACAATTTGTAGAGAAAATCAAAAGGATCCGTAGTGATAACGGTGGGCAGTTTGTGTCGAATTATATGACCAAGTTTTTGTTGGAATAGTGTCTAAGGCTGCAACTATATTGGGCAAGTACTTGACCCGGTTGTGCATGGTCCTTTTGGGTTGCCTTCACCATAGCAACTTGATAGGATGATTTATGAAGAGAGAGTAAATATTATGAGAATAATATAATGAATAATATATTTGTTATTTGATTAATATAAGTCATAGAATTAATTAGAATTAATTTGGTGACTTAAAGAGATTAATTAAATAAAGGGGTATAAACTGTCAATTGTTTGATAGTTAAGCTTTAGACTGTAAATCCATTGGGATATGCTTTGGACGAATTCTAAGAGTGTTAGGATAGCCAAAATCGTCCAAAGGCTTATCTATGGAATGGATTTGGATAGCCTTAAGAGAAGATTATCCAATTAGGGTTTAGGTTGTAACCCTTAAGGAGTCTACAAGTATAAATAGACCCTATGGTATGGGGAATTCGACACCTGACCTAAAGTAAGGAACCTCTGGTCGAAATTCCTCCCCCTCTCCTCTCTCCTAAATCATTCTTCTTGCTATTGGTGTTTGTAAGCCATTAGAGGAGTGACATTTGTGACTCTAGAAGCTCTAAGACCTCAAGATCAACAAGGAACTCAAAGGTATGATTCTAGATCTGTTTCAATGTTAATATTTAACCTAATTAGTCATTAGAAGACTTGGATTCAAAGCATGTTTATTAGAAAGCCTAGATCCAAGCATTAGGGTTTTGCATGCGCACATAGGAAAGTTCTTATGGCTAAAACCCATCAGTGGTATCAGAGCCTAGCTTGGTTTTCTTTAAATTGTTGCTTGATTAACTGAATCAAACCTGCAAAATTCGATTTTTAGGTTTCTGAGTCACTGTCTCGGCGAGTCCCAAGGTGGACTCGGCGAGTAGGTCTGACTCGGCGAGTCCCCTTGTGCACTCGACGAGTCCAGGCGTCAGGAATGACCAGATTCGGGATTTCTTTGTGATTATCTTATGGAAACTTACCTTAATCATAATAGATCAATCTAAATCCGATTTTTTGATATATATGACTATTATCTTGATCTAGTTAAAGGTATTTATCAACTAATAAAATATTTAATTTCCTTATATGATAATTAATTAATTATTTTAATTATTTTGGTAATTATCTTTCAAAGAAATCTTGAATAAAATCAAATATAGATAATTAGGATATTAATTGTTAATTGGAATTATTTGTTATTTGATCCTCCGTGTTTTAAATGTTTAAAACTTGCCCTTAAGTTTTGAAATTTATATTTGTGATTAAAAGTTTTAATTTAGACAACTTAAATTTCAAACCCTAGATTTTAAAAGTTTTAAAATATAACCCTATACTAATATGATATTACTAGTATAATATATAACTAAATGCTAGTCTTACCGTTAGTAGGCCTCATTCACGAAGCCAATCTATAAGGTGGGTATAAGGTTGCGGCCTATAAAATGGCGCTTAATGGGTGTACACTCACACCCACCGCTTGCTTGATTGGTGGAGGGTCGTTAGCCGAACGGGTAGGATAGGGCAACCTCATCCTCTCATTAAAAGTATAATAAGAAATATAAAGTAACTACACATATTTTTTTAAAATTTCCCAATCCTAGTTACTTTAGGAAAAGTGAATTGATGCAATCCCATGAAATTACACTTTACACCTTGCTAAGATGTTAGTGGAGCGTGTGTGGTTTACCGGCACACTAATTGGTTCTAAGCGAAGGTGGCAAAGGGTGATTCATTGTTTATCATAGTTCGATGGAGCGTGTGTGGTTTACCGGCACATCGAATAGGTGATCGTTACAATGAAGGCACCATGTGAATTTGCATGGTAATTCACACCCGCTTTGTGATCCTCGGCATCCCAGTCACAAACGAGAGGGGCATATCAAGATTTAAACATGCCATTGAATAGTTTCAGTGAATCTCATCTGAACCTAGGAATTCTCAAAAACACTTAGGACTAATAGTTTAAGTTTTATGATGGAGAATTAGTGAATCGTCATTCACTTACCTTCAATTTATCTGCATGTTAGATTACGGCATCCCTTTTCTAATATGTAAATGTTATTGTTGGATCCTAGCCCTAATTTTCTTATTGGGTGATAATTAAGGATTCTTATTCTAATCTATCTTTGTCCTTTTTCTAATTGTAGATGTCAAACGCAAACAACGCTGCTGCTAGTTCTTTCACGTTGATGAGCCTTTGCCAAAAGGTCACCTTCGATGGAACGAACTTTAGCGAATGGATAAGATACATTCGCACCATTGCTCGCTATGAGGACAAGGAGTATGTCCTTGATGAGAAGCTCGAGAAAATCAACCCCGAAATCGCTACTCCCGCCAAAATCACCGCCTTTGAAACTCATGAGCGAGATGCAACGAAGGTACATTGCATTATGATCGCCACCATGAACTCCGAATTCCAAAAGTCCTACGAGGACATGTACCCGTACGAGATGCACCAAGACTTATTGGAGAGATACCATCAAAACGCGAGACAAGAGCGTTATGAGATTTTCACCAACATGATTTCCGCAAAGATGGGTCATGGAGAATCTCTTACCGTGCACCTGCAAAAGATGCAAAGGTATGTCGACCGCCTTCGCAAGTTAAATGTTGACTTCGGTGAGGACTTGGCGATCGACATGGTGCTTCACTCTTTGCCTCCGATGTACAACCAATTTAGGATGACCTACCACATGAACAAAGAAGAGGTCACCCTAAGCAAACTCCAAGGTCTCTTGAGGGTCGCTAAGAGCAACTTCAAGGACAAGTCTGTTGCACCTACTCCCAATCCGTCCGCTGCTCCTGTCTTGGCTATTGGTCAAGGAAAGGGAAAGAAGAGGAAAGCTTCATCGAAGAACTATCACAAGGTGAAAGCCCGAGATGGTGCCTCTTCTAGTGGGACCAAAGTTGATCCCGCTAAGCCCTGCTCTAACCCAAAGGAGGCAGAATGTCACCACTGCCACAAGATAGGACATTGGAAGAGAAGCTGCCCGGATTACCTGCAAGCAATCAAAGAGGGAAAGATCAAGCCATCTTTCGCAGGTATATACACAATCAAATCTAACGATTCTAATCATGCTATTTCTTGGGTTCTTGATACCGGTTGTGGTTATCACATTTCTTCTAATGTGCAGGGACTAAGAAGAAGTAGGGATGTGGAGCAAGGAAGGATCAATCTAATCATGGGGAACAGAAGATCGTCGCCTGTGACCAAGATTGGAGTGTATTCTTTAGTGCTTAGGAATAGTTTGGTTTTAGATTTGAACAATTGTTGCTATTCGCCAGAAATGGCTAGAAACATCATTTCATTTCATGGTTTATATAGACAAGGATTTAGATTTTCTTTTAATAATGAGAATGGTTCTATTTTGACTTATCTAAATGGTGTCTTTTACTTTGAAGCTATACCATGTAATGGAATATATGAAACCGTTATGATTGTTGATAACTTAGGAAATGATGTTTTGAATATTGATTCTTCCACTAGTATGGATAAAGCATCCTTGTGGCATTGTCATCTTGGACATGTCAACAAGAAACGCATAGCCCAACTCCAAAAGGATGGAGTGTTGGAGTCATTCGACCATAGGGAAGATGACACATGCGAGTCTTGTTTACTTGGAAAGATGACTAAGTCACCCTTCACGAGTACATGTGAAAGGGGCGAGGGTCTATTGGACCTAATACATACCGATGTATGTGGACCATTTAGATCAACCACGAAGGATGGGAACCGCTTCTATGTGACTTTTACCGATGACTATAGTAGATATGGGTATATCTACTTAATCAAGCAAAAGTCAGACACCTTTGAAAAGTTCAAAGAGTTCAAGAATGAAGTGGAGAATCAATTGGGCAGGAAAATCAAGATGCTTCGATCCGATCGAGGAGGAGAGTACCTAAGTCTTGAATTCCACGATTATCTCAAGGAGTGTGGAATAGTTTCACAATTGACGCCTCCTAGGACACCGCAGTTGAATGGTGTGGCAGAAAGGCGTAATCGAACCTTATTGGATATGGTTCGCTCTATGATGAGTCGTGCTTCACTACCAATCTCTTTTTGGGGGTATGCCCTAGAGACTGCCGCCCATATCCTTAACCGAGTCCCTACTAAGAAGGTTGCCAAAACACCTCACGAGATGTGGACAGGGAAAGCTCCCTCGTTGGCACATATCAAGGTTTGGGGTTGCGAGGCTTTCGTAAGACGAGATACTCACGACAAGCTTGAACCTCGAAGTGAGCGATGTATTTTCATCGGCTACCCGCAGACATCCTTTGGATATCTCTTCTATAGACCGAAGGACAATGTTGTCTTCGTTGCGAGGAGAGGAGTTTTCCGAGAGCGAGAACTCATAAGCCAAGGAGACAGTGGGAGGCAAATCGAACTTGAAGAGATTCAAGAGTCGATAGATGAAGGAACCTCTACCGCTGGCATTCAACCCGAGGAGGAAACTCCGGTTGAACCGATTGACGAATCCTTACCTCTTAGACGTTCCGATAGAGTTAGAGTTCATCCCCAGTTTTATGGCTTTCATATTACTACCGAAGGGGACACGTATATTAGTGATGGTACACTAGTAAACCTTGATGAACCTAATAGCTATAAGGAAGCCATGGCAGGCCCGGAGTCTACAAAATGGAAAGAGGCAATGGATAGCGAGATCCAATCCATGTATGATAACCAAGTTTGGAATTTGGTTGATTACGTGCCCGGACGTAAGACCGTTGGGTGCAAATGGATCTTCAAGAAGAAGACCGACGTCGATGGAAACGTACACACATATAAAGCGCGATTGGTCGCGAAGGGCTTTACTCAAACTCCCGGAGTTAACTATGATGAGACCTTCTCACCAGTTGTGAAGATTAAATCTATTAGAGTGATGCTAGCAGTTGCCGCATTTCATGATTATGAGATTTGGCAAATGGATGTCAAGACCGCTTTCCTTAACGGAAAGTTGGCTGAGGATGTTTACATGGCTCAGCCAGAGGGGTTTGTGGATCCGAAGCATCCGGATAGAGTGTGTAAGCTTGAGAAGTCCATTTATGGACTTAAGCAAGCGTCTCGCAGATGGAATCTTTGCTTCGATGAGAAAGTCAAAGAGTTTGGATTTGTACGAAGCGAAGAAGAATCTTGTGTATATGTCAAAGCCAGTGGGAGTATAGTAAGCTTCCTCGTTCTATATGTCGATGACATATTACTCATAGGAAACGACATCCCGACTCTGCAGGAGGTTAAGTCCTGGCTCGGGAAGTGCTTCGCTATGAAGGACCTCGGAGAGGCTTCTTACATTTTGGGAATAAGGATAGTAAGAGAAAGAAGTAAGAGACTAATTGGACTTAGTCAGAATACTTACTTAGAGAAGGTACTAAAACGTTTTAGTATGGAAAACTCAAAGAAGGGAGAACTACCGATACAAAGTAATGCCAAATTGAGTAAGACTCAAAGTCCGAGTACCGAAGCTGAGATAGCGGAAATGAGCCGAGTACCATACGCTTCCGTAGTTGGCTCAATCATGTACGCTATGACTTGTACTCGCCCTGATGTAGCCTTCGCTTTGAGCATGGTTAGCAGATATCAAGGGAATCCTGGCAAAGCACATTGGATTGCGGTGAAAAAACATCCTTAAGTACCTTCGGAGGACGAAGGAATGGTTCTTAGTCCTCGGAGGGAGTGATGACTTGAAGGTGCGAGGGTATAGTGACGCCAGCTTTCAGACCGACAGGGACAACTACCGTTCGCAGTCGGGCTGGGTCTTTACCCTAAATGGAGGAGCAGTGACATGGAAGAGTTCCAAATAGGAAACCGTAGCTGATTCAACGTGCGAATCAGAGTACATTGCAGCGAGCGAAGCGTCGAAGGAGGCAATATGGCTAAAGAACTTCATCGGTGATCTTGGAGTTGTACCTGCCATAAAGGAGCCAATGGAGATTTTCTGTGATAACGAAGGTGCGGTTGCCTTGACCAAGGAACCGAGGGATCATGGTAGATCAAGACATATCGACAGAAAGTATCACTTCATTAGACATCGTGTAGAAGAAGGACAACTCGTAGTGAAGAGGATATCATCAGAAGATAACCCAGCAGATCTGCTTACGAAGGGACTGAGTAGGGTTAAGCACTTGCAGCATGCTAGGAGTATTGGGCTGAAGGATGATATTAGCGTAGATTAGATAGTATTAGAAACGTGTAATAGATAAATGTAATTGACATTTGATGATTAAATAAAGGAGTTTTATTTATGAGTAATGTTACTATCTTATGTTAATTGTTTAGCTATTGTTTCACTTTGCATGTTTTGACTTCCAGAATAATTGAGTTTATTAGGAATAATCGAATTGTTCAAATGGTCCACAATCGTTCATATGTTGGGAGTAGATATGAATGAAGATTGTCATGAATTGATGTGTAGAATGTCTAAATGGTGTTAGACATAGCAAAGGATTGCTACAATGTTCATGAGTGCTTATGAACTAGTTTTGAGCATTGGAATAAACCCGCGCTTGCTGGAATCACCTTATGGAATACGATATAAAAGGTGATCGCAAGATGATAATATCATATAGTCTTAAAACCTAGATATATGGTTTATTATTTGTTAATTGATTGTACATTGATAATACGAAAACGCATCAGTAGGTTGGTGTTATAAAACGTATTGTTGTGTATAGTTGGTTAATGAATAAGTAAATGCATATAAGTCGAAGTTTATCTGTAACTTTTCTCTAAGAAGGTAAAAGCGATATCTCGGCCGCTCGATGATTTGATTTGACTTATGTGCCGGGCCCGGTCAGAACTGAATTGATGTGTTCGATTAAGTTCTATGTCAAATAAATCAGAGATCGAGAAACCTAAATGCTTGACTAACCATTCCATAGGATTGTCAGCATGATATCTAACAGAGGACTGTACGTTCCCTTATCTAAAGGACAAGATTGATTAGATCAGAGTTGACAGCGTCTTTGAGAGCTACGATTGCAAACCGAATTGTACTTGTATAGTTACTAGACTTATCCAAGTGGGAGACTGTTGGAATAGTGTCTAAGGCTGCAACTATATTGGGCAAGTACTTGACCCGGTTGTGCATGGTCCTTTTGGGTTGCCTTCACCATAGCAACTTGATAGGATGATTTATGAAGAGAGAGTAAATATTATGAGAATAATATAATGAATAATATATTTTTTATTTGATTAATATAAGTCATAGAATTAATTAGAATTAATTTGGTGACTTAAAGAGATTAATTAAATAAAGGGGTATAAACTGTCAATTGTTTGATAGTTAAGCTTTAGACTGTAAATCCATTGGGATATGCTTTGGACGAATTCTAAGAGTGTTAGGATAGCCAAAATCGTCCAAAGGCTTATCTATGGAATGGATTTGGATAGCCTTAAGAGAAGATTATCCAATTAGGGTTTAGGTTGTAACCCTTAAGGAGTCTACAAGTATAAATAGACCTTATGGTATGGGGAATATTCGACACCTGACCTAAAGTAAGGAACCTCTGGTCGAAATTCCTCCCCCTCTCCTCTCTCCTAAATCATTCTTCTTGCTATTGGTGTTTGTAAGCCATTAGAGGAGTGACATTTGTGACTCTAGAAGCTCCAAGACCTCAAGATCAATAAGGAACTCAAAGGTATGATTCTAGATCTGTTTCAATGTTGATATTTAACCTAATTAGTCATTAGAAGACTTGGATTCAAAGCATGTTTATTAGAAATCCTAGATCCAAGCATTAGGGTTTTGCATGCGCACATAGGAAAGTTCTTATGGCTAAAACCCATCAGTTTTATGCAGAAAAAGGCATAGTACTAGAAACTTCTTGTGTTCACACGCCACAACAAAATGGAGTTGTGGAGCGAAAACACAGACATTTATTGGAAGTTGCAAGAGCCTTGAGATTTGAGGCAAACCTGCCAATAAATTTTTGGGGTGAATGTGTCCTTACAACCACGTACATCATAAACAAACTACCTTCTCGAACAACTCAAAACAAAACTCCGTATGAACTCCTTCTTGGTGAACAACCAAGCTACAATCATATGAGGGTGTTTGGTTGTCTAGTGTATATCAAAGAAAATAAAATGGGAAAATATAAGTTTGAAGAAAGGGGAGACCTTGCATCTTTGTTGGATATCCACAAACACAAAAGGGCTATATAGTCTACGACTTAAAGGACAAAAGGATAGTTGTATCAAGAGATGTGAGGTTTGTGGAAGACAATTTCTCTTTTCATCCCACAAAGAGCCGGTTAGTGATCAAGTTATCACAGAATTACAAGAGCCAATAACCACTCCTTTGGACATCGACCATAAGCTACCTTCTAATGAGTCCATTTCAAGTAATTCCAGGCCTAACACACAACTTGTCCAAGAACCCACCGAATCTATTGACGTCACTAGTCCAAATTCAACCAAGAATGTAGATGTTAGCAGCCCAATCAGGTCCACTCCAGAAGCAAGTCGACGCTCCAACAGGCACCGAACTAACCCACAAAAATACAATGAATATAAAGTTATGTTGCCACCTTCAATCGACCACTCACTTCCCCATGCCAACTCAACAACCTCTACGGTATATCCTATGTCTCATTTTGTATCTTACAATAATTTTACTAATGCTCATAAGGCTTTTCTTCTGGCCATCTCTACTCAAGATGAGCCTAAACATTTTTCCCAAGCAATCAAAATCAAAATTGGAGAGATGCCATGCAAAGGGAGATCACGACCCTTGAGAACAATGACACTTGGATTCTCACGGATTTGCCTCCCGGTAAAAAGGCTATTGATTCAAAATGGGTTTACAAAATTAAATACAAACCCTCCGGTGAAGTTGAAAGATACAAAGCTTGGTTAGTTGCAAAAGGATTTACGCAAGTGGAAGGGGTTGATTTCCATGACACTTTTTCCCCTGTTGCAAAATTAGTTACTGTGAGGATAGTTATTGTTCTTGCTGTTCAAAGGAAATGGTTCATTCATCAGTTGGATGTTAATAACGCCTTCTTGCATGGAGACCTTTCCGAAGAAATTTACATGAAGGTTCCCCAAGGCTTTGCTAAGACAGGAGACACTCGAGTTTGCCGTCTTAAGAAGTCCATATACGGCCTTCGTCAATCCTCTCGCAACTGGTATAATAAGTTCAACCATGCTCTTTTGGCTTTCGGGTTTGTACAGTCTAAGGCTGATCATTCTTTATTTGTCTTCAATAAAGCCTCAACGTATATTGCTACCCTCATTTATGTTGATGACGTAATTTTACTTGGCAACGAAAATGCACTTATCACTAAAGTTAAGGTGTATCTTGATAGGAAGTTCAGTATTAAAGACTTGGGTCCACTAAAGTATTTTTTGGGTATTGAAGCCACTCGAACACCAGATGGTTTAGTCCTTAGTCAACGAAAGTACACTATGGATATTCTCGCCGATAGTGGTCTTTAAGGATGTCTTCCTAGTTCTTTTCCGATGGAGCAAAATATTCATCTCGATAATGCTACGGATGGTCCTCTTATAGATGCTAGTCGTTTTCGACGCCTCATTGGGCGTCTCCTATACCTTCAAGTCACAAGGCCTGACATCACTCTTAGTCAATTCGTTGCTTCACCTCATCAACCTCATCTTGATGCTGCTATGAGAGTGTTACGCTACCTTAAAACTACTCCGAGACAAGGAATTTTTTTCCATCAAATGGAGATCTTAGTCTCGTGGCTTACTCCGACTCAGATTGGTTGGGCTGTCCAGTGACTCGTCGTTCCAAAACCGGTTATTTTATCATGTTAGGTGGTGCCCCCATCTCCTGGAAAACGAAGAAACAATAAGTGGTATCTCGATCCTCTGCTGAAGCTGAATACCGTGCTATGGCCACTGCTGTAGTGAAGTTTTGTGGTTGCGTTGGCTTTTAACTGATCTTGGGGTTCCTTAACACACTCCAGCTCCTCTATATTGTAATAATCAGGCTGCTCGTCATATTGCTAGTAACCCTGTCTTCCATGAACGTACCAAGCATGTTGTAATGGATTGCTACTTTGTTCGTGAAAGAGTTGAGTCTCAACATATCCAACCATGTTTCATCCATACTACCAATAAGCTAGCTGACATTTTTACCAAACCTCTTGGAACTGAGCGTTTCCGATTTCTGCTTGCCAAGTTAGGCGTTCGTAATCTTCACGGTCCAACTTGAGGGGGGGTGAAGGAATTCGATTTAGCTTCTTATCTATTAGTTGATTATCTAGCTGGCATATTAGTTGATTATCTAGCTGACATATGGTTGTTATCTTTATCTAGGTTTCTTATCTGCTATCACTATAGTGGTTAGTGATAGTTATAACGGATGACCTAATATACGTTTACGATGTTTGCAATTTGATTATTTGGTTTTACTAATTGAGATTTTTTGTTAATTGGTTTTTAATATAGTGTTTTTATTTAATCAAATTTTAAATGGCGGCATTTTGTTTTTATTTTGGCAAGCGGAATATATACATTAATAGTTTGAATTATTTAAATCTCTAAATATTATTAAAATAGAACCCTTAATTCACCAATGAAGCAATCAAGGCCCTTGATTGCATTTCAATCATATGATTTTCACCATTAGATCAAATTGATGACATCATCTTATCAAAATAGAATTCAAACATTTAATTATAGAATCTTTAAATTTACCAATTAAATTTCAAACACAATTACATTAAATTATAGAATCTTTAATTATAGAATCTATTCATATTTAATTATAGAATCTATTCATACTTTCGAAAATATATTTCACAATTCGGGCATAATTTCATTTATTTATAGAATCTTTAAAATCACCAATTATGTTATCAATTAAAACATATCATTTTATTTATATATGAGACATCGGTTTCTCCATAAATCTGGCAAAAAACATGAATAACCGCCCCCATCTTTCTCCTCTATTTTTTCTCTTAAACCATAATTTCATAATCCTCTTCTTCCTCATGTCAATGGTTGTGCTTCAATTGATGTTTTGTGTGTTCATAATAGAATGTAGCATCATAATGTGGTTCCTTTTTCTCATGTATTCTTAGAATTTGTGTATTGTCTCTTCCTTTCATCTCCAATTATCACACCTCTGCTTTGGCTTCACACAAATCTCTACAAACTGAAGCAAGCATCTCCTTCAAGACATCTTTTGACGATCTATGTCATCATTAACCATAATTAATATTGTTCATAATTTAATTCCATTATTTATAGTTTTTGGCTTCAAAATTTAAACCTGATTAGTTTTTTCTTTTTTAAAAAAACTCATTAAATAAGCATATCAATAATTATGTTATCTTTAATCTCTAGATATATATTAAAAGAGAAACCTGATTACATCATCTTCAAAAATCAGGTCTGTTGATTGGCTTTTCCTTATAGTTTTTCACCCTTAGATCAATTTGATGATGTCATCAATGTTAATAGGATTTTTTTAAATCCTTTCAAATGTTGATTAAGGAAATAATTATTTTTTTGGATTCCGACATTTATGATTAAAATGTTAATTAAGAAAATAATATCTTTAAATCATTCAAAATCGTTGACCCTTATAATGTTCAAAACCATCATTTAATCAAATCTCATGAAATATGCATCTAATTCATCTATTTTTGACAATTATTTGAATTTAATATAAAATCACACCTCCTGGTTTCTAATTATTTATTGAAAATCGTTAATCAGCTCTCATTCCTTATTATCTTCATCAATTTCCTTTAATTCTAATATTTGGAGATACTAAATAATAGATAAACATGTTGTCTCCAATTTAAAGTAGATTTTAAAAGATTTAGTTTCTCATTGTCCGCATTTTGAAAATTATAAATAGAGTTCACATTTCTCATTCTCTCTTTCACATGTTCGTTCTTATATCAATGCACTGCATAAATTGAACAAAACAATACATCCACCTTCACATCAATTTTATTACGAATCTTCAAGGTATGTCCTTATCCGCGTGTGCTTTTTAAGATGTGTATGTGTTGTGTTTCCCTTTGTTGGTACCTCTTATATGTGTTAACTAACTATTTGTAAATGTTCTCAGAGAAACCTGCATAAAAAGATTTACAACTTCATAAAAATAGTAACAACTTCATATTCTTTTTATAAATCAAAGTGTCGAATTTCTACATCTACACACATTTATATTGACCCTTACAGATAGGGTCAGACCTAATATAAGTGAAATATAGAAAATCATAAGTACGTGAATATATTTAGATTTCTATAAACATTTGGAATTCGTATAATCATTTGTTATGTTATGAGATCCATCTATGAATTTTATAATCTCTCAAACCTAATATAGATCAAGCAAAAATAGCTAATCTACATCATGGAAATTCAAATTAACATGTGTATGTGTTGTGTTTCTCTTTGTTTGTACCTCTTATATATGTTAACTAACTATTTGTAAATATTTTCGGTGAATCCGTTCATTGCCCACTGCATAAATTCAAATAAATTAAAAAATATATATTGTTAACAACATGGGTTATTCACTTTGATACTTTTGCATGCAAACTTAGCAACCAAAGTCTGAGGTTTTTTATTTTACTTTGAATAATTATTCTTTTTTGTTTCTTTTCTAATTTTAATAATGGAATATTGGAATTTATTGTTTTACACCGTGTCATGACAGCAATAGAATCTCACGACCATAAAAGTTGTATTTTATCGGCTTATCAAATAGTTATTAAGAAAACAACTTACCTCAGATTTTATTTAAATAGTATTTGTTTTTGCTTAGTCTCATAATTATCTCTAATAGTTTTGTGTTTCTCTTTACAGAAGGCGAAATGGCACATAACAGTGTCAATGAAGTCGTCTTAAATAGTCTTGCTACATAGATGCCTCGAAGGAATCATAGAATATCCATGTTCAAGTAGTCATGGGTTGGAAGCAGACTTACAAAAAGAACACAAACATGGTGAGAAACTTGGACATGATTTTAATGGACCAGCAGGTGTGATTTTACTAAATTAAAATAATGCTATATTTTATTTTATTTTACGATAAAACAACATTGGTTATCACCTACAGGGCACTAAAATATAGACAACAATAAAAAAATCTCATCAATGCATTTCAAGCTCTGTTCGATAAAGGAGTTGTTATGGAAATCACTAAATTTGGCATAGCTAGAAACGAAGGAAATTACATGTAAACAGCTACTCAATGCATGGAATTTATTATAATTTATTTTAAGAATGGATTTGATTAGTTAAATTATAATGTGTCACTGAAAATAAAATTGAGGACTTAAGACTACACGATTCCATCCAACTTTCAATTCTTACATTTAAGGATATTATCATCAAAGTTTTCATTTATTTTTCTAAAAACAAAAACCTTATGACATCATCTTAAACAATTAGTGTCATTGATTGTGTTTCCTTTATATGTTTCCACCCGATAAATTTAAAATCATGCCTCTGTAAAGCCTTAGGGTTTGTGAAATTTTAAACACAATTTCTATTAAACAAGGTATTCAAATTTAAAAAAATAAATAACATTTTTCAGTTAATAATCCGTAATTAACTTAAATTCATAACCTACCATCTAATAATTCGTATCTCTACACTTTTTAGATGATTTGCATATGATTTAGTCTCCTATCATTAAATCTTAAATCATTGTAATCGTTTCCATATTCAAATTTAAGTATAATATATATATATATATATATATATATATATATATGTGTGTGTGTGTGTGTGTGTGTGTGTGATTTCCTATTTATTTTATTATTCATATCAGTTACTGAATTACTTTGGTTGTTTTTTAAATCCTTTCTTCTGCATAATCATCATCGACGACACCAACATCTACATAAGGTTAGCAAACTGATTTTGCCTATTGATTTTCTTTTGTTGGCTGTTAATGTGTTCAATTACATGTATGTACGTATGTGTGTTTTATATGATGTTGTTTTATAAAGTTTCTTTCGATTGTAAATCAGTTGATTATTGAATTTGCAAAGTGTTTGGTTTTTTACTTTTTTTTTTTTTTTGGGGGGGGGGGGGGGGGGGGGGCTTAATTTTTTTCTGAATTATATCTCCTCTTCTGGCATCCAACTTTGTTTGGCCAGTGCTATTTGGTTTCGGGTTGTATGAATTTGCAAACTGTTTTTTTTGGTGGGCAGGAGGGGAGAGATAAACATTTTCCTTCATTAAAAACAAGATTTATGCAAGCAACAATCATTGTCAATATGAGGAAGCAATTTAGCAATTTTTTAAAATTAGACATAAATTGAGAACTATGAACATTTATTTGTTTCTTGTCATTCAATTTGCAATAGAATTATAGCATAAACTGATTGTGATGGAGTATATCGATCTATTAGGAAACAGTATAGGGACATTTTCGGTACTTTTTATACAATAACACACATTAATCCTTTGTTTTGGGTCATTTTTGCTGACTGGTTGGTTAGTTTCAGATTCCTTTGTGAAAATTTGGTGTTTTTCTTGGCTTTTGGTGCAAGTGTATGGTTTATATATTTTTTTTCATTTTATTTATTTATAGCAAAGTACTTTGCTATTTGTGTATACGTCTTTATAAAACAAAAAAGTTTTATTTTTTGGTTTGTGCGAGATTCGATCTTCAAGGAATAATTTTTGTTAATCTGAAATAGCAAAAGGTTTTAATCTAAAATTATAAAAATATGATTAGAGACATTTTTAGCTATTTGGCTATTCGATCAAGGCCAGATGTCAGGTTTGCAACCTGTGAAATTTTTGCATCTTATTCGAAGCTTATGGTTAAATTGGTTCTCATGATATAAGTAATGCATATTTATGCATAACATTATGCTTTGAATGTAAAAATAATAATAAAAAAACATTTTTATTTAAATAAAAATGTGGGTTTTAAACAAAAAAAATATATATATTTATATGGTTTAAAATGTAATAAAAATATATTTATATGATTTCAAATGGAAAATGGTCAACAGTAAATAAAATTGGATAAAATGATGTTCGATTTCGAACAAAAATACAGAGTGTCAAAACTGGAAAAAAAATTACATTTAGTGTTAAAATCCAAAAAAAAAAACAATAACTTAGTGTCTTTTGTGGTAAATAAATTCAATTTTGACATGTCATGTCAGCCTGTCACGTCATCATGCCACGTCAGCAGCCAATCGGGTTGAACGGTCAAGTGGTCATAATTGTAAAAAGTTGAAAAACAAAGTGTCAAATTTGAGATAAAAGTAAACATAGTGTCAAATTAGAATTTTGGTGTAAACTTAGTTATTACAATTAGTTATAACTAAAGATGAAATTTCGTTTAATCTATTGGTTATTTTAAAATTTTATTAACATTTAAAAAAACGAATTTTTAAATGATATAACTTTTATTTTATCGATATTATTTAATTATAACTTGAAAGATATGTTAAGATTCTATTTAAATATGGTATGATATCATTTTTTTTATTTTAATGAAAATATTATAAAATCTTTATTAATTTTGGTATGATGTTGAATATTTTTGGTATAATTTTTTAGATGTATATTAAATTATAATTTTAATTAATTTTAACAAAATCGAAGTTAATTATCTTTGGATTTGATACTAATTACGAAAATGTCATTTTTATATATTAGAGATGATTATGATTTTTGTAAATATTATGTTATAAGAATCGGATTAATTTTGATATGATTTTAAAATATTTTGGTATGATCTTTTTATACTTTTAGGTTGATTTAATAGTAAATAATATATAATCTATTTATGCATCCTTTGAAATTAAGTATAGAAATGATTTTGTTGACATTTATAATATATGGGTAATAATTTCCAAAATTGTCTTTAAACTTATGTTGTATATATTGTATATGACTTCCTTAACAATTACTGTTATTCACTGTGAACATCAAAGCTCTCTAATATCGGAATCAAGATACCGAGAAATACACAAGGTTAATGATTTTATTCTTTTTATGTATACAATATCAATTTTTTTACTTGACACACATTGAAAGACAACTATTACATGATGTTTTGCTTACTAATTGTCAATTCAACTTATCAAATCACTTTAATTTATCAAATCAATAAAGCATTACACTTCAAGCAATAAAAGTAATGTTGCACAAGATCACTCATCCATCATATGTGGTTTACATCTTATTGTCTAACAATGACATATTGCAATTCGATGTACATTTAGAAGATTAATTAGTGATATATGCACCTTCTATTATTAATGATCTCAACTCGAATGCATCGAGACTTACCAAGTTTGATAGAAAATTGGGATATTTTTCTATAGGTAGAGATCGTTTGTGGGGTATTTGGGTTTTCATACATAATCAATGAGTTAAAATCGATATTAGTAATTACAATGCCGATTCACATGAATGCTGAGATTATCGAAACAATCTCCTTAATTTTTTTTAAAGGAAATACGATTAAGTATGTTGTTCCGACACATCGTTTCTCAAGAAGTATTTTCATTTCACTCAGATTTTGAGATAGTGACTGTGCCAAGTAGACATATATTTTAATCGTCAACTCATGTTTTATTTTGTTTAATGATACTAATTTTTTTAGGTTATTTTATCATTTTTTTTATTGTATCGACTTTTTATAATTTTATGACTTATTATACGTTCTCCCGCGTTTAACGCGGGTCGTAATATAGTAATATTAATAAAAACAATATGTGGTAAAGTTATTCGTTTCTTGCTGTTAATATATTTTTTTTGGAAGAAATTAATATAAGCCGCCTTTTTAGAAAAGTAAGTCCAATATTTTCTTTCTTCTTAACCAAGGAAAATCACCTCAAAATACGGCTTTTGTTCCTAAATTTTTATTGGAAAATTACACAAAAACCCATGTATTTAAGGTCTAGTTCTAGAAAACCCATGATTTTTATAGATTTATTTATCTTTTTTCTCCAATTTTTCCCATATTAAACGTATCTACATAGGTTTAATGGTTACCTATAACCCTTTAATTAAATGGCAATTTTATTAGCTAACTAGCAGGTATTTCCGGTTAGATAGTAGAGTTTGTGGTAGAGATTTGGATATTAACTTGGATAGTTAGAATATTTTCCGAAACTGATAATTTTACCTTATGTTTGGGTTGCAAGAATTTCAGTCTAGGATAATTCAAGTGGACACTTAGATACTAGGCACACAAATCGTAAGCCAAATTGCTAGAAAGATTCTGTGAAAGTTTAAAGAAAACGAGAGCTAAATTTTGTGTGTTTCTTCTGAGAAGGAAGAACCGTTTATATAATAAACGAGATTAAGGTTTTCTTAGGATTAGGTTGTCATGAGTTGTTTTGGAAGTAAGTCAGGGTAATCCAGATTTGAACGGGGATTTAGGGTTACCAAAACTAACGAGTTTCGTTAGTTTTACCATAATCACCCTCAAGAATCCTAATTTCACACTAAGCGGGACCCTAGCCAGGTGTTCTTCCCCTTGGACTCCGCTAGGGGCGCTACCCCTAGACCCCGCCAAAAGGGCGCTGCCCCTTTGGAAACCCTGGACCCAGGGGCGCTGCCCCCAACCCCGACTTCTTGTCGAACCGGCTTCTAATTTGATCTTATACATGCCTGCACTCCGCACAAACCCGCACATATATTAGAGTACAAATTATGAAGCCTTTAGCTCACATGTTAATTCCAGTTACATAAAATGACATGGTGACACTAAAATCACCACCAATCCTCCCCCATTTTAGTGTAAGCCTTGAACAAACATAAAATTATCAAACAAACCAAGCTAGTACATAATGAAAATATCGAAACGATTGAATTTCCACTTAGTATCATACATTTGCAAATACTTGAGAATCAGGGTGTTCTAAGAATTGAACCCATCAACCCATTTGAATACTAGAAAGTAAAATACATACTAGTTTATTGAATTTCTAGCAAAACACAACTTGACACTATTATAAAGTCGTGTGTCCCAATCCTCTCATGATCGTATCAAGGTCAGGTACACAACCTCTTGAAATGTGGCTACACTTCACAATCACGTAGGTAACTCCTTTCCATGTATCTGCATATACATTTATCAAATGATTATTAAGAAGTTAAACTTTAACTTAGCTAACTTGCAGAACTGAACACATACCTGGGATGAATACTTCATGTGTTCTAATCTATAAGTATGAGCTTTCCACATTGAATTAAACTCCTAACATTATATTAGGATGGAATTGGGTGTCTCATCATTACAGAATTAAATGGACTTTAATCCCATCCCGATTACAGACTTGTGCATTAAGTCCTTTGTCAGATCTTTAGTCAAGTGATCTGCGAAATTTTGATGTGATTTCACAAACTCAACCAAAATCACACCATTAATGATTAGTTCTCTAATCATACTACGTCTAACACCTATGTGTCTAGACTTGCCATTATAAACCTGGCTATATGCATTAGCCAAAGCGGCTACACTATCACAAAGGATAGAAATAGGTGCTATCGGTTTAGACCACAAAGGAATCTCATAGACTAAATTCCTTAGCCACTTTTCTTCTTTACCAGCAGCTGCTAACGCAACAAACTTAGATTCTATTGTCGAGTTTGTAATGCAAGATTGCTTCTTGGAAGCCCAAGAAATGGCACCTCCCCCAAGCAATAATACCAAACCAGAAGTTGAGGAATGATCCTTCATGTTGGTTATCTAACTTGCATCTGAATGGCCATCTAAAACCGAAGGACTCCCCAGGTAACTCAAACCATAATTCATGGTTCCCTTGAGATACTTAAACACTCTATTTACTGCTTGCCAATGTTGAGCACTGGGATTACTAGTGTACCTGCTCAATTTACCCATAACAAAAGCAATATTAGGTCTGGTACTTGCCATGACATACATCAAGCTACTAATAGCCTTAGATTATTCCAACTGTGAAATGGGAACACCATTATTTGGCATTAGTTTCACACTTGGATCCATAGAAGTACTCACAGGAGAACAGTTGGTAAAATTAAACTGCTTGAGAATTTTCTCAATATAATGACTTTGAGTCATTACCAAACCTTTGTTCATCCTTTTAATTCTTATTCCAAGAATTACATCAACCTCTCGTAAATCTTTCATGGAGAACTTAGATGATAACAATTTATTTGTTTCATCTACTTGATTTTGGTCGGTACCAAAAATCAACATGCCATCTACGTATAAGCAAATGATCACTCCAACTCTAGTAGCATCATCAACTACTATAAACACATTTTTCACATTGGTTTGTCTTGAAACTAGATGACAAAATAACCTCATCAAATTTTTGATGTCATTGTTTAGGTGCTTGTTTCAGCCCATACAAAGATTTGACAAGTTTACAAACCATATGTTCTTTACTGGGCATAATGAAACCTTCTGGTTGTTTCATATAAACCTCCTTGTCAAGATCACCATTTAAAAATGCAGTTATCACATCCATTTAGTGAATAACCAAATTGGGGATACATGCCAAGGAAATCAACAATATAATAGTAGAAATACATGCAACTGGAGCGTACATATTAAAATAGTTAACACCGGGTTTTTGTCTAAATCCTTGAATGAATAACCGGGCTTTGAACTTGTCAATAGTCCCATTAGCATTCATTTTATTTTTGAAATTCCATTTGCAACCAAGTGGTTTAGAACCTGGAGGCAAATCAGACAACACACATGTGTTGTTCTCAAGAGTTGATGACATTTCATCATTAATTGCTTCCTTCCAAAAGGCACTATCACAAGACTCCATGACCTCTTGATATGTCTTAGGATCATCTTCAATACTATAGCAATAAGAGTATTCTGGATTAATTTCATCTCTTGAACCTTCCACCAAATACACTTGGAAGTCGGATCCAATTTTTTTTTGCAATTTGGCCTATTTTGCTTCTATGAAACTCTTGTGGTTCTTGTACTTTACCACCATCTTGACTTTTTGAATTCTGCACTTTATTAGTACCAAAAGTCAGATCCTTAGGCCTTTTAATTGATGAAAAATGCATCACATCAAAAATTGCATCCTGTGATTCAATAACAATGTTAATTGAAACCGAATCATTAGGTTCTATTACATAAAACCTACATGCCTTGGAATGTTCAGCAGTATCCAATGAATATCCAATCAATTCCATGTTCTCCCAAAATTTTCTTTTTGAGTCGGTGAGTTTTACAACTACCCGACATCCCCAAACCCGAAAATAACTCAAATTCGGCTTTTTCTTGAACCAAATTTCATATAGGACTGTTTTGTTCATTTTATTTAGAACCCTATTTAATAAATAGCAAGTCGTTAACACGGCCTCTCCCCAGAATCATTCACTCGATCCCGAGTATGTCAACATCGAGTTTACCATTTCCTTTAAAACTCGATTTTTACGTTCTACAATACCATTTTGTTGGGGTGTGTATGGTGTCGTGGTCTCATGAATGATACCCAATGATTGGATTTATATTGGATCCATATATTCACCTCCCCTATCGATGCTAAGACATTTAACCGGAATTTCCAATTGCAATTCCACATTGGTTTTGTATATTTTGAATTTATCTAAGAATTCATCCTTAGAATGTAACAAATACACATAGCAAAACTGAGTGCAGTCATCAATAAAAGTGACTACATACTTTTTATTTCCCAAAGAAGGAATAGATTGAAAATCACACAGGTCACGGTGTACAAGTTCCAAAAGAGCTGAATTTCTAGTGATACTAGGAAATGACTGTTTTGATACTTTTGTAAGCATGCATGTTTTATATTTATCAGATGTCATATCAAAGGCTGGAATTAATCCATATTTTAACATCTCATACATCCTTCTAAGGTTGACATGACCTAATCTTACATGCCAAAGCATACATTTATCAACATTAGAAGCAGAAGATACAGATGTAGAATTCTGAACAGGTAATAATTTGTCAACAATATTTAAACGAAACATTCTATTATTAAATATCTAAGGCCAACAAACATTCCACCATTAGATTAAATAAACTTATCGACTCAATAACTTGTTTAAAACCACCAGAATTCAAGCAACTAGAACTAACAAGATTCTTGCGAATCTTGGGAACAAACAAAACATCAAATAACTTAATTGTCTTTCCAGAAGTAAATTCAAGACACACGACATATAAACCAAAAATAGGAATAAAAGAATCGTCTCCCATTTTAAGCACCGACCCATCTTCAAGCAGAGTTAATGTTTCAAACATCCGTTTATCCTTGCATACATGGTTCTTTGCCCCAGAGTTGATCCACCAAGCAACATCCTCATCATGCACATAGAATGATTCAGGAATGAATGGAACATAGTAAACATAATTCTAATTAGAATTATCAAAGTTAGTCAAGAACTGACCTCCTTTAACTTGGGTCGAAGACCCGTTCACTTTCCCATTGGCTCCACTATTTCCAGTACCATTGTTTTCTAAATTCACATGACAATCCTGCTTTCAATGCCCAACTTTATTGCACCTCCAACAAACCAAATCCTTTCTCTTTTTGTTGGAGTTACTTGGGACATGTTCCTGCTTAGCTTTGCCATATCCTTTGTGGTTCTGGTTCATTGGTTTGTTTTCAATCATATGAGCCGAGGGTTGTCCAGATTCAACTTTTCCTTTAGGTTTCTTAGATTTTTCACTTTCCTTCACACAAAGAGATTCTTCAATACGAATGTGACTAGCAAGTTGAACCAAAAATAGTTCCTCATTTTGATGATTCAAGTTATGTTTGAAGTCTTTCCAGGATGGAGGCCGTTTGTCAATGATCGTTGACACAACAATAGATTCATCCACATTCAAACAGTGCAGTTTCAACTGACCGTATATGCCAAGGAGTTCATTGTATTTTTTAGTAACGGACTTTGAATCGTCCATCTTATAATTATTAAAGTCACTAACCAAAAAATTCTTGCTAGAAGCATCCATGGTAATATATTTCAATTCAAGGGTATCCCACAACTCCTTGGCACACTAGGCTTCACTATGGATATCAAATAAAGCATCAGACATACCGTTCAGAATGTGACCTTTACAGATGTAGTGATCGTTGTCCCACTTCTGTCTTCTTCTTATCTCTTCAATTGTTTCAACGACACCTTCCTCAGGCTCCGCTAGTCTTGGAGTAGTCAACACATATGTTGCTTTCAGAGTAGTCAGCATGAACTGCATCTTCTTCTTCCAATGCCTGAAGTCGACGTCTTCAAACTTCTCCAGTTTGGCAAACTTAGTGGTCATCTCACGAATTGAGTCACCCATCTCCAGGAACAGAAAATTTTAGTTTGATTGTTAGATAGTTAGGGTTGGTGGTGGAGATCTGGATATTAACTTGGATCGTTAGAACACTTTTCGAACTGATATTTCTACCCTATACTTGGGTTGCAAGAAATTCAGCTTAGGATAATCCAAGTGGACACTTACGATACTAGGCATAGAAATCATAAGCCAAGTTGCTAGAACGATTCTGTGAAAGTTTAAAGAAAACAAGAGCTAAATTTTGTGTGTTTCTTCTGAGAAGGAAGAACCGTTTATATAATAAATGAGATTAGGGTTTCATTAGGGTTGGGTTGTCGTGAGTTGCTTTAGAAGCAAGTATGGGCAATCCAGATTTGAATGAAGCAAGTCAGGATAACCCCTTTGGAAACCCCTGACCCAAGGGTGCTGCCCCGGACCCTCGACTTGTAGTCGAACCGGCTTCTCATTTGATCTTATACATGCGTGCACTCCGCACGAACCCGTACATATATTAGAGTACAAATTATGAAGCCCTTTAGCTCACATGTTAGTTCGATTTACATAAAATGACATGGTGAAACTAAAATCACCAACATTTCCACGTATTGTGCGAGGAGGAATGTTATTGTCGGTCTTTACTTAATGCTTAGATTGCTATTAGTTTATAACCACAAACAAAATCAAATTGATATCTATCCTCAATTCTCAGTATGGACGGGTAAGTTATTTTTTATTTTTTAAGTGGGTTTTGATGGTAAAAACATTTTTACAAAGTAGATATAAATGACGGTTTCTAGAAAATAGAATGTTATAAAAGGTGTTTTTCTTTTTACCGTTTGGCCACTAATTTCTTTATCTAACCTTATGATTTTATGTGGCCAAACAAATTAGTTGAAATTTGAATATCTACAACAAATATGTTTGAATTTCAGAAAAAAAAAGATTAACTTCATTATTAACATGAAAAATAATAAATACAAGAAAAAGTCATGTAAAAGACAAAAAGCCATGAAATTGGAAACAACATTCACATAATGTTTCAATCTTTTATCAATACCTTGTGAAAACACAGGAACTTACTTTTGCTTTTGTGTGAAAAATGTTAGAAATTCGGGGTAATAAAAGGCTTGGAAATTCTTAGAATCGTGTGTACACTTTCAGATTAAAATATTTGGGTGGTACTCCCAACCTTTAATCGGATAAGAGACATAAGAGTTTCAAGAACAGAGAATATGAAGTATGATTTTCGTGATTGTTGTTGTACCAGGAAAATGATGACCAAAATGATTAAGTACTTCATTTGTCTGAAAACTGTCAAGGCAGTTTTCTTTGTCAAAAAAACTACTTCAATTGTCAAAACCAGTTTATAACAATCATAAACTGTCACTAAAATCGGATCATCAATAAAGGTTAAAATGAAGTCAAAAAACTGGGTTCATTTACAAAAAATTAAGATTTCTAAGGCATTTTTATATAGTAATATAACTCATATAAAAAATTTTCACGCTAACATGGCAGCTAAACCCTAGCCAGGGGCTTTAACCCTTAGACCTCGCCAAGGGCTGCTGTCCCTTGGACCTTGCTCCCAGAGGTGCTTCCCTCGGACCCCCGTTCATTTAGGGGCTTCGCCCTTCAATGATAGTCTACTTTAAATCTTGAATGAACTTAAACAAGTGTGCACTCTGCACCTTCCTTACTTGTTTAATATTCATCAAGATTGATTTTTGGTCAACAAGTCAATCCGTTACACTTAAGTACTGTAACACCCATAAAAATTTAAGCCAATTTAAACTTTTAAAAACATTTCAAATCCATTAACTATTACAAACTTGTTTTCAAAATGTATCATATCAGAGTATCCCAGAAACAGAGTCATAAAAAGTGAGGAGCTATACGATCATGCATTCGCCTTGCCACGATCCCCTGATGTACCTGAAACAATGAACTGAAACTGTAAGCCTGAAAGCTTAGTGATTTCCCCCAAAATACCTATAGACATACAATCCACATAACCATGTCAGCAATATCATAACAAACTGAACAGAACAACACGTAATGGGTCCACAACTTTACAGACTGGATTACCCCCTGGGCCCACAGTGTGGGTCTGGATTGCTTCCGGCCCACAGCTCACATCTGGCTTGCCATCGAGCCCACAGTACGAGTCTCCCTTAGCCTATAACTGGAATGCTCCTGGGTTTGTTGGATTACCGCACAAAGCAGTCTCACCTCAACCCATCCCACATAACATATCAACATGTATCATAACTAATGCACATACATATAGTCATACAATATCACAAGTAGTCATACAGGTCTACCCTACTAGCATATCAACTGGCATACATCACTAACCCAAACTCGACATATCAATAACTACTGGGATATCAAATCTAATGGCCCGACCTTGGTACCTTAGTCCCCTTAGTATAGTGAGGATAACTCACCTTGCAAATGTAGACTCGGTAGGTAAACTCCAACTATTGGATCACTGCCACAAACTGTAGCATCTGGTTCCTGGTATGAAAAATTTATCTAAGTATTTTGGATTTTAACCTTGGACTCGGCGAGTTGTAGGCCTGACTCGCCAAGTAGAGCCGCGATATGAGCACGATTAAGTTGGCGCCTCGGCGAGTCCATATTCTGGACTCAGCGAGTCCCCGCTGTCTGATGAAACCCTAATTTCAAAGGTTTGCACCATATTTAAACCATCACATGCGCCCCAAGCTCGCCCCCTTCATCCTCAGAGCTCCCTATATCGTCCTAACCTCGTTCCTTGTGAGATTGAAGTGTTTTGGTGTGATTTCTGGAAGATTTTGAGAGAAAAAGGAGAGTAGATCAAGAGGAGAAGAAGGAGGCCAAGCATCTTGGTGTTACTTCAGAGATTCCTTGAGGTATAACTCAGTTTCCTTCTTTTTTATGCTAAGAAGTCCTTTAGAGCTCCATTAAAGTCCCTCTTGAGCCATTTCCAAGCTTGTTTATGAATTAGGGTTTGTGATAAGTTGATTAACCTTTAGATCTAGGCATGATTGAGCTCCAGGAGGTCGGATCTACTGCCTTTTTGGAGCCATATTGCACGAATGCCCTAGATCTACTCTTTTAGTACATTTTGAGCCCTAAAACCTTCATTGGTGTTTATTTACACGTAAAGTTGGAAACTTTACATGTTAATCAATCCCTAAGAACTCAGATCTATGTATGGCATGAGCTGGATTCAAGCAAAATCAAGTATATAGTAATTGCATGTGAATGACTCGGCGAGTCGAGTCGCGAGTCCCCGAGTTTTCCCCTTTTCGTGTTTGCTGAGTATGGTCGTGAGTCATGGGGGGTGACTCAGTGAGTTGGAAGCCAGACTCACTCATGGAGGAACTCGACGAGTCAATGCCCTAAGTCGGCGAGTCCAAGGCAATCTTCTTGCCTCAAGAACAGACTCGGCGAGTTGTTCATACAAATCGGCGAGTAGGATGAAGGACTATTGGACATCAGTTTAGAAGGAAAACTCGTTCGAGTCAATGCCTAACTCGATGAGTAGAGACGGGATTATGGTCAATCGAATGGATAGGGACTCGAAGAGTTGGCGAGCCAACTCGGCGAGTCGGGTCAACTGGAAGTTGACTTTGACTTTGACTCTTGGTTTGGTTAGGGGTAGATGGTCATTTTACCCTGAGGTCGGTTAGCGGTATTTGATTAAGTGTTTTGTGGGAATTATAGCCGGAGGATTTTCGGGGTAGCAGGAGCAAAAGGCAGTCAGTTCCTACGCAGACCAGCAGCTATTTTGAGGTGAGTTACTTTCCAGTAGCAGTGGGTCTAAGGCCACAATGCCGACCCACTAGTAGGAGTTGTAGGATTAGATGATTGTCTCTGTGATATTCATCTAGGGTGGCTACTACCTGTGTTATGTTTATGTTCTAGTATGATATGATGCTATATGCTAGTGACAGTAGGGGAGGTATTCCCCATGTTACCGGTCGATAGGACCGAAGGGGCAGTCATGCCCAGCCATGCTAGATAGATTATGTGATACCTGTTATGTGGTAGTGGTAGGGGTGAAATAGTCCCCAACATCTAGTCGAGAGGACCGAAGGGGAGATCAGCTCCCAGGTATGCTAGTGAGCATCCGGTGAAGAGGACTGAAGGGGAGACCAACACCCAGATATGCTAGTTAGTATCCGGTCGAGAGGAACGAAGGGGTAGGTCGGGCACCCAGAAATGCCTGACAATATATGTATGTTGTGTGGTTATTTGGTATGTGGTACAGTGGGGGAACTCACTAAGCTTCGTGCTTACGGTTTACAGTTTTGGTTTCAGGTACCTCTTCTTTGAAGGGGAAGGAGTTGGCGCGGTAGCGGCACATCACATACATGCTTTGTATTCCGCACTATGAGATCTTCCTGGGGATTTGTTCTCTGACATTGTTATGTTTTATAAAATGGTTTCCAGACACGCAACATCTTTTATGAAATGATATGATCGGTGTATGTTTTATTTCTAATGTTTTGCAAAGTATATGTTTTAAAAATGAAATTTTTGGCTCGTATTTTTGGGATGTTACAAGTTGGTACCAAAGACCTGGTTTGAGGGATTCGGACACACCTTCGGGGGTGTTTGAACTCAAATCGAGGGATTAAAAGATTTTGAAAAAGAAAATGTTTTCTAAAAGGCTAAGTGAAGAGTTTTAAGAAAGAACAAAGTGTGTGATGTGCGCGACCGGCCGAGCTCAAGTAAGTATTCCCCAAAGTACCCATACAAGCTTATGTTATGTTTATTAGTTTCAGTAGAACATCATGCTAGAATAGGACTAAGGATCTAGGAGTGATGCCTTATGTGCCTGCTTTATGTGCTTCAGTGTATGAAAACTGCATGCTAGAATTGAGTAGACAGCAGTAGGATATCCTACTTAGGTTATGCCTGATAGTATTAGTTTAGTATTGTATGCTAGTTCAGTTTCTCTCTATGAGGATGGATTTACTTGAGATTGTTCCCTTTTGTCTGAATGCTGCTTGCTTTGTGCTTCGTGGGACTCCGAGTGATGAGAGTTAGACATTAGCTGAATACGTCACGTCACATGTGATCAGGGTTGAATAATCTTAGAGTGTTGGATTTGGCCCTATTGTGTAGCTCTCGTCTGAGTCTAACCGTTGTAGAGCTGAGTCTGTTACTCGAAGGATTATCTGAGCCTCACCACATGTGATGGTATTTAGGTAATGGCTAAATGACATTATAAGGAGGCCTTCAACAGCTGAGGACCGGGTAGGGTGGAGTTAGAGATTCCCCTAGGGTAAGCCTAGGATGAGTATAGTAGTGATCAGCAGTAGTAAAAGGGATCTGGTGGAGTCAAAGCAGTCCTTGGAGAAGGTACGGATAGATGTGGAAGGTATTATAGGCCCATACTACTGGAAGCAGAGGATCCGTACTCGAACCAAGGAAGGCCAAGATAAGACCAGGGAACTTGTATTAGATGTGATCCCTCAAGAAGTATCAGCATCGCTAACGATTGTTATTTATGTATTCCAGAATGGTGGTTCTATGATCGAGGCCAACAGTTGGTAGTTCAGGAGAGGGATCGGGTTCAGGATCAGGTTCCGAGCCAGTAGATGAGAGGCTACGCGAGTTCATCGCGTCAAAGATCACCAGGGGCATCCTTGAGTCGACCCCTATTATCTTCGGGTCGATCAAGGAAGGGATAGTCGAGTTGATGGAGGATCGCCTCAGGGCATTCAAGGGCGACATGGCATCTGGCCAGTCGGGATCTTACACACTGTCCTTTAAGGACTTCAGGGGCAGTGGTGTGCCGGATTTTCACGGGGCGAAGGACCCCATTGCTTCCAGGCGATGGATTGCAGACATTGAGTCTACACAGTTGACTAGCTTCTTCCCTGAGGGGTCGAAGGTGAGATTTGCAGCGGGATGTTTGAGAGATCGAGCTAGGGATTGGTGGGAGTCCGTTGGTGACTCGTTGGGAGCCTCGGCCGTCGAGGCTATGATCAGGTCTGACTTTGTGACCAGGTTCAGGGCAGAGTTTGCGCCGGCTGTCTAGCTTCAACAGCTGGCCAGGGAGTTCCAAGATATGAGACATACGACGGAGACTGTGGCGGAGATCACCGCCAAGTTCTGGGAGAGGGCGTTGCTGGTGCCCCAGTACGTGGGTGACGAGGATATGAGGAGGACCCGCTATCATGACATGCTACGAGATGATATTCGGGAGCATGTCAGTTTTTCAGCTTGCCCTACCCTGGACTCTATGATTGCCAAGGCAAGGGAGAGGGAGATAGTGATGGGTTTTGAGCATTCTAACACTTCCTAAGTGTACATGCAACCCTAGTCACCTTGAATCTATCTTTTCTCTATATACATGCAAGTTTCTTTTTCAAGGTTATTTCTTAACTAGCATGGCATGGGGATTACATAAAACATAAAAACTAGTAGAAATACATACCTTTTTGTTGCTTGGATTCCTTCAAGACTTTGTGAGCCTAGCACCCCAAATGTTGTGCCTCAAATGCTTCACACAACACTACAACCTTGGAATAACTAGAGAGAATACTTCTACACTTCAAAATCGGCTATGCCCTCACAAGAATACTCTTCATTTCTCATGACCCATGGGTTTGTAACTCCCATGGACTATCCATGGAGCTCCATATGGTTATAACCAAACCCATAAACCATGGATCATTAATCCACCATAAAAGAATTGATGATTGTCATAATCAACCCTATATATTTAATTAGTCTCACTCTGATCACCAAATTAATACTAGATTAATACTTGATCAATACTAATTAAATAATACTATTATTAATATATTAGAACTTATAATATATTAATAATCACAAGTGTACTTTCTCTCATTTTGTCTATCCAAGTATTGCAATGCCATGCAACCCAAATGGACCATGCCGGGTCGGGTCAAGTACATACCAAATAAAGTTATGGACTTAGACACTATATCCAACAGTCTTCCACTTGGATAAGTCTAATAACTATATTTGCAAATATGACTTCAAAATCCGACTAGCAATCGTAGCTCTTTCAAAGTCTCTCGGAACTGAGATGACGATGATACGCCATTTAAGATAAGTGATCATATAATCCTCTGCTCTCATGATATCAGCCGGACAAACACATGGAACATGGTCTTACTTATTGTCCAACATTTGTTTCTCGATCTCCGATTTGTTTCAACATAGAACTAAATTGAACACATCAGTTAGAAGGAACAGATAAACTTCAACTGATATGCTTGTACTAACTACTTGTTGAATTATTCACAAAGGCACGTTTTATAAAATCGAGTTACCAATGCGTTTTCGTACAATCAATGAATAACCAACTCATAGTCAACAACTCATATCTCTAGGTTTGAAGATTTATATGATATTACCGTCTCACGATCACTCGAGATAAATTCCATGAAGTGATGCAAGTGAGCGTGGGTTGAATCCAATACTCAGCCCTTATGAGTACTCATGAATGTTGTAGCAACCATTGCATTGTCTAAAGCACTTTAGACAAATCATACAAGCCAAATTCATGACATTCTTGATTCATATCTACTTCCAACATATGACTGACTGTGGATGGTTTGAATAATATGATATATACCATAACATAATTATTCTGGAAGTCAAAACATGCAAAGTGAAACACAAGAATAATACTAATCTTATATGGCCCCAACACTTTGAGTGTAAATAAAACACCTTTATTTAAGCACCATATTGATTACTCATTATTTATGTTTCGATTAATCAACTTTATGCTTGAATTAAAACATTAGTTATCCCATGCTCCAAGCATGTACACTATGGTTTTCAAAACAACAATTATGCCATACTTTAAGTATGCATACTATGTTTACATATGGTCCTCTCTTTGTGAAATAGATCAATTGACAATATTCCAATGATGCTCATCTCACAATTCCAATCCTTTTTGTAAATGCAAGAATAGCAAACTCTTTCCATTTACTATAATCTGTTAAATTCTTAACTTATATGCAATGATCCCCTTGTAATGACTATGAACAGAAGTCACAATGACTTGGCAACAGACATTACAAAGCATTACAATGGAAAACAATTCCATGGAAATGAAGTCTCGAATTCAAAGTACATTCCTTTGAACATCCTTCTTGCATTAAGTTCTCTAATCATACACAGATTCAAAGAGTAACTTCCACCTATGGAAATAATTCCATATTCCCCCATTTTGACCATCACCTTTGAACAAGAGTTGCCTCTTTTCAAAATATGTCTATATGGTCCTAACTCTATACTTCCAATTGTCCATGAGTAACCAATCTTTGGTAAACCTCAAATTCTCCTCGACAATTGCTTAATCATTTTAGTCATATCCAGTTCTAATCCCTTTTCCCTTCTTAATGCCCTAAGCATTAGGAAAATTAGAATGGATGAATATTATAGTATATGCAATCGATCCTATATCCGAAGCATATGAGACACGATTCATGCTATAAAATTTTTATTTGCCATGTTCTCACAATTCGAACTATGAAGAGGTATGCCGTAATCATAATCAAATTTTGAGAATGCAACATATATAGAATTTCCTTATGTTGAACAAATCCAACATAACATTCATATATATCCTTGACTAAAGCTGATAAAACTCAATCTAAGCTGGTAGAGTTGGAATGAAGTATAAAATCCTCTCCTTTAATTATAGCAAACAACTTTTCAAAGCAAATTGAAACTTTTGTTTTCTATAATCAACATTGCTAACTTGCAATACTTAACACTTTATGCTCCCACTAGCTTTGACATGTACTCAGAAATCAACTGGACTTTTAGAAATCAATACTTTATTGACTTTCTTACCAAAGTTCATATTTCTGATACTAGATTGCTTTGATAAGACTTTATCAAAAACATACACCTTTCCTTAGATAGCTCACATGTTTTTCTAGACCTTTTGCAATTCTCACTAGTTAGTGTGCCAGTTAGCCACACACGCTCCACTAACTATATGAGAATGCAAATATCACAACCGCTATCTACTTAAAATCTTCTTAGTGAAAGAGTTTCCTCACCATCATTTTCATGAATCGAAGAGAAACCTTATGACACTTAGATTTTATGGTGTATGTGTTCTTTTTCATGTGAATTTTGTCAAAACCATCATCATAAGACTAGGTTAGTGACACTTCCAAATTCATATGGAACGAACTTGTGCAATCTTAATTTCTTGCCACCCGGCAGCACAAGGGCCTACCATTGCTTCCAGGTTGTTACGCAAACAGTCAAGAATTCTCAGAACTCCAATGCAAAGCCAACCTTAACTAGGATGAGCACAGAATATGTCAACACAATAGGTTACAAACCTCAAGTCGTGGGCTAGTGATTAACAAATATCATGATTGGTTCTTGAACCTATCTTAAGATCTTTTTAAGACTCCCAGTGACCACTTGACATATATGATTCTCTTTGTCAAGAACCATTCCTTGACAAAACAAATATTCAAGAGCTAGTGCAGATTCTTATCAAGTTAAACACTTCTCACTATTGGTCTTAACTGGTCTTTGTTTTATCCAAAACATCACAACTTACCAATCTCAGATGTACAAGAATAGGAAACATCTTACTCTACATTTGAAAAGTGTTATGAACTTTCTAAAGACTATGTGAATCAAGTTACAATCTTGGAGTATAACTCCAGGATTTGTTTTTGGCACGAAGTATGAATTATCTTTTGATTTAACCATTTCAACAATTCACGATTCCTCTCCTCAGGCAACAAACGCACTAAGGTGTCCTTAGAGGAACAATTGTGATAAGGTTCCATAATCACTAAGATAATCATAAAACAAAATACACAAGTACTCTCCCATCGCTTTAGATTGGAGAAACTTTTATCTTTCTGCCTTATTTGATTCTTCTTATTCATTCTGCCATACATTGAAACTTTTCCAATATTTCAGAATTACACTTAAACTCGTAAGCATAACCATATTTACTAAACTTTAGTAAATCATAATGAATGATCTTATCAACCTTTGTGGTGGACCTGACCAGCACACAACCAAGTGTACCCAATCTCTTAGTCCTTCGCTTGACTCACATGCGAATGTGAACAAGGAATTAGTCTTAATTTACCAAAGATGAAAATTCTCATTCATCACACAATACAACTTGCATGATTCCAAGTTTCTATCCAACTGAAACTTGGGTGATGAGAATCTTTCCTTATTTGGTAAATCATGACACTACCACTAATGAAAGAATCAAATCCATTTACCCATATTGCTTGTCAATGGAAACATATAAGCAACAACCTTTTTCATAAATGCCATTGTAAGGATACTTAAAATAAATAAAATCAAAACATTTTTTTCTTTTATTTGAAAATTTTGCGGAAAACTTATCCTTACAACCCATATGAAAACCTTGTTGTTATCTATTCCTAAGCAATATGTTTCAACTCTTAAGTAACAACTCAAAATTCTGATCATTGAACCATGCGATCAAAATCCATCTTCACGATCAGAATCAACATATACTTCCTTTAAGTTTCTTCACTCTTCTTTGATTCTTAAAACATCAACATGTGACCCAGTCACATCATGCAATAAGAATCTCATAATAGAAACTTAATAGAGTTAGACGATGGACTTTACCTGAAGTAGAGTCAAACATTTGACTTTACTATCCTTATGAACTTTTAGGTAAATTAGGCAGCTTCGCAACCAATGCCCTTCCTTTGGCAACAGAAACATATGGACTCTCTTGAAACGGTACACGGGACTATCACAGACTTAGCCTTTCTCTTTACCATTTTGTCAACCGAGTTGACTATGGCCAATCCCTTTCATTTGGGAAGAGAAAGGTTTTTTGGACTTCCAGTGTTACCATTGTCAATGTCCATGGAAGTTTGGGAAGTTCATCTTCCAATAAAATTTTGCTTTACCAATGCTCCAAATCAATTTTGATTCAGCATCATCAAGCAAATAGGTAAGATCATTAAGGGTCATGTCTTGATCTGTCATCAGGGAGTGACCAAGTCAACAACCAGCTACCTTGAGACTTCGACACCCGACTCTCCCGACTTTTCAATATGTGACTTAATCTCGAAGACCTAAGCACATATAGACTTTGTTTGCCAATAGGGATTGAGTGACTTAGAACTTATCATGTCTTGAAACTTGTGGGATAAGGAGATTTATTGGAGTAGGTGAAGGAAGTGAAGTATGATTTTCAGTCCCACTAATACATAATAAAGGGATTGATCTTTCACCTTGATTGCCATTCAGGGTATCATCTTCATTAGGAAGCTTCTTCCTAAAGATTTGGGAAGACCATAGCTGTCTAAACTAGACATCTATAATGGGAGAAATTCAGGTTAGTTGATTTAAAGTCCTTAATATAACACCCAATATGAAATATTAAGGCTAGGACCCAATAACCTATTTATAACTGGAAGAGGGATTCCGTAATCCAAATTATAAAATAGTTAAAGGTAGGTAAATGACGATTTACCAATTTCCACCATTAGAACGAAATATTTTATTATTAGGTTTTATTGGTTTTGAAACTCCTAGATCTTTTGAGATACATTGAACTTTTCAATGGCATGTTTGAATCTCGGTTGTGCTCTCTCAAGTTTGTGACTGGGATGCCGATGATTACAAACAAGGTGTGAATAACCATTCAAATTGACTTGGTACCCTTAATAAAGTCAAGTTACCCTTTGCCACTCTTACTAGTCCATGTTAGTGTGCCGGTTAACCACACACGCTCCACTAACGACTTGGTAAGGTACAAAGTGTAATTTTATGGACTAGCACCAATTTCACATTTTCCTAAAGTAACTAAGATTGGGAATCTATAATGTATAGTTACTTTATAATTCATTATACTTTTAATGAGTATTTAAAGTCGTATCCTACCCGTTCGGTTAACGACCCTCCACCGATCAAGGAAGCGGTGGGTGAGAGTGGACACCTATTAAGTCACCATTTTATAGGCAACAACCTTATACCCCCTTATAGACCGGCTTCGTGAATAAGGCTACTAACGGTAAGAATGCCATATTCTTATACATATCTATATAATTAAAATTATAATAATAGTATAAGGGTGTATTTTAAACAATTAAAATACTCGGTGGTTTAATCTATTAATTAAACTATACTCTTAATTTAATTAAACTTAAACCATGTCTTTATGGAATTATTAACTCTTTTAATTAAACATTTTAATTAATTTAATGAAGTTCATAAAGTGTGAATTTTTTTTTAACTTAAATAAAATAATAATTTAGAATTAAAGTTTAAGATTTTACAAATTCCAAAACTTGAGGGCAAGAATTGAAACTATTTCAAGTCTCTTCAATTTGTAACTTATGAGTTTTAATGGTTCATAAAGTTGAAGACTCTTCATTTTATGAAACCTACTACTCTTTAATTTCAACTTTTAAAGAAGTGACTTTTGGTTCTCCATAACTTGAGGACAAGTTATGGACACCATCATTGCCATTAAGATCATGAATTAAACATACATGGAGGTTACACATAATTCCTATGATCTTCTAAAAACTCATAAGAACACAAATTCATGTCAAACAATTTCAAGAATCATATTAACATATACAATACTTGAAAGTTGATAAAAGTCATGGAAAAATGGGTTAACATAATCATTATCATTTTGAAAAACAGATTTTACAAGTCCAAAACGGATTGGGATAATGAGTTTAATCCATTTCTAGCAACAAAACATGAAAAACTGCCCAACACGCTCCTACTCGTTGAGTGCAAGATCCTACTCAACGAGTAGGATGAATTTGTTCATGGACTCGGCGAGTCCTCCCCATGAACTCGGCGAGTCCAGTCGTCAGTGAGCAGATTTTTCGATTTTCAAGCAGTTTTGCATCAAGTATACAGAAAACAATCCTAGGCTCTGATACCACTGATGGGTTTTGAGCATTCTAATACTTCCTAAGTGTACATGCAACCCTAGTCACCTTGAATCTATGTTTTCTCTATATACATGCAAGTTTCTTTTTCAAGGTTATTTCCTAACTAGCATGGCATGGGGATTACATAAAACATAAAAACTAGTAGAAATACATACCTTGTTGTTGCTTGGATTCCTTCAAGACTTTGTTAGCCTAGCACCCCAAATGCTGTGCCTCAAATGCTTCACACAACACTACAACCTTGGAATAACTAGAGAGAATACTTCTACACTTCAAAATCGGCTATGCCCTCACAAGAATACTCTTCATTTCTCATGACCCATGGGTTTGTAACTCCCATGGACTATCCATGGAGCTCCATATGGTTATAACCAAACCTATAAACCATGGATCATTAATCCACCATAAAAGAATTGATGATTGTCATAATCAACCCTATATATTTAATTAGTCTCACTTTGATCACCAAATTAATACTAGATTAATACTTGATCAATAATAATTAAATAATACTATTATTAATATATTAGAACTTATTATATATTAATAATCACAAGTGTACTTTCTCTCATTTTGTCTATCCAAGTATTGCAATGCCATGCAACCCAAATGGACCATGCCGGGTTGGGTCAAGTACATACAAAATAAAGTTATGGACTTAGACACTATATCCAACAGATAGATCCGGAGCACATCCGGAAGAGGAAGGCGGAAGAGGGGCATGTTACGGGGGTTTCGGGGAAGAAGCCCAAGGGACCAGATGCGGCGCCGAAAGGCCAACAGGGGCGGGGCTGCTGCAGGAAATGCGGCAAGACGCACAATGGAGCGTGCAAGTTGGGATCGTCAGGCTGCTACAAGTGTGGCAAGTTAGGCCACTTCAGCAGGGATTATACCGCCCCTGCACCTGTGATACAGACGTCTGAGTTGCTGTGTTTCTACTGCAACTAGAGGGGCCACAAGAAGGCCAATTGCCCCAGTTTTCAGCATCAGTGCCAGTAAAGGCGCCAGCTCCAGCTACCCTGTGGATTACTAATGGTCGACAGGTCAAGGCAGAGGCTCCAGTGGTGAGGAGCCGGGCATTTCAGTTGACTACCGAGGAGGCACGCGCCGCACCCGATGTGGTGACGGGTATGATTCTTTCCCTCTATTTTATTTTCATGATGTTATGATATTGATATGTGCTCTGTGTATATTCGTTAGGATCCTTCCATGTGAACGGTATCTCTGTTCAGGTGTTGTTTGACTCGGGTGCCACGCGATCGTTTGTTTCTCTTGCGCTTAGCAAGAAGTTTACTGAGTCCTCAAGCATGTTGGATTTCCCTTTAGAAGTCGAGATTGCGAATGATCGATCGGTGCGGGCCTCATCGGTGTTCAGAGATTGTGTCCTGAGGTTATTTGAGGAGTGCTACTTGGTGGATTTGGTTCCCATTCTGTTGCGTGGGAACAAAGTGATTATAGGCATGGATTGGTTGAGCCCTAATGGGGCGATGATAGATTGCACACATCAGCTAGTGCGGATCAGGACCCCGAGTGGGGGAGAGTTGGTGATCCACGGCGAGAGGCCACAGCATGGACCCACAGTATGTTCAGCAGCAAGGGCTAGGCGCTACCTTCAGCAGGGTTGGGCGGGATATGTCGCGTACGTTATGGACACCTGGGAGGCGGGTAAGGCGACGGTGAGCGAGGTTCCAGTGGTGCGAGACTATGTTGATGTGTTCCCGGAGGAGCTTCCTGGAATACCTCTGGAGCGTCAGGTAGAGTTTAGGATCGACCTAGTTCCTGGTGTGGCCCCGATAGACAAGGCACCCTATAGGTTGGCTCCTCCCGAGATGCAGGAGTTGTCTACGCAGCTGCAGGAGCTGCTGGACAAGGGATTTATTCGACCGAGCAGTTCACCCTAGGGAGCCCCGATCCTGTTTGTGAAGAAGAAGGACGGGTCGCATCAGATGTGTATAGATTACCGGGAGCTGAATTAGGTAACGGTGAAGAACCGTTACCCACTCCCGAGGATTGATGACCTCTTTGATCAGTTACAGGGAGCATCTTGGTTCTCCAAGATCAATTTGCATTTAGGTTATCATCAGATGAGGGTCAGAGAGGAGGATGTGCAGAAGACCGCGTTTCGGACGCGTTATGGCCATTATGAGTTCGTGGTGATGCCATTTGGGCTCACCAATGCATCTGCCATGTTCATGGATCTCATGAACCGCGTGTGCAGACCGATGCTGGATCGGTCTATGATAGTTTTCATTGATGACATCTTGGTTTATTCCAAGACGCAGGAGGAGCACGAGGAGCATCTGAAAGAGGTTTTGGAGACCATGAGGAGGGAGAGCTTGTGTGCCAAGTTCTCCAAATGTGAGTTTTGGTTGCGCGAGGTGCAGTTTCTTACGCACCTCGTCAACCAGAACGAGATTTCAGTAGACCCGGCCAAGGTGGAGGCCGTGATGAGATGGGAGGTTCCAAAGTCTCCATCCGAGATTCGGTGTTTCCTAGGATTAGCAGGCTACTACCGGAGATTCATTCAGGATTTCTCCAAGATATCCGTAACCCTGACCCGGTTGACTAGGAAAGTCGTGGTCTTTCGATGGGGGCCTGAGCAGCAGACATCGTTCGAGATTCTAAGGCGGAGATTGTGCGAGGCGCCAATCTTAGCCCTGCCTGAGGGCGTAGAGGATTTTGTGGTATACTGTGATGCGTCTATCTCAGGCTTAGGCGCGGTATTGATACAGAGGGGGCATGTCATTGCTTATGCCTCGAGGCAGCTGAAGCCTCACGAGGCGAACTACCCGACGCATGATTTAGTGTTAGGGGCAATGGTCTTCGCCCTTAAGATTTGGCGGAATTACCTCTACTGGGTTCGATGTATCATTTACATGGACCACAAGAGTTTGAGGTACCTCATGGATCAGCCGAATCTGAACATGAGGTGAAGGATTTTGATTTCGAGATCCTTTATCACCCGAGGAAGGCCAATGTGGTGGCCGATGCGCTTAGCCATAAGGCGGCACCGATTACGGATGTGTGTATGAGGATGACGGTAGTGACTCCACTGTTAGAGCATATTCGGGAAGCTCAACAGGAGGCTATGAAGGTGGAACATCGGAAGAGCAAGCGAATAGTGGGTGAAGTCACCTCCTTGAATTATGATAGCCGAGGATTATTGACACTACACCGTAGGGTGTGGGTGCCATATCACTGAGGCGTGCACCAGATCTTAATGGAGGAGGCGCACAAATCCTGATTCTCTATTCATCAGGGGCGACGAAGATGTATAGGGATCTTCATCTAGACTATTGGTGGCCCTGCATGAAGCGGGATGTGGCTTGGTACGTCGGGCGATGTTTGACCTGCAGGAAGGTCAAGGCCGAGCATCAGAGACTGCATGACAAGATGCAGCCGTTGGATATCCCGTTGTGGAAATGGGAAGATATTACGATGGATTTTATCACAAAGATTCCAAGGACTGCGCGTGGAGTAGATTCGATTTGGATCATCGTGGATCGATTGACCAAGAGCGCCCATTTTATTCCGATCCAGGAGAGTATCTCGGCCGAAAAGTTAGCCAATATCTATATCCGGGAGATAGTGGCGCAGCATGGGGTGCCGTTGTCAGTGATATCAGACAAAGATGTGCGTTTCACTTCCAGGTTTTAGAAGAAGTTTCATGACGAGTTGGGCACTCGTCTGCATTTTAGCACCGCCTTTCACCCGCAGACGGATGGTCAGAGCGAGCGGACCATCCAGACTTTGGAGGATATGTTGCGGGCGTGCGTGTTTGACTTCGGTGGTAGCTGGGATACCTATCTTCCCTTGGCTGAGTTCTCGTACAACAACAGCTACCACACGAGTATTGACCATCCTCCATTCGAAATGTTGTACGGACGGAGGTGCAGGACCCCGATATGTTGGGGTGAAGTTGGCCAGAGGGTCATGGGGAGCACATAGGTGGTGCTCAAGATGACCGAGAGAATCCAGCAGTTTCGAAGCAGGCTTCAGACTGCGCAAAGTCGGCAGAAAAGTTACGCCGACAAGCGCCGATCAGACCTGGAGTTCCAGGTCGCGGATATGGTTCTCCTGAAAGTGTCGCCTTGGAAGGGCGTTATTCGATTAAGGAAGCGGGGCAAGTTGGGTCCGAGATACATTGGTCCATTCAGGGTTGTAGCCCGGGTAGGAAAGGTGGCATATAGGCTGGATCTGCCAGCCAAACTCAGTCAGATCCACAACACCTTCCATGTCTCCCAGCTACGGAAGTGCCTAGTGGATGATTCAGTAGTGGTTCCGTTAGAGGATATCCAGGTCGATGACAGCCTGAATTACATTGAGCGCCCAGTCGCAATCCTCGACCGGAAGTCAAAGGATCTAAGGAACAAAAGGGTGGAATTAGTGAAGGTGCAATGGCAGCACCGGAAGGGTTCAGAGTGGACTTGGGAGCTGGTGGAAGAAATGATGGAGCATTACCCCGAGCTGTTTCAGGATCGAGCAGCAGACTTCGAGGACGAAGTCTAAAATAAGTGGGGTAGATTTGTAGCACCTGGTTCCTGGTATGAAAAAATTATCTAAGTATTTTGCATTTTAGCCTTGGACTCGGTGAGTTGTAGGCCCGACTCGCCGAGTAGAGCCGGGATATGAGCACGTTTAAGTTGGCGACTCGGCGAGTCCATATTCTGGACTCGGCGAGTCCTCGTTGTCTGATGAAAACCTAATTTTAAGGGTTTGCACCCTATTTAAACCATCATATGCGCCCCCAAGCTCGCCCCCTTCACCCTCAGAGCTCTCTATATCGTCCTAACCTCGTTCCTTGTGAGATTGAAGTGTTTTGGTGTGATTTCTTGAAGATTTTGAGAGAAAAATGAGAGTAGATCAAGAGGAGAAGAAGGAGGCCAAGCATCTTGGTGTTACTTCAGAGATTCCTTGAGGTATAACTCAGTTTCCTTCTGTTTTTATGCTAAGAAGTCCCTTAGAGCTCCATTAAAGTACCTCTTGAGCCATTTCCAAGCTTGTTTATGAATTAGGGTTTGTGATAAGTTGATTAACCTTTAGATGTAGGCATGATTGAGCTCCAGGAGGTCGGATCTATTGCCTTTTTGGAGCCATATTGCATGAAAGCCCTACATCTTCTCTTGTAGTGCATTTTGAGCTCTAAAACCTTCATTGGTATTTATTTACATGTAAAGTTGGAAACTTTACGTGTTAATCAAGCCCTAATAACTCAGATCTATGTATGGCATGAGCTGGATTCAAGCAAAATCGAGTATATAGTAATTGCATGTGAATGACTCGGCGAGTTGTTCATAGGACTCGGCGAGTCGAGTCGTGAGTCACCGAGTTTTCCCCTTTTCGTATTTGCTGAGTAGGGTTGTGAGTCATGGGGGTGAGTCAATGAGTCGGAAGCCAAACTCACTCATGGAGGAACTCGGCGAGTCAATGCGCAGACTCGGCGAGTCCAAGGTAATCTTCTTGCCTCAAGAACAGACTCGGCGAGTTGTTCATACAACTCGGCGAGTCTCAGCATAGAATGTTATTCGGATGAAGATGAACTCGACGAGTTGTTCATACAACTCGGCGAGTAGGATGAAGGACTATTGGACATCAGTTTAGAAGGAAAACTCGTCGAGTCAATGCCTAACTCGACGAGTAGAGACAGGATTATGGTTAATCGAATGGATAGGGACTCGACGAGTTGGCGAGCCAACTCGGCGAGTCGAGTCAACTGGAAGTTGACTTTGACTTTGGCTCTTGGCTTGGTTAGGGGTAGATGGTAATTTTACCCTGAGGTCGGTTAGCAGTATTTGATTAAGTGTTTTGTGGGAATTATAGTCAGACGATTTTCGTAGCAGTGGGTCTAAGGCCACAATGCCGGCCCACTAGTTAGAGTTGTAGGATTAGATGATTGTCTCTGTGATATTCATCTAGGGTGGCTACTACCTGTGTTATGTTTATGTGCTACTATGATATGATGCTATGTGCTAGTGACAGTAGGGGCAATAGTCCCCAGGTTACCGGTCGATAGGACAGAAGAGGCAGTCATGCCCAGCCGTGCTAGATGGATTATGTGATACGTGTTATGTGGTAGTGGTAGGGGTGAAATAGTCCCCAGCATCCAGTTGAGAGGACCGAAGGGGAGATCAACTCCCAGGTATGCTAGTCAGCATCCAGTCGAGAGGACCGAAGGGGAGACCAACACTCAGATATGCTAGTCAGTATCCGGTCGAGAGGACCGAAGGGGTAGGTCGGGCACCCATAAATACTTGACAATATATGTGTGTTGTGTGGTTATTTGGTATGTGGTACAGTGGGGGAACTCACTAAGCTTCGTGCTTACGGTTTACAGTTTTGGTTTCAGGTACCTCTTCTTCGAAGGGGAAAGAGCTGGCGCGGTAGTGACACATCACATACATGCTTTGTATTTCGCACTATGAGATCTTCCTGGGTATTTGTACTCTGACATTGTTACGTTTTATTAAATGGTTTCCAGACACGCAACATCTTTTATGAAATGATATGATCGGTGAATGTTTTATTTCTATTTTTTTGCAAAGTATATGTTTTAAAAATGAAATTTTTGGCTTGTATTTTTGGGAAGTTACACACACTCCACTACATATTATCATAATATAACCATACTCGTAAGTTCCCAACCTTTCAAGGTACCCCATAATTCAACTAGTCAAGCCCTGGTCAAAGTCAAAGTCAATGGTCAAGGTCAGCAGTCCATGTTGACCCTAACTCGTCGAGTATCCTCAGTTACTCGCCGAGTTCCTGAAGATACTCGTCCACTCGCCAAGTCAGCAGAGTGACTCGTCGAGTCCCGAAGGTTCACGATCGAAGCTCTAAGGATACTCGTCGAGTTTTCCTTCTTGCAACTCGACAAGTTCACACACATCCATCAATTGGGGAAACCTTAACCGACTCGTCGAGTTGTTCATCCAACTCGTCGAGTCTATGACAATCTTCATCGGACTCTCTGTGTTGTTCATCCAACTTGTCAGGTTCATGCCTGTCTTCATATGACTCGCTGAGTCAACCATGCTACTTGCTGAGTCCTTTAAGTCTTTTAGCCATACAGACACTTTTATGCGATGCAAAGGCTCCCCATTGCAGATCCAAGCTTCTAAGGCATGTTTATCACGTAAAGTTGCAAACTTTACGTGCATGCATGGCTAAAAAGGCTCTTAATGACAAATCCAAGCTTACAATGGATTTTTACATTCAAGGGAGGCTTAATTAATGACCAAGCTCGAAATTTTATGAACCTAGAACCCAAGAAGGGTCCAGATCTGAAGTTGCAACTTCAGATCTAGATCATACACCACAATATCATCATAACGATGCCAAAATAACCCTAAATCTCACCCAAATGAGGTCTAGAAAGAAATGAGGTAAAGGTGACAACTTGATACCTTCAAATGATGCTAACTGAGGTAGATTCCTGATCCCCAAGCTTTCCTTTCTTCTAGCCTCTTTCCCTCTAAGTTGTTCTTTTCAAGGATCTACTTTCCAAAGCTTAAAACACACAAGAATGAAGCACCACATGGATTAGGGTTTTCTGGACTCTCAAGGGACTATAAAGGGGCCATAGGAGGCTTATGATTCTTTAAATAGGGTGCAAAACCCTGATATTTAGGGTTTCATCTGCCAGCTCATAGTCGTCGAGTCCCCTCTTGGACTCGGCGAGTAGGTCATTAAAACGCATGGACCAACTCGCCACTACTCGACTAGTAGGGCGACCAACTCGTCGACTAGAGGCAAAGATCAAAAGATTCAACATAATTCAATACATGAGAATCAGGGCATTACAAATCTTCCCCACTTGAATTAAACTTCGCCCTCGAAGTCCGGTGCGATGAACAATGCCGGAGTAATGCTCCCGCATCTTTGCCTACGGCTCCCACGTCCAATCAGATCCCTTCCGATGCTCCCACTGTATCTTCACCAAAGGTATCTCCTTATTCCACAAAACTTTCATCTTCCTTTCAAGTATGGAAATAGGACTCTCCACGTAACTTAGGCGCTCATCTACCTAATATCATCCAATGGCACCACTGCCTCCTGATCCACAATGCACTTCCGTAGCTGCGAAACCTTGAAAGTGTTGTGGATCCGACTAAGCTCCTCCGGGAGCATTAGCCTATACGCCACCTTGCCAACCCTAACAATGACCCTGAACGGCCCAATGTATCGGGGACCCAATTTCCCCCGCTTCCTGAAGTGTATCACACCCTTCCAGGGCGAGACCTTCAGGAGCAGCATATCACCCACCTGAAAATCTAACCCAGATCGGGGTCTATCGGTGTAACTCTTTTGCCAACTCTGAGCAGTCTGCAGTCGCTGCCTAATCTGCTGAATTTTCTCGGTAGTTTGCAGGACTACCTCCATCCGTCCCATCACTTGGTGTCCAACCTCATGCCAACAAAACGGGGTGCGACATCTGCGCCCATACAATAACTCAAAAGGCGGGGCACCAATGCTGGAGTGGTAGTTGTTGTTGTAAGCAAACTCTACAAGAGGTAGGTGGGAATCCCAACTCCCACCAAAATCAATGACACACGCCCTCAACATATCCTCGAGGGTCTAAATGGTCTGGTCGCTTTGACCGTATGTCTGTGGATGAAACGTTGTGCTAAAGTGCAAGCGTGTGTCCAGTTCCTCATGGAAATTCTGCCAGAAATAGGAGGTAAATCTAACATCTCGGTCGGAGACAATGGAGGCTAGAATCCCATGGCGAGCAACGATCTCGCGGACATATATGTCGGCCAACCTTTCGGCCAAAGAGCTCTCCCATATCGCCAAGAAATGAGCACTCTTCGTCAATCGATCCTCGATGACCCATATAGCGTCGCACCCTTTCGCCGTCCTTGGCAGCTTTGTAATGAAATCCATCGTGATCTGTTCCCATTTCCACACGGGGATATCTAGAGGCTACAACTTACCATGTGGTCTCTGATGCTCGGCCTTGACCATCCTACAGGTCAAGCACCTCTCGACATACCAAGCGATTTCTCGCTTCATACATGGACACTGGTAACTCAAACTCAAGTCTTGATACATCTTGGTGGCCCCCAGGTGTATGGAAAAATGAGACTTATGAACCTCCTCCATCACTGTCTGCCTGACTCCACAAGTCATCAGAACCGACACTCAACCACATTGGGTCAATAACCCGCGGCTGTCCTTAACAAACCGAGCGCTTTCGCCCTTGATCCTTTCCATCTTCCAGTTCTCTGGTCGTATGCCCTCGATCTGGGCATCTCTGATCAAACCCACCAGCAGGGAATCCACCACTATCCTCATACACTTTGCTGGGGTGGAAGACACAGTTGACTTGCGGATCAACACGTCCACAACCACATTCGCATTACTTGGGTGGTAAAGGATCTCACAATCGTAGTCCTTGAATACATCTAGCCACATGCATTGTCTCATATTCAGGTTCGGCTGATCCATGATGTGTATCAAACTCTTGTGATTCGTGTATATGGTACAACAGACCCCATATAGGTAATGCCTCCAAATCTTGAGAGTGAATACCACCGCTCCCAGCTCCAGATCCTGTGTAGGGTACCTCGTCTCATGCGGCTTTAGCTGGCGCGATGCATAGGCTATCACTCATCCTCTCTGCATGAGGAGCCTCGCACAGACACAGCTGGAGGGTCTCAAATGCCCCTTGCTACTCGGGGCCCCACCAGAATTCCACCCCCTTTCTCGTTAGACGAGTGAGGGGTACTGCAATCTTGGAGAAGTCTCGAATAAATCTACGATAATACCCTGCTAACCCCTGAAAACTCCTAACATCCGAAGGAGACCTCGACACCTCCCACTACATAGCTGCCTCGATCTTGGCCGGATCGACCAAAATCCCCTCCTAGTTAACGAGATGTCCAAGGATCTGGATCTCTCGTAACCAAAACTCACACTTTGAGAACTTGGCATACAGCCGTTCTCGTCTCATAACTTCCAACAGCTCCCTAAGGTCTTCCTCCTGCTTCGTTCGGGTCTTGGAATACACCAAGATATCATCTATGAACACGATGACCGAGCGATCAAGCATCGGTCTGCAAACCCGATTCATCAGGTCCATGAATACTGGCGGCGCATTGGTGAACCCAAACGGAATCACCACGAACTTGTAGTGCCCATAACGAGTCCGAAACACGGTCTTCTCCATGTCCGCCTCTCTAACCTGGACCTGATGATACCCTGATCTCAAGTCAGTCTTGGAGAACCAAGATGCACCCTGCAACCGGTCGAAGAGACCGTTTATCATCGGGAGTGGATAACGGTTCTTCGCTGTCAACTTATTCAACTCCCTATAGTGAATGCACATCCGGTGCGATCCATCCTTCTTCCTAATGAAGAGGATCGGTGCTCCCTATGGAGAACTGCTAGGTCGAATGAACTGCTTGCCTAACATTTCCTGAAACTGTGAAGACAACTCCTGCATCTCGGGTGATGCCAAACGGTACGACGCCTTGGCAATAGCAGCTGCACCTGGCACCAGGTTGATTCAAAACTCGACCTGCCTCTCCGGAGGTATCCCTAGCAACTCCTCCAGAAACACGTCGGCAAACTCCCTAACCACTGGAACCTCTGAAACTGAAGTTTGGTCTCCAACCCGCGTATCTACCACATACGCTAGGTACCCCGCACACCCGTGCTGGATATACCGCCGAGCTCTGGCGGCTGAAGAGAACTCTGACCCCACTCTGGTGCCCTTGCCATATACAATCAGTTCTCCCCCACTTGGGGTTCGAACTACTACTCGCTGGCCCTCGCAATCTATCATGGCACCGAAGCGACTAAGCCAATCCATACCCATAATCACGCACACTTCCCCCGTGGGAATCGGAATCAAATCTATCAGAAAGACCACTCCGAAGATCTCCAACTGACATCCTCGGTAGACCGAAGAAGCAGAAACTCCATGTTCGTTGGCGATAGAAACTCGCAACGGACGTTCTAGCACGTTAACTGGTACACCAAACCCCCTACTAAACGTCTGAGAAACAAAATACCAACTCGCCTCCGAGTCAAATAAAACCAAGGTAGGCAAGGAGTTTACTAAAAACGTACCTAAGCACAGGTACTACATATAAGCATAACACAGATTTAATAAATGAGGTAAAGGAGAGAAACATACCAGCAACCACATCTGGTGCTGCTCTGGCCTCCTCTGCCATAAGCTGGAAAGCACGCCCTTGAGCCTTCGAAGGCCCGACCTTAACAGGCCTCCCATCAGCGATCCTCAAAGTAGCTGGCATTGGAACTTGCGCCGGCTTGGCAGCTAGCAATGGGCAGTTGGCCTTCACATGGCCAACCTGATCACAGTGGTAGCATAACCTCATACCCAAAACCGGGGCGCCCTGTCGACAATCCTTCGCATAATTCCCCTCCTTACCACACATGTGGCACCTACTACCCGCTTGACATACTCCAGAATGACTCCTACCGCACTTCCCACATGTGCGGCTCTGCTGACCCCCAGTCCTAGAATCAGCGGTCTTAGACTGCTTCGGCGCCGAATGAGATTGTGTTGGGGTCGGGTGCTGCTCCCTTAATGTAGCTCGATCTCCAACTCATGCCGCCTAGCGGCCTCCTGCAACTCCAATAGAGTATCACATCGCTGGGTAGACATAAACCGATAGATGGCAGTCTTAAGCATGCTCAGATAACGAGTCATCTGATCCTGCTCAGAAGCAAACTCTGGGTAGAACATCGTCCTCTCTGTGAACATACGGGTGATCTCCATCACTGACTCTCCGTCCTGCCACAATCTCAAAAACCCCTGAGCTAACCGCTCCCACTCCACCTGTGGAACATAGCAGGCACGGAACATCTCCCTGAATTGCTCCCAAGTAACAACAGCTCTTTGATCATTAGTGTATAATATGGTCATCAGTCTCCACCAATCCTTGGCCCCTAGCCTTAGCAGGTTCAAGGCACATCTGACCTTCTAGTCAGTAGGACATGAACAAGTGAAGAAACAGCCCTCCACGTCAGACAACCATCTCATAGCTCTAATCGCATCATGAGTACCATCAAATGTCGGGGGCTTCGTGTTATCAAAGTCCCGGTACTAGAAACCCCGTCCAGCTCCACCTCCTCATGTCGTTGTTACAGCTGATGCAGCTGCGGCGGCAGCCGTCTCTGCAAGGGCTGCATAACGCTCGTCAAAGTACTCAACCATAGCGGTCTTAATAGACCCAAACATCTCCGGTAGCTGCGCCCTAGACAAAGCGGCAACCTCATCATGCTGTACCTCTTTAAAAATTGGCGTCTAGCTCATCCATCCCCATCTGTACCACAGGCTCAGGTGCTATCGGAACCTCCTGGCCTCCGTCCCCTGATCCTGATCCCGACCCGGATGCAGTCACAAAACGTCTCGTCATCACCATACTGAAAACACACCAACATATATCAGATAATCACATAAAAATAGGGGACCAACTCCCGACTAAGCCCTAGGGGCTGGAACTTCCTTGCTACGCGTATGGGTCCTGCCATTTTAGTAGTAAAAGCCTATACAACCTTCTATACCTACCCATATTTGTCTCAAGTATCACCACAACATCCTAACAACATACATAACATAGCTAGCACCCAACCCTCATTCGTAGAGGAATGCTAAACTATCTCACGACTGACCTCACGACTTCTCACGACCCACCCATCCATGAAACTTCCATCAAACCTACAGTACTAGTGTATGCTAGCCATACATAACGCTAGACCCTATAGACTTTCGAATATCTGATCCTACTCTAAGGTCGAATTAAACATTCTCAGGCTATAAGATCTTGATTATATACAGCCATGATGCATACACAAGTGACTACAGTAATGATGTTAATCATATATAAGGAAAACCTTAGGCTGGCAGGCATCATGTAATTAGGCAATTCTATCATGCAACACCTGAAGATCCCTAGCCTAATACTAGCATGTTGTTCTAACATATCACATAGTCAAATAGATGTATGGTATTTTGGGGTCTACGTACTGGCTCCGGCTGATCGTACACCTTACATCCTCCTTTACTTATTTTGAAAACCATTTTAGAAATCATTTTGAAAACCTGCCCTTGATTTGAGAGTGGATTCACACGAATGTTCTTTCAATTCACTCAAACCAAGGGTATGATACCAACTTGTAACACCCATAAAAATTCAAGCTAATTTAAACTTTTAAAACATTTCAAATCCATTAACTATTACAAACTTGTTTTCAAAAGGTATCGTATCCCAGAAACAGAGTCATAAAAAGTGAGTAGCTATACGATCATGCCTTCACCTTGCCACGATACCCTGATGTACCTGAAACAATAAACTAACACTATAAGCCCGAAAGCATAGTGAGTTCCCCCAAAATACCGATACACATACAATCCACGTAACCATGTCAGCAATATCATAACAAACTGAATAGAACAACACGTAATGGGTCCACAACTTTACAGACTGGATTACCCCCTGGGCCCACAGTGTAAGTCTGGATTGCTTCCGGCCCACATCTTAGATCTGGCTTGCCATCGAGCCCACAGTACGAGTCTCCCTTAGCTCGTAACTGGAATGCTCCCGGGTTTGTTGGATTACCGCACGAAGCAGCCTCACCTCAACATGTATCATAACTAATGCACATACATATAATCATACAATATCACAGGTAGTCCTACAGGTCTACCCTACTAGCGTACCATCTTGCATACATCAGTAACTCAAACACGACATATCAACAACTATCAGGATATCAAATCTAATGGGCCGACCTTGGTGCCTTAGACCCCTTAGTATAGTGAGGATAAGTCACCCTGCAAATGTCTACTCGGTGGGTGAACTCTAACTCTCGGATCACCGCCACAAACTCCACCACCTATTATGATAATATAACCATACTCGTAACCCGTGTTCAAAGTCAATGTCAACAGTCAAGGTCAGCAGTCCATGTTGACCCTAAATCGTCGGGTATCCTCAGTTACTCGCCGAGTTCCTTGAGATACTCGTCCACTCACCGAGTCACTAGAGTGACTCGTCAAGTTCCGAAGGTTCGCGATAGAAGCTCTAAGGCCACTCGTCGAGCTTTCCTTCTTGCAACTCGAAAAGTTCACATGCATCCATCAATTGGGGAAACCTTAACCGACTCGCCGAGTTATTCATCCAACTCGTCGAGTCTACAACAATCTTCATCGGACTCGCCGAGTTGTTCATCCAACTCGTCAGGTTCATGCTTGTCTTCATATGACTCGACAAGTCAACCATTGGACTCGCCGAGTCCTTTTAGTCTTTTAGCGAAACAGACACTTTTAAGCCATGCAAAGGCTCCACATTGCAGATTCAAGCTTCTAAGGCATGGTTATCACGTAAATTTGCAAACTTAATGTGCATGCACGACTAAAAACGCTCTTAATGACGAATCCAAGTTTACAATGGAGTTTTACACTCAAGGGAGGCTTCATTAATGACCAAGCTCAAAAATTTATGAACCTAGAACCCAAGAAGGGTCCAGATCTGAAGTTGCAACTTCAGATCTAGCTCATACACCACAATATCATCATAACCAAGCCAAAATAACCCTAAATCTCACCCAAATGAGGTCTAGAAAGTAATGAGGTAAAGGTGACGACTTGATACCTTCAAATGATGCTAACTGAGGTAGATTCCTGATCCCCACACTTTCCTTGCTTCTAGCCTCTTGCCCTCCAAGCTCTTCTTTTCAAGGATCTACTTTCCAAATCTTAAAACACACAAGAATGAAGCACCACACGAATTAGGGTTTTCTCGACTCTCAAGGAACTATAAAGGGGCCATAGGAGGCTTATGATTCTTTAAATAGGGTGCAAAACCCCGGGATTTAGGGTTTCATCTACCATCTCCTACTCGTCGAGTCCCCTCTTGGACTCGGCGAGTAGGTCATTAAAATGCGTGGACCAACTCACTACTACTCGACGAGTAGGGCGACTAACTCATTGAGTAGAACCAAAGACCAAAAGATTCAACATAAATCAATACCTAAGAATCGGGGCGTTACAAATATACATTGATGATAAAAAAATCACCAAAAAAAACCCTTCAACGAAATCACCCCCAACCAAGTAAAGCTTCATATTGAACCACTCAAATGTTTTGTTTGCAAACACCATTAAAAAAACCAAGTCTAATACTACAATTGTTTTTCAATTTCCTACAAAGTCAAAGTTTGACACTCTTAATTACAAATTTGTACAAATCAAATTTTCATATGGATTATAAGTGTTAAAAAACAAAGATGAATTTCAAACACCTAAAATACTCTTATTATATCAGTTGTGAAGTCTCTTCATACTGGTTTTTACATATGTGTTTCAAAGAATAATCATTCAATACCTCATAAGTGATCTGTGTTCTTTGGTTTGTGTAGAAGTAAAATTGTAAAAGTCGAATATTGTGTTTGTATAGTTTCGCATCTTTATGTTATTTTACTAAGTCATATTTGTGCGAAGTGTAATGTATAGACTTAGTATATTTTTTGTACACTCATGTTCCCTATAAATAGGGACTGATGATAGAAGTAGAGAACAACTTTTCTGAAACGCAAATATCCTTTCTGCTTATTCTATAATCAGTCTTCATCAATATAAGATCTGATTAATATTTACTCTTCGTGTTCTAACTCTTCAATCACTCAAATCATATTTTGCTTTTGTAAATCTCGATAACAATTCTCTTCAATTGGTATCAGAGCAGGATTCAAACTGCATCGATCTGATTTTCGTGTTAGAATCATTTGCTTTTTGAGTTGCAACTTTACTCAAAATTTTCCGCGCATTTTGGTTTTGAAAATCAAATTTGATCTTCAGATTTGAATTGATTCTGTCTTGGAATTGTTTAGTCGAGTAATCGATCAGTAATTTGTGATCAATTCAATTGATCAATTCTCAATTTCATCAAGTTTTTCAAGCTTTCTGAAAATTTTTGTGTTCATCAATAGCGAACTTCAACATGAATACAATGACCTCCTTCTCTCACTTGCTTGGTTCCTCAACCAAAATTCCGATGTTAATTACAGAATACTATGATCAGTGGGCTGATAGAATGGTAGATTACTTAAATGGGATTGATGAAGAACTTTGGAATTGTATCGATGGAATAGTGCAAGCTCCTGCTAATGTTCAACCAATTGGTCCATCTGCTGCATCTGCTGAAGTTGCTGATCAAGAAAAACGATTGAAGAATAATGAAAAGAGGTGCATGAGGGAACTAAGAGGTGCTCTTCCTCCTGTGGTTTATAATTACATTCATAGTTGTAAAATAGCAAAGGACATCTGGAACACTCTAAAAGAGAAGTATCAAGGTAGCGAAAAGACAAAGATCAACTCTGTGAAGCAATGTCTAGTTGAACTGAAGGAATTCAGACAAAAGGATGCTGAAACTCTTGAATATTACTATGATCGTCTGAATGAACTTATGTTTTGTTGCAATAGGTATGGAATCCCTAGGTCTCTCATGGAGTTCAATTTAATTTTCATTATGGGCCTTCGCAAGGAATGGCGAAGTGTGAGCAAGATGATTAAGAATCAACAGAGTTTTGATACAACTCATTTGAATGATCTCTACAATCAGCTGAAAACACATGACATTGAAGTTTCAGAAATGTATGAAGAATCAAAAAAAAGTGTTGGAGGTCCTTTGGCTCTAGTTTCAAAGGTATTTGAAGTTGATGTGAATGAAAAAGATGATTCAGATAATGAAGGATTTTTGATGAATTCGGATGATGAAGCTGTGGCATTCTACTCAAACAATAGAGTTAAGAAAATTTTCAAGAAGCCATTTAATCCAAAAGGAAAGGCCACTGATGCGAAGAGTGGAGTCACAAAAATTGGAGGAGAGGAGAGGTAGAAAATGGAGAAAGCTGAGGAAAAACAAAAAGATGCGAAAGAAGTGAAGAAGCTGAAAGGTGACTCAGGAATTTACTGTCACTACTGCAATGGTGCGAATCACTTCGCAGCCGATTGCATGTCGCGAAAGAAAGAAGAGAAGAAGGAAAAAGTTAAAGATGAAGCATACTATTCTGAAAAGATTGAAGAGATACGTGCTAAGACCAAAGGAGTGTCTCTAGTTGCGAAAGGTGAAACTAATGATGAAGAGAGTGGTACGTATCAGATCTGGTCTTCAGGATCTAGTGACGAGGAACTGAGGCATCCCACACATGGAGCCATGTTCGCAAGTTTTGAAGATTGCGAAGAGGAAATTTCAGGGAGGTGCTTCGTATCCAAATCCATGGACAAATCACCCATGACCACCAAGGTACGTCTTATACTTGAATCTTTTAATATTCCTTTATCTGCTTATGATGCTAAACTCACTTCATTTGATGATAATGTGGCTTATTTTGATTCTGTAATTGTGTCTAGTAGTACTGAAGCTCAAAAATTAAATATGCAACTAGGAGAGACACGAAGAGAATTAGAAATAAAAAGAAGCAGAGTAAACAAACTTGAATTACAGCTCAAAAATGTAAATTGTGATAGGGATAATCTTACAAATGATGTTAGGTTATTACTTGCACAAAGGAACATATATTGTAATTCTGCCAAAAGCTTGTATGCAAAATTAACTGCTTTACATCATTCTTCGGATATTAGCAAAGAACAACATAGGAAACTTTTACCTTTTCTTGAATATGAACGTGAAAAAATTGATGTTGTTTCTTATGATTGCGAAAGTACAATTGCTCAATTTGACAAAATACCTGATGATAGATATGCATATGGTATTGTCAAAATTAATGAATTCTTGAATGCTGATGAGTTGGTTGACATTGTCAATGAAAGTTTGACAAAGAGTGAACAAGTTAAAATCTTAAAGAAAACTGAAAATTCAACTCTTGATTCTCCACTCAATTATGTTGATGTCAATGACAATTCAGATAATGTGAGTGAGATCAGTGAAATTGAAGAAGAAGAAGAGGTTGATTGTTCTAAATTGTCAATCATTAATATGACATCTAAGATCAAAGGTAAAGAAATAATAGTTGATTCGATAGTAGAGGATGAAATTGATAAACCTTCAACTTCGCAACATTGATGATGTGGAAGTTGAAAGTTGGAAATCTAATGATACTGATGAAAACAAAGAAGAAGTGAAAGATTCACATGAAATACCTCCAAGAGTTGTTGTGAATCAAGTGTTTGATAATACAAAAGAATTTGACAAAATTCTAAATGAAAAAGGTGCCCATTATTTGGAAACCAACACTGTTGTCTATCCAAATTTTAAATGTACAGATGATATCATTTTTCCAAACCAAGTTTTTGTAACAACTGGAAATGTTGAGAACATTAAACCCGAATTCATCAAAATGGTTGAAAATGATAATCAAAAGTCATCAACCACAGGGTTCTTTTCAAATCAAAATACTGAAGAAAACAATTTAACAAAATATTCTTATGTTTTTCAAGAGAAAAAGTCATCACACAAATGGGTGATTAAAGGTGAAAATGCAAACAAAGTTTTTGATAAAGTTGAGAAATCAAAGGTTAAGGTGAAACTAAATTCTCACGAATTTAAATTGATGGTTGGAAATTATTCAACAGAAAATAATGTTTCAAAAAGAAAAGCAAGAAAAGCAATTTTTTGGCAAGTTGTGTCTAACGATAAATCAAAAGTTGAAAAGGAACAAATTTCCAAACCAAAATCATCAAAATTTCAAAGCAAAAATAAACAAACAGATACAAGTTTTCACAGACCAATAAATTCTGTTGACAAAATTTCATATGTTCGCAAATATGACAACAATTGAAAATTTGAGACTTCGCAAAAATTTGTGAATAATCAAAAGTTTCGAAATGTTGACAAATTCACGAATACTTCATCACCTTTGAACAATTCCAACAAAGCTAAAGGGAAGTTTTCACCAAAACAACCAAATTTTCCAAATCCTTCAATTTCACAACCAACCAAAGTTTCATATACAAAAGGAAAATCTGATGTAAGTACAATCAATCGTTGGTTTGAAGGGAAAGGAAGAAAATATCAAAGTGGGAAGTTTTCAGAGCAACAAATCAAGAATGCATTTGAAAAGTTCGCAAATAACTCTTCCACTGCTAGTTCATCATCTCATCATTCGCAAGTTCCGGTTCAAAAATGGAAACCAGTTATCAAAAATGCGAATGTTGTGAATGATAAGATTACAATCAATGGAAATCCAAAACTATTGAACGACTATATTTCAATATCTAGATCTGATGATATTGATATAATGGATTCCGTCACAAACAAAGTAAAAACATGGTTTTTAAATTCAAAGAATTTGTTTAATTCTACTAATGATAGACCCAACAAGTCTTGGGTTCCTAAAATTTTCCAATAAATGTAGGTGATGTGTGACGAGCAATATGATACGAAATGGTATATTGATAGTGGTTGCTCTCGTCATATGACTGGAAGAAAGGAAAACTTGCGAGATTATAGAAGCTTGGAAAAGGCAGGAGTAGTCAAATTTGGGAATAATCACAAGTGTCAAGTGAAAGGCTATGGAAAAGTCACAAATGAACAATTAACTATCAACAGAGTTGCTTATGTTGAAGGACTTCAACATAATTTGATAAGTGTGTCACAACTTGTTGTTGGTACTGGAAATCAAGTTGTATTTAATGAAGAAGGAAGTATCATTTCAAATGCGAAGTCAAATGAAATACTTCTCAAATCCAAAAGATATGGTGATATGTTTACACTGGACATCAAACCAATTGTGGGAAAACCTGCTGTGTGTTTACTATCAAAAGCATCTAATGATGTCAGCTGGTTTGGCATAGAAGATTGTCACACTTGAACTTTCGCAATATTAACAAACTTGTTACTGAAGATTTAGTTCGAGGGTTACCTGTACTAAAATTTGACAATGATTCTCTGTGTGCAGCTTGCGAACAAGGAAAACAACATAGAAAAGGTCATCCGATTGTGATCGATTCAAAAATCGTAGAACCATTGGAACTTCTTCACATTGACTTATGTGGACCGTCGACTGTTGCTACAATCAATAAAAAGCGGTGCATTTTAGTTATTGTAGATGATTTTTCTCGATTCACATGGGTATTTTTTCTCAGGTTAAAATCTGAAGTTGCTCAGACGATGATTGATTTTATCAAAAAGATTGAGCTTAGTATGAAAAAGAATGTTCGCAAAATTAAAAGTGATAATGGTTCTGAGTTTAAAAATCAAACTCTTGATTCTTTTCTCACAAGCAAAGGCATTTTGCATAATTTCTCATCACCATATACTCCGCAACAAAATGGAGTTGTTGAAAGAAGAAATCGATCTCTATGCGAAGCAGCCAGAACCATGTTAACATATGCGAATCTACCTCAATATCTTTGGGCTGAAGCAGTTTCCACTGCATGTTTTACTCAGAATCGATCATTCATTCATCGAAGATTCAATGTTACTCCATATGAAATAATCAATAATAGGAAACCTAATGTCAAATTCTTTCATGTTTTTGGTTGCAGGTGTTTTATCATGAATCTCAAAGATAATTTGTCAAAGTTCCAAGCTAATGCTGATGAAGGCATATTCTTAGGCTATTCGCACAATTCAGTTGCATACAGAGTGCTCAACAAAAGAACTAGAAAAGTTGAAGAAACTTTCAATTTAACGTTTGATGATTACTATCTTAAACAAATGGATAGTAAATTTGAAAATAAATCAATACTTGTTGATTCAAATACTCAAATTGATAATTCCAAAATAAATGATTTTGATTATGACTTAATTTTTGGAATTCCTGACAGGGCAATTGAAGCGGAAAATAATGCTCCTGATAATCAAACATCAGAATCCTTAAAACATACTGATGATTCAACAATAACTACAAGGTCAATAACTTGTGAAAGTATGCCTGGTGCTCATATGGCGGGGGAGCATATGAGTATCCATGAATATTGTCAGCCAACTTTCGAGGGGGAGAATGAAAATATGAATCATTAAGTTGAGGGGGAGCATTCGCAAAATCTACAGGAACATCATTTTGAGGGGGAGCATCAAGATGAATATCATGTTGAGGGGGAGCATGATGAAACACAGACAATTAATCTTGATGAAAATGATGAGTTTCATAAACTAAATGATAATTTTTCTGTTGCAGGATCTGAAAATGAAGAAATGTATGAAGATGCACCATTGGAATTTGATCCTAATTTTCCACCACTTGAGAAATGGACAAGAAATCATCCAAAAGATCAGGTAATTGGTAATCCACAAGATGGTGTGTTGACAAGAGCTCAAATTCGTGCGAAAAATGAGGTACTGAATGCGAACCAAGAACTATGTATGTTTAATGTCTTTATTTGGAAAATAGAGCCAAAGACAGTAAATGATGCTATGGAACACTCAGATTGGGTTGTTGCTATGCAATCTGAACTGGCTGAATTTGAACGAAACAAGGTTTGGAGATTAATTTCTAAACCTTCTGATGTTTCAATTGTCGGATTAAAATGGATTTTTAAAAATAAAACCGACAAAGATGGAAATATTGTTCGCAATAAAGCTAGACTAGTGGTTAAAGGTTATTCGCAACAAGAAGGAATAGACTATGAAGAAACATTTGCACCTGTTGCAAGACTTGAAGCAGTTCGCATATTTTTAGCTTATGCAGCTCACAAAGACTTTGATGTTTATCAAATGGATGTTAAGTGTGCATTCTTAAATGGAGAACTAGAAGAAACAATGTATGTTGAACAACCACCAGGGTTTATAAACGATGAACATCCTGATCATGTTTACATCCTAGATAAGGCTGTATATGGATTAAAACAAGCACCAAGAGCCTGGTACGCAACAGTTACAAATTTCTTGAAACAATCTAAATTTAAACAAGGATCGGTAGACCCCACATTATTTCGCAAGAAAGTTGGGAATCATCTAATGCTTGTTCAAATTTATGTTGATGATATTATCTTTGGCTAAACTGATCCAGCATTGTCAATTGAATTTGACAATCTAATGAAAAGTTAGTTTGAAATGAGCATGATGGAAAAAATTAATAATTTTCTTGGTTTGAATATAAGACAGAACAGGGATGGAATCTTAATCAATCAAGAAAAATATACGAAGAACTTGCTTGAAAAGTTTGGAATGACTAATAGCACGAAACTAAGAGTACCAATGGCAGTAGGAACAAGACTAACTCCTTCGTTAGATGCTCCTGCTGTTGATTTAACACTTTATCGAAGCATGATAGGGTCTTTATTGTACTTAACTGCAAGTAGACCTGATATTATGTTTTCGGTTTGCAATTGTGCTAGATATCAAGCTAATCCCAGAGAACCTCATTTGACTGCAGTGAAAAATCTTTTTCGCTATCTTAAGGGAACAGTTTTGTTAGGACTTTGGTATCCTTCGAAAACGGGGTTTTTCATTCAAGCTTTCTCAGATTATGATCTAGGAGGATGTACTTTGGATAGGAAAAGTACGAGTGGTGGATGTCAACTATTGGTTGGGAAGTTGGTAAGTTGGCAATCGAAGAAACAAACTTGTGTAGCTATATCAACTGCTGAGGCTGAATACATTGCTGCTGCTGCTTACACATCACAAATTATTTGGATTTAGAGTCAACTTCGTGACTATGCAATAAACATCAAAAAGATTCCCTTGTATTATGATTCACAAAGTGCAATTTGCATTTGTCATAATCCAGTACAACATTCAAAGACAAAACACATTGCTCTTCGATATCATTTTATCAAAGATCATGTGGAAGATGGGAATATTGAAATTCATTTTGTTAAAACAACTAAACAACTTGCTGACATTTTTACAAAATCTCTTAATGAAAAATCATTTGTTAGAATTTTAGCAGGTTTGGGGATGATTGATGTGAATTCAATTCCAAAAACTCAAGCATGAAAGTGTCGTTCAGCAGTTATGAATCGAAATTGTTCAGATATTACTGTTCATCCAGAGGCTTCGCAGGGCTTCACATCCACATCTTTTCGCATTTGCGATCATAACAACTAAGGTTATGTTTACGATTCATTTTGTATGTTTTTAATTTTTGAAAAATCAAAAATCCAAAAAGATTTTATGTTTATTCATTTTTGTTTTTGAAAAATTAAAAATCCAAAAAGATTTTATGTTGTTATGTTTTCAATTTTGAAAAATTCAAAAGTCACAAAAATATTTTTGTTTTCTTTTTTCTTTAAATATTGTGTGCTGAGAGTTTAGTACATGGCTTAATGCGAAGAGGTCTTGCTTATATGTTTCTACGGGAAGGTATTAATTTTTTTTAACTAGTTAGGATGTCCCTAGAAGCATGCTGTTGTATGTAGACCAAAAGCCTCAACAAGACTCTATGTGTGAGAAAAGAAAGCCTTAATTAAATTATCACATGAAAATTTCTTCCCAAAAGGCTTATATTCGCATAAGTCAAAAGAGCTACCTTACTCTTCTCAAAAGAGTTAAGAGTTTTCTGTTTTGTCCATTATAACAGAGGTACATTTCGATTCTTAACCAATATTTTTATACCAAACAATTCTTTCAATCCAAATTTTCGAAGAGATTTGTCCTTGAGGTCTTTGATCAAACCAATCAAAACCTAGACAAATCAAAAGTCTGTGTTTATGATCTAACATCATGAAACCGTGATGGAAGTGAAACCCAAACATCATAAACCTTAAGGAATTGACGGGGAACATCATTCCAGATTTTAACGAAACCTTTGTTTCAGTATCAAAATTTCGAAACTCCAAATCATATTCAATTCACATGTGTGGTCTTGATCAAATATTCGCAACCCACGATGTTTGTTACCCAACAAGATCCAGAACAAATTTTTTTTTGAATATGATTTCTGTGTGAGTTTTATTCGCAAATCCTAGTCATGATAAATATTTTCAAAAGCCAACTTGTCACTGACTACACTGGTCAAACAAGTAATTTCATTTACAATTTCTCACCTTATGTTAAGGTAGATATGTAATGAAATTTAAAACCAATCCAAAATATCTTTTAAAAGAAACCCTTCGATACTTATCTAAAAGTATTCGATTGTAATTCACGGGAAACTACACAAGCTGTTGAGCGTCTCTCTTGATGATTAACGAAGCAACCTTTGCCTGGGGTTTAACTGCATTCATGTCAAATTGAATTTTTAACATCACAGAATTCCAAATTTTTTTTTTGTTTATCATCTTATTCTGTTGACACAATGCACACACGAAATCCTTGAGGTTCTGAGTAAAACCAACTCAGGCTGATGATTTTGCAAATCTGGCATATGACTTCACTTTACATCCCAAAAGTGAAAGAGCCTTGCCTCCATGCGAAGGGTTTTAACGATTCAGATTCTATAACGGGAAACTTGACAGGCTGTGTACTCAAGATGGTTGGTATTCTATCCGGTTTTCAAGGAGATGGGATAGTTACTTTTTGAAGCATGGTTATCTTTTGCAATAATGATCCGATTTTCAAGGTGCCACATCGGATAACATTAAATGCATCCCACTTTAATTTCAAATCAATTTGGGTAAACTATAAAAGGGGGATCAAGAACACTATATACGGTTACGCGAACAGAACTCTCACAAACCTCCAAAGATTCAAACTTGTTCAACTTCATCTCTTTCAAAGCCTAACAATGGCTGCCACTCAATCCAACACTGATGAAGTTCTTTCTCAATCCCTGATGAAAATCCAAAGCACAAATTATCAAGTTGATCCAAATGTCTCTTTTTATCCCGAAGAATTGAAGATGCTCATCGTTGCTCTGAAACGATCACCTCTGTCCACTGCCATGTTTAGTTCATTCTCCGTTCCAATGACATGGTTATCCTTGGCAGCTTCAACAACATCATACAACCATACTACTGATGTGATAACCTTCAAATTGATAAACAACAAACGGGTAAAACTTTCCAAGAAGATGTTTGTTGAATTCTTGCAGATTCCGAACAATCCTCCATTTTTCAAACCTGTTAACTCTCAAATCATTCATATGTTTAATGAGATGGGCCATCAACCAGAGCTTGAGAAGATAAGTGACTTTCGAAAGTCTGGGTTGCCGTGCATATAGAATTTCTTATTTGGAATTTTTCTCCGATGCCTAACAGGAAGAACAGTTGGACTGGATAGAGGGAGAATGGAAGTATATGCCATGGTTATGGGCTTGTACTACGATATCAGTGTAGATTATGCAACCCACTTGTGGAAGGAATTTGTCAAGAGTCTAGAAAACACAAACTCTGAAAAAGGAATTTCATGTGCGAGGTATTGGAGTTTGATTCTAGAGAAGGTGTATGAAAGAGAAGGGATTGCTGTCCCTGAGGATGTTGAAGTTGCTGAATTCTCTTTATATCAATTTCCGAAGGTAGTGGAAGATGATGAGGCAATTTTTACTCATGTTTCTCGCATTCCAGATGCGATGCTTCGCAAGGTCTCTCAAACTCACAAGGTCTTGGTGAGATATTTGAAAACAATGGATCAATCGGTGCCGAATGGAGTGTTATTAGATGTTGCTGCACCATCAAAGAAGAAGAAGCCTACAAAGAAGGATGCGAAAGGTCATTCTTCGCAAAAGGTTCAAGATGAAGATGTTCATATTGAAGAGACTTCATCTAAATCGAAGAAAGAAATAATACCTTACAAGTCTGGGGTATTGAAAAAGATTCGTAAGACTGAGGTGAGCAGTAAAGGTGTTGCCATTCGCAATATTCCAGCTCCGATCTCTCTAGGAAAGAAAAGGCAAAGAGCTGAAGACGTTGCGAAAAACATGCAACGTACTCTAACAAAAAGATGGAAGCTGGTGGTTCGCAATGAATCATCTAATGAAGAGATAGTTCCAGAAACTCCACCGGTGACGTCTATGGTAAATGTTTCCTTACCAATTGATAAGTTATTAATTAACTTGATGATCGATTAGATCTTCTTAACAGGTAATGCGATGAAGTAAAAACAGTAAATAACACAAGTATAGATCAAGATGTGTCGAATGATTAGATCAAACAATCCTCAGCAGAGCTCGACTAAGAACTTCCACTGTAGAGGATTCTAGGGTTACAAGAACGATAACAATAAACTTGCTGAATAATAACTCTCTGATCGTTCTATTCTATTGTTACCTTCTAGGAGCATGCAAGCCCCTATATATAAACTAAACCCTACTAAACTCACAGATGGACAGGCCCATACCAGAGATACATAATGGACTAGCTAACGAGCCCAATAGACGCAATACATAACACAAAACACGACCCAACAATCTCCCCCTGTGCGTCAAATTGGAGCGAGACTACTTCTTCTTCTTGCTTGGGCCAGCAGCGGGAGCCTTCTTGACAGTATCAAACAGATGTGTGATAAGAGCAAGAATAGTTTGTCTGAACCGAATGTACCATTGAATCATATCATCAAAGTACTTGACATCGTCCGCTGTGTTCTGCTTGCATCTGTGGATGATCCCTAAAACGTGCTCCAAACAGGTAGTGGTGTATAGATGTTTGTCTGCCAAGGCGAAAAGACATTTCTGTCCTTTGTTCCTGGTAAACATGACCGAGTTCCTCTTCGAGTCAATCTTCCCCATCTGCATTAGGTTGAGATCACTGGCAGAGCCAACAGGAGATATTGTAGGTTTCTTCTTAAATACGCTCACAATCTCCTGATCCATCAATGCAACTTCCATGATGTAGCACACGAGCATCCTCTTGAAATGGTTGATGATCGGACCGTATTCAGCTTCGTTGGTGAGGCGGATATTGTGCAAGATAATCCAATCATGGGGATTAAGGTTGGGAAGATCTGTAAGGGAAATAACATGTTTGGTTTTGGCAGATCTCCGAAGTACCTTGAACCGAACGTTGATGAAGTTACCTTCACTGAACGGCTTCAAGACCCGAACGTTGACAATTTTTTGAGCACTCCAAGTCTGATATTGGGGTTGAGCAGCCTTCAGATAGAAATTGATTAAGTCCCGATCAACCTGTGGATGAGGATGAGGGAACTCTGCAACGTTGTCAAAGGCATGAAAGATAAACGCCTTTCGGGTCAGTGGCATGTCGAACTTTGAGTCGACAGTGTTGGAACGATCTAAAGAGATCACAGGTTCCAGCCACAAGACACTTGGTGTGTCGATGGTTTCCTTAATCAGCCTCTCAAGAGTCCAGGAAGGAAACAAAGTTTTCCTGCTCTCAAGAAGGTCGTGGGCTTCCTTCTGTTTACGTTCGGCTTCTTCAGCCTCTCTTGCCACACGAGCACTGATGTCAGCCTCATTGTTTCGACTTTGCCGCTTGAGAATGTCGACAATTGTCTCTTTATCATCATCTTCACTCTCCTCAGCAATGTTTTTGCCTTTGTCTTTCACACCAAAACCAGAGGCTTGGCCTATTGGAGGAGGTTCGGTTGTGTGAGTTGCTGAAGTAGTAGGTGGTTGAGACATTGTTTCCTTCTCTCCCCCTTGTTTCGGAATGGACACGAAATCAAGGAGCCCTTCAATTTTGCTGAGTAGGGCGAGGGTGGGAGCGAGTTTCTCTGCAAGGTCACGCCTCACAGTGTAGTTGAGAATTGGATCATGTGCTTCTAGGATGTTTGAGATAGCAGAGTGGACATCCGAATCACACAATTTTATTATTTCTCTTTCAGATCGAAGAGATTCAATCTCCTGTTGAGAGTTGGAGAGTTGAATGCTCTTGACCTTCAGAGTAGTAGTCTTCTTTGCAAGAATGTCCATGAGAGTGTTCTCGACAGCCAAATCTTCTTGAAGCTTGGAGAGACGCTCTTCGATGGTTGTTCGGAAAGCTGAGTTGTCGTCAGAAATTGTTTGACGAAGAGAAGCGAAGGACTTCAACTCAGTTGCGACTGATGTTGCCAGCTGGTGGAAATAGGTTCCAGCGTAGTCTTGGCGGCGTTGGCACTCTCCTGTAAAGACTTGAACAGGGAAGTCTAAAGAGATCACAGGTTCCAGCCACAAGATACTTGGTGTGTCGATGGCTTCCTTAATCATCCTCTCAAGAGTCCAGGAAGGAAACAAAGTTTTCCTGCTCTCAAGAAGGTCGTGGGATTCCTTTTGTTTACGTTCGGTTTCTTCACCCTCTCTTGCCACACGAGCACTGATGTCAGCCTCATTGTTTCGACTTTGCCACTTGAGAATGTCGGCAATTGTCTCTTTATCATCATCTTCACTCTCCTCAGCAATGTTTTTGCCTTTGTCTTTCACACCAGAACCGGAGGCTTGGACTACTGGAGGAGGTTTGGTTGTGTGAGTTTCTGAAGTAGGAGGTGGTTGAGACATTGTTTCCTAATCTTTCCAAATCTTCTATCGAAAAAAAAAAGTTTTCGGAAGTGACTGATGCGTGACAGTTGGCGTTGGCGATGATCACGCATGAGAGAGAGAGTGTCAGTCCCTAATTACACGCCTTCCCATCAGGTGCCGTTTGGATATGAAACGGTTCCTATTCGCACGCGGTTCCCTGTTGCGCCGTTTGAAATCAAATCGATTGGACTCCCGCCATTTGAAATCATGTCGTCATCTTATCCCTTTAGAATGAAACGGCATCTGTAAAATAAAATCGCCACGTGGATCAATATTAACTACAACTTTTGATAACAGCCAACCCAATTGAAATTCCTTAGAATTAATGAAACCAGAATTTTGGAAAATCAAAAAGATTTTCGTGCTGAGTGTGTAAAAGAAAAAGAAATAAAGCAACACTTTTGAGGGATGATGTGATGTCAATAAAGACACGAAGCAGTGGATCCCGGGCACGAATCTCTTCCTTCAAAGTCAAGAGAGACTTTAAAGTGTTTGTATGGTTTCCCGTTGAATAACGATCAGACACTTATTAAGAAGTGTTGAAATGCTTCTTTTAATTAGGCTTATGAGGGTAGCTTTCGCTTCGATTCAGAGTTTCTAATCTTGATATAAGACAGAAATCGAACGAAGTACTTGTGAGACCAATGTAGTCTGTTGAACAAGTAGGTTAGAGATAATTTAATTGGCAAGATAAACTAATATATGTGTGAAATCTCAAAAAGAAAAAAAAAAAAAAAAAAAAAAAAAAAAAAAAAACTGGATCCGAAGGGAAGAAATGTTATTGAACATAACAATTTCATAGGAATCACTCAGAAAAAAAAATAGAGATTTCATGTTGTACGTTCGTCAATTCATTAGTGAAAGCTTGAGCAAATTAATTGTTGACCGTCAATGCATAATGGGTATTGAATTTTGGGTTTCACTTAGCACGTAGTGACACGAAGCTAAGATCATGAACACAAAAATTGTGCAACCATAAACCTCAGTGGTAATGTCTGAGAGTCTCAAGGGTTACGTTTGTGAAACGAGTGAGATGGAGAAAAATGATGTAGATGGTATAAAGAAACCAAAGTACCTCTGCTATAAAAAATAGGACCACGCAAAAAACTCTTATCTCATGTGAGAAGAGAGTTAGGTAACTCATGATTAGAATAAGTATGATAGCCTAATTGGGAAGACAAGGTTTGTTTGTACCAAGTCAGTAAGGCTATTATTCAGAATCAGATGAGGCTTTAGACACATACAGCAACATGCTTCTAGGGACATGTAGCTAGTGAAATGATTTACCCACAAGTAGACAAAAAAAAAATAAAAAAAAAATAAGAGCCAATAAAGAATTGTTTTGGAGTTTTTGAATTTCTATAAAAAAAATTGGTTTTTGGAATTTTTGATAAAATAAAATAAAAAATAAGACATAAAAAAAATTATACAAAAAAATGTTGGAACCGAACCCGAGTGTTCGGTCTATTTCGTTTGAGAAAAACTTTCGAACCGAATTCGAGCGTTCGGTTTATTTCGGTTGCCAAAGAAAATAGGTTTGAAAAAGAAAATAACTTTGACAATAAGATAAATGAATTTGGAAAAATTATACATGAGATCTACAACCAAAAGAAATTACCTTTGAGTGATAAGCGAAGATCAGATGATACAACCGAACCCGAGTGTTCGGTTCATTTCGGTACATGAGCACAAGACCCGAACCCGAACGTTCGGTCTATTTCGCTTCTTACTTTTGATCTTGAGAGGTAATTTTTGGTACTGATTCCGATTCCATCATACCTAGCCCTTGTAGTATTTTGTTGAAAGATGCTTCAGGAAGAGCTTTGGTGAAGATGTCGGCCAGTTGATCAGTGGTTCGAACAAAGTGAATTTCGACATTCCCATCTTCCACATGATCCTTAATGAAGTGATACCTCAGTGCTATGTGCTTGGTCTTCGAGTGTTGCACTGGGTTATGACAGATCCTAATTGCACTTTCAGAGTCGCAATATAGTGGGATCTTTTTCATATTGAGTCCATAGTCCCAGAGCTGGCTTTGGATCCAAATCACTTGAGATGTACAGGAGGCAGCTGTGATGTATTCTGCTTCAGCGGTAGACAGAGAATCACATGTCTGTTTCTTTGATTGCCAACTAACCAACTTCCCGTCAAGGAATTGGCAGCCTCCAGTAGTGCTTTTCCTGTCTAGTCCACAACCTCCAAGGTCTGCATCTGAATAGGCTTGAACGAAGAAACCTGAGTTGGATGGATACCATAAGCCGAGAGAGGTAGTTCGCTTGAGATACCGGAGTATGTTCTTCACTGCAAGCATGTGAGGTTCACGAGGATTTGCATGAAATCTATCACAGTAACAAACATAAAACATTATATCAGGCCTGCTAGCAGTATGGTACATTAAAGAACCGATCATTTGGCGATATAGCGTAATATCGATTGCTGGCTAATCCAAGGATGGAGTGAGCTTGGTGCCGAACGCCATTGGAACTTTAACCTTTGAGTCTCCCATCATGCCGAATTTCGCAAAGAGAGTCTTGGTGTAAGCTTCCTGGTTAATAAAGATGCCGTCGGGTCCCTGTCTAATATTTAAACAAAGAAAAAAATTAATTGGACCCATTGAGCTCATTTCAAGTTTAGTCCCCATCAGCTTTCTGAATTCAGCCGTTAAGCTAGGATTCGTTGAGCCAAAGATGATATCATCGACATAGATTTGAACAATCATAAGGTGGTTACCTTCCTTCTTACGAAAGAAGGTTGGGTTAACCGAACCTTGTTTGAATTTGGACATCTTTAAAAACTTGGTTAGCGTTTCATACCAGGCCCTCGGTGCTTGTTTCAGTCCATATACCGCTTTGTCCAGAATATAACAGTGATTGGGATATTTTTCATTGACGAATCCAGGAGGTTGCTCCACGTACACCGTTTCTTCAAGTTCTCCATTTAGAAATGCACAGTTTACGTCCATTTGGTAGACCTCAAAGTTCTTGTGTGCAACATAGGCAAGAAATATTCAAATAGATTCCAGCCTAGCCACAGGAGCAAAAGTTTCCTCATAGTCGATTCCTTCCTCCTGGCAGTATCCTTTCACCACTAGTCGAGCTTTGTTCCTTATCACATTGCCTTCCTTGTCCATCTTATTTCAAAAGACCCATTAGAGACCAGCAACCGAGGCATCTTGAGGAGTTGGAATGAGGCGCCAAACTTTATTTCTTTCGAATTCATTAAGTTCGTCTTGCATAGCTTGAACCTAATCGGAGTGATCAAGAGCAGTGTTAACTGTCTTTGGTTCAACTTTTGAGACAAAGGAGTTAAACATACAGAACTCTACTTTTGAAAATAAGGAGGTTTGCTTTGCCTTTAGTTGAGATCGGGTCAAGTCCTTTTCAGAGACATTACCGACAACCTGTGAAACAGGATGATCTCTGGTCCATTTGACAAGAGGAGGGTAATTTGGATCATAGGATGGATCCAATTCAGCATTTACCATCTCTTCTAGTTCAGATTAACTATCATCGTCATAAGACATATCGGCTTTCTCCCCCTCGACCGATGAGCTTTCAAGTTTATCTTGACTTTCCGGAGCTACAGGAGTTTCGGGTGGTGTTGAGCTTTCAGGTACCACAGGACTTTCGGGTGCAGATTGGCTGTCGGGAGTAGCTGAAGAACAGTTCTCCCCCTCAACATGTGAGCCTGGATGTGAAGAAGGTGGATTCTCCCCCTCAACTGAAGCACCATGTTGTGGCGGGTCGTTTGGACTTGATCCTCTTTCATTCATTTGCTTGGCAGCATCTTCGATGAGTTGCTTCAGATGATCTACTTTGTTGTCTGCTGCACTAGCTTCCGAGAGAGTAGCCTTCTTTGGTTCATCGAATAACTCAACGAACTTCTCAAACGGATTTGCAATCGAGGTTGTGACTTGGCCTGTTTGAGAAAAAATTTCTCCAACTTTGTCTTCACAGGCTTTCAGCTTTTTGACATAGCTATCATCAAAAGTCACATAATAAGTTTCTTCTATCTTCCTCGAACACTTGTTTAATACTCAATAGGCTTTCGAAGTAAGAGAATATCCCAGGAAAATCCCTTCATCGGCTTTGACGTCGAACTTGTTACGATGTTCTTTAGAGTTGAAGATGAAACACCGTGAGCCGAATACGTGGAAGAATTTGACATTTGGCTTCCTGTTGTTGATGATCTCATAAGGAGTGAGATTAAAGTGTTTATTGAGATAGGACCTGTTCTGCGTAAAACATGCTGCAACAATAGCATCAGCCCAAAAGTATAAAGGTAAAGAAGCAAAACTGAGCATGGTTCGGGCCGCCTCACACAAAGATCGGTTTCGTCTTTCGAAAATCCCGTTTTGTTGAGGGATGTAGGGAGCTGAGAAGTTGTGAATGGTTCCTTTTTCTGCCAAGAAGTCTTCGAATTCTTTATTTTTGAACTCCAGCCCATTGTCGCTCCTGATGTTGCGAACGACTTTCCTCAGATGCACTTCAACCTGCTTGATAAACATCTTTAGCTTGAGAGTTGCTTCAGATTTGTGCTTCAGAAAGAACACCCATGTAAAACGTGAAAAGTCATCAACAATGACAAGAATATACTTGCTGCCACCGATGCCTACGATAGATGATGGACCACACAAGTCAATGTGAATTAACTCTAGTGGTTCAACAACTTTAGTGTTTACAATCGATGGGTGACTTTGACGACTCTGCTTCCCCATTTCACACGTAGCACATAAATATTCGCGATCGAACTTGAGCAACGGAAGACCTCTAACATGACCTCCTGTGACAAGTTTGTTGATATCCTTGAAGTTGAGATGAGAGAGCCTTCGGTGCCACAGCCAGCTTTCGTCAGATTGTGCTTTGGACAAACGGCAGATAACTGGATTTCCTTTGATAGGTTTGAGATTGAGAGGAAACATTTCGCCTTTGCGCTCCGATTTGAGAATCACTCTTTTTGTTTTTTTCTCTATTATTTCCTAACCCTCATCGTCGAATGAGACCTTGAGAACGGTACCTCCAACGAGCTGAGATACACTGATGAGGTTGTGCTGTAGTCCTTCAACGTATGCAACCTTTCTAATCGTGAAATCTCCATTTGTTATCATTCCATAACCTTTTATCGTGCCGAATGAGTTGTTCCCGAACTTGACATTTCCCGCGTTTGAAAGAGACCAAAATTCCCTCAGCTCTTCCTTCCTTCCTGTCATGTGACGTGAGCAGCCACTATCAATATACCATTCTTCGTCAAACTGCTCGTCACTGATAACCTGCAAAAATTAAGCAGATTTAGGAACCCAAAGTTTCTTGGGTCCACGTGAGCCTTTCACAGGAACAGGAATAGTAAGAGAGATGTCAACAAGATATGTTCTTTTTATTAAAGTTGTTTCATCTTTCTTTTTAATGGTGAAAACTTTAATTTTGTTGGGATTTGTTACAGTCGGTTGGGATTCAGGTTTAGGCATTTGGACTTTGGAATGATTTTGATCAGTCTTGACTGAGGAAACCTTCGATTTTCCTTTCAAATCTGTTGAAGATTTTGGATTTTGAGTATGAACAGAATTGGACTTAGAATGAGGTTGAGAGGAATTCGAAGAATTAGAAGGAGAGAAGTTAGACTGAGAAGTTTTATTGACTTGAGGTCCTGAGTGACACTTTTGTTTTTGGTCATTTGTGGGACCGAATCTCGAACTTTGGTCGCTTTTGCTCTTGGAACCGAACTTATGCTTTCGGTAGCTGGTGTTCTCTGAACCGAAGCTTTCCCTTTGGTTGTTATGATCTTCAGAACTGAACCTTTCCTTTCGGTTATTATTACTTTCTTGCTGCCTAACAGCACTTTTCTCTGACTTTGAATTTCTGTCATGATAAGAGAAATGGGCGTTTTGAGATCGCCAAAAATGTTTTCGTTCAGAGAGATTTTTCTTGTATCTCTGATTCCTTTGCTGCTTCTGATCCTTCACTTGCTTCGGTTGTCGATGGATATTGGCTTTTTGCTTTTGCTTCTTGTCAGTCGGTTCACTTTGAACTGATGATGTTTCGCTTGAAGGAGTGATTTCTTCTGCAGGAACTCCTTTTTCTTCAGGAACTTCTTTTGTACCACTAGTACTTGGCACGTCGAAGTTGTCAGGCTTGTTTAGTGGCTCTAGCACATATTTTCCTTTGGTTTTCCAGGACGTTCGCTCCGACAGACCAACGGTTTCGTCAACATTATCGATAGGGGCGGACCAGAAGGAGTCATCACAACCATCAGCATTATCTTCATTTACAATGGCTGTGAGTTCGGCTGTCTGATGTTCGGTTACTCCTGTGACCTTATACACCTGATTTGGAGTCGTCCTTACCTTTTGGTATACAACAACTTTTTCTTCAAGGATCGGGGACTTTTGTTGGGACTGAAGAGCAAACTCCACATAATTTTCTGAAATAAGATTTTTGTGGTTTTCGGGTTCGCTCTTGACAAACTCAGAACAGTCAACTTCATCCTCTACAGAAATTTCACTCATATCATCATCCTCATTAAGCTCAGATGCATTTTCAACATCAATTTTATTTTCTGAGCTCAAGTTGGCATTCAATGAGTCAAAATTTTGTATGGTTTCGGTTCTTAGTTTCAGTTTATCATTTTCATCCAAAAGATTTTTCAGCATGTCCTTATGGTCCTTGGACTTTATGAAAGATTCGATTTTGTCTAGACCATACATATAAGTCGGATTTACATCCTCAGACGAAACTACACTTTCGCAATTTTATGCTTCAGCGTCAATTTCATCTTCCTTAAACTCAAGGAAGGGCAAAATCATGCGATGAATTTTTTGTCCTATTTCACAGTTAAGATGAAGTTGAGTGATGTTAGAATAAAGACGCTTAGCAATCAAACAAAATACATTTCTTTGTTTCAAAAGTTTTAAATTGTCTCTTTGTAAATAAATGTTTTCGTCTTTGGATTTGATCAACTCCGACTCCTTCAGCTCTGTCCACATCCTCCGTTCCTCACTCTTTGAAGACACCCTGCTTATTTGGTCAGTTAGGTTAGAATTGGTGACCCGTGTTTGAGTTAAACTGCTGTCTAGATGAGAGATTCTTGAATTTACATTTTTTAATTCTTTTTCATATGAATTTTGTGGGACTTTGAATGAGACAAAAATGGATTGTACCTTCTTGATTAATTCATCAAGCTCATTAAACTGCACGCTGAGAGGTTTTGCTGTGAAGCACAAGTCTTCTCGCTCCTTCGTGTCTTCATTCCCACCGTCTGTGGTGTATCCCCTCATTTGAGATACATCCAACACCATCAAACACTTTCCACCGCTTCCTTCACCTTTCGCAACGTAAGCCTTTCCATGAGATGGCTTTCTGACTTCATCATCCTCAGAGTCGGTTGACCAGACCTCCACGCCACCGAACTCATCATCTGCTACCGAACCCTGCACAATTAAAGCATTCATAGAAGGGTTAGCAGTAGTTTTCTTTCTCTTGATCTCTTCCAGCTTTTTCATCAACACAACTTCTTCATCTTTTTCTTCATCCTTTTCTGCCATTTTCTTTAGGACACAGTCTTTTGCATAGTGGTTCTTTCCTCCACAGTAGTAGCAGTTCACACCTGAATCTCCTTCAGCTTTCGGCTCTTTCTTTGGTTCTTCTGCCATCGGTTCCTCCCTCACTTTTTCAGAACTATAGCTTCCCTGCCAATTTCTGTTCTTATTGGTAGGAAACCTTTTCTTAATAAACCTCTTTGGATTTGACACCATCATTGCATAATCTTCAGAGGTAAGGTTATAGTCTTCTAAGTTAAGATCTTCATCTTCTACCACACTTTTGCTTTTAGATAGAAGGGCCAAGGAACCCAAGCTTGAAACCACATTTTTCTCCTGCAAGACAATCTTTTCTTGGGATTTCAAAATCCCTACCAGTTTAGCCAATGAATATGATTTGAATTGCTCATGAGCTTTAACAGTGGACACAAACGCTCTCCACTCAGATCTAAGACCATTCAAAAACGTAACTTTTTGTTCAATCAACTTCCTTTCAATATCGTGTTTAATCATCTTACTGAGAAGATGATTGAAACAATCGAATGTCTGAGTAACAGTTTCCTCGGGATTCTGCTTAAATTCGCCAAACTCAGACAAAAGTAAGGTCTGAATGGAATGCTCCAGATCTTCGTCTGTGGAATATAACTGTCGCAGCCTATCCCATATTTCTTTGGCAGTGCTGCATGAACTTACTAGCATGAAAGTATCCGATTGAAGAGTGAATCTAATTAGTCTCAATGCTTTAATATTGCACTGAAACTTATCCTTTTCGTCTTGAGCAATATCTTTTACGTCCTTCAACAGATCATTATACTCTTTCTGAGTTTTAATGATTTTAGACGTTGCTGAATGAGCGAATGGTCCAGGCACGATTGCTTCCCAAATAACATATCCATTGTCTTCAGATCCAATGACATAATCTTCAAAGTGATGTGCCCAGACTTCATAATCCTGGGTGTAAAGGATGGGAATCTTCATCGTTGATCCAATGCTATTTGAGATGTTTATTGGATTTGATTGTGACTCGTCAATGCTTGATCGTATAGCCTGTTTGAAAGACCAGACTTGTAATATATAAGATTAGGGCAAAACAAATAAATGCTGAGTTACGTCAATTATGGGATGACGGCTCAATAAATATTAGTTAATGCGGAATAACCCTAGTCGCAACCTTTTTCACAGAAAAGATGTGTATGAATTACACAGCCTCCTGCTCTGATACCAAATGATAAGTTATTAATTAACTTGATGATCGATTAGATCTTCTTAACAGGTAATGCGATGAAGTAAAAACAGTAAATAACACAAGTATAGATCAAGATGTGTCGAATGATTAGATCAAATAATCCTCAGCAGAGCTCGAATAAGAGCTTCCACTGTAGAGGATTCTAGGGTTACAAGAACGATAACAATAAACTTGCCGAATAATAACTCTCTGATCGTTCTATTCTATCGTTACCTTCTAGGAGCATGCAAGCACCTATATATAAACTAAACCCTACTAAACTCACGGATGGACAGGCCCATACCGGAGATACATAATGGACTAGCTAACGAGCCCAATAGACGCAATACATAACACAAAACACGACCCAAAACCAATAATTTCCATTATTCCTACTTCGCAAATATCTACCACAATACCACTCACCGAACCACTCGAAATAGTCACTACCAAATCAGTTTCTGAGAAGGTACCTATTTCTGATACGGTTGTCAACGTATCTGATACGGGGGCACCTATCATGAGTGTTGAAACAACATTACCAATCAACTTACCAATTTCTTTACCACTTGTTTCATTTCCATCTACAACTCTATCCACAACTTCATCAATTTTTGATCATCCACTTCAAAATCCATTTGCAACCCTTTTTCCCTCACAATCACCAGAAACTCCTCAACCTTCGCAACCTTTATCTGATAATGAAGCTGAAGGAGGAGCCTTTGGAGTTTTAATTGAAGACATTCATTTTGATTCAGAGGAGGAGGATATTCCTGATCATGTGCTTATGATAGGAAAGCAATTTAAAATCCTGAATCATAAGGTGAATGCTATTATTCAGTCGCAAGCTGATTCTGGCAGGATGTCTTCTATCTCAGCAATGGAGGTTGATATAATGCTCAAGGGTGATGAGAAGCGTATAATGGAGAAGGTTGATCAGTCTGATAAAAATAATGAGCTTCGCATTAAAGCTCAAGGGAGTAATTTTTCTTCAGTGGTCCAGGACTTGAAAACAGTTGCAAAAGCACATCATGTTCTTTTTGTACAGGATGTGAAGAAAGTTCGGGAGGATGTCAACTTTAAGCTTCAAGAGTTGAAAACCGAACTTGCGAAGGAGCTCAGGGATATTAATTCTCAAAATGTTGAAGTTCAAAAGAAGATTGATGAGGTTTCTTCAAAAGTGCAAAAGGTTGTGGATGTTCCTATCCTTGAAGCTAATCACAATGAAACCTAGGAGAAGTTTGATCAGCTGATCAAATTGGTGACTGAGCTCAAAATGGTGGTTTCGCAATCTTCATCTACACAAATTCTCACTCCTGGGTTCTTGTCTCTAAAGGTTAATACTTTAGAACAAGCAATTCAGAAAGCTCTTGCACCAATCGCAAATTTTACTTCTTTACTACCAAAAAGTGCCCCACCTGCTTTCACAAGGGTGCAAGGGGGAGAGAAGAATTTAAGTAAAGAGGAGGATCCGAAGACAGTGGGAAAAGTTATATCTACCCAGATTACATCTACTCTTCCAATACTTACGAAGCCAATTTCCTCAACTACAATAACCACAAGACCGATTGCCAAAGGAATTTCTATTGGGGAAAAAGAAGGAGGTTCGAGTTCAAAACCTCAAACAGATGTAGTGGGAAAAGGAAAAGGGATATTGTACGAAAAATCGAAGGAGGAGAAGAAAGCTGAGACTGAAGCAGAGTTGGAGAGGATGAGGCAAGTACAAAGCATCATGAGGCAAAGGGCAAGTGATCCTCCCACGATGAACAAAGGAGATCCTGCGACGTTGTACTCTTACGAAACCATAGAGTCAAAAGTTGTGGGGAGGGAAATGTATGAATTCGAGAAGAAGCCAAAGAGAAGTTATGATATTGCGAATTCAGACAATTGTCAGCTAGATTTTCCAATCAATGAAATGCTCTTCATTACTGTTCAGTACAAGATTAGCGAGAAGTTTGATAATCCTGATGATTATATACACATGAAAATCAGATTTCATGCTGTATTGGGAAAGAATCCGGATGAAGTTTGGTCTTTAATGAGGATCAAAAAGGTGTTAATAATCAAGAAAGATACAATGTTTGAAAACATGCTTCAAAATTTCCGTTATTTTGTTATTAGAGCAGACAACAAGCAGTATGACTTCACTGTTGCTGATTTTCCTCTGATGAACTGCAACGATTTGATTCAAGTGGCTCTGATTTTGAAGCATATGGAAGAGAATAAGCTCAAAGGCTCTGAGACTGAAGTGTTCAAGATAGGCTTCACACATGTTAAGACTTACATCGACAATTACTTCGATTGTTTGGCTCTTACTGATGAAGAATTGGCGACTGTAGTGGGAAGAGAAGTGAACGTTCCTTGGGAAGAAACCTTATCCCAGTCAGCATTATCGAAATATGTTGTTGGGGAAATATGCCTGAAACCTTTCGGCATGGTGTTTTCAGGAAGAGATACGAAGGGGAAGCCTAAGAAATTCTTGTTTAAAGTCTCAGAGATGGAAAGATATACTTCTTCGCAATATATGCACTTTATTGTTCGTATGAACAATTACAAGAAGAACAATGAAGGAGACAAGAAGAATCTCAAGAAGGTGATTTCCTATTATGGAGAAGTGCGAAAGACAATTCACTCTACTGTTCAAAAGCTTATGGACTGAATAGCTTTGACTGTTTACAAAGGGGGAGATTGTAGAAGTAAAATTGTAAAAGTCGAATATTGTGTTTGTATAGTTTCGCATCTTTATGTTATTTTACTAAGTCATATTTGTGCGAAGTGTAATGTTTAGACTTAGTGTATTTTTTGTACACTCATGTTCCCTATAAATAGGGACTGAGGATAGAAGTAGAGAACAACTTTTCTGAAACGCAAATATCCTTTCTGCTTATTCTGTAATCAGTCTTCATCAATATAAGATCTGATTAATATTTACTCTTCGTGTTCTAACTGTTCAATCACTCAAATCATATTTTGCTTTCGTAAATCTTGATAACAATTCTCTTCAGTTTGCTGAAGGAGTTGGATGAGGTTTTGTGTAAAAAAATATATATTTGATAGACAGGTACTTTTTGGCATGTTTTGCTTATAGGTGGAAGGGATCCATATATTACTAATACTTAATGAAAAAATAGTTGAGTTTTAAGAAAATAAAATAGATTTTGATTAATCTTAAGTACTCTCTTCACTTGCAAATAAAAAACAATAAAAATAGATAAGAACATTTGAGTTGCTTATTATAGCAACTTACTTTAATATGAGTTGTTTACTATATCAATATTCTCAAAATTTGGCTTGTCAATTATATATATATATATATATATATATATATATATATATATATATATATATATATCAATGTACTTTCATTTAAATGGACATTTTTTTACGTAAAAGTGGTCTAATATGGAGAAGTTTTGCTATGAGAATGTTATAATAAACCCGTCAAATTTATAATTTTTTTTATAGTTAGATTAGAACAAAAATATGTTTCAGTTGATTGTTTAGCTTTTATTGTCAAAATAGTTAGTTTTGATTGTTAAAAGGATTATTTTTCGCTATGAAAAATGTCATTTTTTTGTTGAAAAAAAGTCATTTCTGGTTGCCGAAGTGGTAGATTTTAAGAAAATAATGTAGATTTTGTCAAAAGGTTAATTTTTTTGTAAATAATTTAGAAAAAATGTTCCAATTAACCGTTTAGTTTTTGTTGTCTAAATGGTTAGTTTTTGCTGTAAAAAATTTCATTTTTTTTGTTGTCGGACATGTCAAACCCTTTTGTGCTCCCGTTGAGGTCTGATTCATAAATGCACATAGCATCAAATTGCTTCAACTCAAAACACTTTGTTGCTGATCAAACTAAAAAAAGGTGCAATCAGGAGCTCAATAGCAAAGTTACCTCAGAACCCAAGCAAGCTATACTAAGAGACTCCAATGAGGTGGAGCTTTGAAGGCATTGACTTAGCCAATGCTCGCTTGGCTCTTCCACTTTACTCTCTCTTCATTTCCCACTTTGAATATGACATGGCGGGAAATTATTATTTTTTGTGTGGCTAAGTTCATGCATCGAAAACCATGATGATTGGATGGATACCCGAGAAAAAGGCATGGTGTGGTGTAAGGAGCTAATTTATGTGGGGTAGGTATGTGAGGGTAGCATAAACAACCAAAGACACGAAGATGAGTAAATACGGGAGGTTTGTTGAAAATGTTTGGTGTATGGGATTTCGTTTTTGATTGATGTGGAACAAGTGATGTTGAGGAGTGGAGTGTCCATGTTAAGAGCTTCCACCCAAAATGTAGGTGGGATATGGGCTTGAAAAAGTAACGTGAGAAATATGTTATTGATGGTTCGTATCATGCGTTCCGACATTCCATTTTGTTGGGAAGTTCGAAGACAAGAGAAACGAAATGTGATCCTGTTTTGGTCAAAGAAGTTATAGAACATACTGTTATCAAATTCACCGCCATGATCACATTGGAAATTTTGAAGTTTAGTTTGAAATTGTTTTTGACAACAATATTAAAATGTAAGAAAATGCTAAATACATCAATTTTTTTGCAACAGATATACCCAAAGAAAATGCAAGTAATGGTCCAAAAACAAGACATAGTATTGAATATCACTTGTGCTAAGAATTGGTGATTGTCATAGATCTAAATGAACAATTTTAAAAGGTTTAGAAAATTTATAAATAGTACTAGAGAAAGGTAATCGATTGTGTTTGCCATGTTGACAAGCTTGACAATTAACTGCACCAACATTTTTATTACATAGAATAGAATGACTAGAAATTAATTTATTGAAGACATGAGCGCCAGGATGACCGAGACGTTGGTGCGATAATGAAATACTGGAAAGAAGAACAATGGAAGTCTAAAGAGATGGATAAGCAGGGTAAAGATCATCCGAATTGTCACACCTAAGCAGGACCTGGAGTGTGTCCAAATCCTTCACAGTAAAACCATAAGCATCAAATTCAATGGAAACAAGATTATCAATTGTAAAGAGACGTACACAAATAAGATTTTTAATGATGTTGGGTGTAACAAGAACATTATGAAGATGTAAGGGTCAGTGAGGGGAATTGATTTTGGAATAACCAGTGTTTGTGATGTGTATGGATTAACCATTGCAAAAAAAATGAATTTTTCATGAATCTTATTTTGAACAGAAAATAGGTTACCTGTGTTGGATGCAAGGTGATAGGTTGCCCCTATATCCATGTACCATGATTTAGGGACATAGTGTTGTAAGCTTAAGCAAGCTCAGTTGCTTGATCTGGGGCCATAGGAGGTAACCATTCTTGAGGAGTGACAAGACCCAATATGTTGGTGGATGTGTGATATGTAGCAACATGCGAAGATGTGGGCTGATGAGTTGATTGTTGCACTTGTGGAGGTCCAAGAAGCCTAGGTGAAGGCTATTGGGTTGGTTGCCTTCACTGTAGAGATGGGGTTGGTCCAACAGGCCTGTTTGGGGTCCATGGTGCTGAGTATATCTAAGGAAAAGGAGCCCACGGTGGTGAATAAGGCCAAGTCATCGTTTATCACAAATCCTGCCCCTACGATTTGAGCGACCACCACAACTGTGACGACCTCCATGAGAAGAATTTGTGTTGCTAGAGTTCATGCTGTTGCACAGTACCATGAGTGATGAAGAATGGTATGAGTAAGCCAGATGTTAAGGGTGTTGGCAGTTAAGGCACTGCTCCTCAGCAATGAATTTTGATCGAGCTTGAAGGAATGCTGGTAATGGGTCTTTGTGGCGAAGAATCAGGGCAATATAGTCATATTTTGGTGAGATACCATTGAGTAAGTGAGTGACCAGAGTTCTCTTAGGCACGTGATGAACAATGTTTGCAACGAGATTAGAGATTGTGGTGATTCTCTCATAATAATCGGCAATCGGTTGATCACCAAGATTCATAGGATGTAACTAATTATCAAGTTTAATAGCATGGGTATCTTTATTGTCACGAAACATGCTTCCAAGAAAAATCTAAACCGTGTGTATAGTAGCTCCAGTCTTCAAGATGGTATTAAGAAGAGATTCAGTGAGGTTTATGTAGATCCATGCTTTTACCACATAAACAAGTGCGTACTAGTCTTCATCTTTATCGGATGTGGGTCTGGAGTTTCCTGTAAGATGGTCAAAAAGCCACGATTGTGTGTGACAATTAATTCTCTCCTTACATCATAGTTAAGTTGATTAAGGTCTAGGATTAGAGGCACGAGGGTTTTAATGTTTTTGACTCCAAATGCTTTTTTATTTTGGTGGGTGTAGAACTTCTAAATTCAGACATTATGAAATTGAAGAGAAAACGAGAGAGAGAGAGAGAGAGAGAGAGAGAGAGAGAGAGAGAGAGAGGATAGAGGTCTGACATATTAGGGTTGTCAGCAGAAGAGGAGATTGAGAATTAGGGTAAAAGAAGGATTGAATCTGATACCATATTACAAATGATATTTTACCATAATTGATATGGAATATATATATACATAACACATAATACAGGGGGCTATAATTTCCTAGCATAATGGGCTAAACTAACAAATATATACACGACATATACAAGTACACTAATACCACTAGTACCACAGAGAAACATTGTCAACATTTATGGTCAACTCTTGATTAATACAAGTAGACTAATCTACTAATTTATTTTATAAAAAACCTATATACTTTGATGTCTCTTTTAGTAAACTCATCTTTAGAAGAAAAAAATCAAAGGGCACATACTTGTAGCCGTTGGATGATCCCTAATTATTTCCTTTAATCCAAGAACATCTGAATCTGGTCTCCACTTCATTGCAGCAATGCTGCAATGTTTGGATGAAAATCTTTACGAAAAATGACCGATTCTTAGGCTTGGAAATTTATCCAAACCAAGAGGCTCTTCCAAACTCGACATTTTATGGCCATCTTCACCACCTGTCACAACAAAATATCTAAATTTTTAAGGTTTAAATAATTACTTATCAATGAATAGAAGTTCAAAATTTTCATTGTATCAAGTTATTACTTGTGCCTTTGCTTCCCAATATTCCAAATGGTTAAGGGGACAATAGGAATCATAAAAAAAATCAAAACTATCATCATATTACCACCTTAGGTTAAGTGGGAATTTCAATATCTAATACACATTTGAACCCAAATAGAATTTGAGAACATTGACCTGGATGAAACCCCATTCCTTAGTAGTTTTGTGAAGCTTATTCAATTTATAGCAATGCATGGTCCTTGTTTTGAAAATTCTATAATACAATAAGTAAGATAAGAAATAAGAAAAATCGGGAGGATCGCTCTCCCAATTCGAAGTTTTTTCCTGGAAGTTTCAACCTTGTTGACTATGACAACAGAATGACAATAAAAATAATCCATCATTTAAATGTTATTAATCTGAATCAACCTGAAGAAATGTTAACATTATGAAACCACTCCATGAAAAAGTTGAAGAATCTCATAGCCATAACAACAAACCGTTGGCGTGCAATATTTTTAGGATTTGAGATAAGATGAGTGTATTTTGAGGCATCATCAACCTCACCAATGCAAATCCGAATCTTTTAACCTAAATCAAAATTTAAAAAAATTGAATTCTAATTTAAGTGTATTGTATGTAGAAAAATTGAAATCGTTGGGGGACCTCCCCACATACTTGATGCCTTGCGTCCCCACCTGACTCCAACCAGCGGAACCATCACTGAATTTCTTGTAACCATCATCATTTTGCAATCCATAGAATCTTAGAGAAAGCATAGAATACGGAAGGAAGCGGAGAAGAAACCTAGTAAAAAGAGATAGAATCAATTGATTTTATTTGAAGAAGAAAATAAGGGAAAGTCTTATAGGAGAAGCCAATAAGTTTAGAAGGAATGTATGTGGGGGTGGAGAACAGGGTAGAAACATGTAGAAGGGGTAGTATGGACCTACTGAAATTTGGAGCACAAGTCGATAGGTACTGTTCCAATTAGGTTTGCCTTCTCGGTCTTTAATATACTGAGACCGCTTAATTTCATTTGACAATAACTAGACAGGGACTAAAGTTGCCAATTCGTTGAAATATTGTGGCCAAAGTCTGAACAACACAAAGTGTGATGGAATAATTTAGAAATAGTTTTTAAATTGTTTTATGTCATGTTTTTTATTATGTGCTGAATAATTCAAGCCATGTTGGCTGTTGAAAGTCCGAGTCTTAAGCTAGTAGGGGTAGTTGCAGAAATTTTAGCACTATTTCATGTTTAAATAGATAGCTAGTGGTAACGTTGTATCTATCACTTTTCCTTTTTTGAGTTTAGTAAAAGAAAGGCTCCAGAAAGCTGCAAGCTTTAAGCACTTGTGTGTTCTGTTTTTTCCCTTTTTACCCCTGTTCCTGTTCCTGTTCCATTGTTAATTAGAAAATTGCAAGCTTGTAAAAAGGCCAACAAGTGGTATCAGAGCATACCTGGTACATGCCCAAGTATCAACCTAGAGAAGAAGAGATGGCAGGAAGTGGCAGCAATGGGAATCGTGACAAAGACGGGCAAATCACCCTGCACTACCCGATGTTGACAAGGAGCAATTACAGTGCATGGGAAATCAAAATGAGGGTCTTTATGTTGGCCCAGGGTGTTTGGGATGCAGTAGAACCCAGAACTGCTAACACCCTCATTGAAGCAAAGAAGGACAATATGGCTTTGGCTGCCATTTATCACGGGATACCTGAGGATTTGCTGATGACTTTGGCGGAGAACAAGACTGCTAAAGAAGCTTGGGAAGCCTTAAAAATCATGTTTGTAGGGGCAGATAGAGTGAAGGTTGCAAGGATCCAAACACTCAAAGTTGAATTTGAAGCCATGAGCATGAAAGAAACGGAGAGTGTTGATGATTTCACCGGAAAAGTCATCAACACAGTCAGTACATTAAGAACCTTGGGGGACAAGGTAGAAGAATCTCAAGTTGTGAAGAAACTATTGAGGGCAGTTTCGTCCAAATTTCTTCAGATTGCCTCGACACTCGAGCAATTTGGAGACTTGGAATCGATGTCCGTTGAGGAAGTAATCAGGAGGCTTAAGGCGTATGAAGAACGTATGAAGAGCTCATGTGAAAGCGATGATCGGAAAATCTTGTTGACTAACAAAGAATGGTCCGATAGAAACAAAAAGAAACAAGAGGGTGATCCAAAACAAAAGTCAAGCCGGGGTGGATTCGGAGGTTCACGTGGTGGTCGTGGCAGGGGCAGAGGAAGAAATGGCGGCGGTCGAGGTGGTCATGGCAGAAGTGGGTCATACCACCAGAAAGAGGGAGGTCAAATCGCTTCGAGCAGTCGTGATAAAAGTGAGGTTCAATGTTACAACTGCCAGGAGTTTGGCCATTATGCTGCTGAGTGCAAAAATCCAAGGAAGGAACGAAGCCATGAAAGCAATTTAATCAAAGAGCACCAAGATGACAAACCTGCACTTCTGTTTACAATGTATGAAGATAAAGGAAAGGTGTATCTAAATGAAGAAAATCTAAGTCCCCAGTTACGATCACATGGTAATTCCCTGAATCATTCTCAAACTTGGTATTTAGACACAGGAGCCAGTAATCACATGACGGGTGATAAATCCAAGTTCATGGAGTTAAATGAAACTGTCCAAGGCTTTGTGCAATTCGGGAATGAATCTCGAGTTAGAATCGAAGGAAAAGGCTTTGTTGTTTTCAAGTGCAAAGATGGTGGCCAAAGGAAGAAGAATGAGGTGTACTACATTCCAGACTTGTGTAGTAACATAATCAGCTTGGGATAGTTGGCTGAGGGAGGAGATGAGATAAAAATCAAAGATCCATACTTATGGGTCTATGATTCAAAGGGAAAAATGCTGATGAAGGTTGTGAGGTCACTAAATCGCCTTTACAAAATAGAACTGGAAGAAATTAAAGGGGTGTGCTTAGTTGCACAAACAGATGACCAATCACGGTTATGGCACAGGAGAATGGGTCATATTAATTTCAGTTCGATGAAGAAAATGGTGGAAAAGAAGCTTGTAGAGGGATTGCCACCGGTGAAAATTTAGACACGACCCTATGAGGGATGTCTGATAGGAAAACAAATAAGGAGTCCTTTCCCACATCACAGAAAGTTTAGGGCAAAGAAGAAGCTCGAACTCATTCATGGAGATTTGTGTGGCCCAATTTCACCACCTACACCATCTGGTAACAGGTACATTCTACTAATGGTTGATGATTTTAGCAGGGTAATGTGGGCATATTTGCTAAAAACTAAGGACGAAGCTCTTCAAGTGTTTAAAGATTTCAGAAAGAAAGTTGAAATTGAAACTGAAGAAAAAATCAAAATTCTCAGAACGGATCGTGGTGGAGAGTTCTTATCAAAAGAATTCACAGAGTATTGTAGAAAAACAGGACTTGAAAGGCATTACACAGCTCCATACTCCCCACAACAAAATGGAGTTGTGGAAAGAAGAAACAGAACGGTACTAGAATTGGTAAGGTGCAATTTGAAGTCAATGAAGATGCCAGACACGTTGTGGGGTGAAGCAGTGGCATACTCTGTCTATGTGCTAAACAGAGCTCATTCAAAAGCTCTAAAAGACTCCACACCTTATGAAATGTGGACAAAGAAAAAGCCCCACATTGATCGCCTTAGAGTTTTTGGGTGTGTAGCACATATGAAGGTTGAAAAAGGTCATCTAAAGAAGTTGGATGATAGAAGCATTCGCGTAGTTCATCTCGGTATTGAGAAGGGGTCAAAGGCATACAGGTTACTAGATCCTAGTAATGGGAAAATGTACATTAGCCGTGATGTTGTGTTCGAAGAAGATCGAGTCTGGGAATGGGGTGAGACTGATGCGATTAAGACAATGCCAGGTATAACCTTCACCGTGGATGGAGTAGATTTCAATGACGGGTTCTATGAAGACGATGATGATTGGAACGGTGAAGGTGAATGGGTCCCTGATACTCCCGATCAAATTGGGTCAAATCAACTGGACGAAGACTGGGCCGAAGTAGGTCAGCCCAGTAACCCGCAATCCGACCCGAATACCCCTAATACTCCTACCACTGCAGGTATACCGGTCTCACAAAATTCCCCGAACACCAACGAGAGCTTAAGCGGTGATGAAGCCCACCTCGATACAGATTACTCGCCGATCTGTACGAGAACACAGAAGAAATCCATCTACCCCCTGAAGATTTGTTGTTACTATGTAACAACGAAGAACCAACAACCTATTTCGAAGCCAGTAAGAAGATCGAATGGGTACAAGCAATGAAAGAATTGGGTTCAATCGAGAAGAACAAGACGTGGGAACCTGTTGATGTCCCAAAGAATTGAAATCCCATAGGGTTAAAATGGGTGTTTAAGCTGAAAAAAGATCCAAAAGGGAATATTGTGAAGCACAAAGCTCGGCTTGTGGTGAAGGGGTATGTACAGAAGCATGGAGTCGATTTTGAAGATGTGTTCGCACCTGTGGCAAGGATAGAGACAATTCGTCTCATTCTTGCTTTGGCTGGGTCAACCGGACGTAAGGTGCACCATTTAGATGTCAAATCGGCATTTCTAAATGGCAATGTGGAGGAGGAAGTCTACGTCTCGCAACCTAAAGGATTTCAGAAGAATGGAGAAGCTCAAAAGGTTTTAAAATTGTCGAAAGCCCTGTACGGCCTCAAACAAGCTCATAGAGCTTGGAATGCCTGTCTGGATCAACATCTGAAGGCTCTCGGATTAAAGAGATGTGCCTATGAGTACTCAGTCTAGACAAAGAAGGAAAAGGGGAATGTTCTAATTGTAGGTGTGTATGTAGACGACCTAATAGTGACAGGAAGCTGCTCAAGGAATGTAGAGATGTTCAAACACGACATGAATATCAAGTTTGAGATGAGTGATCTCGGACTGTTGACATACTACCTTGGCATAGAGGTGAAACAGTATAAAGGGGGAATTACACTCAAGCAAGAAGCTTATGCCAAAAACCTGTTATCAAAGACAAAGATGAAGGATTGTAATCCCACAAGAGCCCCAATGAAGCACAAGCTCAAGCTGAGAAAGAATGGAGAAGGAGATTGGGTCAACCCCACTGAGTATCGCATCATTGTTGGAGCATTAAGGTACCTAACTCACACTAGACCAGATATCACCTTTGGAGTGGGAATTGTGAGCCGTTATACGGAGAAGCCAACAAGTCAACATTTACAAGCTGTAAAACATATACTCAGGTATATAAAAGGTATGTTGGACTTTGGCTTAAGGTACACAAAAGGGGAAGAAAATGTAAGTCTCACTGGTTACACAGACAGTGATCTTGCTAATGATCTAGATAATAGACGAAGTACAGGAGGTATGGCATATTATGTGAACAATAGCCTGATCACATGGGCATCTCAGAAGCAAAGGTGTGTAGCCCTTTCATCTTGTGAAGCTGAGTTCATGGTTGCTACTCTAGCAACTTGTCAGCGGATATGGCTAAGAAGACTTCTGAGAGAGATAACAGGTCAAAATGTACCCCCAGTTGAAATAAAAGTGGATAACAGGTCCTCCCTTGACCTGATCAAAAATCCTGTTTTCCATGGAAGGAGTAAGCACATAGATATTCAGTTTCATTTCATCCGAGAATGTGTAGAAAATGGGGAAATTACTGTGAAATTTGTGCCAAGTGAAGAACAGAAAGCAGACATTTTGACAAAGCCACTTGGAAGATTGAAATTCGAAGTGATGCGTGATCTACTTGGAGTAATGAAGGTATGATTTCTGAATTAGGGAGGAGAATGATGGAATAATTCAGAAATAGTTTTTAAATTGTTTTATGTCATGTTTTTATTATGTGCTGAATAATTCAAGCCATGTTGGCTGTTGAAAGTCCGAGTCTTAAGCTAGTAGGCGTAGTTGCAAAAATTTTAGCACTATTTCATGTATAAATAGATAGCTAGTGGTAACGTTGTATCTATCACTTTTCCTTTTTTGAGTTCAGTAAAAGAAAAGCTCCAGAAAGCTGCAAGCTTTAAGCACTTGTGTGTTCTGTTTTTTCCCTTTTTGCCCCTGTTCCTGTTCCATTGTTAATTAGAAAATTGCAGGCTTGTAAAAAGGCCAACAAAGTGTACTATTCATGACTTTTCCACAATTAATATATATATATATATATATATATATATATATATATATATATATATATATATATCCTACCTAATAAACGAAATTAATTTTGCCACTTGTAATCTTTTTATGCATTATGCCACATGTCATTTTGTGGTAAATTTAAATTAAATTATGTTTATGTGTCGTTTTGTGATTTATTTAATTTTATTTAATTTCATCTAATAGTTAAATGTAATAAATGTATAACTAATTCATTATTATAACTTTCCTTATAATTTCTAAATTTGTAAATTGAATCCAATTATTTTAGTTGTTTATTTATTTAAATTATTAGTTTAAATTTAAAAGATAAATAAACACTTTAATTTTAATAATTAAATATTGTTCTTTTTTTCTTATAAATTTATATTTTCTGTATTGTTAGATATTCATGTTTGTATATATTATTTTGGATAAAATCATGTAAATACATGGGTCTCACAGCTAGTATATATATATATATATATATATATATATATATATATATATATATATATATATATATATATATATATATATATATATATATATATATGTCTATCACTATATGACAATTAAAGAAGTAAGTCAACCCTAATGTATTGCTACCAGGTAGATAATATCCTCAATAGTGGATCCGTGTGAATGACTACATTTTCATATGGGGCATTGTCGTGCATAGTGGTCAGTGTCACCACATATGTTATTCTTTCTGATTTTCTTCTATTGGTTTTTGTTTCAATGATAATTGGGCTTTTTCTTCTTCTTCTTATCGGCCAAAGCTTTCTTGTTCTTGAACATATCTTTACCCTTGTAGCCAACATGTAACAACCGAAAGGATTCCATCATTGACCACCACTAGGGGAAATTAGGAAAAATATATGTAATAACTTAATATTGTAATATTTGATTTATGTGAAAATAAGAATTAAATATGCCGTTACATTTATTGTTAAATCGACTGCTAGGGTCGAAAATAAACGTCAAAAAAGTTGTATCGTCTTCAAAGTTGGTTAACGTATTTGAAAAGTACTTATTAACATGATACCAAGGATATAAGATTTGAAAATTTCTGACTTCAAATGAGAGAATTATAGATTTTATAAAAATAAAAATCAACTTCATAATTAAAGTTGATTATGTCAAAACGGTATTTGGAGATTGATTGAGCTCTGACTAAAAGTGCAAAAGGAGATTTTTAGTACTCCTTATGATATAAACTATTGAACAAAGAATGTAAAAAACGGGATCCGTATGAAAGAGATATGATTTTTATAAAATCATTTATTTTTACCCACGTTAGTTACAAAATAAAAGTCAAAACTAGCTAAAACAATGTAAATGAGAGTTGTAGTACTCTTTGAGATCATTATTACATAGATATAAAGAGGGCTTAGATTGGAGCGCGTACGAGAGAGTTATGATTTTTACAAAATCATTTCGTGTGTGCGAGGTGTGAGCCTATCCCCGATGTGACATCCTCATTTTCACGGCCAGAAAAGACGAATCTATGCATATTTTAAAATCAGAGTTTTAATATACAAATGCATAATTTGTCCCATAAATATTCTCGAAGGAATGTTTTTCATTGATTTATTAAAAACTCAAGGTGTCATCGTCGATACAAGAAACATAAGGATAAACGAAGACTTACAACATCTTTTTATACTAATAGTCTACATCTCCTTGAATCTCTTATCATATACATATATCATCATATATGTAATTAAATATGATACAATCAGCTGAGTGGGTTGAGTTGGGAAACCTGGTGAGTAAATAGGGTTTTCAGCCCACAATAATATAATTTATCTTTTTTTTTAATAATTCACACCAAACAATTAACCCAATTACCCATTCTCGTTTCTCTCTGTCACACCCCAAAACCGATGGCGGAAATGTTCCGGGGCGGAGGACGTCATGTATTCTATCACAACCAATGTACATAGTAAGCATAGTAAACACAACCATTACATTACATAGAAGTATTTACATTTGTTTGAAAGTAAAGTTATAGATGATTATAGATATATACATCCAAAATGAACAAAAGTAAAGACGAGACTTCTATACGCTCCATCTTCTCCAAAAGGTCGCGGGGTACCTGTCTAATGTTGACTTGAGAATACAAGCAGTTTTAGAAATATCAGCATAAAGCTGGTGAGTTCATAAGTGATTTGTTTTTGTAAAAGAACGAGTTTCCTTTGGTTGTCTGAAAAAGTTGTTATCCAAGAAAATCCCATATTTTCTTATAAGAAAAGTTTAGTTATCCGTTGATCACACTGCCTGGTTAAGAAAAGTCATGTTATCCCATGAAAAACCCTTATTTTCCTTAAAAGTTGGTTATCGATCCGGAATGAAGTATACAAGTATCTACCATATTTGTAGCGTTAAGGGAAGTATTCTGAAAGCATGGTTATCCTTGTGAAGTACATTAGTTTTAACACGTATATAAAACTAATAAGTAAGTAGAAAAGTTTTCATAATCTAAATTGTGAGTTCCATAACCATACAATAGACTAGATAAGGCTCAGAACGGAGCCAATATCGTTTTATGACTTTTGTCACCCTTGGACCTTTCGGTCCGACTGTAGCTAGCAGCCAGGTGCGGGGTAGTCAATCCCGTATAGATCTATACACTCAAGTCATGTTCTCCCTCTAGGAGATTCTGGTTACAGGGGTAGTCCTACACTCTCGTATCTAGAGGGAGTGTTACCAAGGACGTGTCTCCAATCTTAAGATTAATGAATTTTAAAAGTAGTCCCTCACTCTAGAATCTAGGGGGAGTGTTACCAAGGACATTTTAAAAGTAATAATACGGAAAACTCTGTTTATTAGTCCTTCACTCTCGTATCTAGGGGGAGTGTTACCAAGGATGTGTCTACAGTTCTAAGTTTAATGATATTAGTCCTTCACTCTCGTATCTAGGGGAGTGTTATCAAGGACGTTTCAAAATTACTAAGCTAATGCTTTTAACAGTAATGATGTGGAAAAATCATTTGTGAAATATAAAATATAACATTTTATAATGAGTTTCACAAACAATTTGGAAACTAACTCTGCAAGTTAAACGGTTGGTTAATACGGTTTCCAGTATTAAAAGCATACAGAATATGAAACATTTCAAATGAAATAATAAGTTTGAGTACAAGATTTCCTTGTAGTTTTGCTTGTATTCCCCCTGAAAACATTGAAAAACACGGAAAAAGGTGTAGGGGTATGAACTCACCGGACGAGAAATGTGTCGGTTGGATGCTAAGTGTCAGTTCGGGGCTTGAGTACACATGAGGTTCATATGTAATATGAAGAGATACATAATTGTATCTAATTAGACTTTGAACTACTAATTAGATAAGAAAATACACTCCGAGGCACGAAAACACTTCATTTCAAGTGTTAGGAGTGATCCGGGTAGCATCTAAGGGGGTGTATGGCCTAAATATGGAGTTTGCTCTTCAAGAGTAAACTCCTAATGGAGATTACGGTCCTAAGACCATATCTCCATGAGTTTACGGCCGTAAACTCATGGGTGGTGGGTTCTTGGTTGCTAAATGGTCTTACAACACCTGTGGGATGATGATAGGCTCAGTTTTAAGGCATTAGAAGGAATCAAACCATCAAAGGGACTATTGCAAGGAGTTTACGGATGTAAACTAGGAGTTTATGGCCGTAAAATCTCATGTACTCTTTCCTTATGTGTTTTGGTGTCCCTAGGTTAAGCACAAGTGCTTCTAGTCCAAAGTACATGCCATGGAAGGAAGTTAGGGCACCATTTGACCACCCTATAGGAGTTTACGGCCCATAAACCATTCCTTGGGGGGTTTACGGACGTAATCTCCTAAGGGGATGGTTTCCTTCATGTTTAAGATCCCTAACACAAAGGTGGATGGTTCTAGACATTATTCCAAGGCTTAGGAGGTGTTTAAGGGGCATCTTAACACCTTAAAAGGTGTTTGCAGCCCTTGAATGGGTGTTTACGGTCCAAGCATGTTCTTGGGATGTAAACTCATGTTTACCCCTCAAATGTTAAGGTTTTGGTGTTCTACGTCCAATCTTATAAGCCCCTAAGTCATATCTAAGCTCCAGAAGTGCTTTGGAAGTGTTTTGGGGCTCCAAAACCCCATTTATGTGTGTTTGCGGTTTGGGATAGTTCCTGGGCCGTAAACACATGTTCTTGGTCTATTTTCATGATCTAAACACGAATTTAAAAGCTAAACATGTTATACTATGAGCTAGGATGGATTACATACCAAATTGGAGCTTAAAACGGTGATTTTTGGACCAAAGATTGAGTTTGTAGAGAGAGAGTAGAGAGAGATTGAAAAAGCTTCAAATGAAGCCCACTCAACTTTATATAGGGTTTGAGTTTGAGGCTCGGTGGAAATCTACCCGATACCGACGTTAAACGGGGCTTTTGGTCGTACCCGATTTAGTTGTCGTAACCCGACGTGGTCAAAACTAAAAATTTTCCAATTAAAAATTGGGATGTTTTAACGTGATTCAAATGGGTTTGGACACTCACGAGATTATAATAGAAGTCTCAATTTAATTAATTTAAACCAAAGTTAACGGAATAACTGGAATACAAACGGTTTTACTGACAGAAAGAGGTTACAGTGATGAAACGTTTTCGGATTGTCTCTCTCTCTCTCTCTCTCTCTCTCTCTATCCCATAAGATTTATCTCGAGTGTTCTACCCTAAGGATTACTGACAATTCTACTTACGGGATTAGCATTATCCATACTCTCGGTTTCTCTGATTTCATTAACACCTGCAAATTGGAAGTCTGCTAGTGTTCCACTGGACAGTCTAGAATAGTTTGTGGTCGTCATCAATACTATGCTTGATGACTTATCTCTTTCGGGAATGATCTTCTTGCCCTAACTTTGGCACGATCTCTCACCACTATTCTATCTCTAGTATGGTTTCTCGTCATTATCTCTTTTCTCTCATGGTCTCTCACCAATATCTCTCTTCTTATAGGCCATAACTAATATCTCACCTCTTTTATCTCTTTCTCCCCGTCCTACCCTATACATTATGAGTACGGCAAAAATACATATATGATATTTTAGTAAAATTTATTATCTCATATAACACAGTTGTCAGGAACGCAAATAATAAGCACATACAACATTTAGGTAAATTAAATACTTGATATCTATGTGTAAGCTAGAAGTAACTATGAACTCACCTGACAGAGGTAGGTGACTCAAAGTAAAGATAGCGCTTTGCTTTAACACCCTAGATATCCCCTTGAGGTGACCTTAGTATGATTAATATAGAGTTTTAGTCTAATGATCCTTGTGACTAACTATAGTCTAGATCTTCACTAATCCCAATGTCTACATCAAGATTTTACAAGCAAGGATCATCCAGACAGGACAGTTGGCACGCAGGATCATTTCGGTCTATAGCTTTTCTGAAATCGAACAACCAAGCCAAAATGACAATTCCGGACACTTCTCCCGTAAGTAGATTTGTCAGTATATGACTTGGAATGACTGATTAATCATAGTTATAGGTTCAGAACAACGACCATGACTATAATTATATATTAAGAGAGAGCAAAGTAAGTATTGCTCACTTACAGAGTGCTATAGACGAGAATTGGGATCTAAACAGGTAGAATAGTGACTCAGGACCTTGTAGAATAGTGACTCAGGGCCTTCCTACTCGAAGATTAGAAAAATTTGAACACTTAAGAGTGTCACAGGGCTACACCGCAGGCTAGGACGAAGGAAAAATGGGGCCAAAATCGATAGGAATCTAGAGAAAGAAGTGCGGGTGGTGTGAAAGAAAATGAGGCTAAGAACCTATATTTATAGGCCATATGCGCCTCATGCCCGACGTGCGTGCAACGCACACCTGATATGTTGCTCCTCCCGTTTTCTACCATGTTTCATAAATATGGTGGTCTACACCCATCTTCTAGAAGGTGTGTGTTGTGCAACCCACCTGCGTTTGACGCTTCTCGGACAACTTCATAAAATCGTATCTCGTTTATACGAACTATATTTTATATGTTTTTTCATATCCACGTGTATCTATCGACGAGATCTACAACTTTCATTTAGACTCCGTCGACTAATTTTGACTTTATTTTTAATGCTATATTTTCAACAGACTTAGATTTTTAAAGTCTGTTAAAAATTCATAACTTTCTCATATGATATCCATTCTCAACTGTTTTTATATAGATGGAATCATATGGACGAGATAGTCAACTGTGTTTTAGATTGTTTTTTGTTACAATCAATCGATCTCTACTTTGGTTTCCGAGTAGTATACTGTTGCGCTGAAACTTCGAAGAAGCATAAATTCTTCATACGAAGTCGAATTTTAGCATTCTTTACATGTGTGGAATCCTTGTCACACATATTATAGCTTGTTTAAGATTATTTACCCTAAATAATTGTCTACCAAAAATTCATTATTATGACTTATAGTAACTTATTTGTCTACCCTGAGTTTGCGGGTGTTACAATTATCTTCCCCTTAGGATGATTACATCCTAGAATCATCAACAAAACATGGCTTGTTTACTGACTCCACATGTTATCCTAGTTGGTAATTGTAACTCCTATCTCCTCCGATTGCTAGAATCTTATCTCTAAGAGTCAAATTCCTACACATGAAGGTACCTTCCTTCAAGTTCTAAGGTAGTATTACCACATCTTTGCAGGTCGCTTTCCTAGCTACCGACTACATAGTCTTGACGATTGCAATCTGTCTATCGATCGCATCGATCCTTTACTACTCTAATCTTTGACTAAAGTCGGATACTATGTCGAACATTCCTCGTAGATTAGTCGGACTTGATTTGATATGACCACTAGGGTCGGAACATCAATCATCACCGAAACAAAGGTAATGATGAAAATGAACAAAACAGCTCAACTACCAAAATTTAGCAACCTTGTGACTTTCCTTGATTCAAGTGCGAGTCCTATGCTTCCGGTAGTATAGGCCTCTACTACTTTTCTCACGTACTCATATTTGTCCCAAGTATTGTCTCACAATCCACTAAGTTATGGCAAAAAGGAATTCACACAGAAAACACATAACATAATTTAGGAAATTATATTATTTCTTGAAAACTATAACAACATTTATTTTCGTTTTACATACTCATTAGCCTATATAGGAGGATCCTAATTATTTATCTCCCTCCCTCAAGTACTCTAAACAAGCAGCTCCAAACTCCCGCCCTCTTGTTGCTTCATTAAGTACCATAAAATATGCCCTCCCTATTGCGTTTGGCATGACATTTGGCCTTGCAGTTCCCTCCTTCTTCAGAAAATATTGCTTGAAGTTTCCTTCTTCACCACAATTGAAGCATATTTCCTTCTTGGTTTTTCATTCATCAGCATAGTCAAAAGTTTTTTCTACACTTGTGAAAGGTCACTCCTTCAATGCATTCTCAAAAGTGCTTCTTTTTGCACTTGTCGCTCCACTTCGCCGTGTCACTTCTAGGATTCTGATCTTTACACTTTGAGAACTTACTCTACTTATTGGGTCTTGATGATCCCTCGAACTTCCTCTTCTCTCCAACGTCTACCTTCTCTAGAAAATTCTTTCTAATCTGGGTCTCTACGTTCTTAATTGCTCTGACAGCTTCCTTCAGAGTAGTTTCCATTTTCACCATTAGACCAAAGTATGTTGGTAATTCGTGAGAAAAACTCTCAATCTTGGAGAGTTTAGTGGGCACCAAGTATGGAAATAGCTTCATCTTCTCTGTGAATGCAATGTTGTACTCAGTGACTCTCAAGTTTCCCTTCTTCAAGTTCTAGAACTCTTTGTTCATCTCCAATAGGTCTATTTCTGAGTAGTACTACTTCTTCAAATGCTCCAAAAAATTCTGCCACAACATCTTGATTGCCTCTCCTTTAGGCATCATATCAGCCAATAGCTTCCACCAACTCAACACCCTAGTCTTTAGTTGCTTGACAACGAAGATCGTCTTCTGTCTATCGCTGCAATCGCAACTATCAAACACCATCTCCATCTCAGATATCCAATATATAACCTTTATAGATATTGGGCTTCTTGAAAGACTTGGTGGTTTGGCACTCATGAAGCTCTTATACTTACAACCGTCCTCTCCACCTCCTGCGATTAGGGTGGTTTCTCCTTATTACATGGGGTTCAACACGACTAACAGTTCTACTATAGTTTCCTTCTTCTGATGGCTCCTCTTCAATCTCACAATGTACAACAGGTGCAGTAGGCTCTCTCCCATTCTTGTTGATCAGCTGCCTCATCTCCTCCATTTTCTTGGCTAAGAGAGCCTTAAGCATTTCCATTGTTATAGGTTCAACTACTGGCACTGCTTCAGGCGTACGCTCAACTGCTTGAGGCTAAGGCTGATGAATCTTTTTATCGTTTCCTAGTCTACTATGTATCCTCACCATGATGTTCTATACAATGAAGTAGACATTAAGTGTATAGTGACGAGAATATAGATAGGTAAGATAGACGTATGAACCTCTTTATTACTTCAAAAAGTTATATGCTAGTTCTATTACCGTAATTAAACATTTAGAAATATGAACACATAAAATTCCCAGATCCGGTCGGAAATAAACCATAGATCCAAACATCCTAAAGCATCTAAAGGCATCCTATAACATCCTAAGGCACGTCATAGTTATAACATGTATAAATCATTTAGCACACAAAATGAAATTAGGCATCTGTCTTAAAGTAAGCTAGTGCTCGTGTCTATTCAAGTGTACTACCTAAAATATACTAGACACTCATCTCACGATCATTGCTTAGCATTCTAAGTTTAAGTCTAGAAACAAATCCTTACTTCTAATTCGCTTAAAATAATGCTCTGATAACAACTGTGACATCCCCACTTTCATGGCCATAAAAGACCAGTTTATGCTTATTTAAAATCAGAGTTTTAATATACAAATGCGGAAATTGTCCCATAAAATATTCCCGAAGGAATGTTTTTCATTGATTTATTAAAAACTTGGGGTGTCAACATCGATACAAGAAACATAAGCATAAGCGAAGACTTACAACATCTCTCTATACTAATGGTCTACATCTTCTTGAATATCTCACCACTATTCTATCTCTGGTATGGTTTGTCACCATTATCTCTTTTCTCTCATGGTCGCTCACCAATATTTCTCCTCTTATAGGCCCTAACTAGTATGTCACCTCTCCGATCTCTTTTTACCCGTCCTACCTAATACATTTATGAGTACAGTAAAAACACATACATATATATATATATATATATATATATATATATATATATATACATATATATATATATATATATATATATATATATATATATACACACACACACACACACGATATGTTAGGAAAAATCATTATCTCATATAACACAGATATCATGAACTCAGATAATATGCACATATGACATTTAGGAAAATTAAATACTTGATATTTGTGTGTAAGCTAAAAGTAACTATGCACTCACCTAACAGAGGTAGCTGACTCAAAGTTTAGATAGCGCTTCGCTTTAACACCCTAGATATCCCCTTAGCGTGACCTAAGTATGATAAATACAAAGTTTTAGTCGAATGATCCTAGTGACTAACTATCGTCTAGATCCTCACTAATCCTAATGTCTACATCAAGATCTAACAAGAAGGGATTAGCCAGGCAAAATAGTTGGGAGGCAGGATCATATCGACATATAGCTTGTCTAAAATCCAACAACCAAGCCAGCGTGACCATTCTAGACACGTCTCCCATAAGTAGATCAATCAGTATATGACTTGGAATTACTGATAAATCTTAATTAGAGGTTCATAACAATGACTATAACTATAATTATAAATTACGAGAGAGCAGAGTAAGTGTAGCTCACTTAGAGAGTACTATAGATGAGAATTGGGATCTAAACGGGCATAATACTAACTCAGGGCCTTCCTATTCGAAGATTACAGAATACTGAACACACAAGAGTATCGCAAGGCTTCGTCGTAGGCTAGAAAAAAGAAAAATTAGAGCCAAAATCGAAGGGAATCTACAGACAGAAGTGTGGGTGGTATGAAAGAGATTGATGCTAAGCACCCCTATTTATAGGCCATATGCGCAACGCACCTAGCGTGCACACTGCACACAAATGAGACGTTGCTCCTCCTATTTTCTGCCACGAGTCATAAATATGGTGGTGCACGCCTCACCTTTTAGAAGGTGCGTGCCGTGCAACCCACCTGCACAATAACATCCGTAAAATTGATGAAAATTTAAAACTTTTTCAAGAATTCAAAAACCATTATTTATTACAAAAGGTTTTCAAAATAGTATAATCATATCAGAGTATCCCATAAATCAAAAACATAAAATGCGAGGAGGTGCACGATCAAGCCTTGGCATTCCCGCGATCATCCGTAGTACCTGAAACAAAATCTAAAACTGTAAGCCCGAAGCTTAGTGAGTTCCCCCAAAATACCAACGCCATACGAATCATAACCATATCATAGCAAAGAAACAACATGCATATGGAGTCTACAATATGACTGAACCGCCCTCACCAGGCCTACAATCTATCTGGCCCACTCTTAGAACCTTCAGCATGTCTGGTCTGCTCACCCGGGCCTTCAGCCTATCTGGACCGTTCTTTCGGCCTTCGGCCTAACTAATATGCCCAAATAGGTCTGCAGTCTATCCGGTCCACCCTGGGTTTGTTGGCCTTCCACACAAACTAGCTCCTCAACCCAACCCTGCGTATATAATCAACACATAAATATGATAAGCTAGCTAGCATGTACAAACAGTTAGACTAATCTAACATATCACTAAATCATAGCCTCATCCTATATACCAGGATACCGACCTAACCGGTTACTAACATATCATCATCTTATATACCGAGATACTGAGCTAACAGGTCACTAAGCATATCATCATGAAATAACTAGGATAACAATCCAATAAGAGCCGACATTGGTACCTTCGACCCTGTTAGTGTAGTTAGGACAACTCACATCGCAAGTAGTGCCGAAATCAAAAAGCTATATCTCCAACTCTAAGCTCTAAACTCAACTGCCAGTAACCATCGCATACCGATTCCATTAAAATCCCAAATTACCAAAATACCCTTAGAAGTCAAACGTGGTCAACCCTTGGTCGAAGTCAAAGCCAACAGTCAAGGTCAACAGTCCATATTGACCTAACTCGTCGAGTTCATCCACTAACTCGTCAAGATCCTCCAGAACTCAGAAACCGAAAACTAGGTCCAACTTGCTGAGTTACCTAAGTAACTCGTCGAGTTCCTTTAAAACTTCAAAATCAAAAACTCTAGTCGACTCTCTTAGTTACCTGAGTAACTCGTTGAGTTCTTCAGTGTATAGAAGATGGGTAAACCCTAACCAGCTCGACGATTTGGCTATGCAACTCGTCAATTTCCTTCCGCCTATTTCTCACTCAAACGCTTTTAACTGAAACCAAGGCTCCAAACTGTAGATCTATCATCCTAGGGTGTAGTTATCACGTAAAGTTGCTAACTTTACGTGCATGCAAGGCTTTAAGAAGCTAAAACAATCAAAATTAGCCTTAGGAAGAGGTTTAGGGCATGGAGAAGGGCTAGAGCTAGATAAAGTTAACTACTTTATGTTCATGAGGGCCTAGAGGAGTCCAGATCTGAGACCATGTTCTCATGACAAGCTTAAACCAGATAATGACCTCATTTTGCACCAAAATCCCCATATACTTGTATAAGAGATCTAAGTAATGCAAAGCCAAGGCAAAGACTTTTTACCTCCAAATGGATGCAAACAAGATGTAGATGCTGGATCTACAAGATTCTTCCCGTTCCAAGCCTCTAAATCTTCAAGCCTCTTCAAGAAATGCACCCAGCACACACTTTTAGCCTCACAGACACTCAAAATATGGTTATCTTGAATAGGGTTTACTCTCTGGAAGTGAAAGTGGCAAGGGTGGCTAGGGGAAAGGACTTAAGGTCATTGAAATAGGGTGCAAACCTTAAAAATCAAGGTTTTCATGCACAACCTCTACTCATCGAGTTGGGTCCTCCAAGTTGTCGACTATATTCTAGAATCCACGCGGCTTCATCAGTTTCTACCCGACAAGTTGGGGGCAACCAAGTCATCGAGTAGGTCTATGATTAAATATATAAAAGCTTTAAAATTTATATCTGGGAGTCAGGATGTTACAATTCCCCCCCCCCCCTTTTAACTAGACTTCTCCTCGAAGTCTTCTGCGGTAAACAACTCCGGGTAATGCTACCACATCTCAGCCTCCAGCTCCTAAGTCCACTCAGATCCCCGCTGGTGCTCCCATTGTACCTTTACCAAAGGTACCTCCTTGTTCCGTAGAACCTTGACTTTCCTCTCCCGAACTGCCACAGGCCTCTCCGCATAATTCAGGCGCTTATCGATTTAAATATCATCTAATGACACTACTGCCTACTCATCGAGTTTGCACTTCTGTAACTAGGAGACATGAAAAGTGCTATGAATTTGATTGAGCTCCTCCAGGAGATCCAGTCTATATGCCACCGTGCTAACCCTAGGATTAACCCGAAAGGGTCAAATGTATCGGGGACCCACTTTCCCCTCTTCATAAAGTGGATTACAACCTTCTAGGGTGAGACCTTCAGCAATACCATGTCGCCGACCTGGAACTCCAACTCGGATCGGCCTCGGTCGGCGTAACTCTTCTGCCGACTCTGAGTAGTCTATATCCGCTTCCTAGTCTATTGAATCTTCTTGGTAGTTTGTAGAACTACCTTGGTCTGTCCCATCACCCTGTGGCCGACTTCACCCCAACAAACAGGGGTGTGACATCTCCGTCCATACAACAGCTCAAATGGTGGAGCACCAACACTAGAATGAAAGTTGTTATTATAAGAGAACTCTACAAGTGGTAGGTGGGAATCCCAGCTCCTACCGAAGTCAATGATGCAGGCCTTCAGCATATCCTCGAGGGTCTGTATGGTTCGCTCACTCTGGCCATCTGTGTGTAGATGATATGATGTATTGTAATGCAGTCACATGTCCAACTACTCATGGAATTTCGGCTAGAAACGGGAGGTGAACCGAACATCATGGTTTGAGACGATAGGGACCGGAACCCCATGGTGAGCAAGGATCTCGCAGATATAAATGTTTTCTAGCTTCTCGGCCGATGAGCTCTCCTGAATGGGCAGAAAATGGGCACTCTTGTTCAATCGATCCACGATGACCCAAATAGCGTCGAAACCTGTTGACGCCTTCGGCAGCTTGGTGATAAAATCCATCGTGATCTGCTCCCATTTCCACATGGAAATATCCAGAGGATGCAACTTACCATGCTGCCTATGATGCTCGGTCTTGACGATCTTGCAGGTCAAGCACCTCTCGACGTACCAAGCGATCTCTAGCTTTATGCACAGCCACCAGTAACTCAGTCTCAGATCCTAGTACATCTTGGCCAGGTGAATAGAGAAACGAGACTTATGAGCCTCCTCCAGAACTATCTGTCTGACCCCACCAGATATCGGAACGCATACCCGACTGCAACGGGTCAATAATCCCCGACTATCCCACACGAATCTTGTGATCTCGCCTCTAATCCTCTCTAACTACCAGCTCTCCTGTCGTACACCCTTAGCTTAGGCCTCCCTAATCAATCCCACCACTAGAGTATTCAAAAATATCCTCAGACATGTCGCTGGTACAGAAGATCCTGCTGACTTGCGGCTCAGGGCATCCGCAACCATATTCGCTTTACCCAGATGGTAAAGGATCTCAACGTCATAGTCCTTTACTACATCCAACCACCTGCACTGTCTCGTGTTTAGGTTCGACTGATCCATCATGTGTCTCAAACTATTGTGGTTTGTGTATATGGTACAACGGACCCCATAGAGATAATGTCTCTAAATCTTGAGAGCGAATACCACCACTCCCAGATCCAGATCATGTGTGGGATATCTCGACTCATGCGGCTTCAGCTATCGCGAAGCATATGCTATCACCGATCCTCTTTTCATAAAGACTACTCCCAATATGGTGATCGATGCATCACAGAACACTACGAAATCCTCAAATCCCTCAGGGAGTGTCAAAACTGGCGCCTCGTACAGTCGCTGTCGCAGAGTCTCAAATACAGTCTTCTACGCAGGGCCCCATCAAAAATCCACCTCCTTCCTTGTCAAATGAGTGAGTGGTGCTGCAATCTTGGAGAAATGATGTATGAATCTCCGGTAGTACTCTGCCAATCCCAAGAAACTCCTGATATCCGAGGGAGATTTCAGAACCTCCCACTGAATAACTGCCTCGATCTTGGCTGGATCGACCAAAATCCACTCCTTGTTAACGAGATGTCCAAGGAACTGAACCTCTCGAAACTAAAACTCACATTTTGAGAACTTATCATTTAGCCGCTTTCGTCTCAAAACTCCCAATAGCTCACACAGATGCTCCTCATGCTCCTCGCTAGTCTTGGAGTACACTAAGATGTCATCTATAAGCACAATAACTGAGCGATCGAGCATCGGTCTGCATACCCGATTAATCTTGTCCATAAATACTTTCGGCATGTTGGTGAGCCCAAACGTGATCACCAAAAACTCGTAATGTCCATAACGAGTCCGGAACGCGGTGTTCTCCACGTCCTCCTCCCTAACCCTGACCTAATGGTAGTCGGGCCTCAGGTCTATCTTGGAGAACCAAGATGCTACCTGGAACTAATCGAATAGATCATCTATCCTCAAGAGTGGATAACGGTTCTTCACCATTAACTTGTTCAACTCCCAATAGTCAATGCACATTTGGTGTGAAGGATCCTTCTTCCTAATGAAGAGAATCGGTGCTCCCCATGGAGAACTGCTCATTCGGATGAACTGCTTGCCCAACAGTTCCTGTAACTAAGATGACAGCTCCTACATCTCGGGTGGTGCCAATCGGTATGGTGCCTTGCCGATAGGGGCCACACCTGGCACTAGATCGATCCTGAACTCGACCTGCCTCTTAGGAGGTACTCTAGGTAACTCTCTAAAAACACGTCCGAAAACTCTCTAACCACTGAAACCTCAGAAACCGATACCTAATCCCTGGCCCGCGTACCTGTGACATACGCAAAATAACCCTTGTTGAATATACTGCCAAGCCCTGGTGGCTGAGCAAAAAATCTCGACCAAACCTGGTGCCCTCGCTGTAGATAACCTATTCTCTCCCACTTACGGTTCCAACTACCAGCTGCTGACCCTCGCAATTGATCATGACACCGAAATGACTTAGCCAATCCGTACCCACTATCACACATACATTCCCCATGGGGATCAGAATCAATTCTATCGGGAAGGATACCTTGAAGATCTCCAGAACACAACCCCGGTAGACTGAAGAAGCAGAAATCCCATGTTCATTGGCGATAGAGACTCGCAATGAACACTCAAGCTCTCCTATAGGAAAACCGAACTCCCTACTGAACGATCGAGAAACAAATGACTGACTCGCTTCAGAGTCAAATAATACCAATACAGGTAAGGAGTTCACTAAAAACGTATCTAAAATAGGTACAACACATAAGCATAAAATAGATACAATCAATATGATAAAAGTTGGAAACATACCATCCACCACATCCGATGTTGTCCTAGTCTCCTCAGCTGTAAGCTGAAAGGAACGTCCCCGAGCCTTCAGAGGGTCTGCTCTAACCTGACCCCCATAAGTAATCCTCAGTGTAGCCGGTGTTGGAGCCTGCGCCTGCCAGGTAGTGAGCAATTGACAGTTGGTCTTCACATGACCAACCTGATCGCAGTGGTAGCAAATCCTCATATCCTGAACCGGGGTTGGCTGGCGGCAATCCTTTGCAAAGTGCCCCTCCTTACAGCATTTGATGAGATTAAAACTTAATCTTGAAGATCGATTAGATCTTAAACAGGTAAATAAATATTAAACAGCAAGAATGAACGCAAAATAAAGAACAACTCAAGGATGAATCAAACGAGTCGAATGATTATAAATAAACCCTCAGAAGAGCTCGATTAAGAACATCAACTATAGAGGGTTGGAGGTTTACAAGAACGATAAAGAAATCTGTAATACTATCGTAATTCTCTAAAGCGTTAACCTAATATGCATGCAAGCATATTCTTATATAGTAACCTTACAAACTCACGGTTGGACAGGCCCAAAACCGGAGTACAAAATAAATGGACTAACAGCCGAGCCCAATGACGCAATCTTCAAACAAATCTTCAACCCAACAATCTCCCCCTTTGCGTCAATTGGAGCGAGATCTTCACTTGTTACTTGGGCCAGCAGCGGCAGCAGGTACCTTCTTCTTCACGGTCTGAAACAGACGAGAGATCAGAGCAAGTATCGTTTGCCTGAATCTGATGTACCATTGGATCATTTCGTTGAAGTACTTGACATCGTCTGCTGCATTCTCTTTACACCTTCGGATGATTGACAGCACGTGCTCTAGACAAGCAGTGGTGTAAAGATGTTTGTCAGCTAAAGCAAATAGACATTTCTGTCCTTCTGCTCTAGTGAACATGACCGAATTGCGTCTCGGGTCGATCTTGCCCATCTTCATTTGATTGAGATCACTGGCCGATCCCACAGGAGCTATCTTCAGTTTCTTCTTGAAGACTGTGGCTACCTCCTGATCCATTAGGGCTACCTCCATGATGTAACAGACTAACATCCTTTTGAGATGGTCTATAATTGGACCATATTTGGCTTCATTCATCAAAAGGATGTTATGCAAAACAATCCAATCATGAGGATTTAGGTTCGGTAGATCTGCCAAAGATATAAGATGTTCAGTTCTTGCAGACCCTCGAATCACCTTGAACCGAACATTGATGAATCTTCCTTCGGTATAAGGCTTCAAAACCCGAACATTCACTATCTTCTGAGCGCTCCATGTTTGATACTGAGGACGAGCAGCCTTCAGATAGAATTCGATCAGCTCCCTATCAACCTCAGGGTTCGGATGAGGGACTTCAAAAATGTTGGAGAAGGCGTGGAAGATAAACGCCTTTCGAGTCAACGGCATGTCGAACTGCGAATCGACAGAATTATAGCAGTCGAAGGAGATCACCGGCTCGAGCCATAGGATGCTAGGAGTATCTATGGCCTCCTTTATCATTCTCTCCCGAGTCCAGGCAGGGAAGAGAGTCTTCCTGCTCTCGAGGAGATCGTGGGCTTCTTTCTTCTTCCGTTCGGCTTCTTCAGCCTCTCGCGCCACACGAATATAGTCATCATCATCATTGCGACTGTTTTTACGTTTCAACATGTCCGCAATGGTTTCCTTATCTTCATCTTCATCTTCTTCCTCAGCTATGTTCTTTCCTTTATCCTTCACACCCGAACCCGAAGCTTGACTAGTAGGAGGTGGTTCGGTTGTCTGAGTAGCTTTGGAGGTTTCCGGAATGACAGATGCGTGACAGTTAAGGCATGCGATGATCACGTAGGAGAGAGAGTGTCAGATTCCTAGGATTACGCCGCCCAGCAAGCGCTATTTCAGAGCATACCGTTTCAAATCCTCATGCGCCTTTAAGGGCCAGAGAGGTGTCGCTTGAAATGCGCACACGCGTCCATGATGTCAGTAAAAGAATGGGCGTTTCAAATTCACACGCGTTCCCTTTTTACCGTCGTTTGAAATTCAATCCTTTTAACTCCCGCTTGAGTCAGCAACCTTTCATCTTATCTTTTAAATGGCATCTTTTGAATTAAATACCCATGTGGATGATTTTTGACCACAACTTGATAATTAACCACCAAAGCAATAATACAGCCTGTAATAATTAGTAACGGAATTTTGGAAAATCAAAGATTTTCGTGCGAAGAGTGTAAAAAGAAAAGAAATAAAGCAACTCTTTTTAGGAATGACTGTGATGTCAATAATGACACGAAACAAATGATCCCGGGCACGAATCTCTTCCTTCAAGATCAAGAGAGACCTCAAAGTGTTAATGTGGATTCCCGTTGAATGACGATCAAACATTTATTAATAAATGTTGAAAGGCTTCTTTTAATTAGGCTAAGTAAGGGTGGCTTTCGCTTTGATTCAACAATTCTAATCTTGAAATAAGAAAGAAAGTGAACAAAGTACTTGTGAGACCGGTGTAGTCTGTTGAACAAGTAGGTAGGAATTAATTTTAAATTGGCTTGGAAAATATAAAATCTTAGAAAAAAATTAAAAGCTAGATCCCAAGGGAAGAAATGTTATGGTGTTTAACAATTTCATAGGAATCACTCAAAAATAAAAAAAAATTGAGATTTCAGTAAGATACATCCGTCAATTCTTTGGTGAAAACTTGAGCAAATTTATTGTTCACCGTCAATTCAGATTTGGTGTTGAATTTTGGGTTTCACTCAGCTCGTAGTGGCACGAAACTGAGATCATAAACACAGTTGTTGTGTAACCATAAACCTCAGTGGTAATTTCTGAGAGTCTCAAGGGTTACGGTGATGAAACGAATGTAATGGAGAAATGTAATGGAGATGGAGTAAGAATTTAAAGTACCTCTGCTGCGAAAATAAGGACCAAGCAGAAAACTCTTATCTCTTGTGAGAAGAGAGTGAGGTAGCTCACGATTAGAATAAATGTGATAGCCTAATTGGGAAGACAAGGTTTGTTTATACCAAGTCATTAAGGCTATTATTCAGAATCTTATGAGGCTTGGGACACATACAGCAGCATGCTTCTAGGGACACTTAAGTAATCTAACAATTATATCCTCACAAACGAACGAACACACAAACAAAATTAAAAGAGAAAAATATTTTTGGAGTTTTGGAAATAGATAAGAATAAAAAAATAAAATAAAAATAATAAAAAAAATAAGCAAGAAAAAAAATAAGACTTGGAAAGAGTAAGAAAAAAACTTTGGAAAAATTTGAAAAACCGAACCCGAGCGTTCGGTTGGTTTCGGTTGAAGAAAATTTTGAAAAACCGAACCCGAGCGTTCGGTTGCATTCGGTTAAAGAAAATTTTGAAAAACCGAACCCGAGCGTTCGGTTGGTTTCGGTTCAAGAAAATTTTGAAAAACCGAAACCGAGCGTTCGGTTGGTTTCGGTTCAAGAAAATTTTGAAAAACCGAACCCGAGCGTTCGGCTGGTTTCGGTTCGAGAAAATTTTGAAAAACCGAACCCGAACCTTCGGTAGGTTTCGGTTTTGGAAAATTTTAGAAAACCAAGGAGTTTAGACATGGAATTAGAAAATACTATTAACAATAAGATAAACAACTTTGTACAAGAAATATACAACCAAGAAAACTACCTGAGCGAGTCAGATGATTTAACTGAACCTGAACGTTCGGTCAATTTCGCTTCTTACGTTTGAGGTTGAGAGGTAGTTTGAGGTACTGACTCTGATTCCATCATACCTAGCCCTTGCAATATTCTGTTGAATGATGCTTCAGGAAGAGCTTTGGTAAAGACGTCAGCCAGTTGATCAGTGGTTCTTACAAAGTGTACTTCGACGTTTCCATCTTCCACGTGATCTTTGATGAAGTGATACCTCAGTGCTATGTGTTTGGTTTTAGAGTGTTGCACTGGGTTATGATAGATCCTAATTGCACTTTCAGAGTCACAATACAGTGGGATCTTCTTCATATTGAGTCCATAGTCTCGAAGTTGACTCTGGATCCAAATCACTTGAGAGGTGCAGGATGCAGCGGCTATGTATTCCGCTTCGGCAGTAGACAACGACACGCACGTTTGTTTCTTGGATTGCCAGCAAACCAACTTCCCGTCAAGGAATTGACAGCCGACAGTGGTGCTTTTTCTGTCGAGTCCACATCCTCCAAGGTCAGCATCTGAATAGGCTTGAACGAAGAAGCCTGAGTTGGAAGGATACCATAGACCTAAGGAGGCAGTTCGCTTGAGATAACGTAAAATGTTCTTCACTGCAAGCATGTGAGGTTCGTGTGGGTTTGCCTGAAATCTAGCATAGTAACACTCAGAAAACATGATGTCAGGCCTGCTAGCAGTAAGATACATTAATGAGCCTATCATTTGCCGATAGAGCGTGATATCAACAGCCGGTTTGTCTAGAGATGGAGTTAGCTTGGTGTCGAATGCCATTGGGACTTTGACTTTGGAGTCTCCCATCATACCAAACTTTGCTAGGAGAGTCTTCGTGTAAGATTCCTGATTGATAAAGATGCCTTCGGGTCCCTGTCTAATATTTAAACCAAGGAAAAAGTTAATAGGACCCATTGAGCTCATTTCAAATTTAGTCTCCATCAGCTTTCTGAATTCAGCTGTTAGGCTGGGATTCGTTGAGCCAAAGATGATGTCATCGACATAAATATGAACTATCATAAGGTGGTTACCTTCCTTTTTGCGAAAGAAGGTTGGGTCAACCGAACCTTGTTTGAATTTAGACATCTTTAAGAATTTAGTTAGCGTTTCATACCAGGCTCTCGAAGCTTGTTTGAGGCCATACACAACTTTATCCAGAATGTAGTAATGATTTGGATATTTTTCGTTCACGAACCCAGGAGGTTGCTCCACATACACGGTTTCTTCAAGTTCTCCATTAAGAAATGCACACTTGACGTCCATTTGGAAAACTTCAAAGTTTTTGTGGGCAGCGTAAGCAAGAAATATTCTTACAGATTCCAGCCTAGCTACAGGAGCGAAAGTCTCTTCATAATCAATCCCTTCCTCCTGACAATATCCCTTTACTACCAGACGAGCTTTGTTCCTTATCACGTTCCCTTCCTTGTCCATTTTATTCCTAAAGACCCATTTGAGACCAACAACCGAGGCATCTGGAGGAGTTGGAATGAGGCGCCAGACTTTGTTCCTTTCAAATTCGTTCAGTTCGTCTTGCATCGCTTGAACCCAATCGGAGTGATCGAGAGCAATGTTAACTGTCTTCGGTTCAACTTTTGATACGAATGAGTTAAACATACAAAAATCAACTTTGGAAAATAGGGATGTCTGTTTTGCCTTGAGTTGTGATCGAGTCAGGACCTTTTCAGAGACATCACCAACCACTTGAGATATAGGATGATCTCTGGTCCATTTGGTAAGAGGAGGGTAGTTTGGATCAAAGGTGGGGTCCAGTTCAGCGTTGATCATTTCTTCTGGCTCGGATTGGCTTTCGTAGTCGAGCGTCATATCAGCTTGCTCCCCCTTGATAGATGAGCTTTCTGGAATGTTTGGAGAAACTTGAGATCCAGAGGTTTCTTGTGGTGCTTGGTATTCAGGCGTTGATGCACCTTCGGTTGGTGAAGTACTTTCGGTTGGAGAAGTACTTTCGGGAGCAGTTGTAGAGCTTGGCTCCCCCTCAACATATGAGCTTGTCTCCCCTCGAGTGAAGCATCGTTGGATGGAGGTTCATCAGAATTCGATCCTCCTTCATTCATTCTCCTGGCAGCTTCTTCGACAATTTGCTTCATATGGTCTACCTTGTTGTCTGCCGCGCCTGCTTCAGAGAGAGTAGCTTTTTCTGCTTCGTCAAATAGCTCCACAAACTTCTCGAATAGATTAGCGATCGAGACTGTGACCTGGCCAGTTTGAGGAAAGATTTCCCCAGCGGTGTCTTCTTTGGCCTGTATCTTTTTGACATAGCTATCGTCAAAAGTCAAGTAATAGGTCTCTTCGATTTTTCTCGAACGCTTGTTTAGGACTCTGTATGCTTTGGAAGTGAGAGAGTAGCCCAGAAAGATTCCCTCGTCGGCTTTGACATCGAACTTGTTGCGGTGTTCTTTAGAGTTAAAGATGAAACACCGTGAGCCGAACACATGGAAAAATTTCACATTGGGCTTTCTATTGTTGAGAATCTCGTATGGGGTGAGCGTGAATCGCCTGTTGAGATAGGACCTGTTCTGTGTAAAACAAGCAGCAGAAATTGCATCAGCCCAAAAATAAAGAGGTAAGGAAGCGAAACTGAGCATAGTACGGGCAGCTTCACACAAAGATGAAATTTGCTTGATGAATACTTTCAGCTTATGGGTCGCTTCAGATTTGAGCTTTAGAAAGAACACCCATGTAAATCGCGAAAAGTCATCAATAATAACAAGAATATACTTGCTACCACCGATGCTTTCGATAGATGATGGACCACACAAATCAATATGAAGTAATTCGAGTGGTTCAACAACTTTCGTGTTAATTATAGATGGATGACTTTGACGACTCTGCTTCCCCATTTCGCATGCAGCACACAAATGATCTCTGTCGAACTTGAGTAATGGAAGGCCTCGAACATGACCTCCAGTGACAAGTTTGTTGATATCTTTAAAGTTGAGATGAGAGAGTCTTCGGTGCCACAACCAGCTTTCGTCAGATTGGGCTTTTGATAACAAGCATATAGTTGGGTTTCCTTTGATGGGTTTGAGGTTTAGAGGAAACATTTCACCCTTATGTTCAGATTTGAGAATTACTTTCTTCGTCTTCTTCTCAATAATTTCAGAACCTTCATCGTCGAATGAGACTTTGAGACCTGTACCTCCAACAAGCTGAGATTCACTGATGAGGTTGTGTTGTAGTCCTTCCACATAAGCCACCTTCCTTATAGTAAAATAACCATTAGTTATCATTCCGTATCCCTTTATGGTGCCGAAAGAGTTGTTTCCAAACTTGACGTTGCCACCATTTGAAAGACACCTGTATTCCCTGAGCTCTTCTTTCCTCCCTGTCATGTGACGCGAGCAGCCACTATCGATGTACCATTCTTCGTCGAACTGCTCGTCACTTATAACCTGCAAAAATTAAGCAGATTTAGGAACCCAAAGTTTCTTGGGTCCACGTGAGCTTTTCATAGGAACAGGAATAGTAAGAGAGATGTCAACAAGATATGTTCGTTTTATGAGTGTTGTTTCATCTTTCCTTTTAATGGTAAAGACTTTGATTTTATTAGGATTAGGTGCGTTCGGTTTAGACGCTGGTTTGGATGCAAAAACCTTCTGTTTGCCCTTTTGTTCAGCTGACGAATGAGATTTTTGAGAACGAACAGAATGAGCTTTAGAGCAAGATGGAGATGAATTGGAAGAATTAGAAGAATTAGATGAATGAGAAGGAGTGGGCTTAGATTGAGATGACTTCTTGGCTGGAGACTCTAGGTAACCCTTTTTCTTTTGATCATTGGTGGGACTGACCTTAGAGTTTTGATTTCCTTTGATTTCAGAACGAACCTATGCTTTCGGTTGGAGTCGTTCTGTGAACGGAACCTTTGCTTTCGGTTGGAGTCGTCCTCAGAATCGAACCTTTGCTTTCGGTTGGTATTCTTTTCCGAACTGAACCTTGGCTTTCGGTTATTGTGGCTCTCATGCTTTTTGACAGGATTGTTCTCAAACTTCTGATTCTTGTCTTGATGTGAGAAATATGCATTCTGGGATTGCCATAATTGTTTCCTTTCAGAGAGATTCTTCCTGTATCTCTGGTTCCTTTCACGTTTCTTATTCCTCATCTGCTTCGGTTGATGATGGATATTGGCTTTCATTTTCGGTTTCTCCTTGGCTGGTTCACTTTGAACTGTGGGAGTTTCACTTTGAACTGAGGAACTAGAGGGAATGTCTTCTTTTGCCAAACTTCCATTCTCTTGAGGAATGTCTTTCGTACCACTAGTACTTGGCACATCGAAATTATCCGGCTTGTTGAAGGGTTCTGGTATGTATCTACCTTTACTAATCCATGAAGTCCTTTCTGACAAGCCAACCGTTTCATCTGCATTATCGATTGGAGCGGACCAGAAGAACTCATCGCAGCCATCAGCATTGTCTTCGTTTACAATTGCTGTGAGTTCAGCAGTCTGATGTTCGGTTACTCCAGTGACTTTGTACACTTGATTTGGAGTTGTCCTGACCTTTTGATATACAACCGCTTTCTCTGCTAAGATCGGGGACTTTTGTTGGGACAATCGAGCGAACTCCACGGAATTTTCAGAAATTAAATTCTTGTGGTTTTTAGGTTCGCTTTTTACAAATTCTGAGCAGTCAACCGTGTCCTCTACAGAAATTTCACTCATGTTGTCATCCTCATTAAGCTCAGATGCATTTTCAACATCAATTTTGTTTTCTGAGCTCAAGTTGACGTTTAAAGAGTCAAATTTTTGTATGGTTTTGGTTCTCAGTTTATGTCTATCATTTTCATCCAAAAGGTTTTTGAGCATGTCCTTGTGGTCCTTGGATTTAATGAAAGATTTCAATTTTGTCCAGTCCATACATATAGGTCGGATCGATGTCATCAGATGATATCACACTCTTACAATTATAAGCTTACGTATCGATTTCATCCTCCTTAAACTCAAGGAAGGGCAAAATCATGCGATGGATCTTTTGTCCTATTTCACAATCCAAGTGAAGTTGAGTAATATTAGTGTAAAGACGTTTTGCAATCAAACAAAAAACATTACGCTGTTTTAACAACTTTAAATTGTCTCTCTGTAAATAAATGTTTTCGTCTTTTATTTTAACTAATTCAGACTCCTTCAACTCGATCCACATGCGCCGCTCCTCACTCTTCGAAGACACCCTGCTTAATTGATCAGTTAGGTTAGAATTGGTGACTCGAGTTTGAGTTAAACTACTATCTAGATGAGAGATTCGTGTATTAACACTTTTTAGTTCTTTTTCATAGGAGCATTGTGGTACTTTAAATGAAACAAAAACCGATTGTACCTTCTTGATCAGTTCATCGAGCTCGTTGAACTGCACGCTGAGCGGTTTGGCCGTAAAGCACATGTCCTGTTGCTCCTTCGGTTCATTGCTTCCACCATCAGTGTTGTATCCCCTCATCTGAGATACATCGGACACCATGAAGCACCGTCCTCCACTGCTCTCCTCTTTTGCCACACAAGCCTTTCCATGGGAAGGCTTTCTCACTTCATCGTCTTCTGAGTCGGTTGACCAAACTTCTACTCCGCTGAACTCGTGATCAGCAACCGAACCCTGCACAATTAGAGCATTCATGGAAGGGTTAGCGGTAGATTTCTTCTTCCTCATCTCATCAAGCTTTTTCTGCAGCAAAGCTTCCTCATCTTTTTCCTCATCTTTTTCAGCCATCTTTTTGATGACACATTCCTTAGCATAGTGGTTCTTCCCACCACAATAGTAACAGCTTACTCCAGAATCACCATCTGCCTTTGGTTCCTTCTTTGGCTCTTCAACCTTCGGTTCATTGTTAACCTTTTCTGAGTTATAACTCCCCTACCAGTTTTGGTTTTTGTTGCTGGGGAATCTCTTCTTAATGAACCTCTTGGGGTTAGACACCATCATAGCATAATCCTCAGACGTGAGGTCATACTCCTCCAAGTTGAGGTCTTCATCCTCCATCACAACTTTACTTTTTGACAGGAGGGCCAGTGAACCTAGGCTTGAAACAACGTTCTTTTCCTGCAGCACAATCTTCTCCTGAGACTTGAGAATACCCACCAGTTTCGCCAAAGAATAGAGATTTAAACTGCTCATGGGCTTTAACTGTTGACACCACTGCTCTCCACTCTGACCTTAGACCATTTAAGAACGTAACCTTCTGCTCGATAAGCTTTCTTTCGATGTCATGTTTGATCATCTTGCTGAGAAGATGATTGAAGCGATCGAACGTCTGGGTCACAGTTTCCTCGGCTCCTTGCCTGAATTCTCCAAACTCAGATAAGAGCAAGGTTTGGATAGAATGTTCAAGATCCTCGTCTGTAGAGTACAGTTCACGAAGTCTATCCCAAACTTCCTTTGCCGTCGTGCATGAGCTTACCAACCTGAAAGTGTCGGACTGAAGGGCGAATCTGATCAATCTTAATGCCTTGATATTGCACTGGAATTTATCCTTTTCATCTTGCGCAATATCTTTAACATCCTTCAGCAGATCATTGTACTCCTTTTGAGTTTTGATAATCCTTGACATTGCAGAGTGAGAAAACGGTCCATTGATAATTGCTTCCCATATGAGGTATCCATTATCCTCAGATCCTATAACATAGTCTTCGAAGTGATGCGCCCAGACTTCATAATCATGGGTATATAGAATGGGAGTCTTCGTGGTTGAACCAATGCTCTTGGAAATATTAATGGGATTCGATTGCGTCTCGTCCATAATGATAAAATAACTTGTTTAAAGATCAGACTTGTAATAAATCAGATTAGGGCAAAACAATAAATATCAAGATACGTCAATAATGAGATGACGGCTCAATAAATATCAGTAATTGCGGAAAAACCCTAATTGAAACCTTTTCACAGAAAAGAAGTCTATCGATTACACAGCCTCCTGCTCTGATACCAATTGATGAGATTAAAACTTAATCTTGAAGATCGATTAGATCTTAAACAGGTAAATAAATATTAAACAGCAAGAATGAACGCAAAATAAAGAACAACTCAAGGATGAATCAAATGAGTCGAATGATTATAAATAAACCCTCAGAAGAGCTCGATTAAGAACATCAACTGTAGAGGGTTGGAGGTTTACAAGAACGATAAAGAAAACTGTAATACTATCGTAATTCTCTAAAGCGTTAACCTAATATGCATGCAAGCATACTCTTATATAGTAACCTTACAAACTCACGGTTGGACAGGCCCAAAATCGGAGTACAAAATAAATAGACTAACAGCCGAGCCCAATGACGCAGTCTTCAAACAAATCTTCAACCCAACAGCATTCGCGGCATGCAGCACCATATCTACACACCCCAGAATGGCCCTTCCCTTACTTCCCGGAAGTGCGGCCATGCTGGCCCCCAAACCTTGTATCAGCGGTCTTAGACCGCTTCAGCGTAGACTACAACTGCGTTGGGCCCTGCCTCTGCTCCCACAACTTTAACTCAATCTCAAGCTCTTGCCGCCTAGCAGCCTCCTGTAACCCCATCAAGGTATCACAACACTAGGTAGCAACAAACTTTCAGATGTTGGTCTTGAGCATGCTCAGATAACGTATCATCTGAGCCTAATTGGAAGCAAACTTCTGGCAGAACATCGCCCTCTCAGTGAACATATGGGTGATCTCTGTCACCGACTTCGTAACCTGCCTCAAATCTAAGAATCGTATGTCATCCGCTCACGCTCAATTTGTTTAATGTAGCGAGCGCGGATCATCTCCCTGAACTGATCCCAAGTAATTACGGCTTTCTACTCATCAGTATATGACCCTGTCATCAGCCTCCACCAGTCCTTTGCTCCGGACCTCAGCAGGTTCAGAGCACACCTGACCTTCTGGTCAGTAGGACATGAGCATGTAAAGAAGCATCCCTCCATGTCAAATAGCCACCCCATGGCTATGATCGGGTCCTGAATCCCATCAAAAGTCGGGGCATTCGTGTTATCGAAGTCCTGGTACTGAAAAGCACAACCGGTCCCACCTAAAGTGGCAGAGGCTACAGCGGCAGCCGTCTCAGCAATGGCTGCATAGTTCTCATCGAAGTACTCAACCATAGCGGTCTTGATAGACCCCAAACATCTCCGGCGGTTGTACCCAGAATAATGTAGCAAACTCATCATGCATGATCTCCCGAATCTTGAAATCTAGCTCACCTGGCCTCATCTGGCCAATGGTCTCGGGCACTGCTGGTCCACCCTGACTCCTAGCTCTTGATCCTGACCTGAATCCGATTACGAAGCACCTCGTAGTCACCATATTGAAAATATAAAGAAAGATATCAGATACTTTGTATAATAACAGCGAACCAACTCCCAACCAAAACCCTAGGGGTTGTGACTTCCTTGATATGTGTATGGGTCCAGTGTTTTCAGTAGTACGAGCCGATATTACCTTCCACACCTACCCATATTTGTATCAAGTATCATCACAACACCTTAAAAATATACATAAACATAGGCGAGCGCTCAATCCTCACTTCTAGAGGAAGGCTAAATATCTCATAACTGGCTGGCTGACTTCGCATAACTCATACATGAAACTTCTGAGGGGTTTTGAGCATTCTAACACTTCCTAAGTGTACTTAAATCTCTAATAACCTTGGGTCTATGTTTGTCTAATAATCATGCAAAGTTGTTTTCCAAGGTTATGAACCTATCTAACATACATGGGGTACAATTTTCTTTGTATAAAAGATAGAACTACATACCTTGTTGTTGAAAGTGTTCCTTGAAACCTTGTGAGCCTAGCACCTTAAGTGTGATGCCTCAAATGCTTCACACAACACCAAATGAAAAGAATAAACTTGAGAGAATACTCTAACACATGCAAAATCGGCCAAGCCCTCTTGTTTCTTAGTGTAACCGATTTTGGGGAGAGTTACATTGCTTATATAGTGTGTTGCATTAGGTAAACCCTAATGTTCCATGACTCTTCATTTCTTGATCCATGGATTAACTCCATGGAGCATCCATGGAGCATCCTATGGGTGGAACCCAACTTGATAATCCATGGAGCTTCTTAGCCCACTATATATGATATGGAAGATTTACATAATCTACCCATATATTTAATTAGTTATCTTTTGATCACTTAATTAATTCTAAATTAATTCTTGATCAAAACTAATTAAATATTATTATTAATATATTAGAACTTATAATATATTAATAAACCATATGTGTTATTTCTCTCATTTAGTTTATCCAACAACTTCCACCAACCCTACAACACTCGTGTATGCTAGTCATACATAACATTGGACCCTATAGACTTTCCAATATCTGATCCTACCCTAAGCCCTTCATCAAACAAGAACATAAAATAAGGCCAAACCAAACATTCTCAAGCTATCAGATCATAATTATGCACAACTATGATGCATACACTAAGTCTATAGGAAAACCCTACGCTATCAATTCAATATAAGGAAAACCCTACGCTATCAGACATCATATAATCAGGAAATTCTATCATGCAAATCCTAAATATCCCTAGCCTAACACTAGCATGTTGTTCTATCATATCACGTTATGAAATATTCGTATGGTATTTTGGGATCTACTTACTGGCTCCGGATGATCGTACAGTTTGCATCCTCCTTTAGTATTTTGAAAACCATTTGAAAATCATTTTAAAAATCATTTCCTTAGTTTGAGACTGGATTCACACAAGTGTTCCTGCAATTCACTCAAACTAGGGATTTGATACCAACTTGTAACTTCCATAAAATTCATGAAAATTTAAAGCTTTTTCAAGCATTCAAAAACCAGTATTTTTTAAAAAAAATGTTTTCAAAATAGTATCATATCAGAGTATCCTAGAAATAAAAAACATAAAATGCAAAGAGGTGCACGATCAAGCCTTCGCCTTCCTGTGATCATCCAAAGTACCTGAAACAAAATCCAAAACTGTAAGCCGAAGCTTAGTGAGTTCCTCCAAAAGACCAATTCCAAACAAATCATAACCATATCATAGCAAACAAACAACATGCACTTTACCGCCCTCACCAAGCCTGTAGTCTATCTGGTCCACTCTCAGAACCTTCTGCGTGTCTGGTCCGCCCACCCAGGCTTGCAGTCTATTGGCCCAATCTCAGAACCTTCAGCGTATCTGGTCCAACCACGAAGGTCTTCAACATTTCTGGACCGTTCTCCGGGCCTTCGACCTAACGGATATGCCCTAAAGATTCTACAATATATCTAGTCTGCCATGGGTTTGTTGGCCTTACGCACAAGCAGGTCGCGCCTTAACCCAACCCCGTGTATACAATCTACACATAGATATCCTAAGCTAACTAGAAAGTACAAAAAGTCAGACCGATCTAATAGATCACTAAATCATAGCCTTATCCTATATACCGGGATACCGACCTAACAGGTCACTAACATATTATCATCCTATATACCATAATACCGACGTAATAGGTTACTAAGCATATCATCATGCAATAACTAGGATAACAATCCAATATGGGTCGACATTGGTGCCTTCTACCCAATTAGTATAGTGAGGACAACTCAGCTCGCAAGTAATGCTGAAATCAAGAAGATTTATCTCCAACTCTCGGCTCCAAACTCAACTGCCTGTAACCATCGTATACTGATCCCATTAACATCCCAAATTACCAAAATACCCTCAGAAGTCAAGCTTAGTCAAACCTTGGTCAAAGTGAAAGTCGACGGTCAAGGTCAACAATCCATGTTGACCCAACTCGTTGAGTTCATCGAATACTCGAAAACCAAAAACTAGGGCCAACTCGCCGGGTTACTTCAGTAATTCGATTTCAAAACCGAAAAATCTAGTCGACTGGCTGAGTTATCTGAGTAACCCGTCGAGTTCTTCAGTGTATAGAAGACAGGTAAACCCTAACAAACTTGTCGAGTTGATTATGCAGCCTGTCGAGTTCCTTCAGCCCATTTCTCATTCAGACGCTTTTAAGTGAAACCAAGGCTCCAAATTGTAGATCTATCATCCTAGGGTGTATTTATCACATAAAGTTGCTAACTTTACATGCATGCAAGGCTTCAAGAAGCTAAAACACTCATAACTAGCCTTAGGAAGAGGTTTAGTGCATGGAAAAGGGCTAGGTCTAGATAAAGTCGAGAACTTTATGTCCATGAGGGCTAGAGGAGTCCAGATCTGAGACCATGTTCTCATGACAAGCTCAAACCCAAGAATGACCCCTTTTTCACCAAAATGCCCAAATACTTGTATAAGAAGAGATCTATGGAATGGAAAGCCAAGGTAAAGATTTTTTACCTCCAAATGGATGCCAACACATTGTAGATGTTGGATCTACAAGCTTCTTCCCGTTCCAAGGCTCTATATATTCAAGCCTCTTCAATAAATGCACCAAACACACACTTTTAGCCTCACACACACTCAAAGTATGGTTAACTCAATTAGGGTTTACTCTCTGGATGTGAAAGTGGAAAGGGTAGTTGGGGGAAAGGACTTAAGGTCCTTTGAATAGGGTGCAAACCTTAAAAATTAGGGTTTTCATGCATAGCCTCTACTCGTCGAGTTGGGTCCTCCAACTCATCGAATGGATTCTAGAATCCACGTGACTTCATCAGTTTCTAGAAGACGAGTTGGGGACAAACAACTCGTCGAGTAGGTCTATGATTGTGAATATAAAAGCTTTAAAATTTATACATGAGAGTCGGGATGTTACATGCACGTGACGCTTCTCGAAAAACTTTAGAAAATCATATCTCCTGCACACGACCTAAATTTTTGTCATTTTTATATGTACTTGTAGCTATCCCGGGGATCTACAACTTTCTTTTAGAATCTGTCGGATAATTTTGACTTTATTTTTAAAGCTATATTTTTAACATGTTTAGATTATTAAAGTCTATAAAAAATTCATAACTTTCTCATATGATATTCGTCCTCGACTGTCTTTATATCGATGAAATCATCTGGACGAGATCTTTAACTCTCATTTTGATTGTTGTTCCTAACAATCAACCGATCTCTACTTCGGTTTCCAAGCTGTATACTATTGTAATGCCCGCAGATTCGGGCTAGTCAATTTAGAGACAATAAGCGTCAAACATAACTTTTTTTGATATAAAATTATTGAGAATAAATAATCTTGACTAGTTTATAGTATATGTCACAAGGGTTCCGCACATATAAAGAATGCCAAAATCCGAGTTATACCGAAGAAGTTATGACCCGTCGAAGTTTTACGGCAAAACCAACACGACATCGGGAATCATAAGAAAGGATTTATGGTAAAATACTTTCTAGCATTAGTGATCTAAACGAAAGTCGTAGTATATGTTAAACTAAAAGTGTGCATAAAAAGAATGTCCAAATCTGACTTCGTATGAGGAAGTTATGATTTTCTAAGATTTAGCATAGTAGTACACAACCCGAAATTTGAATTTTAGATCGGTTGATTTTTAACCAAAACAATCTAAACGAGAATTGAAGATCTCATTAATAGAACCTCAACGATAAAAAGACAGTCGAAAACGGAGCTCATATGTGAAAGATATGGATGAAACTTGGTCCCTACTCTTCGCGCGCGGCGAATTCGATACAATTTTGTAAATCTGCGATACAATAAGAATTAGCCGATGAGGTCTAAATGAAAGTTGTAGTACTCGTAAATACCAACACGTGGATATAAATAACGTCGAGAATAGAGCTCGTATATTAGATATATGGACAAAACTTAGTCTCTATTCTTCAAGCGCGGCGAATTCGAATACAGTTTTGTAAATCTGAGATAGAATAAGAATGAGCCAACGGGGTCTAAATGAAAGTTGTGGTACTCGTAAATACCAACGCGTGGATATAAAGTACATAGAAAACAGAGCTCGTACACGGAGGATACGGACAAAACTTGGGGCCTACTCTACGATAAAACTCCTATAAATAAGAGATGAACTCTTCATATTTTCTTCACACCATAAGCCTTTCTTTCTCTCTTCAACTTCTCTCTAGACTCCCTAACCCCCCCCCCCCCTAAAGCCTAGGAAACTTCCCTAGAACTAGAAGAAAGCCCCGGAGCGCACGAAGGCTCTGAGAAAAAGAGTTTTTTTTGGCTCAGAAGCTCTGCTATAGCGGAGCCCGGTTTTTAATAAAACTCGTTGTTAGTGAGATAAGCCTACAATAAGATTTATCAGTGATTCAAAGTCGTTATACTGATTGATCTACTTACGAGAATGATGTCTAGGTTGTCATTTATTGAGGTGTTTAAATGGGGATTTCCAAACAGTATACTTCGTATACCAAATGGACCCTACCTCCGATATGATCATACCTGCTTGTTCCGTACTTGATAGATCATGAAAGTAGACTTTGAGTTAATGATGAATCTAGACTAATAATTAGTCGCAATAAAGATTAGACTAAAACTTAGCGATAATAATACTAGGTTTCGTCGAAGGAAAATAGAATCGTTAAAAGTGAAGAGCTACCCGTGTTTGGAATCATCACTTTAACAAGTGAGTGCATAGTTACTTTCATCTTACACGTAGATATGAAGTATTATATATATATATATATATATATATATATATATATATATATATATATATATATATATATATATATATATATTACGTGCTATGTGTGTATAATGTCTGAATACTTGTTGTCTATGCTGGATGAAACATTTTATACATGTTTTAAATGATCTAAACTGTATATGTATTTTATATCTATAAAATGTGTTGGGTAAAACATGGGTAGATTAGAGGTGAGATAAATGATGAGCGATGAAAGATGAGATAAATGATGAGCGATGAAAGGTGAGATAAATGATCAGCGATGAAAGATGAGATGAATGATGAGCCCCGTCATCTAGCAGAGTATGGATGACAACCACGAACTATTCTAGACTGTCTAGTAGAACAATAGAAGGCTCACAACCTGTAGGTGTTGTGAACGATGTGTTCACCCGGTGTACTCTAAAAAGCCATTGACAAGTATTACGAGTGGACTCTCGAAAACGATATTGTCAATAAACGAGATAAACCCCGGTGACTATGCAGACTTAGTGTCAATTCCTTAGGAATGAATGAACGAGGAATAGCTGAATCTTTGGGTAGATCCTTAAGAGTAAAGAAGATAATGGGGATGGGTAATTGGGTTGATTTTTTGATGTTTTTCATTATAATTATATTATTGTGGGTTGAAAACCCTATGTACTCACCAGGTTTCCCAACCTGACCCACTCAAGCTTATTTGTATCACAGGTGTCGATATTAAGCTACTTTACACTAAGGGATTTAAAAGAGATGTAGATCACTAGTGTAAATGAATGTAAGTTCTGTTTATGCTTATGTTTTGTATTAACGATGACATCCCAAATGTTTTAAAATGGATAAAATACATTTCTTCGGAAATGCTTTGATAACGTATTTATCATGTTTTTCTGGGAACAAATTCCGCAACATTTTTATTAAAAGAGGTACTCTGATTTTTATAAAGCATAAACAAAAATTGGTCTTTTCTGGCAGTGAAAATGGGGATGTCACAACTATTATGCTGAAACTTCGAAGAATAATAACTTATTCATACGAAGTTTGATTTTAGCATTCTTTATCAAAATATATTTATATCAATAAATATCAGTTGTTATATAAAGAAAGAAACTTTAGGATAATGTGGCCATAGGTACTATACTTAGTTGTAAGCTATGATATTATGCCTAAGAGTTATGCTGTCGGATAGTCTAGGAAGAAATATTACCTAGATGTTATGATGGCCAATTCCCTAGAATAACGTAGTGGCTAGAAGTAATGTTGGTCAACTATAGGGATATGCAATGTACCTAATCGTTACTCTTCCTGAATATCCTTTTTCAGAGTAACCATAATTAGGGCATATATGTATGGAAAAATAATATATATATATATATATATATATATATATATATATATATATATATACCCACACACAAGATAATTATGAGATCTATAAGTTTTAATTATCATATATAAAGTAAAAGATTTATATTGTGATACTTATATGAAATCATTAAGAAAGTGTAACACCCATAAAAATCATGCCAAATTTAAACTTTTAAAAACATTTCAAAACCATTAACCATTACAAAACTTGTTTTTAAATGTATCATATCAGAGTATCCCATAAACAAAGTCATAAAAAGTGAGGAGATGTACGATCACGCCTTTGCCTTGCCATGATCCCCTGATGTACCTGAAACAATAATCTAAAACTGTAAGTCCAAGAGCTTAGTAAGTTCCCCCAAAATACCCATACCCATAACAATACACATATAATCATAAACAACATACTATGGGTCCAGTCAACCATCAAGTTGGAATACCGCAGGCCCTCAACCATCAGGTTGGAATGCCAACATACTATGGGTCCAATCATCCCCGAGATGGCATACCCCAGGCCCAAAACCAACAGGTTGGAATGCCCACATACTATAAGTCCAATCATCCTCGAGATGGAATACTCACGACCCACAAGCAAAAGGTTGGAATGTCCAGGTCTATTAGCTTTCGCACAAAGCAGATAAGCCTCAACCGCCAAACAAACATGTGCACATATAACAGATAATCACATAACAGTCTATAGACAACAACTGATCAAACGGATCATAACACATAACACATAATACCATCCTATCTACCAGGATACCGATCTAACAGATCATACTAGCATCACACATCCAAATGACAATCCAAAGGTCTAGCCTTGCTGCCTTAGACCCTTAATTATAATGAGGATAACTCACATCTCAACTGTCGACTCGAAAGATAAGCTCGAACTCTCGGATCACCACCACAAACTCCACCACCAATGTTCACCATAGGACCATACTCATAAATTTCTAATTTCCCAAAATGCCGTAGAAGTCAATTTGTCAACCCTTGGTCAAAGTCAAAGTCAACGGTCAAATTCAACAGTCCATGTTGACCCGACTCGTCGAGTCCTTCCAGAACTCCAGTAGTCATCAAATCCCCCCACTAACTCATCGAGTTTCCCTGCAACTTGCCAAGTCGACATGTGTCTAATGTCGGGAAAACACTAGTTGACATGTCGAGTCAATGTAGAAGTCCTTGCACGACATTCTTCATTGGACTCGCCGAGTTTACCATGAAACTCGTCGACTCCCTTCAGTCCTCCATCCATTCAGATGCTTTTTAAGCTATTTTAAGGTTCCATATTGCAGATTCAGTTGTCCAAGGCATGTTTATCAAGTAAAATTGCAAAATTTACTTGCATGAAAAGCTCTAATGACTCATAATGCAAAATTGAAGCTTGTAATGGAGTTTTACACCTAAGGAGAGTTTCATACTTGCGAAAGCTAGAAGCTTTATGGACATAGAGACCCAGGAGAGTTCAGATCTGAATTTGCAACTTCAGATCTTAGGTCATGCACAAGAAAAGCTTCCTAATATGCTAGAAAAGCCCTAAACGTCTCCCAATAGAGATCTAGAAGGAATTGAGGTAACGATAACTACTTGATACCTTCAATTGATACTAAATGAGGTAGATTTCTGATCCCTACATGTTCCTTGCTTCTAGTCACTTGTTCTCCAAGCTCTTCTCACCAAGAATTCTCTTCCAAAGCTTAAAACACACAAATGGAGCACACACACACGTATTAGGATCTGATGGGCTCTCAAGGGACTGTAAGCATCCAAAGGAGGCTAATGATCCCTTAAATAGGGTGCAAAACCCCATAAATTAGGGTTTCGTCCTCCAGCTCCTACTAATCGAGTCCTATCTTGGACTCGGCGAGTAGGTCACTTAAACACGTGGACCAACTCACTGCAACTCGACGAGTCAGGGCATCCAAATCGTCAAGTAGACCTTGAAATCATGACAATTACAACCATAAATCAATACTTAAGAATCTGGGCATTACATTTCTCCCCCACTTGAACTAGACTTCTTCCTCGAAGTCTGTCGCGGTGAACAACTTTGGATAGTGCTCCCGCATCTTTGCCTCCAGCTCCCACGTCCACTAAGACCCTCTTTGGTGCTCCCACTATTCCTTTACCAAATGTATCTCCTTGTTCCGTAGAACCTTCACTTTCCTCTTCAAAATGGCCACGGGCCAGTCAACATAATTCTGGCGCTCATCGACCAGAATGTCATCCAACAATACCACCGCCTCTTGATCCATAATGCACTTTCGCAATTGCGAAACGTGAAAGGTGCTGTGGATCTGACTGAACTCCTCCAGTAGATCTAGCCTGTAAGCTACCTTGCCAACCCTGGCAATAATCCTGAATGTCCCAATATACCGGGGACCCAATTTCCCCCTATTCCTGAAGCGGATCACACCCTTCCAGGGCGAGACCTTTAGGAGTACCAAGTCCCTAACTTGGAAGTCTAACTTAGATCGGCGTCTATCAACGTAACTCTTCTATCGACTCTGAGCGGTCTACAATTGCTGCCAAATCTGCTGAATCTTATTGGTAGTCTACAAGACTACTTTCGTCCGTCCCATCACCCTATGTCCAACCTCACCCCAACAAACCGGGGTGCGACATCTCTGCCCATACAACAGCTCGAAAGACGGGGCGCCTATGCTGGAATGATAGTTGTTGTTGTAGGCGAACTCAGCTAGGGGTAGGTGGGAACCCCAACTCGCACCAAAGTGAATAAAACACGCCCTCAACATGTCATCGAGGGTTTGAATGGTCCGCTCACTCTAACCGTTGGTCTGCTGTGATGCTAAAATGCAGTCGCGTGCCTAGTTCCTCGTGGAACTTCTGCAAGAAACAGGAGGTAAATCTAACATCTCGGTCGGAAAAAATGGAGACCGGAACCCCATGGCGAGTGACGATCTCGCGGACATACACGTCGGCCAACTTCTCGACCTATGAACTCTCCCGTATAGCCAAGAAATGGGCACTCTTGGTCAATCGATCCACGATGACCCATATAGCATCAAACCCCTTCGCTGTCCTCGGCAGCTTGGTAATGAAGTCCGTCATGATCTGTTCCTATTTCTAGATGGGACTCTCCAGGGGCTGCAGCATGCCATATGGCCTCTGATGCTCGGCCTTGACCATCCTACAGGTCAAGCACCCCTCGACGTACCGAGCGTTTATCACTTCATGCACAGCCACCAGTAACTCAAACTTAAGTCACTATTTATCTAACCCCACCAGACATCGAAACCCATACCTGACCGCATCGGGTCAATAATCCCTGGCTATCCTGCACATACCGGGTGTTCTCGCCCCTGATCCTCTCTAGTTTCCAGCTCTCTGGTCACATGCCCTCAACCTGAGCATCTCTAATCAAACTCACAAGAAGAGAATCCACAGTTATCCTCATACATATCGCTTGGGTGGAAGACCCAGCTGACTTGCAGCTCAGAGTGTCCACCACCACATTCGCTTTACCAGGGTGGTAAAGGATCTCGCAATCGTAGTGCTTGACTACATCGAGCCACCTGCGCTGCCTCATGTTTAGGTTCGGTTGATCAATGATGTGTCTCAGGCTCTTGTGATCCGTGTATATGGTACCAAGGACCCCATAGAGGTAATGTCTCAAAATATTGAGAGCGAATACCACAGCTCCCAGCTCCAAGTCATGTGTAGCGTATCTCGTCTCATGCAGCTTTAGCTGCCGTGATGCGTAGGCTATCACTCTTCCTCTCTGCATGAGGACCGCACCCAAACCTGTGATGGATGCATCACAGAACACCATAAAATCTTCAACTCCCTCTGGGAGGATCAAAACTGGAGCCTTGCACAAACGCTGTCGGAGGGTCTCAAACGCCCTCTGCTGCTCAGGGCCCCACCAGAAATCCACCCCCTTCCTCGTCAGACGAGTCAGGGGTACTGCAATCTTGGAGAAATCCCGTATGAATCTTCGGTAGTATCTTGCTAATCCTAGAAAACTCCTGATGTCCGAATGAGATCTCCACACCTCCCACTGCATGACTGCCTCGATTTTGGCCGGGTCGACCAAAATCCCCTCCTGGTTAACAAGATGTCCGAAGAACTGGATCTCTTGTAACCAAAACTTACACTTCAAGAACTTGGCATACAACCATTCTCATCTTAGAACTCCCAATTACTCCCTGAGGTGCTCCTTGTACTGCTCTCGGGTCTTGGAATACACCAAGATATCATCTATAAACACGATGACCGAGCGATCAAGCATCGGTCTGCAGACCCGATTCATTAGGTCACCAAATACTCCTGGCTCATTGGTGAGCCCAAACAGCATCACCACGAACTCGTAATCTCCATAACGAGTCCGAAACGCGGTCTTCTCCAAGTCCTTCTCTCTGACCCGGACCTGATGATTTCCCGACCTCAAATCTATCTTGGAAAACCAAGATGCACCCTGTAACTAATCAAATAGATCATCTATCCTCGGGAGTGGATAACGGTTCTTCACCGTCAACTTGTTCAACTCCTTATAATCAATGCACATCCGGTGCAAACCGGCCTTCTTCTTGACGAAAAGGTTCGGTGCTCTGCATGGAGAACTGCTCGGTCAAATGAACTGCTTTCCCAATAGTTCTTGCAGCTATGATGACAGTTCCTGCATCTCAGGTGGTGCCAGTCAGTATGGCGCCTTGGCGATAGGAGACGCACCCAGCACCAGGTCGATCTGGAACTCAACCTGCCTCTCCAGAGGTATCCCTGGTAATTCCTCCGGGAACACATCAACAAAACCCCTGACCACTGGATTCTCTGAAACTAGAGTCTGATCCTTGACTCGTGTATCTACCATATACGTTAAATAACCCAAACACCCGTGCTAAATATATTATCGAGCCCTGGCAGCTGCACAATACCTTGCTCCCACTCTGGTGCCCTCACCATATACAATCAGTTCTCCCCCACTTGGGGTTCGAACTAGCACCCGCTGGCCCTTGCAATCTATCATGGAACCAAATCTACTAAGCCAATCCATCCCCACAATCAAACACACTTCCCCCATGGGAATAGGAATCAAATCTATGGGGAAAGACACCCCGAAGATCTCTAACTCACATCTTCGGTAGACCAAAGAAGCAGAAACCCCATGTTCGTTGGCAATAGAGACTCACAACGGACACTCTAACTCGCCAACTGGCACACTGAACACCCTACTAAATTTTTAAGATACGAAAGACCAACACACCTAGAGTCAAAATAAAACCAATGCAGGAAAGGAGTTCACTAAGAACGTAACTAATCAAAGGTACAACAAATAAACATCAAACAGATATAATAAATGAGATAAAGGATGGAAACATACCAGCAACCAACATCCAGTGCTGCCCTGGCTTCCTTAGCTGTAAGCTGGAAAGCACACTCCTAAGCCTTTGGAGGCTCTGCCCTAACTGGCCTCCCATCTGTAATCCTCAATGTAGCCGGCGTTAGGGCCTACGCCAGCTTGGTGGATAGTAGAGGACATTGGGCCTTCACATGGCCCACCTGCTCACAATGATAACAAAGTTTGACTTTGGGAGTCAGAGTCTGTTGCCTGCAATTCCAAGCCAGATGGACCTGCTTGCCACATTGGTGGCACCCACTCCCTGCTTGGCACGGCCTTGAATGAGCCTTTCCGCACTTCCGACAAGTGCGGCCTGGCTGTCCCCAAATCCTGGTATCAGCGGTCTTAGACTGCTTCGGCACCGGATGTGACTATGTCGTGGTCTATCGCTGCTCCCTCAACTACAACTCAATCTCCAACTCACGCTGCCTAGCGTTCTCCTGTAGGTCCAACAATGTATCACATCTCCGAGTGGCAACAAACTGACGGATGTCGGTCTTGAGCATGCTCAGATAACGTGTCATCTGATCCTGCTCCGAGGCAAACTCCGGGCAAAACATCGCCCTCTCAGTAAACATACGGGTGATCTCTTTCACTGACTCCGTACCCTGATTCAGGTCCAATAACTCTTGAGACAATCGCTCGTGCTACCCGAGGAATGTAGCGAGTGCGAAACATATCCCTAAACTGCTCCCAAGTAACAACAAGTCTATGGTCATTCGTATATGACCCGGTAACCAATGTCTACCAATCATTTTCCCCGATCTGCAACAAGTTCAGGGCACACCAAAGCTTCTAGTCAGTAGGACATGAACACGTGAAGAAACTTCCCTCCACATCTCACAGCCACCTCATGGCTATAATAGGATCCTGAGTACCATTAAAAGTCGGGGGCTGCGTACCTGTCATCAAAGTACTCTATCATAGCAGACTTCATAGTTCCAAACAACTCCAGAATCTGACCCTGGACAATCTTGACCACCTCCTCGCGGATGATCTCCCTGACTCGAACCTCTGTCAACATTGGCCCCTCCTGGCCGACAACCTCAGGCGTTGTTGGGGCCTCATGATCACCCTGCCCTATTCCCGATCCAGATCCAGTCACAAAACACCTCGTAACCACCTTACTGAAAATATAACAGGAAGATATCAGATAATCTGCATAAATAACGGGGAACCAACTCCCTACTAAACCCTAGGGGTTGTGACTTCCTTGCTACGCGTATGGGTCTTTTGCTTTTAGTAGTACGGGCCCATACTACCTTCCACACCTACCTATATTTGTCTCAAGTATCACCACAACACCCTAACAATATACATACACATGGTGGTCGCTCAACTCACTCCTAGAGGAAGGCTAACCGTCTCACAATTGACCTACTGGTGTCACACAACCCACCCATCCATGAAACTTCCACGAACGTTGCAGCACTAGTGTATGATAGCCATAGATAATGTTGGACCATATAGACTTTTGAATATCTGATCCTACCCTAAGCCCCCAATCAAACAAGAATAGAACATAAGCCAAATCAAATATTCTTAGGCTATATAATGTTAATTATGTATAACCGTGATGCATACTAAGCAACTATAGTAATGATGTCAATCCAATATAAAGAAAACCCTAGGTCAGCAGGCATCATGTAATCATGCAATTATATCATGGAATTCCTAAAGATCCCTAGCCAAGTACTAGAATGCTGTTCGAACATATCACATAATCAAATAACTGTATGGTATTTTTGGGTCTAGTTACTGGCTCTGGCTGAACGTACACCCTGCATCCTCCTTTACTTATTTTGAAAACCATTTAGAAATCATTTTGAAAATCTTTCCTTGATTTGAGATAGGATTCACACGAATGTTCCTCCAATTCACTCAAACCAAGGCTCTGATACCAATTTGTAACACCCATACAATCATGCCAAATTTAAAATTTTAAAAACATTTCAAAACCATTAACCATAATAACTTGTTTTGAAATGTATCATATCAGAGTATCCCAAAAACAAAGTCGTAAAAAGTGAGGAGCTGTATGATCACACCTTTGACTTGCCGCGATCCCCTGATGTACCTGAAACAATAAACTAAAAGTGTAAGCCCAAGAGCTTAGTGAGTTCCCCCAAAATACCCATACCCACAACAATACACATATAATCATAAACAACATATTATGAGTCAAGTAAACCATCAAGTTGGAATACCCCAGGCCCTCAACCATCATGTTGGAATGCCAACATACTATGGGTCCAATTATCCATGGGATGGAATACCCTAGGCCCACAACCAAAAGTTTAGAATGCCCATGTACTATAAGTCCAATCAGCCTCAGGATGAATACTCACAGTCCACAACCAACAAGTTGGAATGCCCAGGTCTATTCGCTTTCGCACAAAGCAGATAAGCCTCAACCGCCAAACAAACATGTGCATATATAACAGATAATCACATAACAGTCTATAGACAACAACTGATTAAACGGATCATACCACAGAACACATAATACCATCCTATCTACCAGGATACCGATCTAATAGATCATACCACATACCACATAATTGTTGGATAAGTTTTCTAAGTCCATAACTATATCTGGTATATACTTGACCCGACCCGGCATGGTCCATTTGGGTTGCATGACATCATGCATTTGGCTAGACTAAATGAGAGAAATAACACTTGTGGTTTATTAATATATTATAAATTCTAATGTATTAATAGTACTATTTAATTAGTATTGATCAGGAATTAATTAAGTGCTCAAATGAAGACTAATTAAATATATGGGTTGATTATGTCAATTATCCATAACTTGTATAGTGGGCTTAAGGCTTCATGGTTTATCAAGATGGGCTAAGACCCATAGGATGCTCCATGGGAGTTACAAACCCATGGGTCATGGAAATGAAGAGTCATGTCACATTAGTGTTTACATGGTGTAACCCTAGATGTAACACACTATATAAAGAACATGACATTCACCAAAATTGGCTACATGAAGTTGCAATAGGGCTAGGCCGATCTTCAAGTGTTCTACATATCTATCAAAGTCATTCCAAAGCACTTGGTGTTGTGTGAAACATTTGAGGCATCACACTTGGGGTGGTAGGCTCTCAAGGTTTCCAAGGAATCAAATCAACTACAAGGTATGGAATTCTAGCCATTTTTTGTTAAAGTTCCCCATGTATGCTAGATAGGATTATGAACCTTGGAAAAAGTATTTGGCAAGTATTTTAGATAAACATAGATCCAAGGTTTTCTAGGGTTGCATGTACACCTAGGAGCGTTAGAATGCTCAAAAACCCTACAGTGGTATCAGAGCCTAGGCTTGTTTGTTTGATACTTGATGCAAAATAGTGGAAAAATCAAAATTATTGCTATCTGCACAGGGGACTCGACGATTCCATGGGGGGACTCAACGAGTCCAAGTGATTCTTCAACCAATTCGGCGAGTTGGTTATTTCACTCGACGAGTTGGGCATGCAGATTGTAGATTTTCGATTTTTTTTGCTGGAAATGGACTAGAAACATTACCCTAAACTGTTTTGGTGTTTTAAAACTTGTTTTAGATGGTGTAATGGTTGCTCTAATCCATTAACAATGGCTAATATCAAAATTACATGATTATATGTGTTCATATGTTCTTGAAATTTTGATATGACTATTCATGTTCTTATGAGTTCTTGATAAATCATAGGAATTTCTTGTTTAATGCTTAATTCATGATCGTTATGTGTTTTAATGGAGTCCATAACTTATCCTCAAGTTATGGATAACCAAAAGTCACTTTGTATTAAATCCATTAAAAGAACACATAAGTTACAAAATGAAGAGTCTTCATTTTTAGTAACTCATAAGTTATGAATTGAAAGGTTTTGTAAAGTTACAAAACTTGCCCTCAAGTTTTGGAACATGTAAAGTCATCTAGTAAACATTAGTTCCAATCCCTAGAATTTTAAAAGTTAAAATTCAACGCTTATACTTTATAATATTATAAGTTAATAATATATATATATATATATATATATATATATATATATATATATATATATATATGTATATGTATACGATCAAGTCGTTTTACCGTTAGTAGGCCTCACTCACGAAGCCGGTCTATAAGGGGGGTATAAGGTTGTTGCCTATAAAATGGAAGCTTAATGGGTGTCCACTCTCACCCACTGCTTCCTTGACTGGTGGAGGGTCGTTAGCCGAACAGGTAGGACAATGACTTAAAAAAGTTCTCATTAAAAGTATAATGATTATTATAAAGTAACTAAATGTTTGATAAATTCCCAATCTTAGTCACTTTAGGAAAATGTGAATAAGGTGCTAACCGATGAAATTACACTTTGCACTTTGATTAAGTCGTTAGTGGAGCATGTGTGGTTAACCGGCACTCTCACTTAGACTCAACAAGGTAGGGAAAGGGTGACTTAAGGTTTTTCATAGGTCGGTCGAGCGCGTGTGGTTAACCGGCACATCGATTAAGTGAAAAAAATTAAGGGTACCAAGTAATTTACATGGTTACTTCACACCTTGTTTTGTAATCCTCGGTATCCCAGTCACAAAAACATGAAGGGCACACTCGAGATTGAAACATGTCATTGAAAAGTTCAATGAATCTCAAAAGAATCTAGGAATTTCAAAAAACCAATTAAAAACCTAAAAAGTAATATTTTGTTTTTCATGGTGGAAATTGGTGAATCTTCATTCACCTACCTTTCAAATATGTTATAGCTCAGATTACGACATCCCTCTTCTAAGTTATAATATATTGTAATTGGATCCTAGCCTTAATATTACATTTGGGTGTTTTATTAAGGACTATCTTTATATCTAATCTAAACTTGTTCTATTATTTTAAGGTGTCTTCCACAATACTGCTTCTGGCTCAAACCCTACCAGCTCCGTCTCTCTCATGAACCTTTCTGGGAGAGTCATCTTTGATGGTTCCAAATTTATGGATTGGATCTGGAACATCAGGATGGTCACACGCTACAAGGACAAGGAATATGTCCTCGGTAAGGAGCTAAAGGATATTGATGAGTCAACTACTACTCCTGAGAAGATCGTTGAATTCCGTACTCATGAGAGAGATGCCACCAAAGTGTCTTGTATCGTGATGGCCATGATGACAGCTAAGCTCTAGAAGTTTTACAAGGACTATTACCCTTTTGAGATACACCAGGACTTGATGGACCGTTACCATCAGAGTGCTCGCCTAGAGAGGTATGACATCATCTGCTCCATGATAACAAGCCTGATGAAGGATGGTGAACCCATCATCGGTCTCTTGTAGAAAATGCAAAGGTATGTGAACCGGTTTCTGAAGCTTAATGTTAACTTCCCATAGGAGTTGGAAATATACATCTTTTTGCACTCCTTACCCTCGTGTTATGATCAATTCTGCATGACATACCACATGAACAAGGAGGAAGTTACCCTCAACATGCTTCAAGGTCTCCTTAAGACCACTGAAACAAGTCTTAAAGGAAAGTCGGTTGTTACCACCCCTACTCCAACTCGAAACTCCGCCCCTGTCCTGGCAATCGGGAAAGGTAGAGGGAAAAAGAAGAAGAACCCTTCGAAGGGTACCATGGGTAAGACCCTTGAAGGCTCCTCTTCAAGTGCAACCAAGAAAAGTTTCGTCACTCCTTCTTCTGACCCAAAAGAGGTTGAATGCTTCTATTCCCATGAAAAATCGCATTGGAAGCGGAACTGCCCAAAGTACCAACAAGATATTAAGGATAGGAAAGTAAAACCCACCCATGCAGGTATTTACACAATATTGTCTAATAACTCACCCTATTCTAACTCTTGGGTCCTTGATATAGGTTGTGGAATTCACATATGTTCTTATTTGCAGGGACTCAGAAGAAGTGAGAATCTGGAGCATGGAAAGATAAACTTAATTATGGGGAATAGGAAAGCTTCACCTGTCACCAAGATTGGAGTTTATTCTTTAATGCTAAGTAGTGGTTTTACATTAGATTTGAATAAATGTTGTTACTCGCCTGAAATGGCAAGAAACATTATTTCCTTTCACGCTTTGTACAAACAAGGTTTTACCTTTTCCTTTGATAATGAAATTGGTGGAATAAATGCTTTCTTTATTAATGTTCTTTATTTTAAACCATTACCTTGTGATGGTGTGTATGAAGTTATGTCTGTTGTAGATAACCTAGGGAATAATTTGTTGTGTATTGATTCTTCTAATGATAACTTGGATAAAGCTTCATTATGGCATTATCGTCTTGGACATGTAAGCAAGAATCGCATAGGCCAACTCCAAAAGGATGGAGTCTTGGAGTCATTTGACCTAAAGTCAGATGATAGTTGTGAATCATGCTTACTTGGAAAAATGACAAAATCACCCTTTACTGGTTCTTGTGCAAGGGGTGAAGGTTTGTTGCATCTAGTGCACACTGATGTGTGTGGACCCTTCAAATTTGCCTCAAGGGATGCTAATCTTTATTATTTGACTTTTACAGATGATTATACTAGATATGGATATGTCTACTTAATCAAGCATAAGTCAGAGACTTTTGAAAGGTTTAAAGAGTTTAAACAAGAAGTCAAAAATCAAATGGGCAGGAACATTAAGATGCTTCGATCCGATCGTGGTGGTGAGTATCTTAGTACAGAGTTCCTCGACAATCTTAAGGAATGGGGGAAGGTCTCACAATTGACGCATCCTAGGACACCATAGTTGAATGGTATGGCTGAGAGGCGTAATCGAACCTTGTTGGACATGGTTCGTTCCATGATGAGTCGAGCTTCGCTACCAAATCTCATTATGGGGGTATGCCTTAGAGACTGCCACCCGTATCCTTAATCTAGTCCCAACAAAGAAGGTTGCCAAAACACCTCACAAGATGTGGATTGGAAAAGTTCGTAGTTTAACCCACAACAAGATTTGGAGTTGCGAGGCTTATTGAGACGCAAGACTCACGATAAACTCGAACCTCGAAGTGAGAGGTGTATTTTCATCAGCTACCCACAGAAATCCTTTGGTTACCTCTTCTACATACCCAGTGAGAATGTGGTCTTTGTAGCAAAAAGGGATGTCTTTCGAGAAAGAGAGTTCATAAGCCAAGGAAACAGTGGGAGGAAACTTTACATTGAAGAAATTCAAGATTCAAGTGGTGAAGGAACCTCAAACCCTAACAGTCAACTTGAGGAGGAAACTCATGTTGATCCAATTGACGAGTCTGTACCTCTGAGGCGTTCCACAAGGTTTAGTAATGCACCTGAGCACTACTATGGTTTCTATATTACTGCAGAAGGTGAGACACTTATCAGTGATGAGACACTGGTAAGTCTGGATGAACCTAACAGCTATGCGGAAGCCATGGCAGGCCCAAAGTCCGCTAAATGGAAAGAGGCAATGGACAACGAGATATAGTCCATATGTAACAATCAAGTTTGGAACTTGGTTGACAATGTACCAGGTTGTAAGACAGTTGGGTGCAAATGGATGTTTAAGAAGAAGACCGAAATGGATGGTAATGTACACACGTATAAGGCACGACTGGTTGCAAAGGGCTTTTCTCAAACTCCGGGAGCTGATTATGATGAGAACTTTCACCAGTTGCAAAGATTAAGTCTATTAGGGTTATGTTAGCCATTGCTACAATTCATGATTATGAATTTCAAAACCGCCTTCCTTAATGAAAGTTTGACTAAAGATGTTTACACGTGTCAGCCAGAGGGTTTTGTCAGTACAGAATACCCTAATAGAGTGTGTAAGCTTGAGAAATCCATCTATGGATTGAAACAAGCACCTTGCAGATGGAACCTTTGTTTCAATTAGATAGTCAAAGAGTTTGGCTTTTCGAGGAGTGAAGATGAGTCTTGTGTATAGGTAAAGGCTAGTGGGAGTATAGTTAGCTTTTTGGTACTGTATGTGGATGACATACTACATATAGGAAATGACATGCCAACCTTGCAGGGAGTGAAGTCCTGGCTTGGGAAGTGTTTCGCTATGAAAGACCTAGGAGAAGCTGCCTATATTCTAGAGATAAGGATTCTTAGACACCGGAGTAAAAGACTAATTAGACTTAGTCAAAGTACCAACTTGGTGTTGGATTAGTGTCTAAGCCCGTAACTATAATTGGTATGTACTAGACCTGGTTGTGCATGGTTCTCTTGGGTTGCCTTCACCAAAGCAACTTGATAGGATGTTTAATGGAGAAAGAGGATTAATTATGATTTATTAATATATTATATGAATAATATATAAAAGGAGAAATCATATTGTTTAATTAATATTAGTCAAGAATTAATTGATACTTAGTTTTGTGACTAAAAGACATTAATTAAACTTAGGGGACTGGAATTGTAATTATAAGATAACTGCAATTGGCCTATGGATCACCTTGGAACATAGGTTGGAGGAATTCTATGGGAAGCCCATAAAGAAATCATCCAAGAGGTGTTCTAATGGGAGTCCATGGGCTGCTTAGGGCCAAAGTAGTCAAATTAGGGTTTCCTAGTTGAAAACCCTAATAGCCTCACTATATAAAGACCCCTATGGCCCCAAAAACATGGGGAATTCTCTTGGAAGAACCTTAGGTCGTTTTTGGTGCTCATCCTCCTTCTCATAAGTCATTCTCTTGCTTGTGGTGTTTTTGAGCCATTAAAGGAGTGACACGTGTGACTCTAAGCTCCAAAGACAAGAAGATTCAAGCCATTATCAAAAGGTAATCATCTAGATCTGCTCTTAGGTGATAATTTTGAAATGCATATGCTAGATTAGGGTTCTTGAGGCTTGGATCAATTGCATGTACAATAGAGAAACCTAGATCCAAGCATTAGGGTTTACGTGAGCACATAGGATGTTCTTTTAGCTCAAACCTATCAGTGGTATCAGAGCCATGATTGGTCTCTGTTGTATTTGATGTTTACATTTTCATCCATTGCCTGAAAATCGTTTTGCTACCCTCTGCATTACCTGACTCGACGAGTCATTGGATGAACTCGGCGAGTCTATCTATCTCAGCGAATCCAAGGGTCAGACAGAGGATATTTCGGGATTCTTGTTGTTTTTGTTGTGGGATAGTTAGCATAAACGTTTTTTATTAATAAAATCCAAATTTTATCAATATTTGGTGATTATCCTTACCAAAATAGAAGATAATTGTCAAAATTAAGATAATTACTTGTTTTATAAGATAAATATTAATTATTTGTAATTTTGTTTTAAATTATCTAGTAAGAAATTGAATTAGTTTATATTTAGATAATTATAAATTATTTGATTAATTTTAATTATTTGTAATTTGATCTTGATAGTTTTGAAAAGTTTCAAAACTTGCCCTCGAGTTTTGGAATTTAATTTTTTGATTAAAAGTTTAATTTTGAAATATTTAAATTCTAAACCCTTTTGATTTGAAATGTTTCAAAACTTACCCTAAAGTTTTGGAATTTAAATTTTAATTGAACGTTTAATTTTAAAATGTTAAATTCTAAAACCCTAATTTTTGAAAAATTTCAAATTGCACCCTTATGGTTTTATTAAATTAATAAAGTGTATAATTAAAAGAGAGTTAATAAATCTATAATGATACGGTTTACATTTAATTAAATTATAAGTTTAATTTGTTAAATTAGACCACATAGTATTTTAAAAGTGTAAAATACACCCTTATACTATATATATATAACATTAAAAGTCTAATGTTATATATGTATAACTTAAACTGCTAGTCTTACCGTTAGTAGGTCTCATTCACAAAGTCGATCTATAAGGGGGTATAAGGTTATGGCCTATAAAATGGCCGTTTAATGAGTATCCACTCTCACCACCACTTCCTTGATTGGTGGAGGGTCATTAGCTGAATAGGTAGGATAGGGAAAACCCTCTCATAGATAAAGACCAACTAGTACCAAATTGAATGTAGTTTTGTATTGATATAGGCACACACTAACTCTTGGATATTTGTTTCTGTCAAGAAATGTTTCTTGATAAGAGAATCTAATATGTCAAGAGGTCAGTGGGAGTCTAAAGATCTTGGAAAGTTTCAAGAACAAATCAAGAAGTAAACCTATTAAACACTAGCACACGACTTGAGGATTGTAACATATCGTGTTGACAAAATTTTATTTATGTGCCAATCCAGTTGAGTGATTATGCATATGAGTTATACGAGTTCTCAATAGACTGCATAAGGCAAACACCTTGTTTAATGAAAGTACATTGACTAGCATAGGTGAGCTACTAAATAACTTGGAAGCAATGTTGGGAGCCTTGATGGCAAGAAATTAAGAATTAACAAGTTCTGTCCATAAGAGTTTGAATTCGTCACAAACATTATCTTTTGATTATGATTATGACAAATCCACATGGATAGGAACACAAGCACCATAAAATCTAAGTGTCATAAGGTTTCTCTCCTTCATGAAAATGATTCTGTGGAAACGATTTCACTAGGATAGATTTTAAGGAGAAAACGATTATGTAAATTGCATTCTCAAATTCGATTATAATTACGAAATACCTCTTTATAGTTCGAATTGTGAGATTTGGCAATTAGTCTGAACATTTGGGACTTAGTAATATAAGTTCTAAATTAATTTAGAAATACATGTGAGTTGTCTAAAGAAAGGTGTATGAGTTTGAGAAGCTTAGATAAAGGCTTATCGAAGCAGATCGTATTGGAAATATGAACTTTGGAAGTCAATAAGTATTGTCTTTTAGAAGTACAACTATTTTCTGAATAAGTGTCAAAGCTAGTGGGAGCATAAATGTTATTTTGGGATAAATATAATCATCATGTTAGTGGGAGCATGATTATTATTTAAGTATTGCAAGTTGGAAATATTAATTATAGAAAAACAAAAATTTCACTTTGCAAAGTTGCAGGGGTTGAAAGTTGTTTTTGCTATAATTAAGGGAGAGAATGTTATACTTCTTTTCCAATCTAAAAGATCGATTATGATTATGGCATCCCTCTTCATAGTTTGAATTTTGAGAACACGAAAAATAGAAATATTATGGAAATATTATAGCAAGAAACTGGTAAAGTATCACGTTTTTCATTATGAATCGTATCCCACACGCTTCGGGTATAGGAACGATTGCATATGTTGTAATATTCGACCGTTCTAAAATTTTCCAAATGCCTAGGGCATTTAGAGGGAAAAAGGTAATAGAACTGGATTTGATTAAAGTAATTATACAATTTTCAAGGACAATCTAAGGTTTGCAAAAGATTAGTCGCTTGTTGACAGTTGGAAGTATACTAATGGATGGACCATATTGACTTTATTATGAATAGATAAGACTCTATTTAGAATGAGTTATCATATGTAAAATATGAAAATGTTTCCTTATTGGGAGTTGCATGTTAAGAATCTATGTCTAGATTAGAAACTTCTAAACAAGTAGGATGTTTAAAGGAATGTACTTTGAATGTGAGACTTCATGACTATGGAATTGTCTTGTAACAATCTCCAATAGAGCACTTTATAATTTCATCGGCAAAGTCTTGGTGACTTTGGCGCTATGATATTACAAAAGGACCGTTGCATAAAATGTCAGAATCTAACATATTCTATAAGTGACAAGAATTTGCTATTCTCACACTTGTGGTAAGGATTAGGAATTGTGAAATAAGTGCGATTGAAAATGTTATTCAATTATACTATTTCACAAGGTAAGGACCATACATAAACATAGTGTGCATGCTAAGAGCATGGGACAATTGTTGTTATAATTCAAGTAAGAAGTTGATTACCCAAAACAACAAATAATGAGTAATCAATATGGTGATTAAATAAAAGTTGTTTTATTTATACTAAAAAGTTTGGGGCCATATAGGATTAGTATTATTCTTCTGTTTCACTTTCCATGTTTTGACTTCCTGAATAATAAGATTATTCAAACCCTCCACATCCACTCATTCTTTGGAAGTAGGAATGAATGAAGACTGTCATGAATCCGTCTGTAGATTAACTAAAGCATTTAGTCATAGCACAAGTTTGCTACAGAGTTCATTAGTGCTGCTATAAGATTAGAGTATTGGATTAAACCCACACTCACTTGGATCGTATCATGGATTTTATCACGAGTGATTGGTGAGACGATAATATCTTATATTATTGAAACCGAGATGTGTGAGTTGTATCTTGCGAGTCGGTTACACATTGACAATATGTGAACGCACCAATAAACTGGTGTTATAAAACGTATTGTTGTGTGTGATTCGGTGAGTAAGTACAAGCGAGCATTGAGTCGAAGTTTATCTGTTCATTTTACCCTAAGTGGGATAAAAGCGATATATGTGGGCCCCTTGATGATTTAGTGATGACACCCAAAGCGCTTGGCCAAGCCGGGACTAAGTTGATGTGTTCAACGGTAGTTAGTTGTCAGTCGTCATAAATCGGAAATGGGGAAACAACACATGAACAAAGACTATGATTGAAATTCATGTCTCAACTCATACGATATCTAGAATGGAGGAATATATTATCCCTTATCTAAAGGACAAGTTGCTGATAAGATCAGAGTTTGACAGTGTCTTTGAGAGCTATGATTGCTAATCAGATTGTACTTACATTATAGTTACTAGACTTATCCAAGTTGGAAACTATTGGATTAGTGTCTAAGCCCGTAACTATATTTGGTATGTACTTGACCCGGTTGTGCATGGTCGTTTTGGGTTGCCTTCACCAAAGCAACTTGATTAGATGATTTATGGAGAAAGATGATTAATTATGATTTATTAATATATTATATGAATAACATATTAAAGGATAAATCATATTGTTTAATTAATATTAGTCAAGAATTAATTGATAGTTAGTTTTGTGACTAAAAGACATTAATTAAACTTAAGGGACTGAATTGTAATTATAAGATAATTGCAATTGTCCTATGCATAATCTTGGAACATAGGTTGGAGGAATTCTATGGGAAGCCCATAAAGAAATCGTCCAAGGGGTGTTCTAAAGGGAGTCCATGGGCTGCTTAGGGCCTAAGTAGTCAAATTAGGGTTTCCTAGTTGAAAACCCTAATAGCCTCACTATATAAAGACCCCTATGGCCCCAAAAACGTGGGGAACTCTCTTGGAAGAACCCTAGGTCTTTTTTGGTGCTCCTCCTCCTTCTCATAAGTCATTCTCTTTCTTGTGGTGTTTGTGAGCCATTATAGGAGTGACACTTGTGACTCGAAGCTCCAAAGACAAGAAGATTCAATCCATTATCAAAAGGTAATCATCTAGATCTGCTCTGATGCGATAATTTCGAAATGCAAATGCTAGATTAGGGTTCTTAAGCCTTGGATGAATTGCATGTACAATAGAGAAACCTAGATCCAAGCATTAGGGTTTGCATGAGCACATAGGGTGGTCTTTTGGCTCAAACCCATCACTTCGATAAGGTGCTGAAGAGGTTCATCATGCAGGATTCCAAGAAGGGAGAGTTACCTATCCAGAGTAATGCCAGATTGAGTAAGACTCAAAGCCCGAGTACCGAGGTTGAGATAGCATAAATGAGAGTACCTTATGCTTTCGTTGTAGGTTCGATCATGTATGCTATGACTTGTACTCGTCCTGATGTGGCCTTTGCCTTGAGCATGGTCAGCAGATATTAGGGGAACCCTAGCAAGGCTCACTGGACTGCAGTAAAGAATATTCTCAAGTACCTTCGGAGGAGTAAGGATTGGGTCCTTACCCTCGGTGGGAGTGATGACTTGAGAGTTGTAGGGTTTAGTGATGCTAGCTTCCATAATGATAGGGTTAATTTCCGCTCTCAGTCGGGCTGGGACTTTACCTTAAATAGAGGAGCAATTACTTGGAAAAGTTCCAAGCAGGAAACAGTGACTGATTCAACTTGCGAATCAGAGTATATAGCAACAAGTGAGGCAGCAAAGGAGGCGATATGGCTGAATAACTTCATTGGAGACCTTGCAGTAGTACCAGCTATAAAGGAGCCTATGGAAATTATATGTGATAGTGAAAGTGCAGTTGCCTTAGCGAAAGAACCAAGGGATCATAGGAGATCCAGACACATCGACAGAAAATACAATTTCATCGGACATCGAATAGAAGAAGTACTCCTCATGGCAAAGAGGGTATCATCGGATGAGAACCCAACAGATCCCCTCACGAAGAGACTGGGTAGGGTTAAGCATCTCCAGCATGCGAGGCGCATAGGGCTGAAGGATGATATTAGTTTTTAGTAGTTAGATAGGTCAGAAATTTGTAAAGTGTAATTGACATATGATGATGAATAAAAGTTGTGTTTATTTATGAGTAAGTGTTGCTATTTTTTGTCAATCGTTCACAATAATTTCTTTTGCATTTTTTGACTTCTAGAATATTTATGTTGTGTATTACATATTGTTCAAATTCTCCACAGTTGGTCATATGTTGGAAGCAGATATGAATCAAGACTATCATGAGGTTGGCTTGTAGCAAAGTGGTGACTCAACCCACGCTCATTGGAATCACTTCATGGAATTTATATTGAGTGATCGTGAGACGGTAATATCATATAAATCTTCAAACCTAGAGATATGACTTCTTGGCTATGAGTTGGTTATACATTGATCGTACGAAACTGCGTTGGTAACTCGATGCTATAAAACATGCTTTTGTGTGTGATTCAACAAGTACTAGAACAGGCATATGAGTCGAAGTTTATTTGTTCCTTATTGAATTAGAAGTGATATCTGGGCCCCTCTATGATTTTGTTTTGACCTATTTACCGGTCCCGGTCATAACTAAATTGATGTGTTCGATTAAGTTCTTTGTCAAACAAATCGGAAGTCAGGTAACAAACCGTTGGATAATAAGTAAGACATCGTTCCATGTATTTGTCCAATTGATATCTAGAACACAGGATTATATGATCACTTATCCTAAATGGCGTATCATCATCTTCTCAATTCTGCGAGACCTTGAAAGAGCTACGATTGTTGATCGGTTCATGAAGTCATACTTTCAGTTATAGTTATAAGACTTATCCAAGTGGGAGACTGTTGGATAAGGTGTCTAAGTCCATAGCTATATCTGGTATGTACTTGACCCGACCCAACATGGTCCATTTGGGTTGCATGGCATTATGCATTTGGATAGACTAAATGAGAGAAATAACACTTGTGGTTTATTAATATATTATAAGTTCTAATATATTAATAGAATTATTTAATTAGTATTGATCAAGAATTAATTTGGAATTAATTAAGTGATCAAAAGAAGACTAATTAAATATATGGGTTGATTATGTAAATTATCCATAACTTGTATAGTGGGCTTAAAGCTTCATGGTTTATCAAGATGGGCTAAGACCCATAGGATGCTCCATGGATGCTCCCTGGGAGTTACAAACCCATGGATCATGGAAATGAATATTTATGTCACATTAGGGTTTACATGATGTAACCCTAGATGTAACACACTATATAAAGATCCTGACATTCACCAAAATCGGCTATATGAAGTTTCAAGAGGGCTAGGTCGATTTTCATGTGTTCTACATATCTCTCAAAGTCATTCCAAAGCACTTGGTGTTGTGTGAAACATTTGAGGCATCACACTTGGGGTGCTAGTCTCTCAAGGTTTCCAAGGAATCAAATCAACTACAAGGTATGGAATTCTAGCCATCTTTTGTGTTAAAGTTCCCCATGTATGCTAGATAGGATTATGAACCTTGGAAAAAGTATTATGCAAGTATTTTAGACAAACATAGATCCAAGGTTTTCTAGGGTTGCATGTACACCTAGGAGTGTTAGAATGCTCAAAAAACCTACAATAATACCATCCTATTTACTAGGATACCGATCTAACCAATCATACTAGCATAACATATCCAAATAACAAACCAAAGGTCTGGCCTTGGTGCCTTAGACCCTTGAGTATAGTGAGGATAACTCACCTCTGAACTGTCAACTCGAAAGATAAGCTCGAACTCTCGGATCACCGCTACAAACTCCATCTATATTCACCATAGGACCATACTCATAAATTTCCAATTTCCCAAAATGCCCCAGACGTCAATTAGTCAACCCTTGGTCAAAGTTAAAGTCAACAGTCCATGTTGACCTGACTCGTCGAGTGTAGTCACCGACTCGTTGAGTCCTTCCAGAACTCGAGTAGTCCTGAAATCCCCCCACTAACTCGTCAATTTTCCCTGCAACTCGCCGATTCCACACGTGTCCAATGTTGGGAAAACCCTAGTTGACTAGTCGAGTCACCCAACTGACGCAGCGAGTCCATACAGAAGTCCTTGCACGACAATCTTCACCAGACTCGACGATTTGACCATGCAACTTGCCGAGTCCCTTAAGTACTCCATCCATTCAGATGCTTTTTAAGCCATTTGAAGATTCCATATTGCAGACCCAGTTGTCCAAGGCATGTTTATCACGTAAAGTTGCAAACTTTAGGTGCATGCAAAACTCAAATGACTTATAATGCCAAATCCAACCTTGTAATGGAGTTTTACACCTAAGGAGAGTTTCATAACTGCAAAAGTTGCAAGCTTTATGGACATAGAGATCCAAGAGAGTTCAGATCTGAAGTTACAACTTTAGATCTTAGGTCATGCACAAGAAAAGTTTCCAAATATGGTAGAAAAGCCCTAAACTTCACCCAACTGATATCTGGAAGGAAATGAGGTTAAGATAACGAGTTGATACCTTCAATTGATGCTAAATGAGGTAGATTTCTAATCCCCACACATTCCTTGCTTCTGGTCACTTGTTCTCCAAGCTCTTCTCACAAGAATCTTCTTCTAAAGCTTAAAGCACACAAATGGAGCACACACACATATATTAGGGTCTGATGGGCTCTCAAGGGACTGTAAGGAGTCCAAATGAGGCTAATGATCCCTTAAAGAGGGTGAAAAACCCCGAAAATTAGGGTTTCATCCTCCAGCTCCTACTCGTCGAGTCCTATCTTGGACTCAGCGAGTAGGTCACTTAAACATGTGGACCAACCCGCCGCTACTGGACGAGTCAGGGCATCCAACTCATCTAGTAGACCTTGAAATCATGAAAATTATAACCATAAATCAATACCTGAGAATCAGGGCGTTACAGAAATACAGATAAAAGATAAAATGCCTAAGGTTAATGCGTTAGTGAGCTGTTATTATTCATCCTTAGCCTGATTAAATTTGGCTACCCCGAACCTATAATCGTTAATCTTGCGGGAGCCAGAAATATATGTATAGACCCATACATGGTTTGACACTCCCACCTGAGATTGCTAGCTACAATTCAGTAGTATATCTTTATTTATTATTCAAACACTATTCGACGTCCTATGAAGTGTGGTTTTGGGAAATTATTAGTCTACACCGTTGATTATAGGGGCTCGTGGTAATACATTACAACACCTTAGAGATCCGACTACCTCTAGAGATGCCTTCAAGTCGTAAATAAAATATGTGAGGATTAAAAGGATATCTGATAATATAAAGATAATAAGATAGGAAGGGTAAAATATCCTACAAAGATAGTAAGATATGAATGATAAAATATCCTATAAAGATAACATAAGTTAAGGTCGGTGAGATATCTTAACAGTGATAGAAACTTTTTTCTAAATAGGAAAATGATTCTAAAAATAAAATCAAATAAAGCATAAAACTATAAAAACCTGTGAACTCGTCAACATTATGTTGACGTTTTTGAAAATACATGTATTCTCAGGGAGATGAGTGTGGAGGATAGTCGTGCAAAGGTGGATGTCATCAAGGAAGCTTGCTGGAGTTTATTTCTTTTTTTTTTGTCATTTCTTGTTATGCTCAAAATGTGTGCTTGATATTTTAAACAATGTAATCCCAAATAAATTATAATAAATAAAAGTATCATTTGTGTTTATATTGCTATGGAATGCTCAATATATTTGTGTAACTCGGTCCAATATCCATACGTCACACAAGCTGATGTTTCTGTGGCTGGATGAGGGGCTCGATAGATTGGTATCAGAGCTATAGGTTATAGCGAACTAGTAATTCCTTAGGAACTACGACTATAACCTATGGTATATACTCTTAATTAGTTAAACTTAATAAATGTATTATTATTAATTACCATACGCATAGACTACTTATGGGAGAGGTGACTAGTTTGAATTGTCAGTTAGGTTGCTAGATTTCAGAACAATTATATGCTAAAATGGTCCTACCCTTTGATACTTCTCACATGGCCGATCGTTAATTTATAGTCTTGAAGTACAAAAATGTAGATTTAATAAAATACCTCTAATCAAACAATAATCAGATAAAGATTTATACAAACACTTATAAATATAACTATATGTTATAAAAACCATCCATTTAAATCATAACATAAGTTTATAGGTCAAAAAAGAATCCTAGGGTTAGTCTAGTACTGCGGCCGTACCACAACTAGACCTAAAATGCGTAACTAAGTTTTATTATGGTCCGAACGACGCAGACCTTAACTTGGATGTCGTAGTTGACAATCTAAACACTTTAGGATTTTTGGAGCGATAGTTTAGTACAATTAGTTAAGAGATTAAGATGAGGCCTATGACCTGAGGATCATTAGATCAGTCGCTTAGATCGAATTCCTAAATACTATAGCCTTAGATCAAGACCTATTGCAAGAGGATTCAAAACATAATGGAATGGTACGCCTTGAGGATATCCGGATCAGAGACAAGTATCAGACATACCCTTCATATAGAGAGTCACCAAAGATACTATACTATCTACTATATATATACTTACACTAGGAAATTATATGTATTATATATTATCTCTCATAAGCATCTTCCTGATTGATGTATTATTTAGGATATCGAAGCAATATTGAGGATATATGGGAGTAGGTGTCCCTTCCATACCCAAAAGAAGACCAAGTGGTACCATACACTACAACTAGACCTAAAATGCGTAACTAAGTTTTATTATGGTCCGAACGACGCACACCTTAACTTGGATGTCGTAGTTGAAAATCTAAACACTTTAGGATTTTTGGAGCGATAGTTTACTATAATTAGCTAAGAGATTAAGATGAGGCCTACGACCTGAGGATAATCAGATCAGTCGCTTAGATCGAATTCCTAAATACTAGAGCCTTAGATCAAGACCTATTGCAAGAGGATTCAAAACATAGTGGAATGGTACGCCTTGAGGATATCCGGATTAGAGACAAGTATCTGACATACCCTTCATATAGAGAGTCACCAAAGATACTATACTATCTACTATATATATACTTACACTAGGAAATTATATGTATTATATATTATCTCTCATAAGCATCTTCCTGATTGATGTATTATTTAGGATATCGAAGCAATATGGAGGATATATGGGACTAGGTGTCCCTTCCATACGAAAAGAAGACCAAGTGGTACCACACATGCCTGAGGAAGAGAGAGATTACGATCTAATGATGCCTCTACCCCTACCCCAGTGTCATCTGATGATCAACCATTTGAAGATGAAGAATAGCGCATTGTGAAAGATGAGTAGTATAACGAGGAGTTCGGTGTAGTACCCGTAGATAGTTCACCTTACCCGGATTCATCTTCCCATCGGGACCTTGTGGAGACTCAAGAAGAGGGCCCAACTGAGTCGGAGTCATCTCTAGAGATTGTTGCTGCACTACCCCCATCCTTGGGTCGATCTTTTTTTAGTCATACTTCGGGACCTAGGACTATAACCACCCCTACAAATTCCATTCCCATTTGATCCCGTATGACAATAGCCTCACCACGATCATCACCGAGATCATAAAAGAATAATTACCTTGGTAGAGTTAGAGATTTGGAGCAAAGGAGCGATATAGACGAGATAAGGATCCTTGACGCAAACGATAATTTGGAGGAGACCCATTCTCTAGTGCAGTGCCAACAGATTGTGATTGCGGCTTTATGCAGTGTGTGAGGGTGTCGGAGTTGAGATTGATTGTGTCATAGATAGGTACAACCACTATGGAAGTTATGATCAGTTGCCTACGACACCAGTTAGCACAGATAGCAGCTTGGATCGTGGTTTGTTTTGGCTTGTGGTAGATAGTTCTAGCCAAGGAAAGTTAGGAACTATAATTTTTGGGTTTGAAAGAGGGAAAAGTAGTGTAGCAAATAATTGGATACTGCTATGTCTTTTGCATGTAAAATAGATTATTTTCCTATTCAAACCACTACTTTTGGGAAATATGATGTAAAAATTTTATTGAATTTAATGAAAAATATATGTGATCTTATTCTATATTGTGTTACTTGTCTGATTCATTTTCTTGATATAGTTAAATCTCTTAGCTAAATTATCAAAGTAAATCTCAAAATTATCATAACAACTAACATATGCTATAACTTTAGAATCATGCCTCACACCAGGAGTAAGACAGGACAAGCCAAACCTAATCTCGAACCTATGGACTCGGCCACGATTGAGGCATTAGTAGCCCACCGTGTTACTGATGCAATAGCAAAACTAGAACCAGATAGGAACGTAGATTCAGGAGGAAATGGAGGTGAGAAATTGCAAGGAGATAACCGAGGTCCAACCAGGGTCTGTTTATATAATTACTTTTTGAAATGTAAACAAAAACCCTTCCATGGAAACAAGGGTGTAGTTGGTTTGACTAGGTGGATAGAAAAGACGGAGTTTGTTTTTCAGATAAGCTTTTGTTTGGAGGACTATAAGGTTAAGTTCGCCACCTACACCCTGGCAGACGCAACCCTAAGCAAGTGGACCAATTATAAAAAGACCATGGGCATTAATGTATCAAATACCGTGGTTTGGGGCGAGCTAAAGCAGATCATGATTGAGGTGTACTACCCATGATAAGAGATGCAGAATATGGAGAAGGAGTTGTGGAATCTGATGATGAAGGAAGATAACATTGCTACTTATACAAACCATTTTAATAACTTTTCCACCTTATGTCCCAGGATGGTCAGCCCATAATATAAGAAGATAGAAAGGTACATTTAGGTTTTGTCTTAGCCTATCGAAGGTGTAGTCACTGCCTCAAAGCCAACCACCTTCGACAGTGCTAAAAGACTAGCCTTTAGTCTAACAAATCAAGAGATTCGTCACGGTATGATGGTGTAAAAGGCTGACCTTCCGAAGTTGGAGAGTAGAAAGAAGAAATTTGGAAAGGAACCCAAAGGGAAGGTTAGGCAACCAATAGAAAAGAAGCACCAAATGGTTCAAGCTTTTAACAGGGACTACCACTAGAAGTAGTCCAAGATGCAATAAGTGTGGGTATCATCCTAATGGATCATGTTGGGTGCCAACTGTAGCAAGAACTGTAATCTTTCCAATAGATGCAAAACCCTAACCAATCGAGGAAATAGAAGGTCGAGCATGCTATCAATGTAAGGAAGTTTGACATATCAGGAAGGATTATCCAAAACTGAAGTGACAAGGGAATAATTCTAGGAGTTGAGTGTTTGTGATAGGAGCCAGAGAAGCCTTCCAAGATCCGTCGGTAGCTACGGGTACGTTTCTAACCAATGATTTATATGAAAATTAACATTTTGATATCGGCGCCGATTGAAGCTTTATTACTTCCAAGTTTAGGAAGTTATTAAACCACCCATCTAGTAAACTTAGGGAAGCATATAGAGTAGAAATGGCTAACATCCAAGTTGGTAGGACCCAAAAAATACTTAGGAATTGTGCCTTAGCATTATATAATCTCATATTTCTCATCGACCTTATGCCTTTGGTCATTGGAAAATTCGACGCCATCATTTGTATGGGTTGGTTATCTCCTAACCACATCGAAGTATTATGCTTTTAGGAAGCATTATGTCTACCCCTACCAAATCGTGAACAATTAATCGTTTATGGGGATAAACCTGGTAAAAATCTTAGGATTATCTCCTGCATGAAGACAACTAAATACTTATAGAAAAGTATTACGCCTTCTTAGCTCATATTGTCGATATGAAAGACAATAAGAAGAAAAAGATCAAGGAAGCACCTTAGGTGTGTGATTATCCCGATGTATTACATGAAGATCTACCAGGTCTACCACCAGATCAACAATCAGAGTTTCGGATCGATCTAATTCTAGGAGCTTCCCCAGTTGCAAAGTCTCTTTATAAGTTGGCACAATCAAAGATGTAAGAAGTCTCTAGACAACTACAAGAACTTATTGAAAAAGGTTTTAGAAGACCATGTTTTTCACCTTGGCGAGCACCGTTCTATATGTCAAGAAGAAGGATGGATCTTTCCGCATGTGCGTCGACTATAGATAGCTAAATAAATTGACCATTAAGAATAGATACCCACTTCCCCGAATAGATGATATATTCGATCAACTGCAAGGATCCAATTATTTCTCTAAGATGGAATTGATCTCTGGATATCATCAACTCTAAGTAATGGAAGAGGACATTCCAAAGACTGCTTTTAGAATGCGATACGGCCATTATGAGTTTTTAACCACACCCTTCAGATTGACCAACGCCCCAGTTGTTTTATGGATCTCATGAACCGAGTGTGTAATCCCTAGTTGGAAAAATTTGTGATTGTATTGATCCACGATATTCTGGTATATTCATGAACCAAGGAAGAGCATGGGCAACATCTCCGAGTGATGTTAGAGCTTTTAAGGAAAGAAAATTTGTGCATAAAATTCCATAACTGTGAATTTTGTATATGTTGGTTATTATATGATGCCTCATTGGGCCTTTTTATTTAAGTCTGTTATGTTAACGGGTAAGGCCTGTCCTCCTATATTTAATTCTAGGGTTACAGTATTTAAGGTGCATACATGCATCGTATTTTTGTCAACTCTGATTTTGTTCTATAACCCTAATCACGCCTCTACAGTAGCAATTCTTCTTCGAGTTTTTCTGAGGCATGAAACTTAATCATTCAACATTATTCAGATCATCATTGTGTTCTTGTTTTACTTGCTTTGAATCTAAATGATCTTTAAGGATTTTGATCCTAACAATTGGCATCAGAGCAGGAGATTTTCTAATCTATATGCATTTATTCTATTTATCGAGTTATTAGGGTTTCCGTTAATATAGGATCCTGTTTGGTCATCTTTATTGTGCTTTTGACGGCATATAGTGATCTTGATATTACCTTATAATCTGTCTTAGTTTACACATCTGATTTATAACAGGTTTTATAGATCTTATCATCATGTAGCAAGACATTTCCAACTTCAACTCAATCAACCTATCTAGCGCCATTGGTTCAACCACAAGGATTCTTATCCTATTTCCAAATGAATATGAAGTTTAGGCTCTTCACTTTGAATATTATGCTCTTGGTCTGGAGGAAAATGGTTATCTTATCTAGGAAGCCATCACTCTAGGTGATTTTGTTCATATTGGAATAAGAAGGACAATTAAAAATATGAAGAAATACAACCAGCCGCTCTTTGATGTGAAGGATGTTCCTCAGGACAAGAAAGAGAAGTTAATCAGCAACGTTAAAGCAATGAGGATCATTAAATTCGCTTTGTAGGCTAATACTTTTTGACTAGTCAGTTCATGTGATACTGCTAAAGCCATCTGGGATAGGCTCAAGGAACTTTACTCCATTGATGCAGATCTTGAGCACTCTACTCAAACGCTCTTGCTTTCGGAATTTGGTGCCTTTAAACAAAAGCCAAAAGAAATTTTGGCTCTAAAATTCAATCGCTACAATCATCATCTGAGTAAGATGATGAAACATGGTATTGGAAGAGAAGTAACTGAACAGAAGGTTACATTCATGAACAGCCTTAGATCTGAATGGATGGCAGTTGTCTCTACTGTCAAGGTGCATGAGCAATTTAAAAACTATTCATTATCCAAGCTTGTTGGGATCTTGAAGCCACACGAGAATGAGGTGACAAAAGAAGCAAAAGTTGATTCTGGAATGGGATCTCTGGCCCTTGTTGCTAAAATCATTTGGCCAAGGAAGGAGAAGATGATGAGGCTTACCACATGCGAAAGTTAGAGTAAATCAAGAAGAAGAAAAATAGTGATAACTCTACACCTGCTTTGATTATGCTGGAAAATGTAGCAGAAAATGAGTTTGGAGGAGTTGAGATCTGGTCAACTAACTCTGAAGATGACGAGGTTCGCAGGCCCACTCCTGGCATGGCGTTCGTTGCGAAGGAAGAGAGTTCGCTGTTTGGAGGAAGATGCTTGATGGTGACAAATGAAAGGTCACAGATGCTGGAAAGTGCCACTAGGAGTGAAAGAGGAGACGACAGTTGTTTTGTAACAAGACCAGTTCCTGAACAAATCAATGAGTGCGAACAGCTGATTAACAAGGTAAATCTAACTCTTGAAACTCTCAATATACTTGTATCCAGATACGAAACTGAATTAGATGACCTAAAATTCACCTTTTCAAGCATTAGTGATAGTTTAAAAAGAATTCGTTTGCCAAACTCTAACATAGCTTTTCAAATTAGTAGGGTTTCGTTGAAAAGCGATGAAAGGTGAATGTGGATAGAGAAGATAGAGTCGGATTTGTATAAGTCTAGGGATCAATTAATTTACTTGCAATGAGACAATTTGATGCTTTTAAAACAACGTAACATTTTTGTTTGATTGCTAAAAGACTTTATTTTAACATTACTCAGTTGCACCTTGATTGAGAGATTGGTAAGAAAATTCACATGATGATTTTACCATTTCTGGAATTAAAGGAAGATGAAATTGACGCCGATTGGTATAAATGTGAATCCATCGTCTCTTCTGATGAAACCTCTGATGCTTACAGAGTTGGACTGGAGAAAATTGAATCATACATTAAGTCCAAAGACCATAAAGATATGTTGAAACAGATTTTGGATGAAAAAGACAAAGAGCAAATCAAATCTGATACTATACAGAAATTCGATTCATAGAATGCCAAATTGAATTCAGAATAAATGTTCAAAGCACATCTGAACTTGATGAGACAGTGATATGAGCGAAATCTATGTAGAGGATGAGGTAGATTGCTCAGATTTTGTTAAAACTAAAAGTGAACCTGAGAAATCTTTAATTTCTGAAAATTCAGTTAAGTTTGCATGCACTTCTCAAAATAAACCAGAAATTTTAAAAGCAAAAGCAATGGTTTTTCCTAAAGTCCAAACTATACTTAATCAAGTCTTTCAAAATAACGCAGTGGAAAAAAGTCAAACTGTTGAATTAACGTCCATCGTTGACGAAGACAACAAATATGTTCATGATGGGTACTTTTGGTCAGCTCCAATAGACATTGTAGATGAAATGAAGGGTCGATCAGAAATGACCTCCTGGAAGGTGAAACGAAGGTATGTGGCAGAACCACTAAACAATCATTCAAGTTTTGAAAATGGAAGTACATGTAGAACTAAGGATGTTTAAAGTGAACCTAAGTTAGCGACGAACGAATCTCACCAAAGAAAAGTGAAACCTAGGGTGAACATTCACAAATCCTCAGAGCAACTTGTAGATCAAAAACGACAAAGAAATTTGAGATATAAAAGAAATCTCAATGAAAGAAATCAGTTTTGGCAATCCCAAAATCCCAACCATGTTCTCAATAAAAGGTTTTTCAATCAAAATGTGAAAGCTCATTCTCATGAGAACCTCAGTCAATGTTCGCACTGTCAATCTTGCACTTCACAGCAATCCAAAAGGAAATTTCTTCAACAACCTTCTTTTCCAAAGAACCCTATGGAGATACCAAAACCTCATCATCCTCATCTCACAAAAGTCTCATCCAAGGATAAAAAAAGGAAAAGGAAAGCTAGTTTCGGATTCTGATGTTCTAATCAAGAAAACATCGACTAACTCAAAGAAAGCTGAAAAAGGGTTCACAAAGAGCCATACCCAAAATAAACAAAAAGGTCTTCTCCAAAAGAAACAAATGTAAAAGATAAAATAAAAGTTTTCACCATAAAATAGAAAGATGAAACCACATTAATTAAACGTACTTATATGGTTGATCTTGCAATTACCTTTCCTCTTTCTGTAAAAGGCTCACAAGGACCCAAGCAACTTTAGGTTCCTAAATCTACTTGATTTTCACAGGTGATTCGTGATGAGCAATTTGACTGAGAATGCTACATCGACAGTGGTTACTCGCGTCACATGACCAGAAGGAAAGAGGAATTGCAAGAATTTCGTGCTCTTAAAGATGGTAGAAATGTAAAATAGGGAAACAACTCTTTTGGAAGGATTAAAGGTTATGGGATGATAACAAATGAATATTTTTCGATTGGTAAGGTGGCATATGTAGAAGGCTTGCAACACAACCTCATAAGTGTTTCACAACTAGTTGTTGGGACGGGCTTGAAAGTCTTATTTGACGATGAAAGATTTGAGATTATAGAAAAGAAGACGAAAGAAGTTCTCTTGAAGTCACAGAGAAAAGGCGAAATGTATCCTTTGAATCTGAATCTGATATGAGGAAAGCCTGCCATTCGGTTGCTTACGAAAGCTCATCCGGACGAAAGTTGGCTATGGCGTAGAAGGCTCTTGCACCTTAACTTCAAAGACATCAACAAGCTTGTTCTTGGTGATCACGTGTGAGGGCTTCCTCCCTTAAAATTCGACAAGGATCATTTATGTGCAGCATGGGAAAGTAGAGTAGAAGAAGTCATCCTACGTTAGTAGACACAAAAGTCATCGAACCTCTGGAACTTATACATATCGACCTTTGTAGACCTTCTGCAATTGAACGTGTTGGTGGTAGTAAGTATATTCATGTAATAGTTGATGATTTTTCACATTTCACTTGGGTGTACATTCTTAAACAGAAATCCGAAGCCACACCAAAACTCAAGGACTTCATAAAGCAAATTGAGATTAAACAGCGAAAGATGGTTCGCAATGACAATGGACTGGAATTCAAAAACCAAGTGTTTGAAAATTTTCTTGCTAAAAAGGGAATCTCACACAACTTTTCTGCTCCCTATACTCCACAACAGAACAGAGTAATTGAAAGACAAAATCGCTCGTTGTGTGAAGCTGCAAGAACCATGCTGCCATTAGCATGTCTACCTCTCTACTTCTGGGCCGATGCCATCGCAACTGCATGCTTTACCCAAAACAGATCCATCCTAATTTTCAATTACACCTTATGACATAATAAATAATCGCAAACCTAACGTTAAGTTTTTCCATGTATTTGGTTCCAGGTGTTTCATCTTCAATTCCAAGGAACAACGAAACAAATTCGATGCGAAAGCTGATGAAGGTATATTTTTGGGCTATTCACTGACCTTTAAGGCATATAGGGTTCATAACAAACGATCCAAAAATATGGAAGAAACCTATTATGTCACGTTTGAAGACAATTACATAAAGATGATTCAGTCGAATGAGAAACAACCAAATGAAATCTTTCCTAAGCCAAGTCCAGCCACGGTTCCTTTAGCTAATTTATATGAGGAATTCATGTTACTGTTTGATGAGCCGGAGAAGGCTATTTCATCCGAATCAAAAGAAGCTGACAATAAAGAGGATGAATTGAAGAAAATAATAGATGATGTTGCGAAGGATTTACAACAGCAACCACCGAGTGCGAACATCCCGCAAACCACGAATACTACATTCCAGGTGGATTCTGACTCCAATGCAAGTCTACCGGGGGAAAATTTACCCGACAAGAAATGAGTATTCCATCAAAGGGGAAGGATTCCACTTCGTCTTTCTCTTTTGAACCCCCCTCTGTTAAAGATGACTCACCTCCCACAATGACTCATGAACCTTCATTCACAGGAGATACTTCAATTGTTGAAGAAGAGGACCTCTCATCATTCGAGGGGAAGAATAAAGATGTGAATGATGATTCAGATGTGCAATCAGAAATCGAAGAAGTTAATGTTGAGTTGGATCCCTCTTATGATATAAACTATCCTCCACTCACCAAATGGACCATAGATCACCCAAGAACTCAAGTAGTTGGCGAATCTTTTGCAGGTGTCCGTACGAGATCTCAATTAAAAGTGAAACAAATTGCACTATTCTCCAAAGTGGAATTTTGTATGTTTAATTCGTTCATTTCTAAGATTGAACCGAAAACCGTCAACACAGCTCTTGATCATTCTGAATAGGTGCAAGAGATGTAGGATGAGCTCAACGAGTTCGAAAGAAACAAGGTTTGGAGGTTAATTCCTACTCCACCAGATGCATCATTTGTTGGTTTGAAATGGGTATTGCGCAACAAGTTGGATAAAGAAGAGAACGTTATCAGGAACAAGGAGAGACTCGTGGTTGAGGGTTATTTCGAGGAAGAAGGTATTTACTATGAAGAGACCTTCGCACCTGTTGCAAGGTTGGAATTCATTCGCGTATTCCAGGCATACGCAGCACACAAGAACTTCGAGGTGTTTTAGATGGATATTAAATGTGCATTATTAAATGGAGAATTAGAAGAAACTATATATGTGAAACAACCACCTAGTTTCATAAACGATAAGTATCCCAATCACTGCTACATCTTAGACATGGCAGTCTGCGGTCTTAAACAAGCTCCAAGAGCCTTGTACGAAACTCTAACTCGTTTCCTTAAAATGTCAAATTTTAAATAATGTTCGGTTGACCCAACCTTCTTTCACAAGAAAGAGGGTGGCCACTTGATGATTGTCCAAATTTATGTTGATGACATCGTTTTCGGTTCTACTAATCCCAGCTTAACAGCTGAATTCTGAAAGTTGATGAAAACTAAATTTGAGATGAGCTCCATGGGTCCAATTAAATTTTTCCTTGGATTGAATATAAGACAGGGATCGGAAGGCGTATTCATAAATCAGGAAGCATATACGAAGACTTTGCTCACTAAGTTTGGCATGGTGGGAGTCTCAAAAGCGAAGGTTTCAATGGCATTCAAAACGAAACTAACACCATCTCTGGAAAAACCAGCTGCTGATATGACCCTTTATCATCAGATGATAGGATCATTAGTGTATCTAACAGCTAGTAGACCAGACATTATGTTTCCCGTTTGTTATTGTGCTAGGTTGCAAGAGAATCCTCATGAACCTCACATGGTGGCCGTTAAGAACATCTTCAGGTACTTGAAACGAACCTCATCACTTGGCATTTGCTATCCAACAAACTCAGACTTCTTCGTACAAGCATTTTTGGATGATGACCATGGGGGATGTGCATTAGATAGAAAGAGCACAACTGGAGGATGCTAATTTCCTGATGGAAAACATGTTAGCTGGCAATCCAAGAAGCAAACATGTGTATCCTTATCAACCACCGAGACTGAATAAATAGTTGCTGCCTCATGGATATCTCAGGTTATTTGGACTCAAATCCAACTTCGTGATTATGGCTTAAGTATGAAACGAATCCCACTATACTGTAACTCTGATAGTGCCATTGGCATTTGTCACAACCCAGTGTAACACTCAAAAATGAAACACATGGCACTGAGGTATCACTTCATCAAGGATCATGTCGAAGATGGAAATGTAGAAATACACTTCGTAAGCTCCTCTGATCAGTTAGCTGACATATTCACAAAAGCCTTGCCTGAAACCTCCTTCAACATAATTCTTCGAGGCCTAGTAATGATGGAAGTTGAATCCGTTCCTAAACCACTTTTGCACTCATAAAGTGATCATTGGGAATCGGTGCGAGCATTCGCAGATATTTGCAGTCAACTGTTCATTCGCAGTCTACTTTATCGATGCGAATCAGTGTGAACGTTCGTAGTAGTTCACAGTCCACTGTTCCTTCGTGGTTCGGACTTTCAAATATCCTTTTGTACTTTATGTATATTATTTCTTTTTCAGAAAATCTCAAAAGACAAAAATATATTTTATTTGTGCTTATTTTTATTTCTTTTATTTTCACAAATCTCAAAAACACCAAAAATATCTTATGAAGATCATGGATGCACATATTCATATCTTTTCTCAATCTGTGTGATGGGGCAAGTATAAATTTCTTTATCTATGTATTAGCTAAGTGTCCCTAGAAGCATGGTGCTGCATCTTGTCCAAAGCCTCAATAGATTCTATGTGAAGCCTTAATGAACCGATTCTACGAATCGCTTCTTCCCAAGTAGGCTATTAAATTCACATTAGTCATGAGCTACCTTACTCTTCTCGCCTTGAGTTAAGAGTTATTTGCTTGGTCACTTTCACATAATGGATGTAGATTCACTTCTCTTGAACCACCTTCACACTTCTTCAATGCCTTCGCTCTCATGAATGTTACCCTTGAGACTCTCAGCAATACCACTGAGGTTTATTTTTACACAACATCTGTGTTGATGATATTAGCTTCGTCCACCATGAACTGAGTGAAACCCAAAATCCAAAACACTTAATTGAATTGAATGTGAACAAATAAATGTTCAAGCTTTTCACCATGGAATTAATGAAAGCCACCTTCGTGGTTTGTACCAAGAAATCTCTTTTTCTTTTGCGCGTTCTTTATAAAGTGTTCTTATTCCAAGATACTTCTTCCCACAAGATCCAGTTTTATTTTTTTGAGATTTCAGAATTTAATATTGTCACCAAAGTAATTCCAAACCTACTTGTTCAACTGACTATAGTGGTTACACGCGTGCTTTGTTCAAATCTTAAACTTATGTCAAGTTTTGGAGTTTGAATAAAGATGAAGCCACCTTATAAGCCTACTAAAAGATGCCTTTCAATGTTTCTTATCAAACATTTGATCCTATTTCAATGGGAAACCACACAGACACTTCTTAGTTTCTCTTGACATTGAAGGAAGAGATCTATGCCCGGGATCCACTGCTTCGTGTCTTTACTTAGACATCACAAATCCCATATATAAGCATTATTTTATTTCTTTATCTTTCGCACTCTTGCACAAAGATCCTTGTGATTTTCAGAAAGTCTGGTTCGTGGTTCTCAATGTTATTTTCAGGTTCACAGTACAACCCATGCTTGCTAAAAATGAATGTTCGTGGTGAATGGGTTAAATAATGTTTAACTGCGAAACTGCAACGGTGATGCGGCAAATTCCTATCGATAAGAATTCAAATGGACACATGAAATTTTGAACGGACAGCTACTTTACCATTGCATGATGTATGGATCTGACATCTACAGTTGTCAAGTCGCGTTTTTCAGGCGACGTTTCAGTAACTGATGCATTCTCTCTTCGGATTTCTCTCACAACCCGAATGGTATATAAGGATTTTGACGATTCTTCTCTCAAGTTCAATCAATGGCGGGTTCATCCGAAAACCTTTTTGTTCACGATCAGACTGTTCACTCTTCTCTACTGGCTATCAAACAACGTAAAAACTTATTAATCGATCTGGATCCGTGCAAATACGATGCTTTCATGCTTCCAATCGTTCAATACGTCAAGTATTCTCCATTGACTATTGCTCTTACGCAGATGGAAAATGTCCCAATATCACTTCTCTCTAAAGCTTACTCTTCTACCAACTATCTCAAAGAAGTGCAAAAGATCTCATTCGAGATTCACAATCGTATCACTTCCATCACCAAAACCAGGTTCTGCTCTCTTTTTGGGATTCCACAGACTGACGATATGATCAACCTTGAAGCAATTTCCAGTGCTGCTCTTTTGGAGATGTTCTATCAGATGGGTTACAAAGAAACCCTAACCACCGTCTCAGAGTTCAGGAAACCCAATTTGCCTCCTTAATGGAATGGCTTCTTCAGTTTGCTTTTCAAGAGTTTTTCTGAATGGTGACCGTATCCGATTGTGCCAGCAAGATGTTCATGGTGCTCATGTATGGTCTTTACACAGGTCTGAATGTCAACTATGGAGCAGTTCTTTGGGCTCAATTCATTCATAGTACACTCTCTACCACACATCACAGTGAAATCTCCTGTGCATGTTTTTAGACGATCATTGTTCGCAGGTCCATCAACAAACTCCAGATTCCCCTAATGCAAGACGTTGTGATGGCTTCTATCTCCACTTTTCACACCACTTGGATTATCGTTTCTGATACATAAAAATTTCTCTTTCACTGGATCAATTCCAGAAGTTATGTTTCATGATGTACCATCTTATAGCAAAATCTTTGAGGGATATAGGAAATTGACTCCTTCTGGGTTTCGTCCTTTAAACCCAGAAATGCAAGACATAATTGTTGAAGAAGACAAACCCAAGAAAAGGGGAAAGGGTGAGAATAAAGGGGAAAAGAAAACTACCGACAAGGAACGACCATATAAAACTGTGAAACCTCCTACCAAACGAAAGGCACCAACAGGCGCCTCAGCTGCTGCTTCCAAAAGGCGAAAGTAGTCGGATCGCAAGTGAAAGTCCCCTACTCCTAGTTCTAGCGAAATTTCGGAGTCTTAAGATCAGTTAGACATTCGCAACGAGGAGAAACAACCTATTCACAACGTGGAAGATGATAAAACTCTCAACGAGGAAGAGAATCCCAATCCTGAGGTAGCTCAAACTTTTAATGATTATGTTCCTTCTCCTTCTCCTCCTCCTTCACCTAAAACTACTTCTACATCAATTACCATTGCACCATGCCCTCCACCAGTCTCTTCCCAACCAAAAACCAATATTCCTCTTTCTAACCCACTGTTTATAGATTCTACTGTCCCACCAACCACCTCTATCGAACCTCCTGTTTCGGTCAACGTATCTGATATGGAGGCTAAAGCATCAGGTTTTTCCACCCATGTCTCACCTCCTATTTCCCCTCTTCGCCAAGATGATCCTAACATGATCATTGGTGATGATGAAGACGAAACTCTTGGAGGTTCACTTACAGTCCCTTCCAGATTAGGATTGAAAGTGAGAACGAACCTTCTGTTACGAAAGTATGCAGACACTGCATGAAAAGATAGACCAACTGCTTCTCGCTTCCAAGACTTCATCTTCTGAGGCTTATTCTAAAGAAACAGTTGAGTCTCTCTTTGAACAAATCACGAAAGAGCATGCAGCTAATGCTAAGAAGATGAATAAAGCAGTTGCTGATTTTGGTGAAGTTTGTAAGATAACGACCGAAAAAGTCGATAAAGAAATTTCTGAGACTACTACATTCATTGAGAATTTCTGAACTACCTTTGACTCCAATACAACGAAGGCCAATGAATCTCTTCATAGTCTGGGATCTTTATTTAAAACTGAGAAGGAAAAATTTTAGGAAATTCGTACTTGGCTGAAATCTGATCATGAAGCGTTTCAAACTGTCATCTCCTCTCAAATTACCAAACTTCAAGTTGAACTGGAAACGGAGAGTAAAATCATGGACTCTCTTGCCATCAAAACTGAAAGAGTGAAGGTTCCCACTGTTAAGCTTGAACAGGCTGAGAAACAGATCAATGATTTGATCATTGAGAGAGCTGTAATGAAAAGTTGTATCTCTGATATCACAGGTTTACTCTCAGATATCAATGAGACCCTAACAAAGGTTCATTAATTTCTAGGACTACCTGGCTATTATCAAAGATTTCCAGAAAATTTCTCTCGTGTAGCCAAACCCCTCACAACATTGATCCAAAAGGAAGTAAAATTATTTTGGGGAGACGAACAAGAAACAACTTTCCAAAATTTGAAGGAAATGTTGTGTTGCGTACAAATACTATCCCTTCCAGAAGGTACTGATGATTTCATAGTATATTACAACGCTTCACATCAGGTTTTGGGATGTGTATTGATGCAAAGGGAGAAGTTCATAGAATACACCTCACGGAAAATCAAGGTGCATGAGAACAACTACACCACCCACGACTTAGAGATGGACCGATAGTTTTTTCCCTAAAAATTTGGCATCATTACCTTTATGGAACAAAGTGTATAGTCTACACAGACCACGAGAGTCTACAACACATATTTGATTAGAAAGAGCTAAACATGAGACAATGGAGATGGTTAGAGTTGGTAAACGACTATGATTGTGAGATTCGTTATCATCCAGGAAAGGATAACGTCGTAGCTGATGCCTTGAGCCACAAAGAATGAGTTAAACCTCGTAGAGTCAAATCACTTACGATGAATTTTCATGCTAAACTAAACTCACAGATTAGAAGTGTTCAACTCGAATCTTTAATGGAAGAACATGTTAAAGAAGAACACCTCGGGGGAATGGGAAAACAACTAGAGATTAAGAATTGATGGAACGAGATATTTCATAAACCGAATATGGGTTCCAAAATTTAGAGAGGTTAGGGAACTAGTTTTAAATGAGTCCCATAAAATAGATATTCCTTCCATCCTGGAGCAGACAAGATGTATCTAGATCTAAAAACTTTTTATTGGTGGCTAAACATGAAGGATGAAATTGCGACATATGTAGGTAAATGCCTAACATGTTCCAAGGTCAAGTTAGAACATCAACAACCCGTGGGATTGTTGCAACTACCAAAGATACTCGAGTGTAAGTGGGGGCAGATCGCAATGGACTTTACGACCAAATTGCTCAAGACTACTACTGGTTACGACACTATTTGGGTAGTTATCGATAGATTAACCAAGTATGCTCACTTTATGCCAATAAAAGAGATGGAAAAGATGGAGAATATGACCATGACGTACCTTAGAGATATCTTTAAATTGCATGGGGGTACCATTATCTATTATCTCTTACAAAGATTGCAGATTTACCTCCCGCTTCTGGAAAAGTTTGCAAAAGTCCCTTGGCACTTGCTTCGAGATTAGTACAACTTACCATCCTCAAATCGATGCCCAAAGTGAAAGGACCATAAAAACATTGGAATACATGCTCAAAGCATGTGTGATAGATTTCGGAAATTCATGGGATACTCACCTTCCTCTAGTTGAGTTCTCATACAATAATAGCTATCACATGAGCATCAAAGTAGCACCGTTCGAGGCTCTATACAGCCAAAAATGGTGATCTCCTATTTGTTGAACAGACGTTGGTGATACCCCACTGGCTAAGAAATCCAAAGGAGATACCCTACGGTGATGTAAGGAGGAAACTCTAGAGTTCCAAGTCGGAGATAGGGTGATGCTCAAAGTAACTCCTTGAAAAGTGGTTATAAGATTCAGAAAATGGGGAAACTGAATCCGAGGTACATAAGATCATTCGAAATCCACAACAGGATATGTCTACTTACCTATCGACTTTGATTACCTCAAGAGCTTAATAATGTGAATGATGTATTCCATGTGTCTAATCTTAAAAAACGTCTTTCCAATAATACACTTGTCATTCCGATTAAAGAAATTCAGATTAATCCTGAGCTGATGTAACGTACTCGTTTTGAAATCATGTTTGGTAAAATGTTAAAATTAAATAATATTATGAAATATTATGTGATTTTGAGTATTGAGTTCTAACATATAGTTTTTACTAGAAATGAAGTAAACTATCTTTAGAATCACTCGGAAAGTAGTGGAAGTCTTATGAGATTGCAATCAAAAGGCAAATATTGAAATTTAATGAAAACATAAAATTTGAAATAAGTAGAATGTTATTATAGAAAGTTGTAAAGAATCTCGTTAGAAATATTTAGGCGAAAGCCTCATCGAAATCCGAGTTCTAACGAAGAAGTTATGACCAATCGAAGATCCGGACAAAACTGGCACGGCACCAAATGACGTAAAAAGTGAGTTTTTTGTAAACAACTTTTTAGCCTTGGTGATCTAAATGAAAGGCATAGTATTTGTTAAACCGAAAATTTTCATAAAAAGAACGTCCAAATTTGACTTCGTATGAGGAAGTTATGATTTTTCTAAGTTTCAGAATAGCAGTAGACAGCTAAAAACTCGAAATAAAGATCGAGTGATATTTAGTCGACACAACCTAAATGAGAATCGAAGGTCTCTTCAATAGTAGTACAACGGTAAAAAGACAGACGAAATAATAACATTAAAAATAAATCAAAATAAATCAAAATTAGCCAATATAGTCTAAATGAAAGTTGTAGAGCATAATTTCACCTATGCGTGCATATAAAGAACGTCAAAAGTGAATCTCGTACGCGAAAGTTAAGGACTTTAAAAGTTTGAGACACAAAAATCAACAAAATCCCGAAATCCGCAAAAATTCACATGGATGAGGTTCAGCCACGTCACCTCACCCACGAAGCTGCCTCGTGTGCGCCACGTGCGCACTGCTGATTCGACCAAAGATGCGGCCCGATGAGAAGTCGATGCGCCTCGCCTCGCATGTGCGCCATCTGTCCTACCTCGCATGCGAGCCACGTGCCCTGCGTCGCATGCTCGTCACCTGTCATTCGAGCATTGCTGCTGCTGCCGCATGTCCTTTCCTTCAGCTGGAGCTCTGAACCTCGCACCTATATAAAGGGGTGCGAGATTTCCCCGATAACTTTTGGAATGTGCATTTTTCACCCCTAAACTCATATTTTTACTATTTCAACTTCCCCCGAAGCCCCGAGATCGTTTCCATCACCCGAAACACTCCCCGAAGTGCCCGAAGAGCCCGAGAAATTTATCTTTTTGGTTTGAAGCTCAACCCTCGTAGGGCCCGGTTTTCAATAAAACTCCTGATTTTTCAACGAAGAAAGTTATTTATTGTAACGAAGTGTTGCACAAATTACTATTTTAACCCCTGATTAATTCACAGTGAGTTCAATATATAGGAATAATTGTATGATATGTGTTATATGTGCTATGTGATTTTACGTGTTATTATCTCGTGTTGTTTTTTCATGCTATATTTGTAGCAAAGTTATACATTTGACCATGTGATTAGTGAGGGGGCTTAGATTCACGGTGGTACTGGTATGTAGCCTCTGGCCATGTAGAGCATGTCTCGTAAGAGAATGACTTCTATTCTATGACACTGGCAGAAGGTTAGACAGGGCTGAAAGCCTGAAATCTACCAAAATGTTTAATCAGAAAGTGTATGTCCTCTGTGCCATTTGGGCCAACACTTTATTGTTGTATATCAAGTATGGAAATTGTTATGTCACATTGATTGTATATCTTTGAATCAAATCATGGATTGATATGGAAAGTTTGTCACATGATTCACATATGTCATTGTTCTTCCTTGTTCCTCTTTGCTTCTACCATATTGAAGTATATATATGACATAACGTTATATTGTATCTATTACTAAGCTCACTAAGCATCACCGCTTACTCCTATCAATGTTTAACAATTGCAGGTAATAAGCAACCAGTATAGTTATATACTAACAAAAGATTTTGAATTGTTTGAAACTATTGTATTTAGTAATCACGTATGTATAAAAGTATAGTATCTTAGGTAGTTGTGTAATATATATAACACTTTGTAATAATCGGTTTGTATCCAGTCGTTTGTAATAACTTTATCAATGTAAAATATTGTTTTTATGAATATGCATGTAGCATGTTTTGGAGTAACAATTGTCAAATATGAAAGTGTGGGTCTTTCAATCATGGTATAAGAGCAGTAGTTTAAGCGAACTAAATGCCACAAATTGGTATTTAGACTTAAACTATTGGAAGTTCAATATATGAACCAATTCATTGTAATTATATGGACACAAACCTTAGGAAAGACTAAAGTAGAGTATTAGGTAATAATAAACCCTAATATTCTAAAATACGATGTTACTCCATATTGCAGAGCAATGGCAGAACAAGTGAGTAGCCATACCTCTAAGGTGGGTGGAGATCCCCAACCTGATGAAGTAAATACTCCAGTATCTCCTCGTGAGGAGCAACTCTTGGGTAAACTTACCAGTGTTATTCGACAGACTCTCGAAGAACACAAAAAGTGTGGTGATAAAGGAAAAGAGAAAGCCACTGGAGAATCTTCAAAATGGGAGGTGAAGCGTCCCTCGTTAAAAGATTTCAAGAGTCGTCGTGGTACAGAGTTTTCAGGTGCTCTTAATCCCATTTAAATGGGTATGGCTAGGAGAATTTATCCTGGGAGTTGTTCAAAAATTGTTTGCTAGAGTAGTATTTTCCTCTATACATGAGGAGGAGATTAGAGAAGGAATTCCTCGAACTTAAACAGGGAGGAATGACTGTGAATGAGTATGAAACTCAGTTTAATAAAAGAGCAAGGTTTGCTACAAAGTATATTACAACTAAAGACGAGAAAATTTATTTATTCATGGAGGGACTACGGCACGAAATCCACGATTTCATTGTCAATCGGGATGTTCTGTCATTCGATAAAGCCATTGAGTATGCTCGAAGACGCGAGCATGACTTAGAAATACGTGGTGCCACTTTTACTGTCCCGAAGCATCCACGTATTGAAAGAACTGTTCCTGTTCCATCTATTCCACCAGCTCAATCTGTTCGATCTAATCCTAACAAGCAAGTGCAATCTTAGAGTGCTTTTTGTGGTCGTGGTAGATCACAATCTTTTTCTATTCAATCGGCTTCATGTCGTGTTTTGGAAGGAATTCGTTGTCTATTATGGATGTGGAGAAACGGGTCACATCAAGCTAGTTTGTCCAAGAAAGGATTTTACTTGCTATGCATGTGGTATTACTGGCCACAAGAAGCATTTTTGCCCTACTCTTACTAGTCAGATGATGGGAAGTCAAGCTTCTGTTCAACAACCGGTGAGAATTCAAGCTCCTATTCAACAATCAAAGGGTAATCCAACTAAAAAGGAGGAGGTTCCTAAAGCTAAGGGTCGTGCATTTCAGATTACCACAGAGGAGGCACGCGAGTACCCGAATGTTGTAATGGGTACATTTTTTCTCAACTCTAGACCTGCTCACATTTTATTTGATTCTGGTGCCTTGGATTCTTTTGTGTCTCCTAAATTTGCGCATTATTTTCAAATTGCTTGCTATGCTCTTGCGCAACCATTTCACGTAGATACTGTGGGAAGTATATCATTACTTGTTGATAAAGTCAATAGGGATTGTGTTATAAAAATAGAAGGCTATAATTTTCTTGCTAATCTGATTCCTATCTCCTTGCCCAACTTCGATATTATTCTCGGCATGGATTGGTTGTCAAAGAACCACACAAAACTCTTGTGCTATGAAAAGATAGTACGCATTCCTATTAAAGGAAAGAATCCTATCTATGTCTACGATGAACAAAGAATCTTAAAAATAATCACTTTCCTCAAAGCTCGTAAATTCATATCGAAGGGATGTTCTATCTATCTGGACTACATAGTTGATGTCTCAAAAGGGGAGAAGAAAACATTAAATGATGTTCCCGTTGTTAACAAATATCCTGATGTTTTCCTCGATGATTTGCCTGGACTTCCTCCGGACAGGGAAGTAGAATTCTGAACTGACCTTGTGCCTAATGCTGCTCCGATTGCAAAGACTCCTTATCGTCTTGCGCCAGCTGAGATGAAAAAATGATGATTCAAATGCAGGAATTACTTAACAAAGGCTTTATTGAACCGAGTACCTCTCCTTGGGGTGCTCCGGTATTGTTTGTCAAGAAAAAGGACAGATCGATGTGGATGTGCATTGATTATCGTGAGCTAAATAAGGTGACTATCAAGAACAAGTACCCACTACCTCCCATTGATGATTTATTTGATCAACTTCAGGTTGTTAGCTATTTCTCAAAGATTGATTTAAGATCTGGCCATCATCATTTGAAAGTTCACGAGCAGGATGTACCGAAGACTGCTTTTCGTACTCGATATAGACATTATGAATTCATTGTCATGCCGTTCGGTCTGAAAAATGCTCCTTTTGTATTCATGGATATGATGAATCGGGTATGCCGCTCAATGCTCAATAAATCTATCACCGTATTCATTGATGATATTCTAATATATTCCAAGTCTGAAGTTGATCATGCCATTCATATTCCTGCCATATTAGAACTTCTTCGAAAGGAGAAACTATATGCTAAATTCTCGAAATGTGAATTTTGGCTTCGCCAATTTCAATTTCTTGGCCATGTTATTTCTGGTGACGGTGCATCCTTAGATCCTACCAAAATCGGAGCCATTCAAAATTGGGAAGTGCCCCGTAATGCTTCCGAAATTCGCAGCTTCTTGGGTCTCACGGGATATTACCGGAGATTCATTAAAGACTTTTCTCGTATAGCCGTACCTCTCACGAGTCTTACACGGAAGGAATTGAAGTTCGAATGGGGTGAAGCCCAAAAAAAGCTTTCTCAACTCTAAAATATCTTTTGAATCATGCTCCAATCTTATCATTTCCAGAAGGTGATGATGATTTCTCCGTATATAGCGATGCTTCAAGATTGGGACTTGGTTTTGTTTTGATGCAACGTGGTAAAGTGATAGCCTATGCCTCAAGACAACTGAAAGATTATGAAAAGAATTATCCCACTCATGCTCTTGAACTCGCTGCAGTAGTATTTGCCCTAAAACTTTGGAGGAATTATCTTTTCGGTACAAAATGCCAATTATTTACCGACCATAAGAGTCTCAAGCATATATTCAGTCAACAAACTTTGAATATGAGATAACAACGAGCCATGGAGATGATCAAAGATTATGACTATGAAATCATGTACCATCCTGGAAAAGCCAATGTAGTTGTCGATGCACTTAGCAAAAACGTTTATCGTAATAGTATGTGTTATACTATTACTCACACTACAGTAAAGTTCACTATTCTTGATGAACTAGAGAAATGGAAAGTATAGGTCCTAAAGCTAGAAAATGTGAAGAAAGAAGGGATGGTACATTACGTTGATGTTTTACTTGATGATCCACAAGGATTGAAGGTATTTAAGATTCAGCAATGGATTCCAAAGTTTGGTGGATTAAGACAGAAGATTTTAGATGAAGCCCATAAGTCTAAACTGTTAATACATCCTGGTACAAGTAAAATGTACTATGATGTACGGGCTAACTATTGGTGGCCTGGATTAAAGAGAGACATTGGCAGATATGTACAAGAATGCTTAGTATGCTTACAAGTCAAAGTAGACCACCAAAAGCCTTACGGAACCCCAGAAAGTCTTAGTGTTCGTGTGTGGAAATGGGAAGAGTTGTCCATGGATTTTATTACCAAATTTCCAAAGACTGCTAAACAGCATGATAGCATTTGGGTAATCGTCGATCGCCTGACTAACAGTGCACATTTTCTCGCCATGCGTGCAACGGCTGCAATGGAGAAATACGCACAACTATACTTGGATGATATTGTCTCAAGACATGGTGTGCCACTAAAGATCCATTTCGATTGTGATAGTCGCTTCACTTCTCACTTTTGGGCGAGTATGCAATGTGAATTGGGATCTCGAGTTGCTCTCAGCATAGCTTATCATCCCCAAACGGATGGTCAAACGGAAAAAACAATCCAAACAGTAGAAGATATGCTTTGTGCATGTGTCTTGGAGTTCGATGGTAATTGGGATAAATAATTACCTCTTGTCGAATTTTTGTATAATAACAGTTACCATGCTTCAATCAAAATGCCACCATATGAAGCATTATATGGTTGCAAATGTCGTACGCCATTATGTTGGCGTGATGTAGGACAGAAGATCCTTGGAGGCCCTGAAATTATTCAAGACACCACCGACAAGATTCAAAATGTACAAGAAAGAATGAAAGCGGCCCAAGATCGACAGAAGTCCTATGCAAAAAAGAGGAGACGACCAATAGAATTCCAGGTGGGTGATTTCGTAATGCTGAAAGTATCCCCATGGAAAGGCATTATGTGATTTAGGAAGAAAGGAAAACTAAGCCCTAGATTTGTTGGTCCTTTCAAAATCATCCAGAGAATTGGTAAACAAGCATACCGCTTGGAATTTCCGGAAGATTTGGCAGGTATTCACGATGTGTTTCATGTGAGCTATCTGCGTAAATGTTTAAGCATATATGATTAAGCAGTTCCGTTATCCGAGGCGAAACTGGATAATAAGTTAACTTATCTAGAAGAGCCTGAAGATATCGTAAGAGAAAGAACGACTAAGCTATGTAATAAAGAAGTAGATTTGGTGCTTGTCAAGTGGAAACACCATCGATGCCCAAATTATACTTAGGAAAATAAGAATGAAATATCCCCATTTATTTTAATCGATGTAATTTTGGGGACGAAATCCTCAAAAGGAGGAGGTATTTGTTACATACACGTTTTGAAATCGTGTTTTGTAAAATGTTAAAAGTAAATAATATTATGAAATATTATGTGATATTGAGTATTGAGTTCTAACAGATAGATTTTACTAGAAATGAAGTAAAACTATGTTTAGAATCATTCGAAAAATATTGGAAGTCTTATGAGATTCCAATCAAAAGGCAAATATTGAAATTTAATGAAAATATAAAATTTGAAATAGGTAGAATTTTATTATTGAAAGTTGTAAAGAATATCGTTAGAAATATTTAAGCGAAAACCTCGTCGAAATCTGAGTTATAACGAAGAAGTTATAACCAATCGAAGATCCGTGACAAAACCGACACGACACTGAATGACGTAAAAAGTGAGTTTTTTGTAAACTACTTTTTATCCATGGTGATCTAAATGAAAGTCGTAGTATTTGTTAAACCGAGAATTTTCATAAAAAGAACGTCCAAATCTGACTTCGTATGAGGAAGTTATGCTTTTTCTAAGTTTCAGAATAGCAGTAGACAACTAAAAACTCGAAATAAAGATCGACTGACATTTAGCCGAAACAACCTAAATGAGAATCGATGGTCTCGTCAATAGTAGTACAACAGTAAAAAGACAGACGAATACGGACATCGGATGAAGAAGTTATGAATTTTTAACGGATTTTCCTATCCCAGTTTGTTAAAAATAATAATACTAAAAATAAAATCAAAATTAGCCAACTGAGTCTAAACGAAAGTTGTAAAGCATAAATTTGATGGGTTTTGGCCATATGAACATTCCTATGTGCACATGCAAACCCTAATGCTTGGATCTAGGTTTCTCTAATTAAACATGCTTTGAATCCAAGACTTCTAATGACTAATTAAGTATAAGAACAATACAAAATCAGATCCAGAAGTTTACCTTTGAATCTCTTGTTTTGATCTTGTTGTCTTGGAGCTCTAGAGTCACAATTGTCACTCCTCTAATGGCTTACAAACACCAACTAGCAAGGAGGATGATTTGAGAGAGAGGATAGGGATTAGAAATCGGCCAGGGTTTCTTTGCTTTAGCAGAGGTGCCGATTTTCCTTGCCCTAGGGGTCTATTTATACTTGTAAGGCTCCTAGGGTTTCACCCTTAAACCCTAGTTGGATAATCTTTCCTTAAAGCAATCCAAATCCTTTCCATGATAATGCCTTGGACGATTTGTGGCTTATCCCAAGCCCTAGAAATCGTCCAACCCTTATCCCTTAAGGATTTATAGCCCAAAGTGCAACTATCAAACAATTGACAGTTTATACCCTCTTATTTAGTTAACCTCTTTAAGTCGCCAAATTAATATTAATTAATCTATTAATTATATTAATCAAATAACAATATTAATATTTCCTTATATTATTCTCATAATATATTAATAATATCTATTCTCTCATAATAAATCATCCTATCAAGTTGCTATGGTGAAGGCAACCCAAAAGGACCATGCACCATCGGGTCAAATACTTGCCTAATATAGTTGCAGCCTTAGACACTATTCCAACAGTCTCCCACTTGGATAAGTCTAGTAACTATATGCACAAGTACAATCCGATTCGCAATCGTAGCTCTCAAAGACGCTGTCAAACTCTGATCTAATCAATCTTGTCCTTTAGATAAGGGATCGTACAGTCCTCTGTTAGATATCATGCTGACAATTTCTATGGAATGATTAGTCAAGCATTTAGGTTTCTCGATCTCCGATTTATTTAACATAGAACTTAATCGAACACATCAATTTAGTTCTGACCGGGCCCGGCACATAAGTCAAATCAACTCATCGAGCGGTTGAGATATCGCTTTTACCCTCTTAGGATAAAAGTTACAGATAAACTTCGACTTATATGCATTTACTTATTCATTAATCAACTATACACAATAATACGTTTTATAACATCGACTTACCAATGCGTTTTCGCATTATCAATGTACAATCAATTAACAAATAACAAACCATATATTTAGGTTTTAAGACAATATGATATTATCGTCTTGCGATCACCCTTTTTGTCGTATTCCATAAGGTGATTCCAGCAAGCGCGAGTTTGTTCCAATGCTCAAAACTAGTTCATAAGCACTCATGAATGTTGCAGCAACCCTTTGCTATGTCTAATACCATTTAGACAATCTACACACCAATTCATGACAATCTTCATTCATATCTACTTCCAACATATGAACGATTGTGGACAATTTGAATAATTCGATTATTCTTAATAAACTCAATTATTCTGGAAGTCAAAACATGCAAAGAGAAACAATAGTTAAACAATTAACATAAGATAGTAACATTACTCATAAATAAAACTCATTTATTTAATCATCAAATGTTAATTACATTTATCTATTACACGTTTCTAATACTATCTAATCTATGCTAATATCATCCTTTAGCCTAATACTCCTAGCATGCTGCAAGTGCTTAACCCTACTCAGTCCCTTCGTAAGTGAATCTGCTGGGTTATCTTCTGATGATATCCTCTTCACTACGAGTTGTCCTTCTTCTACACGATGTCTAATAAAGTGATATTTTATGTCAATATGTCGAGATCTACCATGATCCCTTGGTTCCTTGGTCAAGGCAACCGCTCCTTCATTATCATAGAAAATCTCCATGGGCTCCTTTATGGCAGGTACAACTCCAAGATCACCGATGAAGTTCTTCAACCATATTGCCTCCTTCGACGCTTCGCTCGCTGCAATGTACTCTGATTCGCACGTTGAATCAGCTACGGTTTCTTGTTTGGAACTTTTCCAAGTCACTGCTCCTCCATTCAGGGTAAAGACCCAGCCCGACTGCGAACGGTAGTTGTCCCTATCGGTCTGAAAGCTGGTGTCACTATACCCTCGCACCTTCAAGTCATCACTCCCTCCGAGGACTAAGAACCATTCCTTCATCCTCCGGAGGTACTTAAGGATATTCTTCACCGCAATCCAATGGGCTCTGCCAGGGTTCCCTTGATATCTACTAACCATGCTCAAACCAAAAGCTATATCAGGGCGAGTACAAGTCATAGCGTACATGATTGAGCCAACTGCGGAAGCGTATGGAACTTGGCTCATCTTTGCTATTTCAGCTTCGGTACTCGGACATTGAGTCTTACTCAACTTCGCATTACTTTGTATCGGTAATTCTCCCTTCTTCGATTTTTCCATACTAAAACATTTTAGTACTTTCTCTAAGTAAGTGTTCTGACTAATTCCTATTAGTCTCTTACTTCATTCTCTTACTATCCTTATTCCCAAAATGTAAGAAGCCTCTCCGAGGTCCTTCATAGCGAAGCACTTCCTGAGCTAGGACTTAACTTCCTGCAGAGTCGGGACGTCGTTTCCTATGAGTAGTATGTCATCGACATACAAAACGAGAAAGCTAACTATGCTCTCACTGGCTTTGACATATACACACGACTCATATTCGCTTCGTACAAATCCAAACTCTTTGACTTTCTCATCGAAGCAAAGATTCCATCTGCGAGATGCTTGCTTAAGTCCATATATAGACTTCTCAAGCTTACACACTCTATTCGGATGCTTCGGATCCACGAACCCCTCTGGCTGAGCCAAGTAAACATCCTCAGCCAACTTTCCGTTAAGGAAAGAGGTCTTGACATCCATTTGCCAAATCTCATAATCATGAAATGCGGCAATTGCTAGCATCACTCTAATAGATTTTATCTTCGCAACTGGTGAGAAGGTCTCATCATAGTCAACTCTGGGAGTTTGTGTAAAGCCCTTCGCGACCAATCGTGCTTTATATGTGTGTATGTTTCCATCTATGTCGGTCTTCTTCTTGAAGATCAATTTGCACCCAACGATCTTACGTCCGGGCACATTATCAACCAAATTCCAAACTTGGTTATCATACATGGATTGGATCTCGCTATCCATTGCCTCTTTCCATTTTGCAGACTCCGGGCCTACCATGGCTTCCTTATAGCTATTAGGTTCATCAAGGTTTATTAGTGTACCATCACTAATATACGTATCCCCTTCGGTAGTAATATGAAAACCATAAAATTGGGGTTGAACTCTAACTCTTTTGGAACGTCTAAGAGGTAAGGATTCGCCAATCGGTTCAACTGGAGTTTCCTCCTCGGGTTGAATGTCAGCGGTAGAGGTTCCTTCATCTATCGATTCTTGAATCTCTTCAAGTTCAATTTGCCTCCCACTGTCTCCTTGGCTTATGAGTTCTCGCTCCCGGAAAAATCCTCTCCTCGCAACAAAAACAACGTTGTCCTTCGGTCTATAGAAGATATATCCAAAGGATTTTTGCGGGTAGCCGATGAAAATACATCGCTCACTACGAGGTTCGAGCTTGTCGTGATTATCTCGTCTTACGAAAGCCTCGCAACCCCAAACCTTGATATGTGCCAACGAGGGAGCTTTCCCTGTCCACATCTAGTGAGATGTTTTCACAACCTTATTAGTAGGGACTCGGTTAAGGATATGGGCGGCAGTCTCTAAGGCATACCTCCAAAAAGAGATTGATAGTGAAGCACGACTCATCATAGAGCGAACCATATCCAATAAGGTTCGATTACGCCTTTCTGCCACACCATTCAACTGCGGTGTCCTAGGAGGCGTCAATTGTGAAACTATTCCACACTCCTTGAGATAATCGTGGAATTTAAGACTTAGGTACCCTCCTCCTCGATCGGATCGAAGCATCTTGATTTTCCTGCCCAATTGATTCTCCACTTCATTCTTGAACTCTTTGAACTTTTCAAAAGTTTCTGACTTTTGCTTGATTAAATAGATATACCCATATCTCTATAATCATCGGTAAAAGTCACGTAGAAGCGGTTCCCATCCTTCGTAGTTGATCTAAACGATCCACATACATCGGTATGTATTAGGTCCAATAGACCCTCACCCCTTTCTCAAGGACCAGCGAAGGGTGACTTAGTCATCTTTCCAAGCAAACAAGACTCGCATGTGTCATCTTCCCTAAGGTCGAATGACTCAATACTCCATCCTTTTGGAGTTCGGCTATGCGTTTCTTGTTGACATGTCCAAGACGACAATGCCACAAGGATGTTTTATCCATACTATTGGAAGAATCTATGTTCAAAACATCATTTCCTAAGTTATCAACAATCATAACAGTTTCATAAATTCCATTACACGGTATTGCTTCAAAATAAAAGAAACCATTTAGATAAGCCAAAATAGAACCATTCTCATTATTAAAAGAAAATATAAAACCTTGTCTAAACAAACCATGAAATGAAATGTTGTTTCTAGCCATTTCTGGCGAATAGCAACAATTGTTCAAATCCAAACTTAAACCATTCCTAAGCACTAAAGAATACACTCCAATCTTGGTCACAGGCGACGATCTTCTGTTCCCCATTATTAGATTAATCCTTCCATGCTCCACATCCCTATTTCTTCTTAGTCCCTACACATTAGAACAAATGTGGTAACCACAACCGGTATCAAGAACCCAAGAAATAGCATGAGATGAATCATTAGATTTAATTGTGTACATACCTGCGAAAGACGGCTTGATCTTTCCTTCCTTGATGGCTTGTAGGTACTCTGCGCAACTTCTCTTCCAATGTCCTATCTTTTGGCAGTAGTGGCACTCTGCCTCCTTTGGGTTAGGGCAGGGCTTAGCAGGATCAACTTTGGTCCCACTAGAAGAGGCACCATCTCGGGCTTTAACCTTGCAATAGTTCTTAGACGAAGCCTTCCTCTTCTTTCCCTTCCCTTGTCCAATAGCCAAAACAGGAGCAGCGGGTGGATTGGGAGTTGGTGCAACAGACTTGTCCTTGAAGTTGCTCTCAGCGACCCTCAAGAGACCTTGCAGTTTGCTTAGGGTGACCTCCTCTTTGTTCATGTGGTAAGTCATCCTAAATTGATTGTAGCTTGGAGGCAAAGAGTGAAGCACCATGTCGATCGCCAAGTCTTCTCCAAAGTCAACATTCAACTTGCGAACATGGTCGACATACCTTTGCATCTTTTGCAGGTGCATGGTAAGAGACTCTCCATGACGCATCTTAGCGGAAATCATGTTAGTGAAAATCTCATAATGCTCTTGTCTCGCGTTTTGGTGGTATCTCCCCAACAAGTGTTGGTGCATCTCGTACGGGTACATGTCCTCATAGGACTTTTGGAATTCGGAGTTCATAGTGGCTATCATGATGCAATGAACCTTCGTTGCATCATGCTCGTGAGTTTCAAAAGCGGTCATTTCATCCGGAGTAGCGATTTCAGGGTTGATTTTCTCGAGCTTCTCATCGAGAACATACTCCTTTTCCTCGTAGCGAGCAATTGTGCGAATGTATCTTATCCATTCGCTAAAGTTCGTCCCATCGAAAGTGACCTTTTGACAAAGGCTCATCAATGTAAATGAACTAGCAGCAGTGTTGTTTGCATTCGACATCTACAAATAGAAAGGACAAAGATAGATTAGAATATGAATCCCTAATTATCACCCAATAAGAAAAAATTAGGGCTAGGATCCAACAACAATATTTACATATTAGAAAAGGGATGACGTAATCTAACATGCAAACAATTTGAAGGTAAGTGAATGACGATTCACTAATTCTCCACCATGAAAACCTAACTTTAAGTTCTAAATGAATTTGAGAATTCTTAGGTTTAGATGAGATTCATTGAAACATTTCAATGGCATGTGTAAATCTCGATATGCCCCTCTTGTTTGTGACTAGGATACCGAGGATCACAAAGCGGGTGTGAATTACCATGCAAATTCACATGGTGCCTTCATTGTAATGATCACCCATTCGATGTGCCGGTAAACCACACACGCTCCATCGAACTATGATAAACAATTAATCACCCTTTTCCACCTTCTCTTAGAACCAATTAGTGTGTCGGTAAACCACACACGCTCCACTAACTTCTTAGCAAGGTGCAAAGTGCAATTTCATGGGATTGCATCAATTCACTTTTCCTAAAGTAACTAAGATTGGGAAATTTTAAAAAAATATGTAGTTACTTTGTATTTCATATTATACTTTTAATGAGAGGATGAGGTTGCCCTATCCTACCCGTTCGGCTAACGACCCTCCACCGATCAAGCAAGTGGTGGGTGTGAGTGTACACCCATTAAGCGCCATTTTATAGGCCGCAACCTTATACCCACCTTATAGATCGGCTTCGTGAATGAGGCCTACTAACGGTAAGACTAGCATTTTAGTTATATATATATATATATATATATATATATATATATATATATATATATATATATATATATATATATATATATATATATATATTAATCTTGTAATATTATATTAGTATAGGGTTGTATTTTAACCTTGTAAAATTCTAGGGTTTGAAATTTAAATTGTCTAAATTAAACTTTTAATCACAAAACATAAATTTCAAAACTTGAGGGCAAGTTTTAAACATTTAAAACATGGAGGATCAAATAACAAATAATCTTATTTAACAATTAATTCCATAATTATCCATATTTAATTTATTTAAAGATTACTTGCAAAATAATTTACCAATTTAATCAAAATAATTAATTAATTATCACATAAGGAAATTAAATATTTTATTAATTGATAAATATCTTTAATTAGATCAAGATTATAGTCATATATATCAAAAAAATCGGATTAGGGTTGATCTAATATGATAAAGGCAAGTTTCCATAAGATAAATATCAAAAAATCCCGAATTTGGCCCTTCCTGACGCTCGGACTCGCCGAGTGCACCATGGGACTCGCCGAGTCAGGCCAACTCGCCGAGTCCACTATGGGACTCGCCGAGTCCATGACTTAGAAACACAAATTTCGAATTTTGCAAGTAAGATTCAAACAAAAAAGCAACAATTTAATAGAAACCAATCTAGGCTCTGATACCACTGATGGGTTTTGGTCATATGAACATTCCTATGTGCACATGCAAACCCTAATACTTGGATCTAGGTTTCTCTAATTAAACATGCTTTGAATCCAAGACTTCTAATGACTAATTAAGTATAATAACAATACAAAATCAGATCTAGAAGTTTACCTTTGAATCTCTTGTTTTGATCTTGTTGTCTTGGAGCTCTAGAGTCACAATTGTCACTCCTCTAATGGCTTACAAGCACCAACTAGCAAGGAGGATGATTTGAGAGAGAGGAAAGGGATTAGAAATCGGCCAAGGATTCTTTGCTTTAGCAGAGGTGCCGATTTTCCTTGCCCTAGGGGTCTATTTATACTTGTAAGGCTCCTAGGGTTTCACCCTTAAACCCTAGTTGGATAATATTTCCTTAAAGCAATCCAAATCCTTTCCATGATAATGCCTTGGACGATTTGTGGCTTATCCCAAGCCCTAGAAATCATCCTACCCTTATCCCTTAAGGATTTACAGCCCAAAGTCCAACTATCAAACAATTGACAGTTTATACCCTCTTATTTAATTAATCTCTTTAAGTCACCAAATTAATACTAATTAATCTATGACTTATATTAATCAAATAACAATATTATTATTCCTTATATTATTCTCATAATATATTAATAATATCTATTCTCTCATAATAAATCATCCTATCAAGTTGCTATGGTGAAGGCAACCCAAAAGGACCATGCACAATTGGGTCAAATACTTCCCTAATATAGTTGCAGCCTTAGACACTATTCCAACAAAATTCACCTATGTGTGCATATAAATAACATCAAAAAAGGAGCTCGTATGTGAAAGTTACAGAATTTAGAATTTTAAGGCACAAAAATCGAGAAAATCCCAAAATCCGAGAAAATTTGCGTGGCTGAGGTTCGGCCACGTCACCTCGCCCGCGAAGCCGCCTTGTTTCCGCCATGTGCTCACTACTGATTCGACCAAAGATGCGGCCCGGTGAGAAGTCGACACGCCTTGCCTCGCATGCGCGCCATCTGTCCCACCTCGCATGCGACCCACGTGCCCCGCTTCGCATGCTCACCACCTGCCATCCGAGCCTCGCTGCTGTTGTCGCGTTTCCTTTCCTTCGGCCGGAGCTCCGTACCTCGCACCTATATAAAGGGGTGTGAGATTTCCCGAATAACTTTTGGAATTTGGCATTTTCACCCCTAAACTCATATTTTTACTATTGCAACTTCCCTCAAAGCCCCGAGATCATTTCCAACACCCGAAACACACCCCGAAGTGACCGAAGATCCCGCAAAATTTATCTTTTCGGTTTGAATCTCAACCCTCACAGGGCCCAGTTTTCAATAAATCTCCCGGTTTTCCAATGAAGAAAGTTATTTATTATAAAGAAGTGCTGCATAAATTACTATTTTAACCGCCGATTAATTCACGGTGAGTTCAATATATAGGAACAATTGTATGTTATGTGTTATATGTGCTATGTGCTTTTCCGTGTTATTATCTCGTGTTGTTATTTCATGCTATATTTGTAGCAAAGTTATACCTTTGACTATGTGATCAGTCAAAGGACTTAGATTCACAATGGTACTGGTATGTAGCCTCTGCCCATGTAGAGCATGTCTCGTAAAATAATGACTTCTATTCTATGGCATTGGCAGAAGGTTAGACAGGGCTGAAAGCCTGAAATCTACCAAAATGTTTAATCAGAAAAGTTTATGTCCTCTATGCTATTTAGGCCGAAGCTTTATTGATGTACATCAAGTATGGAAATTATTATATCTCGTTGATTGTATATCTTTGAATCAAATCATTGATTGATATGGAATGTTTGTCACATGATTCACATATGTCTTTGTGGTTTCTTGTTCCTCTTTGCTTCTGCCATATTGAACTATATATATGGCATAACATTATATAGTATCTATTATTGAACTCACTAAGCGTCACCGCTTACTCCTCTCCATGTTTAACAATTGCAGGTAATAAGCAACCAGTATACTTACATACTGATAGAAGATTTTGAATTGTTTGAAACTATTGTATTTAGTAATCATGTATGTATAAAAGTATAGTATCCTAGGTAGTTGTTTAATATATATAACACTTTGTAATAATCGGTTTGTATCCAATCGTTTGTAATCACTTTATCAATGTAAAATATTGTTTTTATGAATATGCATGTAGCATGTTTTGGAGTAACAATTGTCAAATATGAAAGTGTGGGTCTTTGAACTGAACTTCGTCATTGAAGAGCCAGTGGAAATCATGGACAGAGAGGTCAAACGACTCAAGCAAAGTCTGATTCCCATTGTTAAGGTATGACGGAACTCTAAACGACGACCATGGTCCACATGGGAACGAGAGGGTCAAATGAAGTACAAGTACCCTCAGTTGTTAAAAGGAAGCCTGACGATTAGATATAAATTTGGGAAAAAATTTCCAAAACAAAGGAGAATGTGACAACCGAAAGGATTGCGTTACTGGCGACCGCTAAGAGAGAGTAAGAAAAATAGATGTAAAAGCTTCAGATTTTAAATTTTGATTAATGAGATAAAAAGAATCAAATGTGCCATTACATTTATTGTTTAATCGGCTATTAGGATAAAAAAAAATCGCCTAAAAAGTTGTACCGTCTTCAACGTTGGTTAATGTATTTGGAAATTAATCGTTAAAGTGATCCCAGTGATATAAGATTTGTAAAAAAAACACACCAACTGAGAGAGTTATAGATTTTATAAAAACAAAAGCCAATCGCGTAATTAAAGTTAATTACATTCAAATGGAACTTAGACATTGATTGAGTTTTGACTAAAAGTGCAAAAAGGAGATTTGTACTACTCCTTGAGATATAAACTTTACGACAAAGAATGCCGAAAACGGGATCCGTATGAGAGTGATACGATTTTTTTGTAAAATCATTTTTTTGCCCCCGTTAGGCATAAAAATAAAAGTTAAAACTTGCTAAAATAACCTAAAAGGGAGTTGTAGTACTCCTTGAGATCAATACATAGATATAAAGAAGGATTAGATCAGAGCACTTGTGAAAGAGTTATGATTTTTACAAAATCATTTTATGTGCACGAGTTGCGCACCTATGCATGTCGCACGCCTGCCACTAGATTCAAGTAGATTGAGAATCACGTGGTCAATTGAGGAAGTGACACATGGTAGTCTCTAGATGGAGCAATGATGGTCACACGTGATGAGCAAGATCCTTGTGTTGTGCCTACCTAGGTTTTATGCCTATAAATAGAAGGAAACATAGATCCCATTCTGCACACCTCTTTGAATCAATCACTTAATCCTTGAAGTTGTTGCATTTCTGGAGTCGTCCCGGAGTCCCAAGCTTGATTCAACCCTACACCAACTCTCTCATGCGTCAAGGATGAGTTCATGGCCCCATTTCACTATTTTAAAGGTTTTACTAGGGCCCGGGGGGAGGATACATGCTTATAAAACTGTTTTATTAAAATATATTTATATCTATAAACATCAATGTCTATACAAAGCATGAAACCTTAGGATAATGTAGCCATAGATACTATACCTAGTTGTAAGATATGATATTATGCCTAAGAGTTATGAAGTCCAATAGTTGAGGAATAGATATTACTTAGATGTTATGATGGCCAATTCCCTAGGATAACATAGTACCAAGAAGTAATGTTGGTCAACTATAGGGATATGCAATATACCTAATCGTTACTCTGTCCAAATATTTTGTTTCAAATCAACCATAATTATGGTATCTATATCACTATATGTACGGAAAAAGAATATATATATATATATATATATATATATATATATATATATATATATATATATATATATATATATGTATATATATTCATACATACGTACATACATACAAGATAATTATGAGATCAATAAGTTTTAATTATCACTATAAAGTAAAAGATTTATATTATGATAGTTATAGGAAATCACTAAGAAAGAAAGTTAAAATACAAAATACCTAAGGTTAATGCGCTAATGAGATGTTATTATTCATCCTTAGCCAGATTAAATTCGGTTACTCAGAACCTGTAATTGTTAATCGTGCGAGAGCCAGAAATATATATATATATATATATATATATATATATATATATATATATATATATATATATATATACACGGGGCTTAATACCCCCTACGACGATTGCTAGCCACAATCCCAACATGATAACTTTCTTTATTATTCAAACACTATTCGACATCCGATGAAGCGTCATTGGGGGGGGGGGGGGATTATTATTCTACAACATCGATTATGGGGGCTCATGGTAATACATTACAACCATCTTAGAGATTTTTACTACCTCGAGTGACGCCTTCTAGTACTAAATAAAATATGTTAGGATTAATAGAATATCCTCAATTATAAAGATAGTAAGATAAGAATGGTAAAATATCCTACAAAGATAGTAAAATAGGAACGGTAAAATATCCTATAAAGATAAAAAAAAAAAATTAAGTTCGGTAAGATATCTTAACCATGATAGAAAGATTTTTCTAAAAAGGAAAAAGAATTTTGAAATAAAATCAATAAAGCAAAAAACTATAAAAACCTGTGAACTCACTAACATTATGTTGACGTTTTTCAAAACTCATGTATTCTTAGGGAGATGAGTGTGCAGGATAGTCGTGCAGAGGAAGATGTCGTCAAGGAAGCTTGTTGGAGTTTATTTTTGTTTGTTTGTCATTTCTAGTTGTGTTTAGAATGTGTGCTTGATCTATTAAACAATGTAGTCCCAAATAAATTATAATAAATAAAAGTATATTTTGTGTTATATTTATGTGTAATGGTCAATTTATCTATGTGTCTCGATCCAATATCCTTACTTTGCACAACCCGATGTTTCCGCCATGGGTTGGGGGTTTCACAAAAAAGCACCACTGGATACATGATCTACACACAATTCACCTTTACCCCTCTTTCCTTTGTTGTGCATTTCCTCTCGGAGGTGCTTCAATAGATCATCCAACGAGTAATCATCAGATGTATGCATCATCCTCTTTGAGAAGTCTTTCCAAGAATGTGATAACTTTTGAGATGATTGTGCATACTTCGAAGAGCCTAGGTAATGCTATAAAAAGCGATGTTTGTTTGTTGACTAGGACCTAGAGCTCATGCACATGCTCTAGGATTGGTCTATCGTCAACCATTTGAAAATCCAAGTATTTGGATACAAGGTATGTGTAAGTACCTTACTCACGTCCCTTGTACTTGAGTTCCAAGGTTTTTGATAGTTCTTTTGCACCTATAACTGACATGTACAAATCATAGAGGCGGTTAGATAATGAGTTGATGATGTGACCAAGTCATAGGTTCTCATACTCTTTACAAAGAGCCCTTGGCTTTTCTAGTTCAAAAATTACATTCATATCTGGCTCCTTCCCTGCTTCTGGGATCAAAACTGTTGGAATAGGGGAAATTCAAGATCTAAAACATAGCAAAGCTTCAGCAACAAAAAAATTAACCTTTACAACCAAACGAATGTAGTTTTGACTGTTGAAACAATCCAATTTTACAAATTCTTTGTTCATTAGTAGGAAGTTTGTAGAAGAAATCTTAGTTTTCATTTTGACTAAAATATTTAATGACGATAAAAACCTTTAATTTCTAATGTCCCATTATACAGTACGGAATAAACTCTACGGAATGTTGTATGATCATGTCGTGCCCTTCCCTTTGGAACCCAAAGTACCCAAAACATTTAAACACCAAAAATGTAAGCACAAACTTTAGTGATTTCCTCAAAATACCACATAACCATACATGCCAACCCCACAATACATCGGGCCCCGCCCATTTATTCCAAACAGGACCTGCCCAACTTATGTATCAGGCACCACCCATAATACATAATGGGCCATGCCCAATCCACATAACGGGCCCCACCAAACATACAAATGAGCCCCACCCAACTTTCAATGTAAGAGTCACAAAGACAGTTAGCATCCTAGATAGTATATTGAGAAGACTCGCCTCACAAATATAGTCAATAGCTAACAGGCTCACACCATCAAAAAGTGGATGCTACACACCTCTTAAAGGATCATACAAGGTAAAATCTTAGTCTACCTTCTAAAACTAGCCATTTGACTTAAAATAAACCCATGTTAAAAGTCAATGGTCAAATTCAATTCTAGCTACCTTCCACGTCGTGGCAAACCAATGGCCACATCATGGTCATTCAACTTGATCCTGATCAAACTCTGCTTACCATGTCGTGGTAGACTTGCTACCATGTCGTTGCATATACCAACCAAAATAGTCGCGACCAAACCACTCTCCACATCGTGGCAAGCAAGTCGCCACACCGTAGAAACTGTACAGGGATAACTTAATGAATTAAGTTCTTAATTCCTAATCCTAAGTGCTCCAAAACTCAGATCTAGATCTCTACAAGGTATTGATTGATAAAATTTTCAAATTTATCCATTAAGACACCTCAATAAGTTAAGATCTATATTCCAAAGTTCTTAATGATTGAACCAAAGGCATAGACACCAAAATGATTCATGCAAGACAACTTTCCAATGAGCACCATGATCTAGAAGCCAAAATATGCACCCAAAGGCACTGGACTATACTTAAACTCCAAGGATAATAAGATTGGGACTAAAAAGCTCATAAATAACCTAGAATGAGATGTAGGGAAACAAGGAGAAAGGTTGGTACTTTATACCACCATAAGGTCTGAAATGCGATGAAGATACTAGATCTAAGCTAGAACTAAGGTATCAAATCACAAGATGAGTTCCTCCTTCCTTCAAGCTTCACAAAAAGGTCGCACACACTCAAAACATACACAAATAGGCTATGGTTTGTGGTGGGGTTCGTTATCAAAGGATGGAGGTTTCCAAATAAGGCATCCTTAGGAGTTAATGTCCTTAAATATGGTACAAACCTGCACATCTAGGGTTTACACCAAAATAGCTGCCATACCGTGGCAAATAGGCTGCCATGTCGTGACACTACACAACCCGACATTCTTAATCAGAAGATCGTCACATCGTGGGGTGTTAGCCACCACATCGTTACCCATCCAAAACTTTCATGATTAATAGTCATAAATAACTAAGTTGGGAAAAGAAATACGTGTAAATTGGATGTTACAACTCTCTCCCACTTCAATCAGATTTCATCTCGAAATCTACAGATGCAAATAGTTTTGGATAAGGCTCCCTCATCTTGTCTTCGGGTTCCTAGGTACACTCGGAACCCTTCCAATGCTGCCATTGCACCTTCACTAATACCACCACCTTGTTGCAAGACGTCTTCTTCCTCTTGTCTAGAATTGCCATTGATCTCTCCACACAATTCAGGCGATCATCAATCTAAATATAATCCATGGAAATCACTAAGGAATCATTATCCACACACTTCTACAACTGAATCGGGCTAAGATCGGTAGGTAGATCCATTATATACGCAACCTTGCCTACCCGAGAAATAATCCTGAAAGGTCTAATGAATCTGGAGCCTAACTTGCCCGCTTCCAAAACCGGATGACACCTTTCCAAGGAGACACATTCAAAAGCATAATATCTCCTATTTGAAACTCACGATCGAAATGACGTTGATCAACATAACTCTTCAGCCTGCTCTGGATGGTCTTGAGCACCACCTGGGTGTTATCCATCACCAGCTAACCGACCTCACCCCAATAAAGTGGAGTCTGACACCTCCTCCTATAAAGCAATTCAAAGGGTGCCTTACCAATACATTTATGATAACTATTTTTGTAGGATAACTCAGCCATAAGAAGACGGGTATCTTAGCTCCCACCAAAATCCAACATGCACGCACGCAACATGTCCTCAAGGGTCTGATTGGTCTGCTCACTCTTTCCATCAGTCTGTGGGTGGTAAGCAGTACTGAAAAGCAATTGAGCACCCAAATCCTTATTAAACTTCCTCCAAAACCTAGATGTAAAGAGAAAACCATGATTAAACACAACTGAAACTGATACCCCATGCAGTGAAACCACCTCCTTGATATAGATCTCAGCTAACTTTTCTACGAAATAACCCTCTTGAACGGGATGAAAGTGGACGCTCTTGATCAAATGGTTAACAATAAACCATATATAACCTACCCCACATTTCGTCCTTGGGAACTTCGTCATGAAATTTGTAGTGATATCATCCCACTTCCACATGGGAATGCGAAGCGGCTGCATCTTGCCATGGGGTCTCTAATATCCGTCCTTCACTTTCCGCTAAGTAAAGCACCGCTCTACGTATCGCGCTATTTCCCTCTTCATATAGGGCCACCAATAAATTAGTCTCAAGTATTTACACATCCTCGTAGCCCCTATATGGATCGAAAAATTTGACTTGTGAGCTTCCTCCGACAAAGTCTACCTAACCCCAGCAGAAACAAGAACCCATACCCTGCTGCACTAAGTCAACAAACCTCGACTATCTATAGAAAATAAAGGAATTTGATCCCTAATCTTCATTTTATTCCAATTTTCCCTCTTCAACACCTCAATCTATTCCTCCTTGATCAAATCTAACAAGGTTGAAGTGAGATTCATCCTCAAAACACAAGAATTGAATATGATTACTAGTGATCGTGCGACTCAAAGTATTGGCCACTACATTAGCCTTCCTAGGATGATACAGAATCTCACAATTTTAATCTTTCACCACAGCCAACCATTTATGTTGCCTTATATTCATATTCGAGCAATCCATCAAGTATCTCAAACTCTTGTGATCCATGTCATGGTACACCGAACCCCATTCATGTTGGAGAAAACCTAAATAAAACCAACCTCTTAGTTATTGATATTGATAGATGTAACACTCCATGGTAGAAACTATTATCCTTAAAAGTTTTTACATTGCTCTAAATTTGTAAGGTTCAACATAAAACCCAAGATTTGATGTAGAATATCATTCGTTCCAACATATATGGAAGAAGTGATAAACACAAAGTGAATACTTGGAAAATGGAAGAACTAGAGTTTGCAGTTGCAAATATCACAAAGGTAGAGAGGGAGGGGAGCGAAAAGCAGATTTAAGTGTGTTGGATAAAGATCAAGTAGAGTTATATTTATAGTTGTAAAAAACCTAGAAATCAGCAAATAATTGGATATGTGATAGTGACGACCCTATCACGACTCACCACATGTCACATCGATTCGATCCTTATTTGCTGAGGTGTGACAACGTAAAATTTCCAATTAAATTTTTAATTTTTAAAACCACAAAATGTATATCATATCATAATTTCAAATCCGAAACAACAGTGTTTTAAAAACAAATTCCCAAGATCTCTCAAATGTGAACTCCATCGGTGTGAGTGTGTACGAGTCAAGCTGTCGCCTTCCTACGGTCCTCGCTGGTAGCTGAGACATTAAACACAACAACTATAAGCATAATGCTTAGTGAGTTCCTAAAATACCACATACCACAAATACGCGAATCGAGGCTAAACCCGACCCTCTGGTCAAGATGTCTCAGCGGGACCTTCCAGTCCCGCAGCTCGTCGGACCCTCTGGTCCAGTCATAGCTCATTGGGCCCTCTGGCCCGTTCTGAATCGTTGGACCCTCCTGTCCGGTCTATATAGTCATGCAGCATACAAATAACACATAGCATATAATCTCATAAATAGCACATAAGACCCTCTGGCCAAACCAGAATACCACTCAAGGTAACGTATAGTGAGAAGAGTCACCTCGTGGAAAGTCTAAGATCTCGCGTACTCGCTATCTCCAAAACCCAACGACGACTCTACCTCGCCTAATCATAAAAAATATCATTTAATAATCAAGACTTCCACAACTAAACTTTAACCCTTATCATCATCCTCAGAGGGTAAAAGACCATTTTACCCCTCCTTGACCCAAAGTCTTCATGTTGACCAAAACCCTAAAAAGTCAACAAAAGTCAACCCTACGAGTACGCGGGGCGTACTGCTTGATGTACGCGGGGCGTACATCGCCAACCCATGGATCGGGGTCTCCACCCAGTACGCTGCGCGTACTGGAAGTTACGCCCAGCGTAACCATCAGACTTTAGCATACATCATTTATGGTCTTAATCGGTTAAGCCATTACTCCAACTTCTAGATCCGGCTCGGTTTATGCGTCGATACCCATAAAGTCGAGACCTTTAAGCCTTGACATGGCTGTAAAGGCTCCAACACTTCATAACATCACTCTATTCCAACTCAAGGACCTTGATCTCATGCATGGTGCAATGTTCACGACCAAGATTGCATTTTTATGAGTCTACAACTCAAATAGACCAGAAATACGAAGGATCTAAGCTTATGGAGACCATTTGCTCAAAAGTCTCCACCTTTGGGACTAAAACCCTAGAAAATGGTACATGAAGCATATTACAAGAACTATAGAACAAGATCCGAGCTTTTTACCTTGAAATGAAGCCTCAACCTTTGCTAAGCTCAGATCTACACTTGAGTACCACTTGTAGCCTTCCCCAAAGAGCTCCTCTTCTCCTTTGCTACCTAGAAATGGCACCACCAAGCTTAGAATACTCACAAATGGCCTAAGAACGGTTGCAAACTCTCTTTAGGGTTTCTTTTTTAGGGATGGTGGCTGAGAAGTCGAGCCACACCTTCCTTTTATAGCCCTCCAAATGAATTAGGGTTTTTAGGTCTGGACCGGTTACGCCCCACGTAACCTTGGGTAAGCCCAGCATACCTGAGGGTGAACGCGTCCAAATGAAGCCCACGAGTACGCGCAGCGTACCTCTTGTACGCCCAGCGTACTCGCAAATCATGCAACCCTAAAAAAAGAACATAACAAAGATGAAAGGATAAATAGAAGGGTACCTGATTTTCGGGCTGTTACATGAGGCTTACTCTCCCAAAGAAAACTTGATTTTGGAGGCTTCTAAATGGTTTAACAAGTTTTCCATGAAGTTAAAAGAAGTGAACTTCATGTCAAAATGGACCAGGGTAGATCTAACCAACTTGACCCGGACTTGCGAAAAATGAAAGATCCTCATCCCCCAGCGATGGAGGCGTCGTGTGAAGTTCCATATGAGCCTATTTCACGGCATGTTGTGCGCTTATGTCTGTGGCTAGGCTAGATGTGTGGGTGATCTTGGTGCATCTGTTTTCTCTTACTTAAACCTTTAAAGCCCTATCAACAGAAAAGGCTTATATCCACACTTTTAGTTCCTTGACCACTAATGTGAGATACGTGGCACTTTCCAACATGAAAGTTAGCACTAAATTTCTAACAATATGTACATCAACAATATAACTTGTATCTATATGAAAAAAAAATCTAAATTTTTGTCGACTGGCATATGTACACCAACATATAAGGGAAAATATGACAAGTATATGTTTATTAAATAGTATAACAACTATGTTTTATTAGAGTTTGTTCAAAGTGGTAGAAAAAATCAATTAATAAAAAATAGAAGTTCAAAGTGATACCACTATATAAATATGGTATTCTAAAAGTCATATACTTCCTCAATCTTCATCTTCATGAATCCTTAATATGAACACATGTAAGAAATACAGGAGTTAGGCTTAAAATACTGGTGAAGCTTGAGTGAAAGTTCTTTATGCCCAAGAGTCATTATAGAATGATATTGCTAATGACATATGATCCTATAGGGCCACACATTATAGCAAGTTACTACTAATTCACTATTTATTAGAGTAATTTTCATTATTAATAAATATCAACACTTGTATTTAATAAGAAAATATAATTTTATGAAAACAATATTTTACTATCAAAAGAGCATAAAAACTATTATGATTAATTTTGTGTAAAACATTTTGGCCACCTAAAGTAATCATCTTATTACATTACAACTAGCTAGTTAGAGCTTGAGTGGATGCCACATCATGAATCCACTCACTATCACCAAAACCATACCCCTTTCCATGAGGCTAGAGGTTGAGTGAGGTATTGCTTGTTACTTCCATTCTTGTCATAAAAGAGTCTCATGTTTTCCTTAATGGTTTGGTTTGACTTCGTACTATGAGATTGATTCTAATCCATGTCTCATGTTTATACGATATTTTGTAGAATGAAGAATAGCCGATTACTTATCTTAGGGCCAATGTTTGACTTGAAACAGAGTTTGACAGTGGATTAGGAAAGCACACTTTACGGTTTATTTCAAGGTTATGCTTACAATTGTAGTTATAGACTTATCCAAGTGGGAGACTGTTGGATTAAGGTGTCTAAGCTCATAACTAAATTGGTATATACTTGTAATTGGAAGCAAAATCATTTTTGGGTTGCCCTCATACCAAGAACTTGGTTAGAATGACATTTGTAGATAGAGGATAACTTATTAGATTATTATATGATTAATAAACTAATTATAAATTATGAGGAAATGATTTGTTAATATGTTATATGATTAATATATTAACTGGAAATAGATAATTAGTTTGTTAATTTATTATGTTATTAATAAAACAGTATGAGATCATTTGTTGAATAATTGATTTGTTAATTTATATGATTAATAAATTAGTATGAAATCTATGAGGATTAATTAATTATTAGACATAAATAATCTAGAATTAATTCAGGATTAAATGGAATCAATTAAAGGAGCAATGGGTGAATTGTAATTGTTCAATAGTTGAATAAATGAAACAATTCTAGATTATTACTAGGATTTGACGGTTTCATGAAGCCTTTAGGGTTTCTGGAATGTACCTTATAGCTTATAAGGATAACTGCCTTGAATAGTTTAAAACTAATATTTAATTATTAAAATCAAGGTTTATCCTTGTGATCGCTGGCTATAAATGTGACTGGTTTGCTCATTATTTTGTGGTTCTCACTTCCTAAAAGGTTGTTAACAAAATTTTGCTCTCCTCCTCTCTCCTATCTCGTCTTTTAGCTCTAGGGCTTAGTCGTGAGCCATTAGAGGCATCATCCTTTTGGTGCTAATCTTTCGAAGACTGACAACTGCAAGGGATTGAAGTGATTTGTTTGTTACATCAAATCAAAGGTATGTAACCCTAATTTGGTGTTTTGATTACATTAGGGTTCATGTTATTTTTTTCATGTATGTATCCTTCAAAGTGTTATGACATAGATCCTTATAGGTTGCATGTACCCTATTATTTTTTAAGTGTTTTTCCGCATTATACATGTATATATAAAGTATAAAACCCATTACTGGTATAAGAGTCATGGTATGTCTAACATTGAAAGTACATGAGCTGATTGAACAAATATGAAGTTTTAAAAAAATTAATTCTCACGAGGTGACAGTCCTTCTGTCACGACATGAGATTATTCTAAATCTAAATTTCGGGATTTTCTGCCTAATTTGATTTGTGTGGTTATTTTTGGTGATTATCTGATTTGAATTCTGAAAAAAAAAATATGATTTTTGTATATCTTAGATAATTAAAAACAAAATACTAAATATTAGAATATAATCTTGAATAAGATAATATTTAATTATAAGATTAACTAAAATTAATCTTATGGATTTAATAATTAATTTAATTATAAGACTAATTAAATGATAATTATAAATCCATGACAGGTATAAATAGATTAATTAATTATTCAATTAATTTTGATAATCAATATTTAAACCTTGTGTGGTAAAAAGTTTTGAAATACACCATTATATATATTTATTAAATGTGTAATACTATACGTATAAGAAAAGTCAGTCGAATCAATAGTAGGCTTCATTCATGAAGCAGTGCTATAAGAGGGGTATAAGGAAACAATCTATAAAATGATCGTTGAATAGGTGTCCTATGCACCCACCGCTCATTTACATGGTGGAGGGTCATTAGTTGAACGAGTTTGATAGGACATAAAAGATTAAAAGTATAATCTATAAACTAGCTGAACATTCGTTTAAAATCTCACTCTAGTTACATTAGGAAAAATATGGAGTTGTATGCTAATCCATATAAATGCACATCCTTTTTATGAGTCGTTAGTGGAGCGTGTGTGGTTAACCAACACACTAATGTGGGACTATAAAGATGAAATGCTGAAGTAACTCGTGTTTATAATTGCGATGGAGCATGTGTGGTTAACTGGCACATCAATTTGAGATTATAAATCGTTCAAGAGTGTTTGAGTGGGTTTGCACGGTTATTCACATCTTAATTGTGATCCTCGGCATCCTAGTCACAATTGATAAGAACATAATCTAAGATTAAACATGCCATTGATGTTTCAATGAAAATCTCAGAAAAGATCTAGGAGTTGCATGTGATTAAAATTGGTGAAATGTTTCTACCTACCTAAAATAGTTTTGTGATATGACTACGACATCCCTATTCATATTACGAAATGAAAATATGAATCCTAGCCTTAATTTAATTTCTTGGTTAATAATTAAAGATTAAAATAAACTAAATTGAGTTCTCTTTTTTCCCACTTTAGATGTCTTATGAAGATTAAAATGGTCTTCCTCGTTCTTATGTAAATGATTTTCTTCAATTACCTAGCGATGGTCTTCCATATTCGAGTCAAGGTGAATTTGTTTTCCCTTCCTTTGGCAATGGTCGAACTGGACATCATCCTTCTTCAAGTCTTCCACTTCCTCCTCCTATGATCTCCAATCGTCACGTTTTCCTCAAGTTGAAAGATATGAAAATACTCAAGCCTTATTGGCATCTAGAAATTAAGATGGAACTTTTGTGTATGTGCATGTTCTGAAAATGAAATCGTACATTAACAAGTTGGAAAGAATGGGTGTTATATTCCCGAAGGAGAAAGCCATTGATTTGGTTCTTATCTCACTTCCTAAGTCATTTGGTCAGTTCGTTGAGAACTTTCATATGAAGAATCTCGATGTGACCCTAATTTATATGACCCATATGCTGATGGTTGCTAAAAAAAGAAATGCTTAAGAACACAACTGAAGTAGAAATGCTTATAGGGTCTAATCCCAATGTTTCCATAGACGTTAACAGTGGTAAGATTTGTGATTAAAAAGGTTTCTCTTCCCAATCGAAAAGGATTGGCCAAGGTTAAACTGTTTGATCATATAGTAAAGAGAAAGTCTCGTTCTGAGATCGTTCCTCATGTTGACCCCAATGAGTCCATTTGTTTCTAATGCTACTTGAATGGAAATTGGAAGCGAAGCTACCCAAAATATATGAAGGGTCTTAAAGATGGTAAAGGCATTTCATGTGAATCTAGTTCATGAACATCCATTATCTAACTCCGTTATATGTTCCTATTCATAGACTCTTAATATATAATGTGATGATCAAATTTTGATGGTATTGCAGGATCTAAAAGAAAGAAGGAAGCTTGAGCAAAGTGAGTTAAATTTGATCGCGGGAAATGGAATTTGGTCGCATGGTTCAGTGATCATAATTTGGAGGTACTACTAAGGAGTTGGGATAGCTTTAATAGATTGCTATTACTCTTCGAAGAGTCTAGAAATATAGTTTTTCATTTTATGCATTGTAGGGACAAGTTCCAATTTTTTTAGCAATAAAATAAAGTTTTGGTTATGAAATTAACTTATTTATATTTCCTTGAAATGGAATTCAAAAGTGTTTTGATTATGTTTGTAATAATAGCAATATTAATTATGGATTTGATTCTTATGATATCGCAATTGTGGTACTGTCAGATTTGACCAAGTGAAAGGAAATATCTTCACCAAGTTTAATTTGGACAAATACTTGGGGTCATACAATTCAAATTACATGATCATTGAGAATCTTTTTCATTGGAAAATTATGACTGATTCATTGTTTATGCGCTTATGTGAGACAAGTAAATGACTAATGGATCTAGTACATCGTGGTATGGATTCTTCAGATCCACCACAAGGGATGATGACTTTATTCGTCATGATTTACTGATGCTTCAGTAAATATGTTTATGTTAATATAATTAAGCATAATTGTAATAATTTTGAAAATATTCAAAGAGTAGCAGAACGAATAGAATAATCTATTAGGTTGGAAGATAAAAGATTCTCAAATTTGAAACGAAAGGAGAGTACTTTTATCATGTTTTATGATCATCTTGGTAATTATGGAATTTTATCACAATTAATCCTCAAAGAACATCTTAGTGCAATTGTATGACTAAGAATATGAATCGAACATTGTTGGAAATGGTTCGATTATAGATGAGTCATACTTTATTCCAAATCAAGTTTTAGAGCTATGCTCTAGTAACTACGAATCGTATCTTGAAACCTATTTCAAACTAAGAAGGTTGATAACACCACATAATATGTGGAGTAATAATGTTCTTTCAATCTAGCACATTTAGAATTGGAGTTGTGATGTTTTCATTAATCAAGAAACAAAAGATAAACTGAGACTAATTCTTTGAAGTGTTTTCTTGTTGGGAATCCACAAGAACTTTTGAATATTTGTTTTAGCTCGTCAACGAATGTTTCTTAAGAGAGAAAGTTATATGCCAAGAGTGGAAGTCGTATTGATCTTGGGAGTTACAAGAGTCCACCAATAATGATCTCTTTAGTTATCACTAGCGCGCTACTAGAGGCTGATAACCTGTTGTGTTTCAGTTGACATATTCTTATTTCTGTGCACTTCCAGTTAAGTTGGAAATGTTTTTGATTTTTTATGTTTTTCATTTAAATGCAAAAGTAAAGCACATTGGTTAGTGAAAGTACACTGATCAATATGGGTGTGTTGTTGACAACATGGAAGCACTGCTAAGCCCTTGTGCTACCATAAGGCAAGAGATTTAGAATAACAAAGTTCAATCCATGAAGGAAAGCTGAATTTGAATTTGGTTTGTCCTAAACCATGTCTTATGAATTGAGGTTGGAAATGATAGATTCACATTGATGGGAGCGTATACACCTTGAAATCTAAGTGGAAAAGGTTTCTAATAGAGTTTAAAGATCTTATAAAAATCAATATGGATATTGGTTTTGTTAATTGCATTCTTAAATTCACATTATGATTACAACATCCCTCTTCATATTTCAAATTATGGGGAATGGAAAGGGCTTGTTTTAACTTTCAAGGGATACATCTATCTGTCTTGAAAATAGTTTAAACACATACACATACTATCCAACATAGGTGTATAAGCTTAAGAAGTCTAGTTGGAGACTTATCGAATCACCGCGTAGCAGAATTTTCCACTTCTGTAAGAAAGTCAAAGGGTACTGATTTATATAAGTCCGGTTGATTTATGGGTACATGTTAAAGCTAGTGGAAGCATAATTGTTATGCTAGTATTGCATGTTTATAGTACTATTCATAGGAAACAATGTCTCTGTTTTTTCAAATTGCAATGTTCGGAAAATGTTTCTCTATAATGGACTTAAGGGAGAGGGAACTCATACCTTGTTTGGAATCTAAAGGTTTAGATCAAATGGTTTAATGGAACTTAGTCAAATAGATATATGAATACCATGTTGAAATGTTTCAACATAGGAGATTCGATATATAGAAATATTATAGCATGAGATTGAACAAATATAAAATCCTTGTGCAAGACATATTGAGTCGACTCCCATATGATTCGGATATAGGATCGATCACATACGTTATAATATTTTATTATTCTAATTTATCAAAAGATTTTAGCATTGTTTGAAAAAAATTAGAATTTCATGTGACTAAAGTTGTTAAACAACTATCAAGAACATTATGAGGTTTACTGAAGGTTGTTTGCTTGTGAATAGTTGAGAGTATGATATTAGCAGGACAAAACATAGTGACACGTTTTAGGATTGAGATGATTCTTGGTCAGAAATGATGGTCATCTGGGAATATGGAAACGTTTCCATAATGGGAGATGCTTGTAGAATCTACATGCGAGTTGGAAACTTTAATCCAAGAGAAGTGTTCAGGGAGTGTACCTTGAATTTGAGACTTGATAACCATGGAATTGTTTCTAGTAATAAGTTTTAGTGTAACATTATGTACTATCGAAGGCTCAGTCTTTGTGACTTTATAACCTCGATATCACAAGAGATCAATGCATGTAAAATTGGAATTCCACTACATCTAGGATAATGATAAGAATTTTGAATTGTGAAATGAGCATCATTGGAGTAATGTCCATTTGATCTTTTCACAAAGGATGGACCATAAGAGGCATAGTATGCATGTTCATAACATGGCATGACTGATGTTATTTAATTCAACTTGTTAGTTGATTACTCGAAACAATATACAATGAATAAATTCATAATTGTTATGGTGATTAAGTAATAAGGATTTATTTATATTCAGTGGGTATGATACTAGAGTTAATTAATTTATTATTGTGTTTCACTTTGCATGTTTTACTTCTTGAATAATTTTACTATCCAGAGTTCCACATTTGCTCATACTTTAGGAAGTAAGTAGCAAATCAAGACTGTCATGAATTGATTGTAGATTGTCAGTGGATATTGGACATTTCATGGGATTTGCTATAATATTCATGAGTACTTAGAAAATGGAGATTTTGAGTATTGGATAAACCCACGCTTAGATATTACTTCATGGATGTTATCACAAGTAATTATAAGATGATAATATTTTCTATTCTTCAAATGAAGATATATAACTTGTAATTTGCAAGTCGATTGTTCATCGGTATTGCGTAAATGCATCAGTAACATGATGTTATAAAATTTAGTATCATGTATGATTTGATAATCAACGGTTAGAGTTATGTAGTCAAAATTTATTTGTTCCTTTTACCTTACCATGAAAAGAGGTATCTTTGGGCCCCTTGATGATTTGTTTTTGACATCTGAAGTGCTTGGCCGAGCCCAGACTAAATTGATGTGTTAAATTATTAGTCTGAATTCAATCGTTATAAACTAGGAAATCGAGAAATAGAATCTTAGACTATGAGATAGATTCTAATCCATGTCTCATGTCCGTTCGATATCTTGTAAAGAGAAAGAATAGTTGATCACATATCTTAGGGCCAACGTTTGATTTGAATAAGAGTTTGGAAGCATATTTGGAAAGCAAACTTTGCTATTTAGTTCAAGGTTATACTTGCAATTGTTGTTATAGACTTATCCAAGTGGCAGACTGTTGGATTAATGTGTCTAAGCTCACACAGTCAGTCCAACTACTAGGAATCACAATACCTTTATGCATGTTAAGATTCTTAAGAGGCCATCTATTCCAGTTAGTTCGGATGTTCGTAACACATTTGTCAATAGTCGTGTGAAAAATGTTATTGCTGAGACCTCATCTATGTAAACTGACTCTCCTCGGAAAACATCCTCTACTGTTTTTATTGCTACCTCGGATGGCCAAATTTTTTAGTCACAACCATGTAAAAAATCTAATGTGATACGAATACTATAAATAAAGAAAAAGATCTTCGGAACATTGGTGTTCAGAAGCCTTCTAAAGGTTTAAAACAAAAGTTTGAATGGAAAGTGAAAAAAGTTTGAAAACTCAACTGAAACACCTCTGAACACAGTTCTTCCAGCAACATCTTAGACAAATTTTCTTCCGAAGAAAGCATTGCCCAAACAACCAATGGTTGAGTATGATTTTTGGATAAATGTAAAGACCCTAACATTTTGCGTCTTTCCAAAAGAATCTCAGAAAAAACCTTCCAAGATACTAGTTGTTCAGAAATCACAAACCAAGTCCAAAGCCCATGCTAGAGTCCCTAAATCTAACTCATAGCCCAAAAACTCCAAAACTCACTGATTTTGTAGGCTTTTTGTGCTTCGGAACAAGATAAAATACAATATATTGATAGTGCTTATTCCATGCACATAACTGAGCAGAAAGGTTTTATGTGTGATCTGAAACTTTCTCCAAATGTTGGTTACATCACTTATGGAAATAATTCAAAGTCTCAAATTCGAGGTTATAGCATCCTGGCCAACGGCAATTTTTCTATCTAAAATGTGTCTTATGTATCCAATATCAAGCATAATCTGATTGGTTGGCTGAACTTTTATTGATGCAAATCGGATAGTTGAATTCTACAAGAAGCATAACTATGTTATAATAGAAGGCCGAAAAGAATATCTTATCAAATTAGATCGCATCAAGAATATGTATCCTCTAGACATCAACATGATCATCGGAAAGCATCAACTTTGTATTCTCTCAAAGGTCATTCCTAATGTAAGTTGGCTATGGCATTGGAGGCTTGTTCATCTCAACTTCTGATACATGAATGATCTAGTTTCTAGTAAGATGGTTTGGGTCTGCCAATCCTCAAATTTGAAAATGACCATCTCTACGTTGTGTGTGAATGTGGGAAGCAATCAAAGAAAGGACATCCAGTTATGATTGAAAAATCTATTTCGAAACCACTTGAACTTCTTCACATCAATCTTTGTGGACCATCTGTCGTAGAAAGCTTACATCACAAAAAGTACTTTCTTGTGATTGTGTATGACTACACAAGGTTCACATGCATTTTCTTCATAAGACTAAAGCCAGAAACTGCTTCCGAGCTCATCAACTTCATCAAAGGCATTAAAGTCCTGACTTAGCTTCCTGTTAGAAGAATTCAAAGTGAAAATGGATCCGAGTTCACAAATTCCACCATTGAAAAGTTTCTCACCGGCAAGGGCATTGAACACAACTTTTCTGCACCCTACACTCCTCAACAGAATGGTGTTATTGAAAAAAGAAACTGAACTGTAGTTGAAGTGGTTTGGTTGATGTTGAACTTTGAAAAACAACCTCTCTATCTCTGGGCCGAAGCCGTCTCCACAGCCTGGTTAAGTGAGCATCATCAACCATCATCTCAACAAAACACCGTATGAAGCAATAAATGGTTGGAAGTCAAGTATTTCGTTCTTGCATATTTTTGGATGTAGATGCTTTATCAAAAACAATCGTGATGAACTCACCAAGTTTCAACTTAAATCTGATGAAGCCAACTTTCTCGGATACTCAACCAAATCTAAACCTTACATGGTTCTGAATCGTAGAACTCTTGTAATTGAAGAAAATTTCGATATCATTTTTGATGATAATTTGTCTCGGAAATTAGTTCCTACTCATGTTACAACACGTATCATGGAGTCCGACGCTCCACCACTTGGGTCTCTGAATCCTTAAATTATCTATGAAGTTGATTTCAAAAGTCTTTTCGAACCAATAGAAACTACTCTTGATTCAGAATCTTGATCAAGACCGTCCTCACCGGCCGCTCTAATTTCTCAAAATATCTCTGGACCGACCCCAAACTTTCCTCCAATTAATTCCAATGTGTTTCATCATTCTCAGGTTAAGGGGGAGAATAGTCATCCAACCCTTGAATCAAATGTCGATGGATTTCAAGATGCAACAAATCAATTCATTGAATTTGATCATATTCCGAACAACAATGAAGATGATGTCAACTTCTTTGACTTTCTGAACAATGAAGATGCTAACATATCAAGTTCAGAAGTCTAGGGGGAGTATCATCCTCAAATTCAAATTGTTCCGGGATAGCAACACGACCCCATTGTTGATATCGGATCATCCACTGCACAAGAACTTCCGAGGCTGCATATCTGGACAACGGATCATCCTCTGAATCAAGTTATTAGAAATATTAATGTTGGTGTTCAAACTCGCTCTACTGCTAACATTCAAAATGGGTGTCACTTATTGGCATTCATATCAATGTTTGAGCCTAAATCCATCAAAGAATCCTTAGAACATTCTGATTGGATTACGGTCATGCAAGAAGAGCTAGTAGAATTTGAAAAAAAAAAACAAGTGTGGACTCTTGACCCCCCTCCTCATAATCACTGTATTTTTGGTACAAGGTGGGTCTTCCAAAACAAAATCGACGATGCCAGAGTCATAATCCGAAAAAAAAAGATTGGTAGCCAAAGGATATACTTAGATTAAAGGACTTGACCACGATGAGACCTTTTCTCATGTTGCTCGTCTTGAAGCTATCCGAATATTTATTGCTTATGCTGCTCACAAAGGCTTTAAAGCTTACTAAATGGACATCAAAAGTTATTTTCTAAATGTTGAACTTGATATTGAAGTATATCTTCAACAACTATCTGGGTTTATGAATCTTTCATATCTGATCTATTGTTACAAACACCAAAACATTGTTTATGGCCTCAAGCAAGCTCCATGCGCCTAGTGCGAGACACTCACTAATTTTATGAATCATTCTATATTTCAAAGAGTAATTCTTGATCTCACATTATTCCGAAGATCGAATGGTAACCATCCCATGTTATTTCAAATATATGTCGACGCCATCATCCTTGGATCAACTAATCCGACGATGGAAGCTGATTTTGCCAAGTTAATGGTTAGTCGATTCCAGATGAGTGTGAATCATGAGTTAAGATTCTACCATGGACTGCAAGTTAAACAGACCAATAAAGGAATCTTCATTCATCAAGAGAAATACAATTCCAAATTTTGAAGAACTATTTAGTGGACACATGTGCCTCTGCAAAGGATCGAATGAGTTTCGGACACAAAATCTTCTCGGACCCATCAAGTGTTGTTGTTGATCATATGAAGTATATGGGAATGATTAGATCGTTGCTCTACCTCACTGGAATTTGTCCGGACATCATGTTCTCTACATGTTTATGTGCTATATTCCAAGTTAATCCGAAGATGTCTCATCTTTTGGCAGTCAAAAAAATCTTTCGATACCTCAAAGGAACAAAGAACCTCAGAATTTGGTATCCTACAAATGGAAGTTTCCTTCGTCAAGACTCTTACAACTCAAATTATAGGGGACTTCAACTTGATAGAAAAATCACATCTGGTGGTTGTCAATTTTCAGGTGGAAGATTGGTTAGCTGGTCATCCAAGAAACAGAACTGTATTGCTCTTTCAACAACTGAAACGGAATATATTGTTGCTGCAAGCTGCACCTCGCTAGTTCTATGGATGAAATCTTAGCTTTTGGACTATGGTTATCGATTTCAACTGACTCCTATCTACTATGACTTTCAAAGTGCAATTGCGATCTCTCACAATCTAATTCAGAACTCCATGACCAAGCACGTTGATATTCAGTACCATTTTATTAAAAATCATGTTTTAAAAGGTAACATTGAGCTTATTTTTGTGTAATCTGATGATGAAATAGTTGATGTTTTTACTAAGGCATTAGATGAAACCAAATTTAATGGGTTTCAGAACAAAATGGGAATGATGATGCCTGATCCTCATTCTTCCAAGAAGTTTATACTCTCTAATGGAAACATTAGAAAGCCAAATAATTCTGAATTAAAACTTTTTCTCCATGGAATTGTTTCTTCTTGGAAAATAAAGGATCATTATATGTCTTTTTATCTAACCTTTTCTTATAGTATTAAATTTTTCATCATTCCTACTCATTTGAAGTTTAGTCCGATATAGTCGCATCAGATATCTTGAGCTATTTTCAACTCTAAATATTTTACCTCGAAACGATCTCCACGAAGTACACCTCCAAATTCAAATTTGAAATGGTAATGTGATATCATCACTTATCTCCTTCCGATCTTTAATCCTTCGGTTCTCGAAACTTCAAGTCTTTTTCAAAAAACTTTTCATCTAAGATCTTCATGCATTTTTATGTATAATATTCATTTATAGATTGTGCCATCTCCAAATCTATATGATGTATTAATGATGTGTTTTAATTCTTTCTGAAGTATCTTATAACATTCCATCTCGGAATCTGATTATTTCGACTCTCATCAACAAATGAATTTTAAGGTTATCATTTTAGTAAAGATTCCGAAATTCTTTTCATTAATATTTTAACGATAATTTTCTTTATGATCATCCTCTTAATTCTCAATGAACATGTCTTTGGCAAACGTTCCAATAAAGTACTGAATGTTTTCTTATCTGAATCGATGGTTTCTCTTTTTGAACAAAAAAACATCCCATCATTTTGTTTTTAACTGTCACATAAGAAGCCCTCTTTGGCTATGCATTAAATGCAACCTAATTCGGTTTTTAGGTGTCATCATTCTACTCCCCGACCCAACCTAGAACTTCCAACCTATATAAGGATTTTGAATCCTAACCGTTCCCACTTGTTTTGGATATCGTCTTCTTAAAGATTTCCATCCATACTCTATTCCTCAAAGCTTTTCCAAATCATCTGCAATGGCTTCCAAACCTTCTGAAATGGTCTAAATCTTCAAAACCGGAAACAAAGAAAAAATCATCGAAAGGGTCTGCTTCATCTTCCTCCGTTGAGATTATTCTAAGAGAAACAACCCAATTGTTCTCTCTTGACCCGATGGATGATGATGAGTCTGTAAGAATCATGATCGAGTTTATCTCTCGCCACCCCCATAACTGTCCCTTTCACCAAAATACCTAACCTTAATTTCCCTCTCAGACTTCTTCACAAAGCCTTTGAAAGAGTGAAGATTGAAGATGGTGTTCTTGAAGTAAAGATGATTGACGATAGGATCGTACCGATTCACAAGGCTACCTTTCTTAGAGCAATTTGAACTACAAAAAAAACCCCATAGGTTTTCGAGTGCAGGAACCGTCATCCGAAGAGTTTCAGTCATTCGCGAACCAAATTGGCTATAATGTCGAGTTTAAGGCTAAGGAGTTATAGAAATCAGTTGTTCCTAGCCTTTGCACTATCATGATGCACCTCATTCTTAGAGGTTTGTCTTGCAAATTTTTTGGTATAGACACCATGAGAAAAGATTGGCTTTATGTGATATACATCATATTCACCGGAAAATCCAACGTCGTTGATCTACCGGAAGTGTTGTGGCAAGATTTCACAAAGTTTGTTGTCAAGAAGAAACTGAACGAGATCCTAAGTCTGAGATTCTGGGCTCTGGCTCTGCAACAACTCATCTTTGAGAGACATGAAGCCATTCCACTTAATTCAGACATCTGAGAGGTATACTGTTCTTTCAACACTATCAAAACTAGTAAAAATTCTTTTGGACCTATTAGACAATTGCTTGAGCACATGTTGGCCATTGTTCCTTCCGAATCACCACATCTCAAACAACATCTTGAGATCTCGGTTGTATTTGACCCAACACAACCAGCCCCAATCTCAGAATCCACCTCTGGAGGACGTATCAAATAGATTTCCAAGCGGAAGGTGTCCCCTTTTAAAGTTAAATCTAGAAAGAGAACAAAAGCTGGTGAATCCTTTCAAAGCGATTCGCAATTGGCATTTAACCTGACTTTGTATCTCAATCTACCCCACCCAGCACCTCTTCTGAAGTTCCCTTCGGAGTTTCAAAATTACATGCACACACACACGGGGAGTCTTCTCATAATCTACCTTATCTTCTCAAAAAGATGGTTTTGGTATTGAACAAAGTCCCTTGGAGCCCCTGGATACATTCAAGAGTCAATTTGAATATCCCTTTCTCTTCAACATAAGCACAATCAGTGACCCATGTCACTGATTTCAAGCTTTTCGAAGTAGGAGCAGTCCCTCTTGTTTCGAAAGCCACAACCGGTCTGATACATGGTTCAAGTAAAGGACGATCGGTTATTTTTCACAAGGATTAGGCAGATTTTGTTGACAGGGCTCAAACAAGGCATCCAGAGCTCTCTAGAGAACAATTTGAATACACACTGATTTCCATGCATCAACTAGCTATTAGAAGTCACCTTACCTTCACTTTTCCATTGAACGAGGAGACATATCAAGAGCTTCAACGGTTTCTCTACTCTTTGAAGAATAATCCTAGTGCAAATGTTCCCACTCCTGACAACATAGTGGATGATCCTCCTTTGAATGAAGTTGTTGCTAAAGAAGATGTTCCCGATTCCATAAACTTTTTGGATAATCCTCCAACATTTGTTAGTGCAGAAGTTCCCAAGCCTAATGTTGAACATGATCTCTCCGATGAGATTATGTTTGAAGATAATAGCACCGTTGTTGGTGTATTTCGATTTCCACTGCCTTTAATCTACTACAAAAACCTTCTTCCTCAAAACCATGTTTTGATTTTGGTCTTTCTTCGTCCTCCGAGGAATTTTAAGAAGAAGAAAATCATGAAGGAAAAAGCTCTCCCCTCCTAATCTAGAAGCTACCAAGGATGGTGACCAATCAAATCAAATGCAAGGTGATCCAATTGATGATTCCAAGCCTAAAGAATCAAATGACGATGAAGATGATGATGACAAGAACTTTGAGAGTTCCACTCGGACACAAGATCCTTCGATGAAAATATTTCATATCCATTTGCGTTGTTGGAACTCCAAGACAACATTGTCATTACTAACTCTAAAGTTGACAACATCATTAAGAAGGTCGCAAGTCTTTCTTCAAAACTTGAACTTGTCCTCAAGTCTCTTTCCAAGATCAAAGTTGCTACACCCTGAGAACTTGACATAGCCAATCAGTTAGACCAACTTATTTCTCTTCGCCTAAAGCACACTCTAGAAGAAGTCGAGGAACGTTACATGGACAATCCGGATCATCACCTCTCCGCAATAAATAGAATGCTCAAGATCTATGATACTTTGATCTCTGATACCAACAAACTTATCAAGCAGACTCATGTTCGTCATGAGAATCAAATTCAAAGGTTGGAAAAAGAAATTCATCAAAAAGATGCCATGAACATGGTCATGCAAGAGGTGCTCATCAAAATCTTCCATTCAACTTACCATATTGTTGATATTCTGAACTAGAAACTCGATGAAATGCTCATTATTCTGGATGAATCCTTCGCTCATAGCAAAGTTCAAGCTCCAACTGCCGAGGCTTATGATTTTCTTTCTAAGAAAATCAACATGAGCTTTCAATGGGTGTTCGAACATTTAAGCGGGTTGAAGTCTGATTAGTTGCTTGCAGCGTAGGCTGGCTCATCCCATGAAAGAGGGGAGAACAAAACCAAGTGCAATGGAAACCGATCTCAGAATACGCGCTTCGAGATGAATCTACCGATGAAGAAATCTTGGAAGTAGAAACCCTTAAAGAATAAGATGTTAATGAAGAAGATTTAGTGGAAGATGTGATTCTAGGGCTTCAAGCTATCAGGAAACCACCTACCAAACTCCTTTCAGAAGAAGACAAGAAGAAATGGTCCTCAGTTTCTTGGCTATCATCTTTATCTGAAGCCTTCAAAAGGATTCGAGACATGGCTAAAGTCAAAACCAGGATGACAATTGATGCCTTCTGAGCCACTCAACCAATGCCTCCTTCAATTCCTACTTTGAGGATTGTCCAAATGGATGAAGGTTCTCCCACCAGGAAACCTGAGGAGATCCCTGAAGAACCTTTGGTTCCTCTTCCATCCAAGCTATTCATTACCCAATCTGGTCAACAAATCATCTCCTCTATCTCATCTCAAGTTTGTGCATTCACAAACAAAGGAAAAATAGCCACTGATTCTGACAGCCCAATGAACTCATTTAAAAAGTCTGAGGGATGGTCAATGGAACAATTACAATAACAATGGAAGAAAGCATTCAGATTCAAGCTCTCAAGGATAATCCAAATCTGGTGTTGGGTATTTCTCTTCTCTTCCAAGAAGGTATTATTCATGATCTACATATTGTGCCCTTCATGTATTTTGATCTTGCAACTTAAGATGCTGGTCAACTGGACTTACCAATCTCTCCACATGGACGTTATTATATCAAGTTCACACCCCAGCATCCAACTGATGATCCTTAAATCATCATCCAAACTGAGTGTGATAGATTGAGAACTTTTTACTCTACCAACGCCCGTCCACAAAAAGAAGTATGGTCTCGGAAGCGAATTACAAAGATAGTTGGTCATGGTAGAAAAGAAAAAAGCAAGTTTGATCTTGACTGTATTTTGTACAAGTAATTCATTTCTTGGAACAAGGAATCCACCATGACAATCACAAATGCAAACTTTTCTTCAATGAATCCAAATGACATTCTTGTCATATCTATTCACCTCCGAGATCGTCAAACAAACAAATCAAGCATTGGAGCCTATAACTCTGCTATCTGCTTTCAAAAGGACTATATCGCCAAATTCTGTTGATCGGATGTGGAGTTCGCTCATCTCTTTGGAACATAAAACTTTTTGGCCAAGATCTTTACCGAACTTCCTGAATCCCAGATCTTAGGTGAATAACCAATTGAAGAACCAGAACTTGGTTATGTCTACCTCAAGAAAAATAACAATCAAAAGTAATTTTTTAAAGTGCTTGACAAACATCTCATTCCTACCAATATTCTTCAAAAGTTCATTTCAATTGCTACCAAGAGTGAGTCTTATAAGCACATCAAGAAGAATTTTATTGAGCATCTCTAATGGTACATCAAAGTCTAAAGCTAGCTCCAGAGTGACTATTTGTTTGTGTTTGATGAAGCGAAGTGATAAGTTGGATGATTGTAAAGGTCACTTAGGGGGGTTTTGTTAGAACATGAAAAGTGACCTCATACGATTCGAAGTGAAGGAGGTATGAGATGATGAGTTCTGAAATGAAGACCAGTCCGAAGTAGAATACATGTATGAGATGCATCTTATACGTATAATGTTTCTAAGACTGTAAGATGCATTTATTGTTCTATTATTTTGTTTTGTTCTTATTGTTTGATAGTATAGTACATGGGACAAGATCAACAGAAGCGGTTGTGTCAGTCTATTGATCTTCAGATGTCTCTTAGTCCATGTACTTTATCAGATTTTTCTTGTAGTCACTCCTTAGCAATTTAAGGAGTAGTAACCTTTGTATTAAGTGCACGAGTGCACATACATCTTTCTCATCAATATCAAGAATCCTTCAGTCAATCATTCTCTCTAACATTCTTATTGTTCTTAAATCTCTTTACAGTGTTCATACTTAATATTTATTCAATTTGAGCACTTTGTTGAACTTCTTAATTTCGAGACAAGAATGGTTTACCAAACTTGACTGGATCCTTATTATTAACAGAAATTGATCTTAAGTTAATTCAAGGTTTGAGTTTTCAAACCTTGTCCATGCAGATCCTTGCTTTCACATGGTTAGGGTTTTCTGAGGTGCGAGGGTAATGGATGCTAATAATGAACCCTAAATTCGAGTTGATGGGGTTTAAATACGAAGGAAACCCTAAAAGATCATGGGCTTGGGTTGCAGTCTTCCTCACGTTGTGACCGCTGTATAGATATACGTTCCTTGATTTGGCTTGTCACGTTGTGACCACCCTATGGTCACGTTATAACACTCGGTTTTCCCCAAAAACCAAGATTTTGACTTTGTAAAGCCCTAAATTGAACCATTCCAGAAAACGAGTGTTACATGTGACCTTGGTCCATATCTTTTCTCTTACTAAAGCCTTTGAAGGCCTATCAAAAGAAAAGGATTATATCCACACTTTTAGTTCCTTGCCTACTAATGTGAGATAAGTAGTACTTTCCAACTTGAAAATTACCACTAAATTTCGAACAATATGTATATTAGCAGTATACCTTATAACTATATGAAAAAAAATCTGAACTTTTGTTGGCTAGCTGGCATAAGTACACCAACATATACAAGAAAATATAACAAGTATATGTTCATTAAATAGTTTAAAAACTATGTTTTAAGCTTCCCAATATTTTAAAATACGAAATTAAGGTCTCTAACATCCAAAATAGGGTAGTTTTTGAAAATTGGGAGGACAAATCAATTAATAAAAAATAGAAGTTCAAAGTGATACCACTATATAAATATAGTCTTCTAAAAGTCCTATATTTCCTTAATCCTCCTTTTCATGAATCCTTAATATGCACACATCTCAGAAATACAAGAGTTGGGCTTAAAAAGCCTCGTGAGTGCGTATACTAGAGGTTGAATATTAAAGAGATTTAAGTAGTGGAGTTTATCCAAACTCAAAGTCAAACCTCCAAAAATAGTTTTGCAAAACATTCCAAGACTAAAGGATTTTATATTCAAAGTTAAGGGTGAAAGATCTTTATGCACAACAGTTATTATAGAACGATATTCCATTAAGACCCTTGTTTGATTTATATATGAAAATGTTGGCCTCTATATTTACAGATTAAGCACTTAATGCATTAAGTGTTTTTGCTGAAAAAACACGACGCAACCAAGGCATAGTCGTGGCATGAAGTTTGGCTGAGAATTGCGACTATATTGATGCGGCGCGACCAGATCTATGCCGCAGCACTTTGGCCGTTAACTTTGACTAAGTTAATCGTTGACTTTTTGACTTGTTGACTTTTGGTCAAATTTTGAGGGATATAAATTTTGAGGACTGAGGATCAGTCTCTGTTGGCATTAGGTGGTTTGTGCTATTAGATTCTTCAGTGTAAGCCACGTGTAAGACTTCTGATCGATCAGTTTGATCAAAGTGAGTTTCTCACTATACTTTGTATGATAGTAGATATCCTTTGTATGATAGGATGTATGTAATATTACTATATCCTAATACGAGTAGACTTGTAACGACATGAAAATTTAAAACAATTTTTCATTTTTAAAACAAACATAATTCACGTAATTCATTCCAAAAACTCAAGTGTCAAATGTCTTCTCAAATAAACATTTCCTAGAATCTCAAAATACATAATTCTCCATCAGTGTGTACAAATCATGTCGGCGCCTTCCTGCGATCCTCACTTGTACCTGAAACACATTACACAAAACACTATAAGCATAAATGCTTAGTGAGTTCCCTAAAATACCACATGCAACACATACTAGCCACTCGAGGTTGTAACTCTGTATGAGCTTCCAGTCAATGTGTCTCAGCGGGACCCTCCAGTCACGTAGCTCGTTGGACCCTCCGGTCTGGTCTAGCTCGTTGGACCCTCTGGTCCGGTCTAAATCGTTGGACCCTCTGGTCCAGTCTGTTCGAGGACGCTCTGGCCTCGTAAATCGTTGGACCCTCCGGTCCGGTCTATATAACACATAGTATACATATAACATAACGCACAAAATCTCATACATCCACATAACATATAAGACCCTCCGGTCTGTACATAGATACCACTCTAGGTAGTATATAGTGAGAACACTCACCTCATACGATGTCGGATAACCTCTCTCTCGATAACCCGACCTAGCCTCCTCCTCCTATCAATATAATAACATCTCTAATCAATACTTTCTCTTGTCCTAATTTCTAAAGAATGGGTAGAAGAACATTCTACCCCTTCCTGACCCCTCTTGATTCAGCTTGACCAAAACCCTAAGGTCAACTAAAGTCAACTCTTGTCAATGGTCAACTTTGACCAGACTCATCGAGTACACTCGCGTGACTCGGCGAGTCCATGTGTGTCCTCTGAATCCTCATAAAGCCTCACTCGACTCGTCGAGTTAACCCGTCACTCGACTGGTTACCACTGGACACGAATCGTGGGGCAACCCGACTCGATTCGTCGAGTCCCCTTATGGACTCGGCGAGTTTCTTCCATGGCAATACTCAAATGACCTTCTGAGGTCAAATCTGTTTCTCTAACCTATAGATTTGACTTCTCAATGCTCAATAATCACGTAAAGGTCCAATCTTTACACTCATGCAACACACATAAGGCTTCTTTTGGTGAAATAGCATCTAAAATGGCAACCAAGGCTTATATCTCGAAAGGAACAACATAAAGAAGAATGGTTGGGACTCTCCGGACCTCTTAAGGACCAGATCTATGACTTATTCCTCCTTGGGACCTTATATGCTTCGAATCCAAGCTAAAGAAGGGATAGGAAAACCATAGATCCAAGTAGTCCACCATATACATGAGAATGAGAATAGATTCATACCTCTAGTAGCACTTTCTGATTGAATGGAAGCAAATCAGAGCTCCTTAGCCCACCTAGCTTGCCCTCCTTCCTTCTTTCTAGAAAAATCACACTAGAGATGATGAAAAAGGCTTCTTCTCTCACTCACTATGCTCTCAGGTGCTCTGGTTCTCTCAAGGCATGAAAGTGGCCGCCAAAGGAAGCCATAAGGACCCTTAAATAGGGCACAGGCCCAAAGATTTAGGGTTCCTGTCTTCAGCGCGGACTCGTCGAGTCGACTCACCGACTCGTCGAGTCCATTCATTAATCCAGTCAGCAAATCGTGATCCTACTCGATGAGTCAAGGAGTCAACTCGTCGCCTCCCTCTTCTTAACTCAAAATAAATAATTAAAATATGATACCTGGAAATCCGGATGTTACAAGACTAGGTTAGTCTTTTCTATGTATGTTGATTTCTTTATTTTGTTGATGTATGTACGTATCATGTTTGAGGGGTTGATGACGGAACAACGATAGATTATGAGTCTAGATACCTATATTAGTTGACGAAATGACACTAGGTTGTGAGTCAAATGTTGTTTCGTGTCTTAGGTATTGATGATGGAACGAGACTATGATGCGAGTCTTGATACCGATAGTCATTGACAGAACAACGATATGCTACGAGTTAACTGGTGATGGCCGAATGACGATATGTTGCAAGCCATTTGTTTGTATTCATTTTATGTATATTGTTGTATGCGGTGTCTTTGGGAACTCACTAAGCTTTATGCTTACCCATACTTTACAAATATTTTTCAGGTTGTTCTAGTGATTGTGGCAATGGCGCGACGTGACTATACACTCATATCAATGAGTTCTTATGATTTAGACTTCCGTTGATTCTATGTTATTACCCTGATTTAGGAAACTATGTTTTTACAATGTTGAATAAATGGATTTAGACTTCAAAAATGGTCCCTGTGGTTTCTGAAAATATCAAGTTTAGTCCCTAAGTTTAAAAAACCTCACAGATGGTCCCTGTGGTTTCAAACCTTTTAACAAATGGTCCTTTCGCCTAACTTTGTCAGCTTTCTACCGTTAAGTGAGGGGCATTTCCGTCATTTGAATACACAGGGACAATTTATGAGGTTTTCTCTATTTAAAAAAAAGAAAAAAATATAATTATTTAATTAAAGGGCCCCACCCCTCTCTCTCTCTCTCACACATACACATACACATACACACACACTTCATCTTCTTCCCTTTCAAAACACATTGAAGCTTAAACAAACATTTCACATATACATACATACACCTCAACTCATAAACAACACACACCTGCAACTCAAAAACACACACACAACTGTAACTCAAAACATACACACACATATACCTAGTTTTAACTCGATCACACATATACCCAAGAGCGTATACCATGAACGGCCCAGATGAATCCAATAAAACAGAGGGGAGAACAGAGCGATGAGATCCATGATCAGTTTTAGAATCCAGATGAAGAAGAAGATCTGCATGGAATATGTGTTCTTTCACAGGTTTTAGAGATGTAGAACAAGTTTTAGAGATGAAATTTAAACCCGTCTTCTTCTTCCTTACATTTCACTAGAAAATTAAACCTAGATGAAGAAAAAACAACCAAATCAAAATATGATTCGTTTCAAAGGACTTAGAAGAATTCATTCAATCCGATTCTGACAAAATCCCAAGTTTGAAGCAATTGTCAAAGATTACAAGATCCAATGAGTTTCCAGAATCTATCATTACTGTTACAAGAGCTTTAACTTTTGTGACATCCCCAAAATCTCGGCCAGAAAAGACCGATTTCATTTATGCTTTTTAAAACATTTTCAGAGTAAATCCTTTTAATTTTAAAAGAGATGCGGAATTTGTTCCCAAAAACAAAACATGATAAAATAGATATTTATCAAAACATTTCATATAGAAATATGATTTCATTTCATAATCAAAAGTCGGGATATCATGTTCCGATACAGATCATAAAGAATAAACGATAACATTACAAGTTATTCAACAAATATATACATATACAGACTTGTAAACAAAACAACTTGATGATTCGCCCATCTTAACCTCTTGCGCCACTTCCTGTAATACAAATAAATTGAGTGGGTCAGGCTTGGGAGCCTGGTGAGCATATAGGGTTTTCAACCCACAATAATTATATTTAATTTCAACAATCCACAATAAAACCCGATTACCCATTCCCGTTATCCTCACTTTAGGTCCCTAAAATAACTTCTATTATAAGGAGCCTAATTCAAGATTTTCATCGGGACGGACATTACTGCAGAGGGGCTTCCTCAGCAATAAGTGCCCTAAAGGCAACCATGTGGGGGATAGAGTACACCGGTGAACACGTCGTTCACAACACCTACAGGTAATGAGCCTGCTAGTGTTCCACAGGACAGTCTAGAATAGTCCGTGGTCGTCATCCACACTCTGCTGAATGACTAGAATAACACCAATAACACCGAAGCCTCTCATCTGTTTATTTCACACCAATTATCTATCCATGTTCTACCCAACATATTAGTAGATAAAAATATACATTTTTATACATTGTTTATAAACCTGTATAGCATGCTTTAATCAACACATATTCCACATAACAGATGAGGCATACACACATAACACGTATTTCATAGAGAATATATCAGATCTATGAGATAGAAGAGAGTGAATATACATTCACACATATAACAGCAAAATATATACACATAACACGTATTTTATATAGAATACTTCATAATATTGTGTTGGAATGAAAATGACTACACACTCACTTCCCGTATTCTTAAATACGTTTAACAATTACTTGTTTAATATCGCGTATTGAAAAGGGATTATACACTCACTTGATCGGAAGACGATCAGGCAGCACTACGGCTTGCAGAAGTAGTGTCTCTTCGTAGATCTGGAAGATCTTCACAAAAACCGGGCTCCTCGCGGGCAGAGCTTTGGCTCGGGAATCGCACTTCTCGGGATCTTCGGGATCTCGGGACTTGCTTCGGGGCTCGAGAATATTACCGGGGCTTCGGGGTACAAATGGCACACAAAACGAGGCAAAGGCTAGAGAGAGAAGGAAGAAATTGTAAAAAGAAAAGAGCTGCCTTCGGATCCCCTTTTATAGGAGCTGAACCCTCGCACGTACGCAGGGCGTACGAGGCTACGCGAGGCGTACGCCTCGGATCGTAAGTGCTTGCGTCATCGGAGGTACTCGAGTGCTGGCTTCGTCATCCTTCGTTGTACGCGGGGCGTACTTCGGATAGTCGGCTGACTCCCCTTCGGATAATATCGGAGGTTTTAATTAAAAATAAATATTAAATGTTTAATAAACTTCAAAAATTCATATCTCCTTCATACGAACTCCGTTTTCGACGTTTTTTATATCCACGCGAAGGTGAGACTACGCTCTACAACTTTCATTTAGACTCCGTCGGCTAATTTTTAATTTATTTTTATTAATTATTTTTAGGAGGCCAGGACAGAAAAACTTCGTTATAAATTCATAACTTCTTCGTCCGACGTCCGTTCTTGCCTATCTTTTCATCGTTTCACTACTAACAACGAGATCTTCGATTCTCGTTTAGATTGTTTCGGCTAAAAACCGCTCGATCTCAAATCGAGTATTCGGGTTGCATACTGCCCAGTCGAAACTTCAGAAAATCATAACTTCCTCATACGAAGTCAGATTTGGGCGTTCTATATATATTCGGAAACCTCGTTTCGGCCACTACAACTTTATGCAAAGATATCAGGCATATCTAATACTTTAATTTTGACGCTTATTTTATTCTTAATTCATTAAATTATAATAATTAAGAAAATAAACACGTAAATCACATAATTCACAAATAATACATTTTTTATTATTTCAAATTGGGGTTACAAAGGTTAACCTAGACTATTACATTGCTAAAAATGGCAAGCCTAGAAACACGGGCGTTACAATTCTCCCCACTTTAGAATATTTTGTCCCCGGAATCACACACCAGCAAACAAATGCGGATAGCGACTCATCATGTCACTGTCCGTCTCCCAGGTGAGATTCGGCCCATTCGTGTGTTTCCATCGAACAAGCACTAACTCAACCATCTTACGTCGCAATTTCTTAGTCTTTCGGTCAACGATTGCCTCTGGTTCCTCAATCAACCTCTTGTTCTCATCGATCCTCAACTCCGAAAGTGGAATTATGTCGGGAACTTCCTCAAGTAACACACATGAAAAGTGTTATGAATTCCATTCAGTTCTTCTGGTAGTTCGAGCTTGTAAGCTTGGTTCCCAATCCTCTGGAGAACTTTAAACGGTCCAATAAACCTTGGACTTAACTTTCCCCTTTTACCAAATCTTATAAGTCCCTTCCACGGCGAGACTTTAAGTAAAACCGAATCTCCAACTTCAAAAGTCATCGGTCTTCGCTTTTTGTCAGCATAGCTCTTTTGACGGTCCCGAGCTGCTAACATTCTTTCCCTAATTATTTTCAACTTTTCAGCAGTTTGATGGACTATCTCCGGCCCCATAAACTGCTTTTCCCCATCTTCAAGCCAACAAGACGGCGTACGACACTTCTGTCCATATAATGGTTGATAAGGTGTCATCTTTATGCTCGAGTGAAAACTATTATTATAGGAAAATTCTACCAAAGGTAAATATTCATCCCAATTACCTAGGAGTTCCAGGGTACATGCTCTCAGCATATCTTCAAGTGTTTGTATCGTTCTTTCACTCTGACCATCAGTCTGCGGATGGTAAGCTGTACTTAAACACAACTTAGTACCCAATTCCTCTTGTAGACTTTTCCAAAACCGCGAGGTGAAGCGGCTATCACGATCTGACACAATCGTTAACGGAACACCGTGAAGCCTCACAATTTCCTTCACGTAAGAATTCGCAAGCTTTTCCATAGACCATTTCTCGTTGGCTGCTATGAAATGCGCACTCTTAGTGAATCGATCAACGACCACCCAAATCATGTCGTGACCACTTTTTGTTCTGGGTAGTTTAGTGACAAAATCCATAGCAATGTCTTCCCACTTACCCATAGGCACAGGTAATGGTTCTAAACTCCCGTATGGTTTCTGATGTTGTGCCTTGACTCTTGCACAGGTCACACACTCTGCCACGTACTTCGCCATGTCGAGCTTCATCGTCGGCCACCAATAATAGGGTTTCAGGTCCCTATACATTTTAGTGCTACCGGGATGAATCGAGTACATGGTTTTGTGAGCTTCTTCCATCAGAAGATCTCTGACTCCTCCTGTCTTAGGTATCCAAATCCGATCTTGGAACACCTTCGGTCCGTGACTGTTTACACCGAACACCAACGTGTTGCCCAAACGTTCCTCCTTCCGGTCATTCTTCTCAGAAGCTTCGCTTTGAGCTTTCTTTATACTTTCCAAAATAGTCGAGACAACTTCAATTCTCAACGCTCTTGGCCTTCTCCTTTCAAGATTGACTTTCCAACTGAGAGCATCAACAACAACATTGGCTTTACCGGGGTGGTAAAGTATCTCACAGTCGTAGTCTTTAAGTAATTCCAGCCAGCGTCTTTGCCACATATTCAACTCTTTCTGACCAAAGAGATATTGGAGACTCTTATGACCAGTGAAACGTTTGCACTTTGTGTCATAGAGGTAATGCCTCCATATTTTCAGAGCGAAAACTACCGCTGCCAACTCCAAATCATGAGTCGGGTAGTTCTTTTCATGCTCTTTCAATTGTCGAGACGCATATGCCATCACCTTATCTCTTTGGGTCAAAACACAACCCAATCCAACTCCAGACGCATCGCTATAAACAACGAAGTCTTCAACTTCATCGGGTAGAGAAAGTATCGGTGCCTCGCATAGTTTCTTCTTTAGCTTCTCGAATGGACTAGCGATCGAAGAAAAGCCTTGGATAAATCTTCGGTAATATCCGGCTAATCCTAAAAAGCTTCGGATCTCCGTGGGACTTTTCGGTTGTTCCCACTTCATCACGGCTTCGATCTTTGCTGGATCAACCATTATCCCTTCTAGGTTGACCACGTGACCCAAGAATTGGACTTCACGAATCCAAAAATCACATTTGGAGAACTTCGCATACAGCTTCTCCTTCTTCAAGACTTCCAACACTTCTCGCAAGTGTCTGCCATGCTCTTCTTGGCTTTTTGAATAACTCAGAATGTCATCTATGAACACTATCACAGATTTATCAAGGAACGGATTACAAACTCTGTTCATTAAATCCATGAATGCTGTTGGAGCATTGGTTAATCCAAACGACATAACCAAGAACTCATAGTGTCCATATCGCGTTCTGAATGCAGTCTTCTCTATATCCTGCTCTCTTACTTTCAGCTGATGATATCCTGACCTCAAGTCGATCTTTGAAAAATAACTTGAACCTTGTAGTTGATCGAATAGATCATCAATCCTTGGCAACGGATATCTATTCCTTATTGTTGCCTTATTCAGCTCTCGGTAATCAATGCACATCCTCATGCTTCCATCTTTCTTCTTTACGAATAACACTGGAGCTCCCCAGGGTGATGAACTAGGTCTTATGAAACCTTTGTCCAATAACTCCTGAAGTTGCATCATTAGCTCCTTCATCTCCGTCGGTGCTAATCGATAAGGTGCTTTTGCAATTGGCGTTGTTCCGGGCAACAAGTCGATACGAAATTCTACTTGCCGATCGGGTGGTAATCCAGGAAGATCTTCTGGAAATACTTCTGGCACTACTAGAAAAACAGCCTTTTACGACGCTCATTGCGCGTCGTAAAACGCTCAGACGACGCGCAAATGCGCGTCAAGGAAGGCCCTGTCATAAAGAGAGACGACGCGCTTTTGCGCGTCGTCTATAGACGACGCGCATTTACGACGCGCATTTATGACGCGCATTTACGACGCGCGGTTATGACACGCAATGCGTATCAAGGAAGGCCCTGTCATAAAGGAAGACGACACGCATTTGCGTGTCGTAATCTTACGACGCGCGTGTTTATGACACGCAATGCGTATCAAGGAAGTCCTTGTCAAGAAAGGCCATGTCATAAATAAAGACGACACACATTTTTGCGTATCGTTATTTTGATTTTTTTTAATTATTTATAGATATACTAGTTTTCAAATTAAATTTGCATTTTCATAATAAAAAATAAAATACCATATACAAAAAATACAATACATTGCACAAAATTTAATGTCATACAAATAATCCTTCCAATAGTAGACAAATGTAACATTTCATGGAAAGATAAAACAAATCAATAGGTGTAACAAAAATTTACAAACTAATTAGATACAAGAAATATCAAAAAAAATACCCTCAAATGCTTTTTAAAGTCCAATCTCCATGTCAGATCTTCAACTCACTTCTCCATCTTCAACTCACTTCTCCATTTTGTTCTTAGGTTCTGTAAGGGCTAGCTCCAGCATCTCTTGCAGTTTCAAAGGCAGAAAGAAGAACAGAACGTGATATTATTTTGCCATTGTAAAGCTATGTTAACTTTTTTTTTTTAATTTTAGAAAAAGAATCTGCTTCTCTAAGATATTATCCAACAACAATGCTAAAACGTGTTTAAAAGTTAAATGCAAAAAAGAGAACCTGTTCTATGACAATTCCATTAACAGGCCTAGAAAGAATTGCACGTGGCTTTATACCCCTTTCAGATTGTGGAGCTTTTTCAGACTCAACTCCATCCTACAAAATACAACATCAATCAAGAAAAATATATAAGTAAACAAGCAAAACCACAAAACTTACAGTAAAACATAATATTATAGCTATTAACGATATATTAACCACACCTTTTGCCTCGACGCTGTTGTTGCAAGCTTAGAAGATTTCACTTGCTGCAAGGTAACCTCCACAACTTTACTCCCACACACAAAATTCGGGTGTGATGTGTTTATGTAATCCATCTACCCAAAAAAGCAATATTTTCAGCCATGTCACGATAAAAATAAAAAATAGAGATAATGATACGTACCTCCATTTCAACTATGTGCCCAATCATGGTTTTAGAAGGCTGAAGACCATCACTTAAAAAATTCCCTATGACATCATCCATTCTCTTTCTGAGAAAAGGAAATCTCTGTAACTCATTCACCATACATCGATGGCCCATCTAAAACATGAACAAATCAGTCAGCTTAGTGTCCAATTATATGAATCTTGCACATTGAAGGCTTGGATCTAGTAAACAAGCAATATGTCGTCTAATTAGAACTTCAAATGGAAACTGCTCGTGCAAGAGACTCTGCTCTCTGTTTTAGGAATTTTATAAATTCAACAGAAGAGATTCACAACTTTACATTAAAAAAACACATCTTTAAAGATATAGTTAATTTTGCATTCAATGCAAAATATCTGAAAATAAAAATTCATGTAAGACATGATATTCTTTCAGAAAAAGTGTCAAAATTTGAATAAAAATATAAAACATGAATTTTTAGAAAGATTAAAAAGAAGTACCTACAGAGCCATCTTTGAGTGAGTTGTGTGGACACTCAAATTGTAGTAGATTTCCAAAAAGAAAATAGAAAAAGAAGAATGGGATATACCTTTTTCTTACCTTGCCTGTGTCAACAAGTTGCACAATCCGGACAAAAACCTGTGTATCATGGTAATGTAGAGCACATAAATTCAATTCATCAATGTTGTATATGTGGTGCTGATGTGGCACCCACCATATATGTGGTATGTGGTGGGTATAACGGATGGTCTAATAGTAATAAATACACAAATATGACATAAGAGGGTTGGTGCAGGGCCTAATTTTGAAAGTCGCCCTATAACAGAGGTTCCATCCTAATTGTTGCATTACACCATCCTCACATTGCCTTAAAGATTCAGAAAAAAAGTTATTAAAATTTGCTTATTTACAAGCATGAAATTATATTTATTTCCAAGCATCAATAAATACATTCAAATTAAAAAAACAACACTGCATGAATGATTATTGCAATGTGAATAAAGAGAAAATATTTTAATATTTAAAACTATTGCTTATAGCATAGTAGTTTAAAGTATAGTGTTCTAGTAGAATGGAATAAAAGTAAGACGGTACAATAAAATAAAAAATGAAAGTACATTGCCCTTTCTGATTTTTAATCCTAAAAGATACTGGTTGCAGCAACATTAAAGAAATCACCAACAACTAACTTTTTTGTAGTATATATTTACATCTTTTCCGTTTACTTCATGTTCTCACTATTATAACCCTTTTATGACATCCCCATTTCAGTTATTTGCCTCTAGCTGCTTTGATTTTTAAATTAATAAAAAACATAATAGTAGAGGTTAAATTTTACGTTTGATCCTATCCAACTCATACGCTCCGGCTTAACCAATTAAAAAAACACTTACAAACATATTTTTTATTTTTCCATCGAAAAGACCCAAAACATGGGATTATGATTGAAACTTGTACTCTCCAAATTAGTTCATCACCAAGACTAACAATACATATAATCTACAACCTTGTTTCAGGAAGGTCGTGCATCATCGATACCCAAAGAGATGAATTATGACAATCCTAATATTCATATACCCAACATTAGACTTTTTACTGTGGGTCCTTTAATAGAAACTAAATAGGAACTTTCTAGTTGAGTTACCATTCAAGGCATCTAAACACTTGGTGTGGCAAAATTGTAGAAGAAAAGGTATTTAGTACCTTTCCAAAATTTGGGGGGAACATAATGTATATAGTGCATGTATAATAGCATTTTCACGACACAAAACCTGGACATGAAAATAAATCCATATTATTAATAGATGGTTTCAAGATGATTAATATTTGGAACTAAGAGATGTCATACATTTTTTACGACATGAAGTATCTTACTTGTATCCATTTTTATGCTCTATGAGTATCCACATCAAACACATATTATTCAAGAGACCTAAACCTTTCACTGCTAATAGATTATATACCTTAAATGGCAAAACCGAAAACTATGCCTCATGATGCTTCAGGAGAAATGCCAAACAAACAATTAAAATAAAGAAAGAAGACAAAAAAATTACATCTGAAATAATAAACTAAATCTTAACAAGTACCTTCTGAGTTTGATTGTTGGTAAAACCAAAATTCAGTCAATGAAACATATCCAGTGCCACTAAATATTTTATGGTTAAATATAAATATATGGCATCATAAAAGAGAGTAATAAACATTAAAATTCATCACATTACTTGTTCACATCAGGAAATTAAAAATATAATGACAAAGGTTGCTCAATCTTATAAACGTTGATCTATATGATAGGGAAAACTCATCTTTTTCAAAATTCCAAAAGATGTCAGCAGATGGTCTAGAATTGACTCGAAATAATCATAAAGAAAATACACATAGTTTCTGCTAGTATTGAGCTTGGAACAACAACCTATAGTTTCAGATAGTTAATAAGATACCAACTGGATATGAGGGTATTCATGTCTTTTGTTACGCATGACAGGACTGGAAACTAGACTACACAAGCTTTCTAGGACTACTGAGGGCATTCAATACAAAAAATTTTAACTTTTGTCCAGTTAACTTTGGTCTTTGACCTAGTCAATGTATGGTTGACTATTCTTGGAAGAAAAAAAATATACCCTTGATCATTCTCATCAACATATGTTTTCAATTTCAGTATCATATATCTTATCAGTCCTTAATCATCCTTAAACTAACCTGTATTGAACACATTATTACAATTTTTTTTGTTTGGAAGGATTCCACAAGCTCTAATGCAACTTCAAATTTATCATTTAGTTGTCTAAGAACTTGACCAAGTTCAATTTCTTCTGGTGTAGACTGTTTTTGAAGCTGCCAACAACAACAAAAATATAAAAAGTAAAAGGTGAGATGGGATTTGCAAATATATAAATAAATAAAAGAATTAGTATCTCACAGATTTTGGCCAATGAGAGCTCTGAAGCAAGAAAATAATTTCTTCAATGTGTTCCCTTTTCTTCCACATGTTTTCATCTAGTTTGTGTGGTGGTTGGGACTCTGCTTCTTGAACCAATAATCTTTCCCCTGAAACATATCGATTTATAAGTAATAAAAGGGAAAACTACAACATCATGGATACATAATCTAATAATATAAATCAAGATCTAACAAAATTACAATATAACTAAGGGGGCAATTGGTTCATAGGATTTTGTGGGATTTGGACTTCAACTCCATTCCAATCCCAATTCCCATGTTTGATTGCAAATAAAAAAGGAATTGACTGGACAAACTTTTTAGGTTTACTCACAGTCCAATAATCCTTACCCTCAAGTTCTTTCCCTGAACCATAGTCTTCTGAACTCCCCAGTCCATAACTCTGATGTTGGGGAGCAAAAAAATGAGTTTAAGAGATTGGGGAACAAAAATGGAGTTACTTTCCCGAACATTAAATTGATTGCACATTTGCACTTAACTATTTTCATGAAATTGGAGAACAAAAAAATGAGTTTAAGAGATTAAATGGTAATATAAGATAGGGAAAACAAAGAAATGTGAAAGACCTGGGAAAACAATCGAGGGCTTCAGTATCAGTAGGAGGATCAACGTTGAGGTCAGCTAGCACTATTATTTTTGGGGGATGCGGTCTTGACGGCGCTTTAAAGCTCTCTTCCTGAGTCCGATAGGATCATGTAATATTTCTCCAAGATACTGAATGAAATCTTGAAAATGAAAGCACCTTTAAGAAAATGGCGGACACATATGATCTTGATAGCAAAGATGATTGAAGGGGGTGGATTGGTCAGAGTTATAAGATCTCCTGTGGTAGGGCGACAATGAACAGATGAAACGAGCCCTAAAAAATACAGAACTGAGAGAGCGCAATATCCAGCAACAAATATATATATATATATATATATATATATATATATATATATATATATATATATATATATATATATATATATATATATATATATATGGTTCTCTATAAGTCAAAATTGATGTTGGGTTTGCGATTTGAGACTAACAAACTAGTCAATCGTGTTCTTGAATTCGTCATGTAGAAAGAGGAAGAGAAAGATGAAAATGAAGGTAGATCAGAACAAGGGGGTCTTTTGATTTTTTTTAGTAGTGTTAGCTAATAAAACCACCGAAGCCTTGTTGAGATTTAGGAACTGGAAGGGATTGTTGTCTTGTTGGCCTTGATCTTCTACTGGAATTGTTACATAGTCCTTCTAATTTCGAAGAGCTAATAGGTCGATGGCAGAGGAAGGTGTGAAAAAGATGCGACGTTGGCGGAGGGTCGACGATGGTAGAGGGTCGACGACCAGGAAATAGCAAAAAGTGGTGGTCGGAGTGTGAGGGGAGTAGTTAGCGGTCGATGTGGGAAGGGGAAAGAAGTATCGCCGATTAGGGTAAAGAGGGAAGTGAAAGCGGGCTAGGGTAAAGAGGGAAGTGAAAGCGGGCTTTTCTAATTTTTGGGTTTTCTTTTTCCCGCTTATTACTAAATAGCGTGTTTCATTAAAAAATATAAAGCGACATGTTTAGATGACGCATATTTTATAATAAGTGCCCTCCGTGTTTTTTTCTAACACTTATTCTAGGTCACGCAAGAATGCGCGTTCTAAATCCTTAAAATTTCTAGAGAGCTGACATTATTTTCAAGTCACGTGCTTTTGCGTATCATAAATCACTGCGTGACATAAATTGCGCGTCGTAAAAGGCCTTTTTTTCTTTTAGTGCGGATAATCACACACAACAGGAATATTTTGCATCACCTTCTTTTCCTTCTTAGCATCGATCATGAATGCTAAGTATGATGTACACCCCTTGGTCAAACATTTTCTGGCTTTCATTAGAGAAATGATTCCAGAATTTACTCTGCGTTTATCTCCGTACACCATAAACGATTCCTTCCCAGGCGGGTTCACTTTCACTATTTTCTTCTTGCATAAAATTTCGGCATCATTGGCGCTAAGCCAATCCATTCCCAAAACGATGTCGAAATCGTTAAGTTCGACAGGCAATAATTCCTTGTGGAACTTATTCCCAGTCACATCAATTAAGATGTTTTTCATACGATGGCTAACAGGTACAAACTTGCCACTAGCAACTTCGACTGATAAGGCATTATCTAGTCTATCAACAGGCAAAGCTAGTTTTCTACCAAATTCATGCGATATAAAGGAGTAGTTGGCTCCAGAATCAAATAAAATTTGGGCAGGCAATTTGTTAACGAGAAAGGTACCTGAAGCGACATCAGCTTCATCTTTAGCAGCTTCCAGTGTCATCTAGAATGCTCTCGCCTTTGGCTTTGGCGGAGTGTTGGGTCTTGCTGCTTCCTTCTTTTTCGGACAATCCCTTGAGATGTGCCCCTCCTCACCACAACCATAACAAACATTCTTGGTGAAGGTGCAGTCGTTGGCATAATGCCCTAGCTTTCCACATTTGAAGCATGTGGTTTCCCCGCCACACTTCCCATGATGCTTCTTCTTGCACTTGTCGCACCATTTCGCCTCTACCTTTCCTCCACTTCCCTTCGAACTAGACTTCGAGAATTTACTTTTCTTGCTGGACCCTGAAAATCCATCGATTTTCCTCTGCTCACCAACCTCTGACCTTTCCAGACCTTTTTCCCTGATCTGGGTCTCAACATTTCTAGCAGCCCAGATGGCGGCTTTCAATGTGGTTGCTTGTTTAACCATTGGACCATAGTCCGCTGGTAGTCCAAGGGCAAACTTGTTGACCTTAGAGAGTTCTGTAGGCACCAAATATGGGATAAACTTCATCTTTTCTGTGAAACTTGCAGCGTATTCAGTAACGCTCGATTTCCCTTTCTTCAAATTCTGAAACTCATTACTGATTTCCAGAAGGTCCTACTCGGAGCAGTATTGCAGTTTTAGTTGTTCCACAAAGTCTTCCCAAGACATTTTGCTTGCTTCTCCCTTGGGCATAGAATCAGCTAACAGCTTCCACCAACTCAACACGCCAGATTTTAGCAGAGGGATCGCAAGAGCGGTCTTCTGCCTGTTGCTGCATTTGCAACTTTCAAACATAGTCTCCATTTCGAAGACCCAGTCCATAACTTGTACCGGCGTCGGGCTTCCGGATAGACATGGTGGTTTGGATTCCATGAAGTCCTTATACTTGCACCCACGACCATCATTTCCTCCATACTAGTTATTGCGTCTAACCACTGGTTGTTCGTCTTGACCAATGATCCCACTAAAGTTTTCTCCTTCAGACTGCCCTCCATTCTCCTCGGGCTCTTTCGCTTGAATTGACAGTTCTTCACGATTCTGCCTAAGCAGGCGTCTTGTTTCTTCCATCTGACGATCCAACATCGTTTGAATCATCATTTGTACACCAGCCATTGTTATCGGCTCAGGTGCACCAGCTACAACAGGTACTTGTTGATTTACAGTTGGTTGATTCCTGTTTTCATCAGCATTTCCAACTCCGCTTCTTGTTCTCACCATTTTTGATCTATACACCAAATAAGGTGAAATTAGATCCTCTTTCACGATAAGATATTCAAATCATCCTTATTACTCCAAACGATTACATGCTAGTTGTAATATCGTATACATACGCTTAGAATCCTAAACACATAAACCTTCAGATCCGGTTGGCAATAAACCGAAGATCCGAACAAATAATATCATATATGGCAACATATAACATTTAGCACATAAAAGCATTTTAGGCAACTTTCCTAAAATAAACTAGTGCTCGTGTCTAAAATTTATCAGACACACATCTCACAATCTCCACTTACCATACTAAGTTTAAGTCTAGAAATCCTACAAATTCCTAGTTCGCTTAAACTAATGCTCTGATACCAACTGTGACATCCCCAAAATCCCGGCCAGAAAAGACCGATTTCATTTATGCTTTTTAAAACATTTTCAGAGTAAATCCTTTTAATTTTAAAAGAGATGCGGAATTTGTTCCCAAAAACAAAACATGATAAAATAGATATTTATCAAAACATTTCATATAGAAATATGATTTCATTTCATAATCAAAAGTCGGGATTTCATGTTCCGATACAGATCATAAAGAATAAACGATAACATTACAAGTTATTCAACAAATATATACATATACAGACTTGTAAACAAAACAACTTGATGATTCGCCCATCTTAACCTCTTGCGCCACTTCCTGTAATACAAATAAATTGAGTGGGTCAGGCTTGGGAGCCTGGTGAGCATATAGGGTTTTCAACCCACAATAATTATATTTAATTTCAACAATCCACAATAAAACACGATTACCCATTCCCGTTATCCTCACTTTACGTCCCTAAAATAACTTCTATTATAAGGAGCCTAATTCAGGATTTTCATCGGGACGGACATTACTGCAGAGGGGCTTCCTCAGCAATAAGTGCCCTAAAGGCAACCATGTGGGGGATAGAGTACACCGGTGAACACGTCGTTCACAACACCTACAGGTAATGAGCCTGCTAGTGTTCCACAGGACAGTCTAGAATAGTCTGTGGTCGTCATCCATACTCTGCTGAATGACTAGTATAACACCAATAACACCGAGGCCTCTCATCTGTTTATTTCACACCAATTATCTATCCATGTTCTACCCAACATATTAGTAGATAAAAATATACATTTTTATACATTGTTTATAAACCTGTATAGCATGCTTTAATCAATACATATTCCACATAACAGATGAGGCATACACACATAACACGTATTTCATAGAGAATATATCAGATCTATGAGATAGAAGAGAGTGACTATACATTCACACATATAACAGCAAAATATATACACATAGCACGTATTTTATATAGAATACTTCATAATATTGCGTTGGAATGAAAATGACTACACACTCACTTCCCGTATTCTTAAATACGTTTAACAATTACTTGTTTAATATCGCGTATTGAAAAGGGATTATACACTCACTTGATCGGAAGACGATCGGGCAGCACTACGGCTTGCAGAAGTAGTGTCTCTTCGTAGATCTGGAAGATCTTCACAAAAACCGGGCTCCTCGCGGGCAGAGCTTCGGCTCGGGAATCGCACTTCTCGGGATCTTCGGGATCTCGGGACTTGCTTCGGGGCTCGAGAATATTACCGGGGCTTCGGGGTACAAACGGCATGCAAAACGAGGCAAAGGCTAGAGAGAGAAGGAAGAAATTGTAAAAAGAAAAGAGCTGTCTTCGGATCCCCTTTTATAGGAGCTGAACCCTCGCACGTACGCGGGGCGTACGCCTCGGATCGTAAGCGCTTGCGTCAGTGGAGGTACTCGAGTGTTGGCTTCGTCATCCTTCGCTGTACGCGGGGCGTACTTCGGATAGGTCGGCTGACTCCCCTTCGGATAATATCGGAGGTTTTAATTAAAAATAAATATTTAATATTTAATAAACTTCAAAAATTCATATCTCCTTCATACGAACTCCGTTTTCGACGTTCTTTATATCCACGCGAAGGTGAGACCACGCTCTACAGCTTTCATTTAGACTCCGTCGGCTAATTTTGAATTTATTTTTATTAATTATTTTTAGGAGGTCGGGACAGAAAAACTTCGTTATAAATTCATAACTTCTTCGTCCGACGTCCGTTTTCGCCTATCTTTTCATCGTTTCACTACTAACAACGAGATCTTCGATTCTCGTTTAGATTGTTTCGGCTAAAAACCGCTCGATCTCAAATCGAGTATTCGGGCTGCATACTGCCCAGTCGAAACTTCAGAAAATCATAACTTCCTCTTACGAAGTCAGATTTGGGCGTTCTATATATATTCGGAAACCTCGTTTCGGCCACTACAACTTTATGCAAAGATATCGGGCATATCTAATACTTTAATTTTGACGCTTATTTTATTCTTAATTCATTAAATTATAATAATTAAGAAAATAAACATGTAAATCACATAATTCACATAATTCACAAATAATACATTTTTTTATTATTTCAAATTGGGGTTACAAAGGTTAACCTAGACTATTACATTGCTAAAAATTGCAAGCCCAGAAACACGGGCGTTACACTATTGGAATCTTGTGAGGTTACAAACTACAAAGTTGGGGAAAGAAAAGGTGATACAGGTAACAGTTTTTCAGATAGAGCTTTAGATAAACTCTTTTCTCCTGTTGGATCTAGTTTTGCCTCCATTTTTGTTGGAGGTTTTTCTAAGAACATGGTGCTAGTAATTTACACCGGTGGAAATGAATCAAACACCCAAATCAAAAAACCTAAATAAACAACACATCGTTGATCATAAGTGAAATCAGTGGTCATGGTGATTGTCACTGAATTAGCGATGATGTTTGGTGCTTGGTGGAGGCGACGATTTATGCCATTTCCTGGGTTTGAGGATGAAACCAAATCTAAATTGAAGTTGTAAGTGGTTGAGGATGAAGATGATAGGAATTTCAGTCTATTGAACTCATCGGTGGAGGCGAATTGGATTCGCCAGAGCTCGACAACCCATCACCACCTGCTACCATTTTTTTGGGTTATTGCCACCGTGAGGACTTTGACTAGCCACCACATCCTGCCACTGTGAATATTCGACCACCACCACCATCGTTTCCTTATATTTATTTTGTGGTTCACGTATCTTGATCAGTCGACACAAGAGACCCAGATTATAGGTCGTGACTTTCCTGCATGTAACCAAATCCAAGAAGAAGATGATTGACTTTCCAAATCCTGCGTGAGATAGTGAATGAGGGAGGAAGAGGGAAAATATATTTGGGGTTTTCTTTATTTTTGAGTCGTAGTAGCGAGGAAGAAGATGATGTGGGTGATTGTTTGGTAAAAAGAAAACGGTGAAGAAGACACTGGGATTGTTTTTTTGCAGATGGGGTCACAAATCAGGTGAGAGAGAGAGAGAGAGAGAGAAAGAGAGAGAGAGAGAGAGGGTGGGGCCCTTTAATTAAATAATTATATTTTTTCTTTTTTTTAAATAGAGAAAACCTCATAAATGGTCTATGTGCATTGAAATGACGAAAATGCCCCTCACTTAACGATAGAAAGCTGACGGAGTTAGGCGGAATGACCATTTGTTAAAAGTTTTAAAACCACAGGGACCATCTGTGAGGTTTTTTGAACTTAGGGACTATACTTGATATTTTCGGAAATCACAGGGACCATTTTTGAAGTTTTGTCTTGATATTATATTCTATTTTGAAAATGAAAATTTGGGATTTTACACAAAGTTTGGGTTAAGAAAAGAAAAAAATTGGTTAAGTCTAAAAAAATGACCAAAACAAATACCATCGAACTAAAATAATTCTACTTTTAAAATATATGGAGGCATGATAATTCTACTTTTAAAATATATGGAGGCATAAACGTATGGAATAGAATGAGAATGATATTTATAAAGGGTTGGCAAGTGACATTAATTAGATGGAAAATAATAATTTTTATACTAGTTTCTATTTTTAGATGAAAATATCAAGTTCTATAGTAGCTTCTGTTTTTAGAAACTTTAACGTACCAAATTGCAAAAATGGCATAACTTGGTGAAATGAAATATGTTTGGCAATCTAAGAATAATTTTGAACGCATGGAACACATTTTGACACGGTAACTATATAAAAAGACTTTTTAAAGAGCAAGCAATCACAGTTTGAAAAATAGGATATCTAAATAGATGAAAGTGTCAAAAGAAAAATTGATGAAATTTGGTTTAAACGATGTCTTGTAATTAGCAAGTCTAGAAACTAATGAAATGTGTTTAAGCATAAGTAACCATTAGTAAAGCATTAAAATAGTGTTTTGATAAATTAGTTTATAGCTAATAATGGTGAGAGAAAATAATTTTTGTAAAAATGTTTGGATTTGATATAAGCAATAAGCTAAGCAACCTCGAATGCTTATTAAAATTAACTTATTTATCTTATCCCCACCATAATAAGCTGATTTTTAATATTTCATATCTAAACACTTAAACTTAGCTTATAGCAGTAAGGATAAGTAATAAGCTATAAACTCTTTTTTTTTCTCTATCCAAACACCCTCTGAAATATAATAAAAAACACTTTTTGGAAAACTTGATAAAAATGCTAAAGTTGATTATTATGCTTTTACGAAGCATGTCGGACTACTAAAATGAATATACGATATTTGAACTAGTAGAATGTAGAGAAAATGACACGAATGGTCCCTGTGGTTTGTGGTCACTTGCACGCTTGGTCTCTTGAAAGATTTTTTAATTTGGACCGTCCCCAAAACTTTAATTTGTTACCCGCCCAGTCCCTCTCTTAACTTTTCTGTCTGTTTAGGTGTTAGTAACTCCCATACCGGTGACATTTTTGTCCTTTCGCCATTGCAAGGCCTCTAAAACCCACCTCATTCATTCTTTTTCTCAATATCGTCTTCTCACTTCTTCCTTTCGTGTTCTTCTTCTGGGCTTGCAATCCAAAACGAAGGGAAAAAGGTGCACATTCCCACTTTCCGGCAGCACATGCTGCTGCTCAGGTATGTCTGTGCGGCGTGTTTGTTGGCTCAATTTTGACAGATGTCCGCAGCCGAAGCTGCTCGAAGAAGAGAACCCTGAACTATGAAACGGAGCGGCAGTCTCTCATTCTGGGCGGCGTGTGTGTTGGCTTCTAGTGACAGTTTCTGGCAGGCCATCAATCGACAAAGTAGCTCCCAATCGGAATCTGTCAGCCATGGATGTACCTGTAAAATTACAATTACAAGGTTTCGTCATTTGAGTTTGAACTTCCGCTTCAACATTTTAGAAATTTCTATGACTAAATTGAAAAAGATTTTGTCCCTCTTTATATGATTGCAAATATTACGTATAAGAAAATCCTTTTCCTGAATTTCTAACAATTTCGGTCTCAATTTTGACTTTAAAAGTCAACTGTACCTTGAGATATATATCTATTGCTCGATACATTCCGTCATCGATTGACCTTGCAAAATCAGTGGCAGTAGCAACCAAAGATTGAAACTTTTCGAGCTTTAAGTTAACATCGGATGCCACCTCAGCAAGATAGTTGTCGATGAGATTAGCCACCATCGTCACGGGTGTAAGCGAGTGAGAATTCCTGATTAAATCGTCATCATCGTCTTCTAAGCAACCCGAATCAGTAATTTCACTTCCATCTTTATCGTGATCTCGATCTGCAACCATGAAATGATCAATCAACCCGACCCGTCTTTCCAAATTCTTAAAGCACAAAGGGCTACAAATGACCACAAATAAGGAAGGGGTGGGTTTTAGAGGTTTTGCAATGGTGAAAGGACAAAAATGCCCCCGGTATGGGAGTTACTAACACCTAAACAGACGGAAAAGTTATTAGAGGGACTGGGCGGGTAACAAATTAAAAGTATTGGGGACAGTCCGAGTTAAAAAAACTTTCTAGGGACCAAGCGTGCAAGTAACCACAAAGCATAGGGACCTAATTTTCTCTAGAATGTAATAGTTATGTTATTCGTACGGAGTAAAGAGAAATTTGAGAATAAAAAATATAATAAAATAGTCGAAATATGGAAAATGCTTAAAATGGATTCATAGTTTTACTAGACATGTTTGGCTATTGAAACAAGTTTGGAATGACGTTAGATAGAATGACTAGATTAAATTTATTTGTGCTAAAATAAAGCAACTTGTTAAAAAAAAGTAACTTATTAGAATTAAAGTTTTTGCTAAAATAAAGTAACTCGTTAAAATTAAAGTAAGTTGTTAAAATGGGAGTATGAGACCAAAATGGTTAATGGTGTTAAGCAACTTATATGATATGATTACTTTATTTATATAAAGAGACTAAAATATGTGAAATGGAATTAGTTAAGTAGTATGCGATGATGATTAGAGAATGTTTGGAATTAGATTTGAAGCGAGAGTGGATTTCAAGGAAAGTGGATTTGAGACTTGTTTTCTATATATATTCTTATGAATTAGTATGTTATTATATGTTTCTTAATTGTGACATATTATACGATTCATGCCATAACATCTTGTATGCATGGAATAAATGCATTTGTAAATTGTGCTTGTAGAATGAACATGTATACATATGAATGTGATTGCATTTGGTAGTATGTTTCGGCATCCATCTCAATGAGAAAATAATGACACTAAGCTAAGCTATGAGAAGTGGTCACACCTATATGAACTCCCCAATTACAATTATGGGTATATACATTTCTTTCCAAATTTTTTTCCAAATGATATATAGTTGACTTATTCGACAAGAGGATTATGAACTCTCTAAAACTTATTTATTCTTGGAAGCTAGTTTATAACCCGTGGAAACCACAATTAGAAGATTAATTAAATTTTCGTAGTAAAAAAATCATAATGATTAACCAATTATTTAAAATAAATTATTAATTAAGAGATATATACCAAAATTTAGTTAGATCTTCAAATTTAAAATATAATAGCAAAAAGTAAATGTTTCTATAAAAAGTTTAAAATATATTAAATTTAAAACTTTAACGTCATTAATTATGATAGTGATTGTCTAATATATCTCATTGACACGTGACATAATATTAATAATGAGTTGGATTAGAGTGACACATGTCAAAAGGAGATTAAAACTATTATTTTATTAGTATAGGAAGATCTGAGAAGATAATGCCTTGAATTGCATTATGCAAAAAAAATATGTTTATAAACTTATGATTTATGAAAATGATTTCAAATAAATTGCAATGGAATTGAAAATAATTAAGGGGTTGTGTGGTTAGCTCTTAATGCCTTTTAAAAAGAGGCTCATATGAATCTATAAGATTCAAAGCGTTTATTTAACTGTTAATTTAACCTCTTAATTAAAAAAAAAATGTCAAAGAGGATCGTCACCGTTGTGATATGAACCATCGCCGTCACTGGCCACCGTTAGTGCAAAGACTGGAGGCGTTTTCTTTTCTATTCATCGACACAACCTCCTTCTCCTCCTTCTTAGCCACTTCTTCTCCCTCTACGGCCAATGTTGCCTAAAACACCTCCGTTCATTGCCATCCTCTAACCCTTATCTAGCGATAACAAGTAAACTTTTTTCCCCTAATTCTTCCTGATTAGAGAAGGGGAAATAAGATTCGATTATGTAATACAAATTGTTTCAAGGCAATCAATTCAGAACAGGCTAATTCAGAGCATGTTTCAACCCTTGAAAAATCATGCCATTTTGATTCTACATATATATAATCTATTTAGCTTGTTATATATATATATATATATATATATATATATATATATATATATATATAAAATCTGTTTAGATTGCTATTTGTTCTAATTCTGAACATTTTAATTGTTATTTGTTTGTATAAATGTGTGTTGTAATTTGTAGAAATTATCGAAACAAATTGAAGGAAAATAGAGATTCATGGGAGATTGGTTGCAATTTTGCTCTTGCTTTTTGTTGAATATATTGTTGATCTTGATGATTTTGTTGATTTCTATGTATATATGGTGTGTGTGGTGTGTTTTTTTTATTATATTAATGTTTATGTATATAAAAAGATGCTTAAATGCATGAAATAATAAATAATGGATGTTTTTATTTCTTAAATTTAACATGTTATTATAATTGTTAAACCTTTTCTTATTAAACCATTATACTTTAAGAGTATGATGTTATAATTGGGCATACTCTGAAAAGGCTACCAGTTAGAGCATTGTACTTTCAAAGTACAATGATTTAGTAAGAAAAAAGTTAAAAGGATAAAATAGTTTACAGCTATTGTTTTGTAATATTTAGTGTTGTTTATATTTAGCATCATACTTTGATGAAAAAAAAACATTTCACGTGTATGATGTTCATTTCTACCATCCTACTTTAATGGATTTTTTTTTCAAATGTATGATGTTGTAATTGAAAGAAATGATACATAATGGTAAAATGGTCGTTTTTTGTCATTGAGCATCACAATTCATAGGTTTCAACCAAACAACCTGTTAAAATTCAGATTTTAAAAATTTAGACCCTCTTAGGAATTTAAACCTCTTAACAATTCAGATCCCGCCAAATAAGTACCTTTGTTTTTAAAACATATGTATCTCACGAGATGAAAGTCTTACGTATTTTATTTTATATGACATGTATCGCACACACATATTAAAATCATTGAATTTGATAGAAGTATAAGAGTCACATAATACTCTTATATATAGAAGTTTTGACCAAAATTGTAACACCCTGACTCTCAGGTATAAACTTTACAGTCTTATATTCATTTTGAAAGGTCTACTCGACGAGTTTGATGCACTAACTCGTCGAGTAGGAACGGATTTAGCCGCGTGTCTTAAGCGACCAACTCGATGAATTGGAGGACACCACTCAACGAGTTGGAGCTGGAGGATGAAACCCTAATTTCTGGGGTTTTGCACCCTATTTAAAGGGTCATCAGCCCCCCTCCCCCCTTGAGCTTAGAAACTCTAAATCGTATTTACTCTCCATATTTGTGTGTTATTAAGCTTGGATGGTGGATCTGTTGGATAAGGTGTCTAAGTCCTGTAAGTCCCCAAAATGCTTGTGTATCAATCAGATTCGTTTGATGGTGCGGAATCCCAATCAAACGGATGATGTCAGATCAAATAGAAGAGAAGGAGAAGAAGAATAATATGAACCTGTTTACGGCCGTAAACACTGACCGTAAACACATATATGGCCGTAAACACTGATCTGTTTACGGTTCTAAACATAAAAATACATTTTCCTAGAAAAGTAAAGTATAAACCATAATTTTGACCCAACAATCTCTCCCTTGGTTTATAGTTTTCTTTTCTTAATTGACCCAACAAGCTCCCCCTAAAAAGTAGCTGGCTTTTCTTGTCAATCTTCATCGAGAGCTTGGCTTCAGCATTAATCTTCAAATTCTTCACAACTTCAAGATGAACTTGATGAATCTGCAACGAATGACTTCATCTTGAGCAGTTGCCCTTTTCTTCAAAATTTGACTTTGAACGCACATTGGGTGAGGAGGCTTGACGTACTAATTCTTCAAAGATAGCGCTTTCAGCTTAAGAATCTTCAGAGAGAACATTAGAGAGAACAAATCTTCTTGATCACTTTAGCAGGTACAGCAATAGCAACAGACTGATTGAGGAGGCTTCAATGCAATCCGTTACATAATCTTCAATTTCTTCTTCACCTTGCTTCTAGGATTGAAGGATTGAATGTTGAAAGAATAATCTTCATTTCTTGCTCCTTCGAATGATAATTCTTCAATGATCACGGATGAAGCCTTGACTCAGAAAATCTTCGATACAGTCTCCATGAGTCTCATCTACACCTGAATTCACTTTTCAAGACAAAACAAAACTAAAAGAAAATTTAACACATAATATTTTTGGGTTTTTCATATATTTTCTGAAATAATAAAACATAAACAAAAATATTTTTGGATTTTTTTTGATTTTCTTGAACAAGAAATAAAACAGAAATAACACTATCTTTTTGGATTTTTTTAATTTTCTGATTTTTCTAATTTTTTAATTTTTTTTAATTCTCCCCCTAAATTTGTGCATAGAGGAAAACTATGAACAAATTTAATAAAAACAAAAATATTTGGGATCAAAGTTGTGAGACAGCCTAAACTTGTTTATCAGTACCTTCACCATCATGAATAGATCTGGTCAATTGCTGGTATTTTGGTCCACTTAAACACGAAGGATATCGATAAACTTTTCTAAGTAAACTATTTTGCTGACGACGACCACGGGTATTGTTGTCCACTTAAATTAAGCAACGAGATCTACAGGCAACCTCTTGAATGGTTCAATTTTAGTTACACTAGAACGTGTTCCCCACTTCCTGATATACCCTGATAATCAAGAACTTCCAAAGAACTCCTTACTTTAGGTGAGTAAGCAATCATTAATAAAGAAGTCAGATATAGAAGTGCATATGTTGTATCCCAGGTCGGATGTCTTCCAATCACACAGAGGGAACAATATATGACTAACATAGATAGGGTTTAAAGAGGTAGTAGAGTGCATATGTTGTGTCCCAGGTCGGATCTTCCGATCACGCAGAAGGGACAACATATGGCTAACAGATAGAAAGAATTTCATAGATATGGATATGCATAGAGATAGAGTTGCATATGTTGCATTCCAGGTCGGATATATTCCAATCACGCAAAGGAAACAACATATAACTGACAGATAGAAAGCAAAAAAATAATTTCCTACAGACCTATTTTATTAGAACCCCTAGTCGCCATATCAGAACCAGAATTAAAGGACATAAGTCTGTTCATCAAGGAAAAGTTGAACCACTGTTCTAGATGCGTATTAATTTAGTGTATCCTGTGGGTTCCCGTGTTTATCTTACTGATCAATCTACCCGAGCGTCGTATGGTCAGTCCAAACAATCCTAACTAAATCCACACTGTCAAATCCTTCATGTCTACCAGCACATTGAACACAGAGTCTAGACAATTCAGATTCAGTCCTTTACACATGTTTTAGACTGCCCGTTATCACATTCTTGATATCACTTCCCAAATAATACTAACGCACAACTATAAGAAAATAAAAAATTATCTTCAAAATGAATCAAATTAAGATAAACTCATGAGTATAGAGAAGAAAGCTCAAATCGTAAGTCACTGATTGAATTTGCATCCAGAAGGTCTAAGAATAGCACGCATAATCTCACAACAGATCCGAAAATTCTTCATGTCGGTAAGCACTAACCCCATGTGATCACTTCCTTTCTTCCCTTCCCGCAAGGACATATACTCTCAAAAGTTATAAAATCTCTAATAGGTAAACCACGGACCATCTCATTCTTTGCAAGGCGATTCAGATTTTTAGCAGTAGCATGACCGAGTCGTCGGTGCCACAAAATTGCTTTTTGTTCTGAGACCTTTGAAAAAAGGCAATGACTTGTTCGGGAATGTTTCTATTCATATCAATAATGTAAGCATTTCCATCTCCTCTTAGATTTGACAAGAATCCATTCTTCCGGGATGACAATGCATGGCTTGAGAATCATACACTCCTTGTCGGTGAAATGTGTAGAATAACCTTTGTCGCATATCTGAGACACACTCAACAGACTATGCTTTAATTCGGGAGCAAAGTTGACATTCTCAAAACTTAACACTCCATTTGTAACGATTCCCCTCTGAGTGATCTTGCCATCTTTTCTGCCCGCAAAGGAAACATATCCCCCATTAAAAGATTGAATGTTGCTCAATTAGGAGATGTTTCCTGTCATATGCCGGGAGAAACCGCTGTCGACGTACCAAGGTCTGACGACATTCCTCCATAATTGTCCCTGCAAGATGAGCAGGATCATTTAGATTTGGGAACCTAGGTCATCACTATCCTGGGTTGAACCTTCTCTTTCTCTGACTTATCTTTCAAGGTCTTCAAGTTTGAATCATCATTTTCGACCTTTTCAGAGGATGATGATGATTGATTGGAGGTTAATTTGGGCATCCAATGATATTTAGGTTTTCTAACCATCACAAATGGTTTTGAAATATGCTTCTTATCAGTTTGCATGGAGCATCTGGATTTTCTACCAGAATTGGTTGAAGATCTAGAATTGCTGTTTGACGAAACCGATCTTGGAGAAACCGTGTTCGGTTTTGGCAAACTGTTTGGGACTTCATTATGAAAAACCCTTTTATTCTTTTGAAAAACTGCCCTTTTTCTACTTCGATCATCCTTCCAATCATCATCCCGAGAACGAATTCTTGAGGACTTTCTAGTTAAAGACCTTTCTATAAATTCGTTCTCTCCTCTTTATGACGTATAATGTACAAACATTATATTTTGACAATTCCTAGCTATATGACCACCAATACCACAATTAAAACAATTTTTTTTGTTATTATTAAAACCTGTACTGCTTTTTTTTAGATTTATTTTCCATACCGACACCCTTACTTTTATCACATGAACATGAACAATGAATTAACCCCTTTAGCAATGAAAACACCAAACCCTAATCTCGAACAGTCAACAATATGAGTTTAAACGGCTGAAAACTCGATTAAATGATGCTTTGACACCGGTCTTTCTCTGATACCAATTGTAAGTCCTCAAAATGCTTGTGTATCAATCAGATCCGTTTGATGGTGCGGAATCCCAATCAAATGGATGATGTTAGATCAAATAGAAGAGAAGGAGAAGAAGAATAATATGAATCTTAATGTATTGATGAATAGAATGATGATCCTTTACATGAGATTCACACACACTAACACACACTTGTTCTTCTCTCTAATTTCTGTCTATAGAACACCTTAAAATACACACACATAAGCTCCTCTAGACCGTACACTCTCTTCTATTCATCAATCCCTCCTCAACCACCTAACACCTATATATATACTTGGGGAATAAGGGTCCAATGGGTTTACGGCCGTAAACATGTTTACGGCCGTAAACACATATATGGCCGTAAACAGTGAGTTGTTTACGGTTCTAGACATAAAAATACATTTTCCTAGAAAAGTAAAGTATAAACCATAATTTTGATCCAACAAGTCCATAACTATATTTGGTATGTACTTGACCCGGTTTAGCATGGTCCATTTCGGTTGCATGACATCGGAATAATTGGATAGACAAATGAGAAAAGGATACTTATGATTTGTTAATATATTACAAGTTCTAATATATTAATATGAAATCTTATTATTTAATTAGCTTTGATCAAGAATTAATTTGGAATTAATTTTGTGATCAAAAGAGACTAATTAAATATATGGGTATTGATTGTGTAAATCTTTCATTGTTATATAATGGGCTTATGATCCATGATTCATTATGTTGGGCTAAAACCCATAGGGTGATCCATGGATGCTCCATGGAGGTTAAAACCCATGGGTCATGGGGAATGTGAAAAGTCATGCACATTAGGGTTTTCATGGTGTAACCCTAATTGCATCACTCTATATAAAGAAGCTCCATAGTAACAAAATCGGCACTTAAGATACAAGAGTAAGGGCTAGCCGATTTTTGGTGCAAGTATTATTCTCTCAAGTTATTCCATTTGTTGGTGGTGTTGTGTGAAGCATTTGAGGCATCACATTTGGGGTGCTAGGCTCTCAAAGACTTACAAAATCCAAGCTACATGAAAGGTATTTCACTCTACTAGATTTTTGTATTACATGTATCTTATCATATTCTAGTTAGGATGAAAACCTTGGAAAATCAAAGTTTGCATGTATAATAGAGAAAACATAGATCCAAGGTTTCTAGGGTTGCATGCACACCATAGGAGTGTTAGAATGCTCAAAACCCATCAGGATCTTGGTGAGAAGAGCTTGAAGACCAAGGACCTTGGAGCAATGAAAAGTTGTGGATTTGAATTCTACTCCATTTTAGCATCACTTGAAGGTAGCAAGTCGTTACCTTGACTTCCATATAGCTAAATCTCTCCATGCTTGAGATTAGGGCCATTTTAGCATGTTGGTAATTCATTTCGGGTATATTGGGCATAATTTGAAGTTGCAACTTCGGATATAGGCTCATCTTGGTTCTTATAGTCATAAAGCTTCAAGCTTTAGGAAGATAATGCCTTTTCCTCACTTATAACCTCTTCTTTAGCTTGATTTTGGCCCTTAGCACCTTGAATGTATGTAAAGTTTTCAACTTTACTAGGAAGTATGCTCTAGGAACTCAGATCTGCAATATGGAGCTTTGGGGGTTGCTTATAAACATCTGAATGTAGAAAGTACTGAAGGCACTCGACGACTTGCATGGCCAACTTGACGAGTTCGTTGAAGATTAGCCTTGAGGGTATCTGCATGAACTCGGCGAGTCAGCAAGACGACTCGACAATTCAGTTAGACAACCATGAACTCGACGAGTTCCCTGGGAACTCGACGAGTCAACTAGGATCTTCTCGATTCCTCGAGTTCTGGAAGGACTCGACGAGTTGGGTCAATATGGACTGTTGGCCTTGACTGTTGACTTTGCCTTTGATCAAGGGTTGACCATTTTGACTTCTCGGGTTATTTTGGTAATTTGGGAATTTGTGGAATTGGATCATTGATAGGTGTAGGTGTTGGTGTTGGAGCAGTATTTAAAGGAGGTTGATATTATCATTCCGAGCTACTTGAGAGGTGAGTTGTCCTCACTATACTAACAGGGTCGAAGGCACCAATGTTGGCCCTTTACGGATTTGTATCTTGGTTATTGCATGATATGCTTACTAATTTACATCCTGGTAATTAGGATGGTGATATGCTTAGTGACCGGTTAGGTATGTATCCTGGTTATAGGATGTTGCTATGATTAGTGATCTGTTAGATCAGTTTGACTGTTATATATATGCTAGTGTGTGATATTTATGTGCACATGTTTGTTTGATTGGGGGTTGGGTTGAGGCGGTCCTGCTTTGTGATGAAGGCCAACATACTCAAGGCGGTCCGTATAAACTGAAGGCTCTGCAAAGGGGTTCAGTCAGGCCGAAGGCTCGACGAGCGATCCAGACAGGCTGTAGGCCATGCTAGATGGTCCAGATGTGTTGAACACTCAAAGAGTGGTCCAGATAGGCTGAAGGCCTGCGAGGCAGTCCAGTCAGGCTAAAGGCTCATTATTCATGTTGTTTTCTTATATGTTATTGATATGTTTTATGGATTTGGTATTTTGGTGGTAACTCACTAAGCCTTCGAGCTTACATTTATCGATTAGTGTTTTAGGTACTTCTGATGATCGTGAGAAGGCGAAGGAGTGATCATACAGCTCCTCGTATTTCATGATTTTATGATTTGATTCTGTGGACACTCTGATGTTTAAACTATTTTGAAAACAAACTGTAATAAATTATTAGTTTTAAATGTTTTAAAAAGTTAAATTTGCTTGAATTTTTATAGATGTTACAAGTTGGTATGAGAGCCTTGTTTTGAGTGAATTGAAGGAAAAACTCATGTGTCTCCAGTCTCAAACTGAGGACAAGATTTTAAAACAATTTTTCTTAAAATGTTTTCAAAATAATAAAGGAGGATGCAAGTGTACGATCAGCTGAAGCTCGCGGATAGACCCTAAAATACCTTACGGATTATTTGATTTATGTGATATGTTAGAACAGCATGCTACTACTAGCTAGGGATCTTCAGGAATTACATGATATAATTGTCTGATTACATGATGCCTGATAGCCTAGGGTTTTTCCGTATATGAAATTGACATCATTAGTGTATGCATGACGAATGTACATAATTAAGATCTTATAGCCTAAGAATATTTGGTTTAGCTTTATTTCTTGTTCCTTGTTTGGTTGTGGGCTTAGAGTAGGACCGAGTATTTGAATTTCTATATGGTCCAGCGTTATGTACGCCTAGCATACACAAGTGCTGCAAGGTTGGTGGAAGTTTCATGGATGGGTGGTGGGAAAGAGTCCGCCAGTTATGAGATATTTAGCCTTCCTCTAGGGGTGAGGATTGAGTGCATTCCATGCTTGTGTATAGTCTTAGGGCGTTGTAATGACACTTGAGATAAATATGGGTAGGTGTGGAAGGTAGTATGGGCCCGTACTACTGAAAGCACAGGACCCATACGCATAGCAAGGAACTCACAACCCCTAGGGTTTTATTGGGGGTTGGTTCCTGGATTATTATATGGAATATCTGATATCTTCCTGGTATGTTTTTCAGCATGGTGGTTACTCAACGATTTGTGAGTGGATCCTGGTCAAGATCAGGAGACGGCGGACAGGAGGCACCCCCAATGCTCGAGATTATCAGCCAGATGGGGCCAGATGAGATGGACACAAGGATCCATGAGATCCTGCATGACAAGGTGGTTACGATGTTTCAGGATCAGTTACCGGAGATGTTTAGGTCTATCAAGACCGCCATGGTGTAGTATTTCATGATCGTTATGCAGTCCTCACTGAGACGGATGCCGCAACAGCCACAACGGCTGTAACGGCAGCAAGGGTATGAGCCAGTCGGGCTTTTCAGTATTGGGACTTTGACAACACAAATCCCCCTACTTTTGATGGGACTCAGGACCCCATCAAAGCCATGAGGTGGTCATCTGACGTGGATGGGTGTTTCTTCACGTGTTCATGTCCTAATGACCAGAAGGTCAGATGTGCCCTGAACCTGCTGAGGTTGGGGGAAAAGGACTGGTGTAGATTGATGATTGGATCATATTCCAATGATCAGAGAGCTACAGTTACTTGGGAACAGTTCCGGGATATCTTCCGCGCTCGCTACATTCCATGGGTTGAGCGGGAGAAGCTAGCTCAGGAGTTTCTAGATTTGAGACAAGATGGTGAGATGGTGATGGAGATCACCCGCATGTTCACGGAGAGGACGATGTTATGTCCGGAGTTTGCTTCTAAGCAGGCTCATATTACACATTATCTAAGCATGTTGAAGACTGACATCCGTCAATTTGTTGCTACCCACTGGTGTGACACCTTACTAAAGTTACAGGAGGCCACTAGGCGGCGTGAGTTGGATATTGAGCTGCAGTTGAGGGAGAAACGGCAGGCCCCGACACAGTCACAATCAGTGTTGAAGCGGTCTAAGACCGCTGATTCCAGGTCAAGGGGACAGTAGGGCCGCACTTGTGGCAAGTGCCGGAAAGGTCATTCGGGAGTTTGTAGATTGAGCAGTGTGTGTCACAAATGCGGAAAAGAGGGGAATTTTGCGAAGGAGTGCCGCCGGGCAGCCCCGGTACAGGATATGAGGATCTGCTACCACTGCCATTAGGTTGGTCACATGAAGACTAATTGTCCGCAACTCGTTGCCAGGCCGACGTAGGCTCCAGCTCTGGCTACACTGAGATTACCGATGGGAGGTAGGGTAGAGTGGAGCCCCCGAGGGCCCAGGGATGCACCTTCCAGCTCACAGCAAAGCAGGTAAGGACAACACCAAACATGGTTGCTAGTATGCTTTTATCCCGTATCTTACTAATCATATCTATTTTATGCTTATATATTTTTGCCTGTGATTAGGTACGTTTTTAGTGAACTTCTTACCTGCTTTGGTTTTATTTGACTCGGGGGCGATTCGGTCGTTTGTTTCTCATTCATTCAGTAGGGAGTTCAGGTTGCTATTGGGAGAGCTAGAGTGTCCGTTGCGAGTCTCTATAGCTAATGAACATGGAGTCTCTGCTTTTTTAGTCTATCGGGGATGCGTGTTAGAGATCTTAGGGGTATCTTTTCCGATTGACTTGATTCTGATTCCCATGGGGGATGTGTGTGTGATCGTGGGTATGGATTGGCTTAGCCGCTTTAGTGTCATGATTGATTAAGAGGGTCAGCGGGTGGTGGTTCGAACCCCAAGTGGGGGAGAACTGATTGTCTATGGTGAGGGTACCAGATTGGGATCAAGATTCTATTCACCTGCCAGGGATCGACAGTAGATTCAGCATGGGTGTGCGAGTTATCTAGTGTACGTGGTAGATACGCAGGCCAGGGATCAGGTTTCGGTATCAAAGGTTCCAGTGGTTAGGAAGTTTGCTGACGTATTTTCGGAGGAGTTACCCGGAGTGCCTCCGGAAACGCAGGTCGAGTTTAGGTTCTACCTAGTGTTAGGTGGGCCCCTATCGCCAAGGCGTCGTATCGGTTGGCACCACCAGAGATGCAGAAGTTGTCATCACAGCTATAGGAACTGCTGCGCAAACTGTTCATCCGTCCGAGCAGTTCCCCATGGGGAGCGCCGGTTCTCTTCGTCAGGAAGAAGGATGGTTCACATCGGATGTGCATTGATTACTGGGAGGTGAAAGAGTTGACGGTGAAGAACCGTTATCCACTCCCAAGGATAAATGATCTTTTCGACCAGTTGCAGGGGGCATCTTGGTCCTCTAAGATAGACCTGAGGTCCGGGGACCATCAGGTTAGGGTTAGAGAGGAGGATGTGAAGAAGACCGCGCTCCAGACTCGTTATGGACATTACGAGTTCGTGGTGATGCCGTTTGGGCTCACCAATGCGCTTGCAGTGTTTATGGACCTAATGAATCAGGTCTATAGACCGATTCTCGATCGCTCGGTCATCGTATTCATAGACGATATATTGGTATACTCCAAGACCCGAGAGCAACATGAGGAGCACCTTCGGGAGTTATTGGGAGTTTTGAGGTGGGAACGAAATTATGTCAAGTCCTCGAAGTGCGAGTTTTGGTTACGAGAGGTTCAGTTCCTTGGACACCTCGTTAACCAGGAGGGAATTTAGGTTGATCCGGCCAAAATCGAGGCGGTTATGCACTGGCAGGTTCTGAAATCTCCTTCGGATATCAAGAGCTTTTTAGGATTGGTAGGGTACTACCGAAGATTCATATTGGATTTCTCCAAGATTGTAGTACCCCTCACTTATCTGACCAGGAAGAGGGTGGATTTCCGGTGGGACCCCGAGTAGCAGAGGGCATTTGAGACCCTCTGACAACATTTATGTGAGGCTCCAGTATTGACTCTTCCGGAGGGAATCGAGGATTTTATGATGTTTTGTGATGCACCCGTCATGGGATTGGGAGCGGTCCTCATGCAGAGAGGACGAGTGATAGCCTACGCGTCTCGGCAGTTGAAGTCGCACGAGGCGAGAAACCCTACTCATGATTTGGAGTTGGGAGCGGTGGTATTCGCTCTCAAGATTTGGAGACATTACCTCTATGGGGTCCGCTGTACCATTTTCACGGACCACAAGAGCCTGAGACACATCATGGATCAGCCGAACCTGAACATGAGGCAGCATAGGTAGCTGGATGTAGTCAAGGACTACGAATGTGAGATCCTTTACCACCCAGGTAAAGCGAACGTGGTTGCGGATGCTCTGAGCCGCAAGTCAGCTAGGTTTTCTACCCCAGTGGCATGTATGAGGATATCGATGGATTCTCCACTTGTGATCTTGATCAGGGAAGCTCAGGCAGTGGGTATACGTTAGGAGAAATAGAGACTTGAGAAGATTAGGGGTGAGAACACCTGCTTTGTACAGGATAGTTGAGGATTATTGACCCGTTATGCTTGGTTCTGGGTTCCGATGTCTGGTGGGTTCAGACAGATTATTTTGGAGGAGGCTCATAAGTCTCACTTCTTTATTCACCTAGGGGCCACCAAGATGTATCGGGATTTGAGATTGAGTTACTGGTGGCCAGTTATGAAGAGGGAGATTGCATGGCATGTCGAGAGGTGCTTGACCTGCCGGATAATCAAGGCCGAACATCAGAGGCCGCACGATCAACTATAGCCCTTGGGGATTTCCATGTGGAAGTGGGAATAGATCATGATGGATTTTATCATCAAGCTGCCGAGGACGGCAAAGGGCTTCGACGCTATTTGGGTCATCGTGGATCGATTGACCAAGAGTGCCCACTTCTTAGCTATATGAGAGGGTACATCGGCCGAGAAGTTGGTCAACATATATATCCGCGAGATCATTTCTATCCATGGGGTGCTGGTCTCTATCGTGTCAGACTATGATGTTCGGTTCACCTCCCGTTTTTGGCAGAAGTTCCACGAGGAACTAGGCACGCGTTTGAATTTCATCACACCCTGTCACCCGCAGACAGACGGCCAGAGTGAGCGGACCATACAGACTCTCGAGGATATGCTGAGAGCCTGCGTTATTGACTTCGGTGGGAGCTGGGACTCCTACCTCCCCCTCGCAGAGTTCTCCTACAACAACAGCTTTCATTCCAGTATTGCTGCCCCACCATATGATTAGTTGTATGGACGGAGATGTCGCACCCCAGTTTGTTGAGGTGAGATCGGTCACAGGGTGATGGGACGGACCGAGGTAGTTCTGCAGACTACCAAGAGGATTCATCAGATCAGAAAACGATTGCAGACCGCACATAGTTGACAGAAGAGTTATGCTGACAAGCACTGATCTGAGTTGGAGTTTCAGTTCGGTGACATGGTACTCCTGAAGGTATCGCCCTGGAAGGGTGTGATCCGCTTCAGGAAGAGGGGGAATTGGGTCCCCGATACATCGGGCCATTCAGGATCATTGTCAGGGTTGACAAGGTGGCATATAGACAAGAGCTACCAGAAGAGATTAGTCAGATACACAACACTTTACATGTGTCACGGTTGTGGAAGTGCGTATTAAATAAGGAGGAAGTGGTGTCCTTGGATGACATACAGTTCGACGAGTGCATGAATTACATAGAGACGCCAGTGGCCATTTTGGAGAGGAAAGTGAAGGTTCTATGGAACATGGAGGTACCTTTGGTAAAGGTACAATGGGAGCACCCGGGAGGGATCTGAGTGGACTTGGGAGATGGAGATTGAGATGTGGGAACATTACCCGGAGTTAGTCACCGCAGCGGACTTCGAGGACGAAGTCTAGTCCAAGTAGGAGAGAATTGTAACACCCTGACTCTTAGGTTTAAACTTTACAATCTCGTATTCATTTTGAAAGGTCTACTCGACGAGTTGGATACTCTGACTCGCCGAGTAGGAATACATTTGGCCACGTGTCTTAAGTGACCAACTCGACGAGTTGGAGCTGGAGGATGGAACCCTAATTTCTGGGGTTTTGCACCCTATTTAAAGGGTCATTAGCCTCCCTTACAGCCCTCCCCCCCCCCCCCCCCCGAGAGGTCAGAAACCCTAAATCGTATTTACTCTCCATATTTGTGTGTTATTAAGCTTGGAAGGTGGATCTTGGTGAGAAGAGTTGGAAGACCAAGGAGCTTGGAGCAAGGAAAAGTTGTCAATCTAAATTCTACTCCATTTTAGCATCACTTGAAGGTAACTAGTCGTTACCTTGACTTCCATCTAGCTAGCTCTCTCCATGCTTGAGATTAGGGCCATTTTAGTATGTTGGTGATTCATTTCGGGCATTAGGCATGATCTGAAGTTGCAACTTCAAATCTAGGCTCATCTTAGTTCTTATATTCATAAACCATCAGGCTTTAGCAAGATAATGCCTTTTCCTTACTTAGAACCTCTTCTTTAGCTTGATTTTAGCCCTTAGAACCTTGCATGTACGTAAAGTTTACAACTTTACGTTGGAAGTATGCTCTAGGAACTCAGATCTGCAATATGGAGTTTTGGGGTGGCTTATAAACATCTAAATGGAGAAAGGACTGAAGGTACTCGATGAGTTGCATGGCCAACTCAGCAAGTCCGATGAATACTAGCCTTGAGGGTTTCTGCATGAACTCGGTGAGTCAGTGAGACGACTCGACGAGTCGGTTAGGGTTTTCCTGACAATTGGACACGCATGAACTCGACGAGTTTCCTGGGAACTCGGCTAGACAACTAGGATCTTCACAATTCCTCGAGTTTTGGAAGGACTCGATAAGTCGATGAGCTTCACTCGATGAGTTGGGTCAACATGGAATGTTGACCTTGATTGTTGACTTTTCCTTTGACTAAGGGTTGACCAATTTGACTTTTGGGATTATTTTGGTAATTTGGGAATTTATGGAATTGGATCATCAATGGGTGTAGGTGCTGGTGTTGGAGCTGCATTTTGAGGAGGTTGATATTATCATTCAGAGCTACTTGAGAGGTGAGTTGTCCTCACTATACTAAGACGGTCGAAGGCATCAATGTCGACCCTTTACAGATTTGTATATGGGTTATTGCATGATATGCTTATTTATTTACATCCTGCTAATTAGTATGGTGATATGCTTAGTGACCTGGTTAGGTCGGTATCCTTGTATATAGGATGATGTTATGTTAGTGACCGGTTAGGTTTGTATCCTGGTTATAGGATGTTTCTATAATTAGTGATCTGTTAGATCGTTTTGACTGTTATATATTATAGCGTATGATATTTATGTGCACATGTTTGTTTGATTAGGGGTTGGGTTGAGGCGATCATGCTTTGTGCTAAAGGCCAACATACCTAGGGCGGTCCGACTAAACTGAAGGCCCTGCAAAGGGGTTCAGTTAGGCCGAAGTCCTGTCGAGCGGTCCGGATAGGCTGTAAGCCCTGTGATGCAGTCTAGACATGTCGAAGGCTCAGAGAGTAGTCCAGATAGGCTGAAGGCCTGCGAGGCGCTTCAGTCACTCTGAAGGCTCATTATTCATGTTGTTTGCTTATATGTTATTGATATGTTTTATGGCGTTGGTATTTTAGGGGTAACTCACAAAGCCTTCGAGTTTACATTTATCGATTATTGTTTCAGGTACTTCCGATGATCGCGGGAAGGCGAATGCGTGATCATACAGTTCTTCGTATTTCATGATTTTATGATTTGATTCTAGGGATATTCTGATGTTTAAACTATTTTGAAAACTAATTGTAATAACTTAATGGTTTTAAATATTTTAAAAAGTTTTAAATTGGCTTGAATTTTTATGGATGTTACAAAAATATAACTAGCTCCCTAAAAGGTATAGTTATGGCATGATGTTTAAGAGAGATTGTATATTAGGTTTAATATTACACTGTGTAGACGATGTATAGTAGTTTTAAATGTCAATTGTTTTTTTTGGGCTAATTTTATACCTTTTCATGTATGTATTTATTTAATTTGGCCAAAGGTCATGTCAAAATTTCAGTTAAATATTGGAATATATTTAGCCATTGGAAATAATTTATTACGATCATTTCCCGTTGCAACAATTACAAAATATATTGGGAAAATGACTAATAAGGGTAAGGAAGTTTTAAAAACGTTTAAAAAAATATCATGGTAGTTTTGGTTGTCCAAAAACAACAATCTAACTAAAATATTTGTAGAAAAAACACCAATGAAGTATATATTTTGTTCAAATCCCACCTGGTGCGATTTTTCTGGTTTAAATGATAACTTGGATTAAAAATTGATGAATTAGTCTAAGTATTAGTGACACTGGAGAATTGTGGATGACATGATATTTATGTGCGTATTTCTCTTCTTTAAACCAATTTAGCCTAAAAGGAAATGGAACGAATTGACTTTTTCCTCTCATGCTTCGTCTTCTTCTTCCTATGACGGCTTCATCTTCTATTGCATGAAATATGTTTGTATGCGAGTTACATCAAGGTTATATTTGAGGCATTCAACAGTTATGTTAGGAAAATACAAAATAATTTGGTATCTAGATCTATGACTGATGTCTAGATGGACATTTTTTTCAATATGCTTTTAAACTGATCATACATGCTTCTAGCCACAACATCTCTTGGTGAATTTTTTTTAAGTTGATCATAAATGTAACAGCAGGGGTAAAATGGTCCATAAATATATCTGGTTTTACATCTTTTCCCCCCATATTCAGATCTCTGTTTGCAGCCAACAATGGTGGAAATGGTTCTTATTAGAGATGAATACAAACTTGTTTATAGAAAAGGTAGCAGAGGTAAAATGGTCATAAACCAAAGTTGCTTACAAAGCTGTATACAGACCTGTATACAAACCGCATCAACAATATCTGAAAAAGGCAGTAGGAGTAAAATGGTCTTTATGTAAAATGAAAAAAGGCAACAAGGGTAAAATGTAAAAAGGAAGCAAAGGCAGTTTGTGACCGATATTAACTATATTTTTCCAAAAGACAAAATTATGATTGACATTAAGTATTATTTCAAGAGAAAGACTAATGAAATTGGTGTTTGTGTCTAGTGCATGTTGAATCTCTCTTAGTTATATATTAATAACCAATTGTAATAACATTCGGATTATAATCCTAAGGAAATTGGTCATATACAAAGTGTACTCATGTCAGGAGAAGCTCCATCAGAACCATGTGAAAGTGAGATTATCTTTCTTGCCATGCTTCTTATCTTTTCTATCAATTGTATTGTTTCTGAATCATGATATACACCATGACAGTTTTAACGTTACTTTTAATGACATATTCTCAACAATATGGATAAAAAAATCATCACTTATAACAACTATATACGATAAATATGCAACCATTTCAAAAGTGCTATGTATTGGGTGTTAGTTATGGAAACTTAAGTAGAAAATATGAAATTTTATAGATTTTTTTTTGCTTGGATCACTTATAAAGATATTAATTGTAGCAGTCTTAATAAAAGCCTTGGTTTTCCTAACCACAAAAGCTTATCCCTAAACTTAAATCTAATTGAATATCATGTTCAGTACTCTTTCGAAAAAAGTATTATGTTCAGTAGAAACAAAAAGAAGTAACAATCGTAAACATTAATAAAAAATCACAACTAATGGTATTGCTAAACACACAAAAAAAAAAAAAAAAAAAAAAAAAAAAAAAAAAAAAAAAAACTATATACAAGGGCAGTTTTTGGCATAATTGAACAAAACACATATCCTATATTAAAGTGACAAGATTTTTAATTTTGAGTAACCACATATCCTAGATTAAAGTGATAGAATTTTTATTAAGGTGATAAGATTTTCAAATTTTGAGCAACCCCTACATATTGAGCAACCGTATGTTCTAATGCTTGTTCCTCAGTTCCATGTTCATTAGCCACTAGTTCTTCAACCCCAACATCCTCATCATCTACTTGTTCATCATTCACTTGTTCTTCAACCATAAACACTCATTTACGGTAAACTTATATACTAAGTGCACATCTCATTTTTCGTTTAAAAGCCAAAGGTCATGTTTGATAAACATCTTTTCAGGTCCAAACAGATCTTTTTGGCTGAATGAAGAGTAAAGACTGTTTGATTTGCACAAAAATTGGTTTTTCCTGGTAAGATATGTCTTTTCAAGAAAGCCCCAAACCCATATATTTTTGGCTGGATGGGTCGGAATAACAATTATGCCCCAAACCTCGTCTCTTTCTTTCATGGATTATTAATTTCTTTTAAATATTTTTTTAATTTATTTTTCATTGGATTATTACTTTTTTACTGTATTATTATATATTAATAAGTATTATTTTTAATATATAATATTTACATATTAATAAATATTTTTATTGGATTATTAATTTCTTTTTAATAATTCTTTTTTTAATTTCCTTTTTATCGAATAATTCTTTTTTATTGGATTATTATATATTAATAAATATTATAACCTATAATGTCTATATATTAATAAATATTACTTTATTGTTTTATTAATTTCTTTTAGTTAAAAGTTTTAATTCATTTTTGTTGGATTAAATTTTTTTGGACAACGCAACTACAATCCTAATATATTTAAAAAAATATAATCCATCCTACAGCTATCGGACATAAACCAGTTCAAGAATCACACGTTGGATTATAAAAAAACTAAAATAGATAAAAAGAATAACAACGTAAAATCAGCTTGAAAAACAATAAAATAAAAACAACCTAATCGACATACTATTTGGATTTTAATTGAATTATGTTCAATTACTTTATATGACAATTTATATTTGAATTTTTAAATGATTATTGTGTAATTTTGATTTTATAAGACAATTTGTATGTTTTTATAAGTATTCAGCAATTTCATCCATCATAATATAGAACAACAAGGTAATATGGTTATTTTCCATCATTAAGCACAATTAGTCAGATGTACAATTAAACAACATGGTTTCTTTCCCAGTCAGAAAACTTTCCTATACATCACTTTCCCAAACAACAACTATTTTATGGGAACAAAGTCGATGTAACATCTTGATGTTGAGGTAATTCTAAATTTTAACCTTAAGTATGAAGATTATTTCATTTTAACCCTTTTTAGTAGAAATGTTGCAAAATGGCCCATAGTGGAATTTTTGTAATTTTTGGGGGCATGGGCATGTACACTGAGCGTACATATTATACGTTGGGCGTACATGGTGAGATCCCAAACCCTAAAAATTAGGTTTTGTACCCTATCATTATTATGGCCTCTAAACCTCTTCTCTCATCAGCCTCTAGCCTTTATTTCGACCCTCTAGCAAACTCTAGTCCCTTTGAGGCCATTTTTGAGCTTGGTGTGTATGTTTTGGTGTTATTTAAGGGGAAATGAAGAATATGAGATCACCCTAGAAGTGATGAGCACCTTAGATCCAGAATCTCATCACATTTGGGCACTCTTTTAAGGTAAAAAGCTCTAAACTTGATAAAGCTATGCTTAAATCTAGTTTATCCATGAAGTTTGTTCTCTTTTGGTCCCATTAGTTTGGTATTTTGAGTATGAACTAATCCAATCCATTTAGGTTGTCCTTTCAAACATTTTGAGAGGTCTAGTAGCATAAAATATGATCTTGGCTCTTAGAATTTCCCCCATGTGTGAGTTTAGTTGTCTTAATGGCTTAACATGTTGGGGTTTTAGTATTTAGTACTTAATGGCCATTTAAGACCATAAACTTCAAAACTTAATGGTCAAGGACAAAATTAGAGACATGGATCTGTAAATTGGACGTAAGGGATTAAGTATTAAGTAGTTAATAAGTTCAGAAGGAATTCAAATGTGTACGTTGGGCGTACCAAGTAGTACGCCCCGCATTCAGCTAGGAACGCCTAACATGCTTGGCTAGGTTGACTCGACTGGGTTGTTAACTTTGACCAGGATTTAACCAATTTTGACATATGTGTATTTTGGGTATTTTGATTGGGTTCTAAGATTGGTCATTATTTTGGTGTATAAGTGACCAGTTTAGCTGACATTCGGAGCTACTACCTGTTCAACAATCATTTCAGACCGAGATGTGAGTTTTCCTCACTGTACTTGTAGATCAAAACACACCAATATCGTCCTACTAGATTGTGTATACTAGTTTAGAGGATGTCGATATGGTATAGAGATTTATATATCACTATCCTAGTATATTGGATATAGTATGCTATAGTGGTCTATGATTCTGCCTGTTTGTTTGATAATTGGGTATATGTTTATCTGTTGCTGGATATTTTATATATATATATATATATATATATATATATATATATATATATATATATATATATATATATATATGGTTGGTTTAAGGTAGTACTGCTTTATGTGGTAGCCAACAAACCCAGGAGCAAGCCAGACATAAGTTGTAGGCTTGTAGGGAAAGCCAGGCTTATGTTTCGGGCTTGGGAGCAAGCCAGATATGATTTGTAGGCCTAAAAAGAAAGTCAGGCTCATATTGTGGGCTTAGGGGTAATCCAGTCTGTTAGTTGTGGACCTGTTATTTGTTTGCGTTTTGGTCCTTTGGTGGATCTCAATAAGCTTTGGCTTACAGTTTTAGTTTATTGTTTCAGGTACTTCATATGACCGTGGCAAGGCGAAGGTATGATCGTGCACATCTTCCTATTTTTATGATATTGGGTCTCGGGAAAACTCTTATTTTTGGATAATACTTTTGAAATAATGGATTATTAAATGCTTTATGGATGGCACGAGTTGTTTATGAAAATTTTAAATTTTTATGATTTTTGGGATGTTACTAGTTGGTATCAGAGCCTTGGTTTGAGAGAATTAGATGAGCATTCATGAAAATCTAGACTCGAACTAAGGAAATGCAAAAGTTTTAAACGGTTTTCAAAAGTAACCACTGAAGAATGTGATGTGTACGATCAGTCAGAGCCAGAAAGTATACCCAAAGTTACCTCACTGTTATTTGATATAATGTTTATGACAGAACAACATGCTAGTGATAGGCTTGGGATCTTCAGAAATTGCATGATAGAATTTCCTGATATATGATTCCTAATAGCCTAGGGTTACTTTTTTTTTTATGGAATTGCATCATTATTGTTGTTGCATGGTGTATGTATCATAATTGTACAAAACTAAGATTTTATAGCCTGTGAATGTTTGATTTATCCTTATTTCATGTCCTTTGTTTGGTGTTGGGCTTAGGGTAGAACCAAGTTTTCGATTGTCTATAGGATCTAGTATTATGTATGATTAGCATACGTGAGTGCTATAGGGTTGGTGGAAGTTTCATGGATGAGTATATGTGTGAGCAGTTCGACAGATGAGTAATGTTTAGCCACACTCGAGAGAGTGAGGATAGGATGTATGCGTATCCTAGTGGTTGTATTTGTGTTTGGCGAATGTGATGGTCCTTGAGAAATATACGGGTAAGTGTAGAAGGTAGTATGGGCCCATACTACTGAAAGCACATGCCCGTACGTGTCGTAAGGAAGTCACATACCCTAAGGGTTTAGTCTCACCTTGCGATCGTAGGGATGTAAATTGTGGAATTTCTGACGTATTCTGGTTTATTTTCAGTAAGATGTTTATGAGATGATAGGGTTCTAGGTATGGAGCAAGTGGCCAGGATAGGTCAGGGATGACTAATGATCAGATTCAAGAGATCATCGCCATTGAGGTGGCTGTTGCTCCCTGGGAGTCAATGTCAGAGATGTTTGGATCTATCAAGACCTCCATGATTGAGATGTTTGACGATTGCTACGCTGCTCTTACTGAGGTTGTTGTTGATGCAACTACTACAACTATTGCTACTATGGGGATTTGAGGAGATAGATCTTTTCAGTACCGGGACTTCAACAATACAAAGTCCCCGATGTTCGATGTAGTTTAGAGCCCAATTGTGGCAATGAGGTGGTTTTCTAATGTGGAGGATTGTTTCTTCAAATGCTCTTGCCTTACTGACCAGAAGGTTAAGTGCTACATGAACGTTCTCCGGTCAGGGGCAAAGGATTCGTGGATATCGGTGACTGGCTTGTACACTCCTGGGCAGTGGGATGTTGTGACTTGGGAGCAGTTCTCTGAGACGTTTTGCATTAGATATGTTCCATTGGTGGATAGGCAAAGACTGACTCAGGAGTATCCGGATCTGAGACAGGAGATAGATATGGTGATGCAGATCACCACGATGTTTATAAAGAGGACTCTTTTCTGCCCTAAGTTTACTTCTTCTGAGCAAGCTCAGATGACCCGGCACTTGAACATGCTCAAGATGGATATCCGTTAGTTTGTGTCCACCCAATGCTATGGTACCCTTGTTAAGCTACAAGAGGTCGCGAGGAGGCGGGATATTGAGATAGAGCTCCAGGAGAGGGAGTTGAGGCAGGCTCCTTTGCAGTCACAACCTATGACAAAGCGATTTAAGCCCGCCGATTCAAGATCTAGAGGACATAGGGGCCACACTTGTGGCAAGTGTGGCAACGTTCATGATGGTGGTTGTCGATCTTCATCTAAATGCCACAAATGTGGCAATGAGGGGAATTATGCCAAGGATTGTCGTCAGCAGACCCCAATACTGAGTAATAGGATTGGTTATCACCATGAGCAGGTTTGCCATGTGGAGGCCAACTATCCCTTGCGTGCTGCAAGGCCGGCGTAGGCTCCAACACCGGCTACATTGAGGATCACTTATGGATTCCAGGGTAGGGCAGAGCCCCCGAGGGCTCGAGGTCCTACTTTCCAGCTCATTGCAGAGGAGGGCAGGGCGGCATCTTTCAGAACTGGAAAAGTTAGGGTTGAGATTATGATTCATGTACAAGCAATTTCTCTATGTAACCATGTTTCTTTCAACAATTGAAATTCAAAAATGACAATGTCATATGTACATACATGCATACACTAAGAATCAAGTAGTAATAACCCCATGTAAGCCCAAATTCATCATATAGCTAAACAAAAACAAAATTTTGGACCTTTGCTTAGAGTTCTCGGTCCAAATACCCTAGGCCGAAAACCCTTTTTTTCCTTTGGGTCTTATTTGACCAAAAACCCTTTATTGAGCCAAATTAAGCCCAAAAGCCATACACACTCCAAAACCGAAAACCCTTTAAGGATATAGGGTGTTTTCGCCCACCCTAAAACTGAAAACCCTAATAGATAGTCCATAAAAGCTGAAAACCTCATAAGGTTTCGGTTTGGGAGTTGATAATATAAAAAAAAGAAAAAGAAATCACAAAAGGAGTGCCACCTAAGTGCTTTACACCCTCTTAACCAACAAACAACCACATCTCACATGCTTTAATCCTTCAAACCTCCATGCATTCCCTTTTATTATTTATCATGCATCAAGAAAGCCATCACCCTCCCCATTTAAAGTGTGTTTGGCCGAGAACCCTAAGGCCACACCCAAAACTCTCCACTCAAGTTTTCTCCCAAGTTTCTCTCATCTAGCTCTTCCAAAATTTTTGTGCCACCCTTAAGAAGTGATAAATTCTTCAAGTGGTTCTTAACAACTTGGTAAGTATTCAAACTACCCTAGTGTTTGTAAACATTTTTTGTGTTAAAAATCATCACATTTACACGTATTTTTCGTATGCTTAATCGTTAGAACACCACCCATTTTCAAGAATCCCATCAAGCTCAATCTAGGCTCGAAACCACTCCTCATTTCCTTCCTACAACTCATAAAATACCAAGGTGAGCATCATACCCCCCATGTTTTTCGTGTTTTTCATGTTTTTCCGGGGGAGGGGGGGAATACAAGTCGAGTTTCATTTACCCAATGGATATTTACATGCACCAACTTGTTTATGGAATGATTTGTGCATTTGATGTCGAAAACTTCATGTTTACATACATAAAAATCGTGTTTTAAAAACTTGTCATAAGTTAAAATGTGTTTGTCCTTTGGATAATTTCATGCACTATGATTATGTGATGAACATGGAACATATTATTGTATAAAAAGGTTAATATCAATTGTTAACTACATAAAAACTTTGACACATGTGGTTGTTATCATTTTGGTTACATAAAAATCATGATTGATTATAGATGACCCAAAATAAAAATAATTTGTGTTATAAATTTACAAACCGGTAAAAAGGTTTTATACAAAAACTAAAAAGTTTTATATTTTCCTTTTACAAATAATAGTCATAGACTTGTCGTCACTATTTTTGGATGGTTTAAGAATCCAAGAAAACAATGTTATGTTTACTACTAGACAGAACTATTATTAACTACTTATATAAAGTTTTATAACTAGTTTTCGCAAACGAGATTTCAAGACAAACTATTGACAGAATAATTTGCGTGTCACAGAACATACGTCATCAAACGTGTATCATGAAACTGTTAAAATGTGTGTCATATACTACATGTCATGAAACCTGTAAAACGTGTGTCATAAAACACTTGTCATGAATTTACATTGGTGATGTGATTTCATTATATAATAAAAGGGATTCGAAGTTCGCGTAAATCCATTAATGCTCTAATGAGACACTCTATCTTCACTATACCTACATAGCGTACACTCTAAGTCCTTAAATTATAACCAGAGTCTCTTGGAGGGTGAGCAAGTGTACACTCTATGTCCTTAAATTATAACCAGAGTCTCTTGGAGGGTGAGCGAGTTAGTTGTGTATATATCTATACAGGGATTGACACCCCGACACCTGAGTTGTTCGCTACAGTTAGATGGACCAGTCTAGGGTGATAAATGTCTTACCTAATTTCGACGCCTGAAGAACATCGTAACATGCATACAGTCATATCAAACATGGTTATAATGACTCACATAGGGATTAACAATACTATCTTGGTTTACAGGAAGCTCACACTCCCCTGGTTTTATAAATTATAAAACTACAAAAAAAATCAGTATACTATTATCATAATCTGATCTTAGGGTTTAAGACTACAAATTTTCATACATCATAAAATATTAGATTTTCTGGGAACATACAAAGAAACATGCATACATACATTTTCTGTCTTTGGTATAAGACATACATTTCATTGTTATAGAAAATATCGGATTTTCTGGAAACATTCAATACTTTGCAAATGAAACAGATAGAAACTGATTGTTATCCAAAAATGCTTATGAACTCACCAACATTCATTTTTGACGATTTTCAAAATGACTAGTATTCTCAGGGAACCAGTAAGCTGGTACTTAAGTCGTCGGCAACTGAATTTTTGGTTGCACTTTGGAATTGTGACTTTTCAGTTAATGTTGTGTAAACTTGGAACAAATACACTATGTAAACAATGAAAGTTTGTATCTCTTAATGTATGTTGTGTGGGTTGCTATGTCCATTTATATTCAATTGTTATGATACTATACAATGACATCATCCGCCCCCAGACGTTTCCGCCGTCGTGGTTCGGGGGTGTGACGGATTGATATCAGAGCATTGTTACTAGTGAACTACTATATCTAACCATACAAGATATAAAATTATAAATACAATGGGACTAAAACACTCTGACTAAAAGTATACTAACAAAATATAAATATTTTTATAAAAGTATACCTACATGTTGAGTATAATAAAAGTAAAGTCCTAATAAGAAACAAATGAAAAGTCTTTAGACGAGATGGACATCGCGACTAAAATTAGACAATTATGTAATCATATCTAGGGTAAATATAGCCTGATCAACTATGTTTATTCGAGATATGACTAACATGTGTTTAGGAGTGGTCGAGATGGACAACGAATCTAAAACTTACCAACTCTAAATCAAAAGGGTCTAAGAACAAAACTAAAATAAATAAAATACTATAGGGGTATTTTGGCATTCTATCTATTTCCTCGTGCTTACATTTTCATACAGATGTCATGGAAGATTTTGACCACCCAAGAGATCCTTAACCCCCCCCCCCCCCAAGTAGGGGAACGGGGGATGGATATAGGAGGATCCGGAGGAGGTCATGGAGGAATTCGACGAATAGGAGATCGATGAGGAGGTCGATGAGGAGGTCGACGAGGAGGAGGTGGAGGAGGATGATTTGGATGCAGAGTCTGAAGTTATCGACCCTCCCTACATGGCTAGGGCACCAACACATCGATGGGGCTATAATGGACCTACGCCCCTTGGCATATGACCTCGAGAGATGGAGCCGGCACCAGAGGCAACGCCCACCTTTCGGGATGGAGCGAGGGTTCTATGACCTTCGTCATAGAGGACCCGCTAACTGAGCCCTTCCTGTTTCGATCCGACAGATCTCAGATATTGGTGATCAGGCTCAGACGACGGTGAACTAAGTTAGAGAGATAAGAGTTTCTGTAGAGGTCATGGCGGTGCGCACTCAAGACCTCGCGAGGGATTTCTACCCTATAGACCGACTCGTCGAGGACCTTACGTCCGTGCGAGTGAAAGTAAGGGAATGCCAGGAGAGACATGTTGCTCTCAAGGAGATAGTACGGGTAGCCAAGCGCTGACTAGCTGAGCTGCAGGGTGCTTCTACTTCATCCCAGGCACCGCATGGGACTACTCAACGTGTGTAGGATCTATCCTACTCACCCACTATGATAGAATAGATTTTGGGTATGCGTTAGTGATACCCCTTTCTTTTATTTTGTAGGACCAACCCTACGTCTAAGTGATTACACTATTCGGAGGGTCGTTATGATGTAGACCTTACAAAGGTTAATTTTCTAAAAATTATGTACCACTACTTTATCATTAGTAAAACAAATATGTGTTCTATTTATGAACGTTGTTATCTGCTATGTTTTATCTGTTCATTTTTATTTGGTATAGCAGGATTTCAATTATATGTACAAAATAACACTCAATAACCACTAGCCTTGATATATATAAATACAATGTTTCATGACCATAGTGTCCAAAACTTAAATCTTATCAAAGACTAATCAACAAATTCCATCTGTGGCAGTAAAATGCCGCCCCGATAGTACACCAAGTGCTAGAACACCACATCAGCTCCACCACCACCACTGCCACCTCCACAACAAATGGATTCAGCTATGTTTCAAGTGGCAGTAACAGCCACAGTAACTGTTTCTATGGTGCAAATAAGCAATGACACCAACGGAAATGGGAGCAATAATGGTACAAACAGCTCCAATCAGGGGGAGAACCATGGTCACCCAAAGGAATGCACTTACAAGGATTTTGCCAACTGCAAGCCCAAGCCCTTCAACAGAAGTGAGGGTGTTATCACCCTAACACGGTGGTTTGAGAAAAATGAATTAGTGTTCGAAATATGCGCTTTCCCTGAGGAGATCAAGGTAAAGTTTGCAGCTTGCACTTTTGTGGATAGGGCCCTTACATGGTCGAACGGCCATGTCAAAGCCCTGACTCTCCCATTTGCAAATTCAATGAGTTGGTAGGACCTCAAGATTTTGATGCTCAACGAGTACTGCCCCATGGGTGAGGTCTAGAAGTTAGAGAAGGAGCTTTGGAATCTCACTATGGAAGCTTCCGATATCGAAGCATACACAACTAGATTTAGCGACCTGGCAATATAGTGCCCCGGAATGATCACATTGGAAGGAAAAAAAGGTAGAACATTTCATTTGGGGACTATCTCCCTTAATTCAAGGGAATGTGATTACTTCAAACCCCACAACGTTCTACAGCACCAAGCGCCTTGCCCAAAAACTTATTGACCATGGGGTACAAAAGGGCACAATGACTCCTGCAACTGAATAGAAGAAGGGAAATGAGAACAAGAGAAAGTTTGGAAACAAGAAGAAGGGACAACCAACCCAGGAACCCTCTAAAAAGCAACAAATTGTGGTGGTTCATGATGCTATCATTCCTACCACACTAGTACCAGTTGCACCAACACCTACAAAACCATATGCAGGCTCTCTCTCCCAAAATGTGATAAATGCCCCTTCCACCAACATGGAGCCTGGAAAGAGATACAGTGCACGAACTGCAACATGAGAGGGCACAATGCCCGATATTGCAGAACCCCAACGCAACAGACCAACCAACCTACCAATGCTGGAGTGAGTCAAGCATGTTATGGGTGTGGAGAAACGAGTCACTACAAAAGAAACTGTCCAAAGGTTAACAATAGGAACACATGGGGAACGGGAAGAGTCCTATCAATAGGACATAAGGAGGCGGTGAACAATCCCGCGGTGGTAACTCGTACATTTCTTCTCAAAAACATCTATGCATGCATTTTAATTGATAGTGGGGCAGAAAGAAGTTTCGCGAGTCATAAATTTAAACACCTACTCAATCAAAATCCCCAAAAATTGAACGAAACTTTCATGGTGGAAATGGCTAATGGGAAAAAAGAAACAACCAACGACGTATTCATGGGGTGCACATTAACTTTAAATAAACACTCCTTTCAAATCGACTTAATGTCGATTACTATTAGGAGTTTTGATGTGATCATCGGTATGGATTGTTTAAGCCCCCACCGTGCCAATATTATGTGCTACGAGAAGGTCGTTCGCCTTCACCGAAACCTTTATTATCTACAGCGACAAACCCGTTGCAAACCTTCGCCTCATTTCATGTATCAAGGCACAAAAGTGTTTACACAAGAAAAATTATGCCTTTTTAGCCCATGTGGTTGATAAGAAGAAAGAAGAAAATAACATCAAGGACATCCCAGAAGTGGGCAATTTTCCCAACGTGTTCCCAGAAGACCTTTCAGGAATACCTCCCGAACAACAAGTCGAATTTCAAATCGACTTGATACCCGAAGCCACACAAATAGCCAAATGGCCATATAGATTAGCTCCTGCAGAAATGCAAGAGCTTTTCAGCCAATTAAGTGAATTACTGGACAAGGAGTTTATAAGGCCAAGCTTCTCCCCTTGGGGAGCTCCAGTCTTGTTTGTCAAAAAGAAGGATCGGTCGTTTCGCATGTGTGTCGATTATCGGGAATTAAACAAGCTTACTGTCAAGAACCGATACTCTCTTCCCCGGATCGATGATCTATTTGACTAGCTGCAAAGAGCAAGTTACTTATCAAAGGTAGATTTAAGGTCTGGGTACCACCAACTACGAGTCCGAGAGGAAGACATCCCCAAAACTGCTTTCCGAACCTGCTATGGTCACTACGAATTCGTAGTAATGCCCGTCGGTCTAACAAATGCGCCTGCAGCATTTATGGACCTAATGAGCCGAGTCTGCCGACTCTATCTTGACAACTTTGTGATTGTATTTATTAATGATATACTCATTTATTCACGAAGTAAAGAGGAACACAGCCAACATCTACGGCCGATTTTGGAAACACTAAGGGCGGAGAAGCTATACACGAAATTCGCCAAATGCGAGTTCTGGATCCACAGAGTGGATTTTCTATGTCATGTGGTCATTGAAGTAGGAATACATGTGGATCCATCCAAGGTCAAAGCAATTGAAGGTCGGGAACCTCCAAGAACCCCAACAGAGATCAGGCAATTGTTAGGTCTCGCTAGTTACTACAGGTGGTTTATATAGAATTTCTCCAAGATCGCCAAGCAACTCATCGCCTTAACTCAGAAGGGTGTACCCTTCATCTGGGAGAAGAAACAAGAGGCTGCATTTCAAACATTGAAACATACTCTCGGTAGTGCTCCGGTTTTGTCTCTTCTAGAAGGAACAGAAGACGTTATGGTGTATTGTGACGCTTCCAATCAGGGGTTAGGTTGTGTACTTGTGCAGCGCGGAAAGGTTATAGCCTATGCGTCAAGGCAACTGAAGACCCATGAGGTGAACTATACCACTCACAATCTGGAGCTGGGAGTTGTGGCCTTCACTCTAAAAATTAAGAGGCACCACCTCTACGGGATGAAGTGCACTATCTTCACGAACCACAAAAGCCTTCAACATATCCTAAACCAGAAAGAACATAATATGAGGCAGCGGCGATGGGTTGAGTTGCTGAACGATTACGAGTGTGAGATTTGTTACCACCCGGGCAAAGCCATCATGGTGGCAGACAGCCTAAGCCATAAAGAATACTCGGGTCACTGAGTAAGAACGCTAACAATGACCATCCATTCCCATTTATCTTCACTAATCAAGGAGGCTCAACCGGAAGCCTTGAAACCGGAAAAAATCGTGAACGAAACCTTGCGTGGGATGGACAAGAACCTCACAATCAAGGATGACGGAGCCTACTACCTCATGGGCCAGATCTGGACATTGAAGTTCAAAGGGTTCAAATACGTGGTCATGAACGAAGCCCACAAAACAAAGTACTCCGTCCATCTAGGTTCGGATAAAATGTACTTGGATCTCAAACAACATTATTGGTGGCTAAATATGAAAGCTGAAATTGCTACCTACATGAGCAAGTGTCTGACTTGCATAGTAGATTTACCTCTCGATTTTGGCAGCCACTTCAGAGGTCATTGAGAACTCAGCTCGATATGAGCACTGCCTACAATCCCCAAATAGATGGACAGAGTGAGAGGACCATTCAAACATTGGAGGATATGCTAAGGGCTTGTGCGATAGAATTCGGCAAGGCATGGGATGTCCATTTTCCACCAACTGAATTCTCGTACAATAGCTACCCCACAAGCATCAAGGTCGGTCCCTTTGAGGCCCTGTATGGATGAAAATGCAGATCACCTCTCTGTTGGGCTAAGGTGGGAGACACACAAGTGGCGAAGGGACTGGTACCCAACAGCACTCTAACCAGTCTGGAAATTATCAGAGAAACAACTGATAAGATTGTCCAAATTAGGGAACGACTAAAAGCGTCCAGGGACAGACAAAAGAACTACATGGATAACAGACAAAATCCCTTGGAATTTCAAGTGGGTGATCGCGTACTGCTAAAAGTCTCTCCTTGGAAAGGGATGATACACCTTGGGAAATGTGGAAAGTTGAATCCAAGATACATTGGACCGTTCGAAATCCTTGCTAGGATTGGTCTGGTGGCTTACAAGCTACAATTACCACCAGAGCTCAACAACATACACCCTGTCTTTCATGTGTCAAACCTGAAGAAATGCCTATCTGACGAAACTCTCATTATCCCGCTTGATGAGATCGAAATAAATGAGAACCTCAATTTTGTTGAGGAACCAGTTGAAATTATGGATATGGATGTGAAACGAACAAAACAAAGTCGCATTCCCATTGTGAAGGTCCGATGGAGTGCCAAACGAGGACCCGAGTTCACCTGGGAACGTGAAGACCAGATGATGCAAAAATACCCACACCTCTTCCCTACTTCTTGAAAGCGACATTAGAATTAATTTCAGGATGAAATTCCCTCTAACGAGGGGATGATGTCACAACTGGCAAATTGAGGGTTGATATTGTGATTCATGTACAAAAAATTTCTCTATGTAACCTTGTTGCTTTGAACCATTGAAATTCAAAAATTACAATGTCATATGTACATACATGCATACACAAGAATCAAGTAGTAATAACCTCATGTAAGCCTAAATTGATCCAATAACTAAACAAAAACAAAATTTTGGACCTTTGCTTAGAGTTCTCGGCCCAAATACCCTAGGACGGAAAACCTTTTCTCCTTTGGGCCTTATTGGACCAAAAACCCTTTATTGGGCCAAATTAAGCCCAAAAGCCATACACACTTGAAAACCGAAAACCCTTTAAGGATATAGGGTGTTTTTCCACACTAAAACCGAAAACCCAGATGGATAGTCCATAAAAGCCGAAAACCTCATAAGGTTTCGGTTTAGGATTTGATAAAAAAATCACAAAAGGAGTGCCACCTAAGTGCTTTACACCCTCTTAACCAACAAGCAACCACACCTCACGTGTTTTGATCCTTCAAACCTCAATGCATGGCCTTCTATTATCCATCATGCATCAAAAAAGCCATCACCCTTCCCATTTAAAGTGTTTTCGGCCGAAAACCCCAAGGCCACACCCAAAATTCCCCACTCAAGTTTTCTCCCAAGTTTCTCTCATCTAGCTCTTCCAAATTTTGTGTGTCATCCTTAAGAAGTGATAAATTCTTCAAGTGGTTCTTAACAACTTGGTAAGTATTCAAACTACCCTAGTGTTTGTAAACATTTTTATGTTAAAAATCATCACATTTACACACATTTTTCGTGTGCTTAATCCTTAGAACACCACCCATTTTCGAGAATCCCATCAACCTCAAAGCTAGGCTCGAAACCACTCCTCATTTACTTCCAAAAACTCAAGAAATACCAAGGTGAGCTTCATACCCCCATGTTTTTCGTGTTTCTCATGTTTTTCTGGGGGGGGAGGAATACAAGTCGAGTTCTGTTTACCCATTGGATATTTACATGCACCAACTTGTTTATGGAATGATTTGTGCATTTGATGTCGAAAACTTCATGCTTACATACATAAAAATTGTGTTTTATAAACTTGTCATAAGTTAAAAATGTGTTTGTTCGTTGAATAATTTCATGCACTATGATTATGTGATGAACTTGGAAAATATTCTTGTATAAAAAGGTTAATATCAATTGTTAACTACATAAAAACCTTGACACATGTTCTTGTTATTATTTTGGTTACATAAAAATCGTGATTGACTATAGATGACCCAAAATAAAAATATTGTGTTACAAATTTACAAACCGGTAAAAAGGTGTTATATAAAAACTAAAAAATTTGATATTTTCCTTTTACAAATAATAGTCGTAGACTTGTCGTCACTATTTTTGGATGATTTAAAAACCCAAGAAAACAATGTTATGTTTACTACTAAACAGAACTATTATTAACTACTTATATAAAGTTTTATAACTAGTTTTCGCAAAAGAGATTTCAACACAAACTATTGACAAAATAATTTGCGTGTGACAGAACACACGTCATAAAATGTGTATCATGAAACTTTTAAAACGCATGTCATAAACTAGATGTCATGAAACCTTAAAACGCATGTCATAAAACACCTGTCATGAATTTACACTAGTGAAGTCATTTCATTATATAATAAAAGGGAGTCGAAGTTCGTGTAAATCTGTTAATGCTCTAGTGAGACACTCTATCTTCACTGTACCTACCTAGCTTACACTCTAAGTCCTGTAATTATAACCAGAGTCTCCTAGAGGGAGAGAGAGAGAGAGAGAGAGAGAGAGAGAGAGAGAGAGGTAGTTGTGTATAGATCTATACTATGATTGATACCCCCACACCTGAGTTTTTCGCTACAGCTAGACGGGGCAGTCTCGCGTGACAAATATCTTTCCTAATTTCGACGCCTGAAGAACATCGTAACAAGCATACAATCATATCAAGCCTGGTTATAATGACTCACATAGGGATTAACAATACTATCTTGGTTTACGGGAAGCTCACACTCCACTGGTTTTATAAATTATAAAACTACATATTGTTTTTCAATATACTATTATCACTATTCCGGTCTTAGGGTTTAAGACTACATATTTTCATACATCAGAAAATATTGGATTTTCTTGGAACATACAAAGAAAAATGTATACATACATTTTCTGTCTTTGGTATCAGACATACAATTCACTGTTATAGAAAATATCAGATTTTCTGGAAACGTTCAATACTTTTCAAACAAACCATATACAAACTGATTTTTACACAAAAATGCTTATGAACTCACCAACATTCATTGTTGACGATTTTCAAAATGACTTGTATTCTCATGAACCAGTAAGCAGGTACTTAAGTTGTCGGGAACTAGATTTTTGGTTGCACATAGAATTGTTACTTTTCAGTTGATGTTGTGTAAACTTTGAACAAATATACTATGTAAACAATGAAAGTTTGTATCTCTTAATGTATGTGTTGTGGGTTTCTATGTCCATTTATATTTAAATGTTATGATACTATACAAGGACGTCATCCGCCCCCGGACGTCGTTACTGGTATGTTTCTACTATTATTCTATCAGTTATTTTATGGTTTGCTTATGTTTATGTTTTTGATAGGTACCATCTTAATGAATTCCCTGCCTGCTTTTGTGCTTTTTGAATCGGGTGTGAGTCGGTCCTTTGTATCTCAGTCTTTTAGTAGGGGTTTTGATATGAGTCTTGGAGATTTCGAGTGTCCGTTACGGGTTTCTAGCACCAACAAACCAGAGAGCAAGCTATACATAAGTTGTAAGTCTGTAGGGCAAGCCAGATTTATGATGTGGGCTTGGGAGCAAGCCATATATGATTTGTTGTCCTAAAAGGCAAGCCAGACTAGGCCTGTCGAAAAAACCCGAAACCCGTTCTACCCACCCAACCCGTTCAGAATTCAGGTAGAATGGGTCGGGTAGAACGGGTAACGGGTATGAACATTCAGGTAATAGGTTCACCCGATAATATTATAGGTCGGGTTTTAGGTATTAATATTTATTTTCGGGTATACCCGAATACCCGAATTCGTTTTTTAAATAATACCAAATATACCATGCAGTCACGTATGCACACTTCAAATAAAACAAAACTCTTTGTTTCCTTCTTATGAACGACGAATCGATAGTCGACGCAAACTTGCAAAAGGAATACGACGTTGAAGCTGAAGTCCTGAACCGTCATCACAATTCTCAGTTTCTCTCTATCATACATAATGGAATTAAAAAAGTACATAACATATTATAATAATTTGTATTGTTATTATAGATGTACTTGTTAATTGTATGGAGTATTTTCCTACCAAATTCTTTATTAAACCAACCAACATGTAAAAAAAATATCAATAAGTGTCATTTAAGAAATTTTCGGTTATACCCGATAATTACCCGACCCGACCTCAAACCCAAATACCCGAAACCCGAAAACCCGAATTACAATATAGGTCAGGTATCAGGTATTATTTTCTTAAGGAAATACCCGTTGTACCCGAAACCCGAAAATTTTACCCGTTCGACACCCCTAAGCCAGACTCATAATGTAGTCTCAGGGGAAATCAATTATGTTAGTTGTGGACCAAGTATATGCTATTATATGTTTGTGCGTTCATACTTTGGGGGAACTCACTAATCTTTGGCTTATAGTTTTATTTTATTTTTTCAGGTACTTCAGATGACTGTGGCAAGGTGAATGTGTGATCATGCACATCTTCTTATTTTTATGATATTGGGTCTTAGGAAAAATCTGATTTTCAAATAATACTTTTGAAACAATGGATTTGTAAACGCTTTATGGATGAAATGAGTTGTTCTTGAAAATTTTACATTTCTATGATTTTTGAGATGTTACAGTCAACTTGTTTAAGCACTACAAAATCCAATGCCAAAGATTAGCAAGTCACATAATCACAGAAGAAAACAAAGACACCTATACAAAATAACATATCTAAAAGGCAATGTATTTTCACAATTAAGAATTCTGGGAAGATTGAAAGTATGTTTCTATTTTATACATGCCAAAAAACCACATGTATGAACATATCATGAGAAGTTTCTACTTAATTCCCTCAAGTATTAGGACTTAGTGTCTGTTTTCCAGCTTAATTCTAGTTGATTAAGCCATTGGATATCTTCACAATCCTTGTGTATTCGAGTAATTGGTATTAACTATTCATCAACATTTCAGTCAAACCAAATATGCAGTAAATCGATAGATATGCAGTAAAATATGTTATCTGGCATACTATAATCTGAGTATTTTAAGAACGTAAGCTGAGTATTTCAAGAATCCCGATTTCATGGTGAGTATGAAATCAATTCATTATTCCTGATTTCATATATGTAGAAATTGATTTCATGAAGGGACAAGAACTTACATGGAGAATAAAATAATTGTAGGCTTTAGTAAGGAATCGATTTCACAAAATGTGAAGGATACTAGATCAATCGAACCTATCGGCATCTTCTTCACTCCCTTCTGTCGTGAAAGCTTATTTATAAAATCCTTATTCCACCTAGAGACCCTTAATCCATGTTTACATCCATGTCATTTTTATTTTCCTTTAATGTTTTTGAATAGGTAAAACCTAAGGCTTTAACCTACACATGCCAGTTACCAATGAGAGAATTTGAACAAATCGTTTACTGATGGGTTTTTGAGCATTCTAACACTTCCTAAGTGTACATGCAACCCTAATAAACCTTGGATCTATGTTTGTCTAAGATACATGCAAATAATTATTTTTCCAAGGTTCATATCCTAACTAGCATGGCATGGGGAACTTGAATCAAATAAAGCTAGTAGAAATACTTACCTTGTAGTTGTAGTTGATTCCTTGGAGTTTTAGAGCCTACCACCAATAGTGTGGATGCCTCAAATGGAAATCGCAAATGACCACAAACTTGGAACTTTGAGAGAATAGTCACTACTATCTTGAAATTGGCCCTCTTGCTTTTCTCACTCAACTAGTGTTCACTAGTCTATTTCAAGAACCAAAGCCTCATTTATATAGTATGGTGGATTAGGGTTACATCCATGTAAACCCTAATACTCATGTCTCTTCATTTCCATGAGATCCATGGGTTAAAGCTCCATGGAGTATCCATGGACTTTCCATGCAAGCCTAGCCCATTCCAAATAAGCATTAGCCCACACTATATAAATATAGAAGCCCATATTTAATTAGTAATATCTTTGATCTCTAAATTAATCCTGGATTAATTATAGATCAATACTAATTAAATAATATGATAATATATTAGAACTTATAATATATTAATAAATCATAACTTGTACTATTCTCAAAAGATTATCCATAAATTGTTCGGGTGAAGTGCAACCCAAATGGACCATGCCGGGTCGGGTCAAGTACATACCAAATATAGTTATGGACTTAGACACTATATCCAACAGTCTCCCACTTGGATAAGTCTAATAACTATAGTTGCAAGTATGACTTCAGGACCCGATCAACAATCGTAGCTCTTTAAACTCTGTTGAACTAGAACGCGCCATTTTAGATAGGTGATCATATAATCCTCTGTTCTAGATATCAGCCGGACAAATACATGGAACATGGTCTTACTTATTGTCCAGCATTTGTTTCCCAATTTCCAATTTGTTTGACATAGAACTTAACTGAACACATCAATTTAGTTCTGACCGGGCCCGGTACATAGGTCAAAACAAAATCATCAAGGGGCCCAGATATCGCTTCTAATCCTAGAAGGAACAGATAAACTTCGACTCATATGTTTTCTCTACCACTCATTGAATTATACACAAAGGCACGTTTTATAACATCAAGTTACCAATGCGTTTTCGTACAATCAATGCATAACCAACTCGTAAGTAACAAATCATATCTCTAGGTTTGAAGACATATATGATATTACCGTCTCATGATCACTCGAGATAAAATTCCATGAAATGATTCCAGTGAGCATGGGTTGAGTCCAATGCTCAGAACTTATGAGCACTCATGATTGTTGTAGCCATGTCCAACACCTTAGACCTCTGCAACCAATCATGACAGTCTTGATTCATACCTACTTCCGACATATGACCGACTGTGGAGGTTTGAATAATATGATATACCAATCATAATTATTCTGGAAGTCAAAACATGCAAACGAAATATAGTAAACGATCGACAAGAGATAGCAACACTTTACTCATAAATAAAATACCTTTTATTGATCATCTAATGTCAATTACACTTTACAAATTTCATAATTTATCTAACTACTAAAACTTATATCATCCTTCAGCCCTATGCTCCGAGCATGTTGGAGATGCTTAACCCTACTCAGTCCCTTTGTGAGGGGATCTGCTGGGTTCTCATCCGATGATACCCCCTTTTCCACGAGGATTCCTTCTTCAATTCGATGTTTGATGAAGTGATATTTTCTGTCAATGTGTCTGGATCTCCCATGATCTCTTGGTTCCTTGGCCAAGGCAACCGCACTATTGCTGCCACATAAAATCTCCATTGGCTCTTTTATAGTTGGTACAACTCCAAGATCTTCGATGAAGTTCTTTAGCCATATAGCCTCCTTTGCTGCCTCGCTTGCTGCTATATACTCTGATTCACAAGTGGAATCAGCCACTGTCTCCTGCTTGGAACTCTTCCAAGTGATTGCTCCTCCGTTTAAGGTAAAGACCCAACCCGACTGAGAGCGGAAATTATCCCTATCAGTCTGGAAGCTAGCATCACTATACCCTATAACTCTCAAGTCATCACTCCCACCAAGGGTAAGGACCCAGTCCTTAGTCCTTCGCAGGTACTTGAGGATATTCTTTACCGCAGTCCAGTGTGCCTTGACAGGGTTCTCCTGATACCTTCTAACCATGCTCACAGCAAAGGCTACATCAGGTCGAGTACACGTCATAGCATACATGATCGATCCTACAGCTGAAGCATAAGTTAGTCGACTCATTTCTGCTATCTCAGCCTCAATACTAGGGCTTTGTGTCTTACTCAATCTGGCATTACTCTGAATGGGTAACTCACCTTTCTTGGAGTTATGCATGTTGAATTTTTTCAACACTTTGTCCACATAGGTTCTTTGACTAAGTCCAATTAGTCTTTTACTCCTATTTCTCAAAATCCTTATTCCTAGGATATAGGCAGCTTCACCAAGGTCCTTCATAGCGAAACACTTCCCAAGCCAGGACTTTACTTCCTACAGGGTTGGGATGTCATTTCCTATGAGTAGTATGTCATCCACATACAGTACCAAAAAGCTGACTATGCTCCCACTAGCCTTGATATAGACACAAGATTCATCTTCACTCCTTGAAAGCCAAATTCCTTTGACTTTCTCATCAAAGCAAAGATTCCATCTGCGAGGTGCCTGTTTCAATTCATAAATGGATTTCTCGAGTTTACACACTCTATTGGGGTACTCTGTACTGACAAAACCCTCTGGATGAACCATGTAAACATCTTCAGCCAACTTTCCATTAAGGAAAGCGATTTTGACATCCATTTGCCATATTTCATAGTCATGAAATGCAGTAATGGCTAACAGAACCCTAATAGACTTTATCTTGGCCACTTGTGAAAAGGTCTCATCATAATCAACTCCCGGAGTTTGAGAATAACCCTTTGCAACCAGTCGTGCCTTATAAGTGTGTACATTACCATCCATATCGGTCTTCTTCTTGAAGATCCATTTGCACCCTACAGTCATATGACATGGTACATTCTCAACCAAGTTCCAAACTTGATTGTCATACATGGATTGTATCTCGCTATCCATATCCTCTTTCCATTTAGCAGACTCAGGGCCTGCCATGGCTTCCGTGTAGTTGTTAGGTTCATCCAGACCTACTAGTGTCTCATCACTAATAAGTGTCTCACCTTCCGCAGTAATATGGAAACCATAGTAATGCTCAGGTGCATTCCTAACTCTCGTGGAACGCCTTAGAGGTACAGACTCGTCAATTGGCTCAACGGGAGTTTCCTCCTCAAGTTGAGGGCTAGGGTTTGAAGTTCCTTCACCACTTGACTCTTGAATTTCCTCAAGATCAATTTGCCTCCTACTGTCTCCTTGGCTTATAAACTCTCTCTCTCGAAAGACTCCTCTTCTTGCTACAAAGACCACAATATCACTAGGTCTGTAGAAGAGCTAACCAAAGGATCTTTGTGGGTAGCCGATGAAAATACACCTCTCGCTTCGGGGTTCTAGCTTATCATGAGTCTCGTGCCTCACAAAAGCCTCGCAACCCCAAATATTGATGTGGTCTAGGTTGGGTACTTTACCAGTCCACATCTCGTGAGGAGTTTTGGCAACTTTCTTTGTAGGGACTAGATTAAGAATATGGGCGGCAGTCTCTAAGGCATACCCCTAAAATGAGATTGGTAGCGAAGCTCAACTCATCATGGAACGAACCATATCCAGCAAGGTTCGATTACGCCTCTCAGCTACACCATTCAACTGTGGTGTCCTAGGAGGTGTCAATTGTGAGACAATCCCACATTCCCTAAGATAGTTGAGGAACTCTGAACTAAGATACTCACCACCTCGATCGGATCGAAGCATCTTAATGTTCCTGCCCAATTGATTCTCGACTTCCTGTTTAAATTCCTTAAACCTTTCGAAAGTCTCTGACTTATGCTTGATTAAGTAGACATATCCATATCTACTGTAATCATCAGTAAAAGTCAAATAATAACGATTAGCATCCCTTGTGGCATGTTTGAATGGTCCACACACATCCGTGTGTACAAGGTCCAACAAACCTTCACCCCTTTCACAAGAACCTACGAAGGGTGACTTTGTCATTTTCCCAAGTAAGCATGATTCACAACTATCATCTGACTTTAGGTCAAATGACTCCAAGACTCCATCCTTTTGGAGTTGGCCTATACGTTTTTTGCTTATATGTCCAAGGCGACAATGCCATAATGATGCTTTATCCAAGTTATTATTATTAACAGAATCAATACACAATACATTATTTCCTAAGTTATCAACCACAGATACTGTTTCATACACGCCATCACAACGTAATGCTTTAAAATAAAGAACATTATTAAAGAAAGCATTAATCGAACCAACTTCATTATCAAATGAAAAGGTGAAACCTTGTTTATACAATGCATGAAAGGAAATAATATTTCTTGCCATTTCTGGCGAGTAACAACACTTATTCAAATCTAAACTAAACCCACTACTTAGCGATAAAGTATAAACTCCAATCTTGGTGACAGGTGAAGCTTTCCTGTTTCCCATGATCAAGTTTATTCTTCCTTGCTCCACATCCTCACTTCTTCTTAGTCCCTGTAAATCAGAACAGATATGAATACCACAACTGGTATCAAGGACCCAAGAATTAGAATGGGGTGAGTTATTAGATAAGATAGTGTAAATACCTGCATGGTTGGGTTTAACTTTCCCATCCTTCACATCTTGCTGGTACTTTGGGCAGTTCCGCTTCCAATGTGCCTTTTCATGGCAATAGAAGCATTCAGCCTCTTTTGGGTCAGAAGAAGGAGTGATGAAACCTTTCTTGGTTCCACTTGAAGAAGAGCCATCAAGGGTCCTAACCTTGGTACCCTTCGAAGAACTCTTTCTCTTCTTCCCTCGTCCTTTCCCGATTGCCAAGACAGGGGCGGAGTTGGTAGGAGTAGGAGTAGTAACAACTAAGAGTCCTTGAAGTTTGCTGAGAGTGACCTCTTCCTTGTTCATGTGGTATGTCATTCGGAATTGATCATAACATGAAGGTAAGGAGTGCAAAATAATATCTATTGCTAGCTCCTCGGGGAAGTTCACATTAAGCTTCAGCAAACGGTCCACAAATCTTTGCATTTTCTGCATGTGGCTCGTGATGGGTTCACCATCCTTCATGCGAGTTGTTATCATGGAGAAGATGATTTCATACCTCTCTTGACGAGCACTTTGATGGTATCTTTCCATCAAGTCTTGGTACATCTCATAGGGGTAGAAATCTTCATAGGACTTTTGGAGATCCACGATCATAGTGGCCATCATGATGCATGCCACTTTGGTGGCATCCCTTTCATGTGCCCTAAACTCAGCGATCTCTTGAGGAGTAGCAACCGTCTCATCAATCTCCTTAAGCTCCTTATCGAGGACATATTCCTTGTCCTCATAGCGAGTAATCATTCTGATGTTTCTGATCCATTCATTAAAGTTGGATCCATCAAAAGTGACTTTCCCACACAAGTTCATAAGAGAAAAGGAGCCATTGGGATTAGAGCCAGAAGCAGCGTTGTTTGCAGACATCTTGTAAGAGAAGAAAGAAAGAATTAGTTTAGATATTGAGATAGTCCTTAATAAAACACCCAAATGTAATATTAAGGCTAGGATCCAATCACAATATATTATACTTAGAAGAGGTATGTCGTAATCTAAGCAATAACATATTTGAAAGGTAGGTGAATGACGATTCACCAATTTCCACCAAAGTCGAAATATTAAAAATATTTAATTTGGTTTTTAGAAACTCCTAGATTCTTTTGAGATCCAATGAACTTTTCAAAGGCATGTTTCAATCTCGAGTGTGCCCTCCAAGTTTTGTGACTGGGATGTCGAGGATCACAAAACGAGGTGTGAAATAACCATGAAAATTACTTGGTACCCTTAATAAATTACCCCTCAATCGATGTGCCGGTTAACCACACACGCTCCATCGATACTATGATAAATATTAAGTCACCCTTTACCTACCTTGTTAAGTCCAACTTAGTGTGCCGGTTAACCACACACGCTCCACTAACGACTTAGACAAAGTGTAAAGTGTAATTTCATGGATTAGCACCTTATTCACATTTTTCCTAAAGTAACTAAGATTGGGAATTTAATAAAACATTTAGTTACTTTATAATATTCATCATACTTTTAATGAGAATTTATAAGTCCTTGTCTTACCCGTTCGGCTAACGACCCTCCACCAGTCAAGCAAGCGGTGGGTGAGAGTGGACACCTATTAAGTTGCCATTTTATAGGCAACAACCTTATACCCACCTTATAGACCGGCTTCATGAATGAGGCGTACTAGCGGTAAGACGACTTTAATCTTATACATATATATATATATATATATATATATATATATATATATATATATATATATATATATATATATTAATATTAACCTATAATATTATAAGTGTTAAGTTATTAATAAACTTAAAGATCGATTAGATCTTCTTAACAGGTAATGCGATGGATGTAAAAGCAGTAAATAACACAAGTATGGATCAATATGTGTCGAATGATTAGATCAAACAATCCTCAGCAGAGCTCGACTAAGAACTTCCGCTGTAGAGGATTTTAGGGTTACAAGAACGATAACAATAAACTTGCTGAAATAATTCTCTGATCGTTCTATTCTATCGTTGCTTTCTAGGAAGCATGCAAGCTCCTATATATACTAAACCCTACTAAACTCACGGATGGACAGGACCATACCGGAGATACAAAATGGACTAACTAACGAGCCCAATAGACGCAATACTTAACACAAAACACGACCCAACAATCTCCCCCTTTGTGTCAAATTGGAGCGAGACTACTTCTTCTTCGGGCCAGCAGTGGGAGCCTTCTTTACAGTATCAAACAGACGTGTGATAAGAGCGAGAATAGTATGTCTGAACCGAATGTACCATTGCATCATATCATCAAAGTACTTGATATCATCCGCTGTGTTTTTCTTGCATCTGTGGATGATCCCCAAAACATGCTCCAAACATGCAGTGGTATAGAGATGTTTGTCAGCCAAGGTGAAAAGACATTTTTGTCCTTCGTTCCTGGTAAACATGACCGATTCCTCCTCGAGTCAATCTTCCCCATCTGCATTTGGTTGAGATCAATGGCAGAGCCAACAGGAGATATTGTAGGTTTCTTCTTAAATACGCTCGCAATCTCCTGATCCATCAATGCAACTTCCATGATGTAGCACACGAGCATCCTCTTGAAATGGTCGATGATCGGACCGTATTCAGCTTTGTTGGTGAGGAGGATGTTGTGCAAGATAATCCAATCATGGGGATTAAGGTTGGGAAGATCTGCAAGGGAAATAGTATGTTCTGTTTTGGCAGATCCCCGAAGTACCTTGAACTGAAGGTTGATGAAGTTACCTTCACTATACGGCTTCAAGACCCGAACATTGACAATTTTCTGAGCGCCCCAAGTCTAATATTGGGGTTGAGCAGCCTTCAAATAGAAATTGATTAAGTCCCGATCAACCTGTGGATGAGGATGAGGGAATTCTGCAATGTTGGAAAAGGCATGAAAGATAAAAGCCTTTCGGGTCAGTGGCATGTCAAACTGTGAGTCGATAGTATTGGAACGATCTAAAGAGATAACAGGTTCCAGCCACAAGATACTCGGTGTGTCAATGGCTTCTTTAATCATCCTCTCAAAGAGTCCAGGAAGGAAACAGAGTTTTCCTGCTCTCAAGAAGGTCGTGGGCTTCTTTCTGTTTATGTTCGGCTTCTTCAGCCTCTCTTGCCACACGAGCACTGATGTCAGCCTCATTGCGTTGACTTTTACGCTTCAACAAGTCGGCGATTGTTTCTTTATCTTCTTCTTCTTCTTCCTCAGCAATATTTTTGCCTTTGTCTTTCACACCGAAACCAGAGGCTTGGCCTACTGGAGGAGGTTCGGTAGTGTGAGTAGCTGTGGAAGTAGGAGGTGTTTGAGACATTGTTTCCTTCTCTCCCCCTTGTTTCGGAATGGACACGAAATCAAGGAGCGAGCTTCTCTGCAATGTCACGCCTCACAGTGTAGTTAAGAATTGGATCATGTGCTTCTAGGATGTTGGATATGGCAGAGTGTACATCCGAAACACACGATTTGATGACCTCCCTTTCAGATCGAAGAGATTCAATCTCCTGTTGAGAGTTGGAGAGTTGAATGCTCTTGACTTTTAGAGCAGTAGTCTTCCTTGCGAGAGCATCCATGAGAGTGTTCTCGGCAGCCAAATCTTCTTGAAGCTTGGAGAGACGTTCCTCGATGGTTGTTCGAAAAGCTGAGTTGTCGTCAGAAATTATTTGACGAAGAGAAGCGAAGGACTTCAACTCAGTTGCGACTGATGTTGTCAGTTGGTGGACAATCGGTTCCAGCATAGTCTTGGCGGCGTTGGCACTCTCCTGTAAAGACTTCAACAGGGAAGAGGCATCAGTAAATAGTTTATTGACTTTTTCGGTCGCTGCCTGACAGGCTTTGGTAAAGGCATCTATGGCGGTGGTTGCAGAAGCAAGTGAAGCTTGCTGAGCTTTGGAGAAAGCGGAACCAGAGGCTTGGCCTACTGGAGGAGGTTCGGTAGTGTGAGTAGCTGTGGAAGTAGGAGGTGTTTGAGACATTGTTTCCTTCTCTCCCCCTTGTTTCGGAATGGACACGAAATCAAGGAGCGAGCTTCTCTGCAATGTCACGCCTCACAGTGTAGTTAAGAATTGGATCATGTGCTTCTAGGATGTTGGATATGGCAGAGTGTACATCCGAAACACACGATTTGATGACCTCCCTTTCAGATCGAAGAGATTCAATCTCCTGTTGAGAGTTGGAGAGTTGAATGCTCTTGACTTTTAGAGCAGTAGTCTTCCTTGCGAGAGCATCCATGAGAGTGTTCTCGGCAGCCAAATCTTCTTGAAGCTTGGAGAGACGTTCCTCGATGGTTGTTCGGAAAGCTGAGTTATCGTCAGAAATTGTTTGATGAAGAGAAGCGAAGGACTTCAACTCAGTTGCGACTTATGTTGTCAGTTGGTGGACAATCGGTTCCAGCATAGTCTTGGCGGCGTTGGCACTCTCCTGTAAAGACTTCAACAGGGAAGAGGCATCAGTAAATAGTTTATTGACTTTTTCGGTCACTGCCTGACAGGCTTTGGCAGAGGCATCTATGGCGGTGGTTGCAGAAGCAAGTGAAGCTTGCTGAGCTTTGGAGAAAGCGGAACCAGAGGCTTGGCCTACTGGAGGAGGTTCGGTAGTGTGAGTAGTTGTGGAAGTAGGAGGTGTTTGAGACATTGTTTCCTTCTCTCCCCCTTGTTTCGGAATGGACACGAAATCAAGGAGCGAGCTTCTCTGCAATGTCACGCCTCACAGTGTAGTTAAGAATTGGATCATGTGCTTCTAGGATGTTGGATATGGCAGAGTGTACATCCGAAACACATGATTTGATGACCTCCCTTTCAGATCGAAGAGATTCAATCTCCTGTTGAGAGTTGGAGAGTTGAATGCTCTTGACTTTTAAAGCAGTAGTCTTCCTTGCGAGAGCATCCATGAGAGTGTTCTCGGCAGCCAAATCTTCTTGAAGCTTGGAGAGACGTTCCTCGATGGTTGTTCGGAAAGCTGAGTTGTCGTCAGAAATTGTTTGACGAAGAGAAGCGAAGGACTTCAACTCAGTTGCGACTGATGTTGTCAGTTGGTGGACAATCGGTTCCAGCATAGTCTTGGCGGCGTTGGCACTCTCCTGTAAAGACTTCAACAGGGAAGAGGCATCAGTAAATAGTTTATTGACTTTTTCGGTCGCTGCCTGCCAGGCTTTGGTAGAGGCATCTATGGCGGTGGTTGCAGAAGCAAGTGAAGCTTGCTGAGCTTTGGAGAAAGCGTCAATAATTTTCTGAACATCAGCTTCAGAAAGGCTCTGATACCATTTGTAACATCCCCCTCTGGCACGTATCACAATATTGTCCGCTTTGGGCCACTCAGCACGAGGACTTCCCAGGGGGTCACCCATCCTAGTACTACTCCCGCCCGAGCACGCTTAACTGCAGAGTTCTTATGGGATGTGCTGCCCTCACGGCTTTAAGACGCGTTGTGATAGGGAAGGTATCCACACCCCTTATAAGGAATGCTTAGTTCTCCTTCCCAGCCGATGTGGGATCAAATCTAACCCACTTTCACCCCCCATTATAGGGTTCGACGTCCCCGTCGAACACATCGACCCGTGCCCTGGCTCTGATACCAATTGTTAAGTTATTAATAAACTTCTTAACAGGTAATGCGATGGATGTAAAAGCAGTAAATAACACAAGTATGGATCAATATGTGTCGAATGATTAGATCAAACAATCCTCAGCAGAGCTCGACTAAGAACTTCCGCTGTAGAGGATTTTAGGGTTACAAGAATGATAACAATAAACTTGCTGAAATAATTCTCTGATCGTTCTATTCTATCGTTGCTTTCTAGGAAGCATGCAAGCTCCTATATATACTAAACCCTACTAAACTCACAGATGGACAGGCCCATACTGGAGATACAAAATGGACTAACTAACGAGCCCAATAGACGCAATACTTAACACAAAACACGACCCAACAATAAGTACAAGGGTTGAATTTTAACTTTTAAAATTCTAAGGGTTGGAACTAAAGTTTTTTAATATGACTTTACTTGTTCCAAAACTTGAGGGCAAGTTTTGTAAACTTTCAAAACTTTTCATTTCTTGTAACTTATGAGTTTAGTAGAGTAATAAAAATAAAGACTCTTCATTTTTCTAACTCTTGTGTTCTTTTAATGGTTTTAATTCAAGTGACTTTTGGTTTTCCATAACTTGAGGACAAGTTATGGACTCCATTAAAAAACATAATGATCATGAATTAATCTACCACATAGGTTACAAATAATTCCTATGATCATCTAAACATCATAAGATCAAGAACATGAATATGAACACTTCATGAATCAAAAATTACACATAAAACTTTGTAATTTTGATAACAAGTTGTTGTAAATGGATTAGCAAAGACATTACACCATCTAAAACAAGTTTTCAAGTACCAAAACAGTTTAGGGTAATGTTTCTAGTCCATTTCCAGCAACTAAAGTCGAAAATATGCACTCTGTGGCTCCTACTCGCCGAGTGCATGAACCTACTCGGCGAGTAGGTTGAAGATACACATGAACTCGGCGAGTCCCCCCATGGACTCGGCGAGTTCATCAGGCAGACAACAAGTTTTTCGAGTTTTTCCAATATTTTGCGTCAAGTATCAAACAAACAAGCCTAGGCTCTGATACCACTGATGGGTTTTTGAGCATTCTAACACTTCTTAAGTGTACATACAACCCTAATAAACCTTGGATCTATGTTTGTCTAAGATACATGCAAATAATTATTTTTCCAAGGTTCATATCCTAACTAGCATGGCATGGGGAACTTGAATCAAATAAAGCTAGTAGAAATACTTACCTTGTAGTTGTAGTTGATTCCTTGGAGTTTTAGAGCCTAGCACCAATAGTGTGGATGCCTCAAATGGAAATCACAAATCACCACAAACTTGGAACTTTGAGAGAATAGTCACTACTATCTTGAAATTGGCCCTCTTGCTTTTCTCACTCAACTAGTGTCCACTAGTCTATTTCAAGAACCAAAGCCTCCTTTATATAGTGTGGTGGATTAGGGTTACATCCATGTAAACCCTAATACCCATGTCTCTTCATTTCCATGAGATCCATGGGTTAAAGCTCCATGGAGTATCCATGTACTTTCCATGCAAGTCTAGCCCATTCCAAATAAGCATTAGCCCACACTATATAAATATAGAAGTCCATATTTAATTAGTAATATTTTTGATCTCTAAATTAATCCTAGATTAATTATAGATCAATACTAATTAAATAATATGATAATATATTAAAACTTATAATATATTAATAAATCATAACTTGTACTATTCTCAAAAGATTATCCATAAATTGTTCGGGTGAAGTGCAACCCAAATGGACTATGCTGGGTCGGGTCAAGTACATACCAAATATAGTTATGGACTTAGACACTATATCCAACATTTACTTCATTGGTGTTATTTATACAAATGTTTTAGTTGGAAGAGCTTTTTTAAATAGACACACCTTCGATGATATTTTTTGGATGTTTTTTTGAAACTTCCTTACTCTTACAAGTCAGTTTCCCAAATATATCTGGCAATTGAAGCTAATTGACTCTGATCATTTCCAGTTGCAACCATTATGTGCTTTACCCTGTCTTTTATTTAGTTTTTCTAACAAATTTCAACATCCATAATTTTAGAATATTTTTCTCGATTATCGGTAAAAGTTTATGTTCTGGACAATTCGATATACATAAGGTTAGGCGATATCCACACCAATCACGATTTTTTCTCCATTCTTCTCATATATCATCATAACGCCCTTAATGTTAGGTTAGCGAGCGTCGAGAAGTGAACTTGGAGAGTAGAGTCGAGGTAAGGTCAAGAAGGATAGCGTACAAGTGAAGCCCACTAGAGAGAAGTTAGCTGGCATGTTCTTATTATCCAATAGGAAGAGGAAGGAAAACACGTTGCTTCGACCTAACCTTGACATGGATGAGAATAAGAGGTTAGTAAATCAAGCAAGTTGATGGTCATGAGGAAGAAACCTACGCGTAATGGCCTACATGTAACACCTATTATCCAGGATGGATCAGTTTAGGGCATTATGGAGTCAAAAGCTTGGTTTTTGGGGAACATCGGGTGTCACGACGTGACCATAGAGAGATCAGGACGTGACAAGCCAAAAATGAAGAAAGTGTATCAGGATTGTGCTCATGACATGACATATAGGTGGTCATGACGTGAGGAAGGTTGCAGCCCAAGCCCGTGATCTTTTAGGGTTTCCTTCATATTTAAAGCCCATTAGCTTGATTTTAGGGTTCATTATCAGGCTCCATCACCCTCAAACATTAAAAAAAAAAAAAAAAAAAAAAAAAAAAAAAAAAAAAAAAAAAAAACTAACCATAATCCCTTTTAGTGGTTCTTGGCTCATTTTGGTGCTTTTGCTAGCTTGAAGAAGAAGAATAAGAAGAAGGGTTCTAGAGTGTTGATTCAACAAAGAAGCATCTTCAACTTCATCTTGTGTACATTCTAGACCTTTGTAAGTGTCCAAGATTCAACATTTATGCTTCTAGGTTGTTAGATCTAAGTCCTTGTCCCTTTATCTTCAAGTTTTTGCAAGTTGAAGCAATAGGCTTCCATAAAGTTGACAACTTTATGGATCCTTAAGCCTTTTGAGTATTATTTGGTTCAGATCCGAGATTCGGTGGTAAATTGGGAACCCCTTCATGAGTTTGGAGTCATTTTCTTGCCCTTTGACCTAGATTGGATAACGGACATGCATGGAGCATAAATTTATCATTTTATGGACCTTTGGAGTCCCCTTAAGCTTCTCGAAAAGTTGGAGGTTGAGAGTTAATGGATTAAAGACTCAAACCATTAGGTTGCTTCAAACTGCAGTCATGACGTGGCATAGAGGATGTCACGACGTGACCAAGAAGGAATCGACGACTATATTGTATGTTATGCTCACGACGTGACCAAGGAGGGTTCATGTTGTGATGCTTGTTGAGTGAGTTGTCCGCGACCGAGTTGGCTGAGTTGGAGCAAGTCAAGTTGGAATCAGGCTGAGTGAGTTCTCACGACGTGACTAAGGGCTGGTCACGACATGAGGCTCGGTGGTTGATATTATTGGCTGTTGACTTTGACCTTGATCGTTGACTTGTTAACCTAGGTTGACTTTTGGTCAAGATTGATAGATTCAGGGTGTCGACTAAGGTTGGACATTATATGTTTTGATAGGAGTGTTGTAGCATCTGTTGCGGGATCTTGAGATGTGGCCTAGTTGATTCTGTGAGTTAGGTGAGTCTTCTCACTATACTGTGTAGGATGTTAGCTGTCTTTATGACTCTTACATTATGTGTTGGGCGTGGCCCATTTATATGTACGTTGGGTGGGCCTATTTGTATGTTGGGTTGGGCCAATTTGTATGTTGGTTTGGCCTATTGACATGTGTGGCTGGGCCCATTGGTACGAAGGGTTGGGTATGTTATTATGGGTTGGGCCCAATACGAGGGATAGGCCCGTTAATATGTATGTTATGCGGTATTTTGGGGAACTCACTAAGCTTTATGTTTACAATTTGTGGCTTAACATTTTTCAGGTACTTCTAGTTCCAGAGAGAATGACCCGACTTGACTGCATAGTATCCTCTGATGGCTTTTCTGCACTGATTATATGTGTTTTACTCTGATGTTTAGAAAATTCAATTCACTCTAATTGGTTGTCGTACAAATGGTTGTATGAAATTTAATGGTTTAAAAATAAAAATTTTACTATTATGTTTGGGACGTTACACTACCTGGCATGGCCACCCATAAGTGGACATTGCCCCTGGCATGGCTACCCATAAGTGGACATTGCCCCAATGGTGCGTTTGTGGCTTGTGACGTGATACCGGAGACACACGAAGACAACCAATCAGAAAAAACGGGGAGCCAATCACATATTTGATTGTTGTATATGTTGGCAAATAAAAAAATATTTAACTTTAAAAATTAAACTTATATCTTTTACGTATAAATACCAACCATGGTGTGTTATATTATAAACATAAATATATTAACTATTAGTCTAACCAACCATGGTGTGTTGAATATGTTATATTATAAACATAAATATAACTTAGAAAGATACTCAAGCAAATTTTGAATATGTTGATTGAGAGCTTTGATTTTATAAAAATAAAGAAAATAAATTCTATATAATCAAATAGTAAAATATAAAATTTGGTATTTTACTATAAACATTACAAAAATAGTATTACAAGACCAAAAATCCAATACTAAATATGATCAGGTTTCCTTGTTTGTTTCGATATGTCAAGTATCATATTTACTTCATACTTCCGACTCTTTAATGGACCTTGATCTTTATTAAACACAATCTTAATGGTCATATATGTTAAAAACATAGTTATGGTGATGTTCGAACTTCGAATCATTTATTCTTAATTAATTATCAAAAATTAAATATAGTTATATGACAAATTCTATAGCGAAAAATACAAGAATATAAAACTAAGAAATATGATTTAAAACCATTTAACCTCATCACATCAGAATTCCAACCCAAGTAGTATAATTACATATATGGAGTAAGTATGTAACACCAAATTTACCAAAAAAAAAAACAAAAAAAAAAATCAAAACAAAAGGTATCATATTGAAAAATAAATAAATAAAATTCAAAAATTTTAAAGGAAAAGGAAAAACAAGTTTCTAGAACAACCCGAATACAGTCAATCCGAACGCCAAACTTCCGATCACCATCTGCAAACTCTTCAACTTCTCTGCTCCACTCTGAACAATTTACATTTCCACCATCATCAAATTCAGAATTTTTTATAGTTAAATCAAATAAAGTTATCGAATTCATGAACAATTGGTAAGATCTTGATCCTATATTCATATATGAAATTATTGATATAGAATTGATGTAAAAAAAGTCTACGAATTTACCTCGTCGGCGACGTCGGCTGACGACGGACTGGGAGAAGGAGAATCGATGCTCGATCCAGGACCTTCGGTGGGCGAAGGTGATACAGCCATTACCGGTGCTGGTGCCGGAGCACTGTGCTTCTTTGTCTTAGTCTTTTTCTTGCTAGGCGCCGGAGCAGGAACTGCGGCAGTCGGAGCAGACACTGGAGCTGGAGGAGACGAGATCGGAGAACTGACAGGTACTGGAACTGGCGGAGATTGAACCACTGTGGGTGGGGAGCTCACCGGCTCTGCAGCAGGGGGAGAAGATAACGCAGGGGAAGGAACGGCAGCGGTCGGCGGAGCTGTCGTAGGGCTCGTCGCCGGAGCTGTGGTGGGTGCTGATGTCGGTGTTTTGGTAACAGTAGCATTAGAAGGTGAAGCGGCAGGAGTCGTGACAGTCGGAAGTGGAGATGTAGTTGGAGAATTAGCCGGAGCTTGACCTCCTACGGAGGCGATAACGACGGCGATGAGCGCTAGAACGACGGCGATCTTCCGATCCATGGTGGTTTAGATTTTAGAGAGAGAGATTCGGAGTGATTTTAGAGAGAGAAAGAGGGAATTGGAAGAAAGGAATGGGAACCGTTAAGGATATTAAAGAGTTTAATATTCATAAAATAATTAATAATTTAATATTAATTTAAGTTAATATTCTATTTTTTCAAGATCTTATTAAACTTTATTATTCTGATTATTATAAATAAGAAAGCAATGTTAATCGTAGTTCATCATGTTTCTTTAACAAAATCAATAGAACATATATATATATATATATATATATATATATATATATATATATATATACATTTATTGAAATTTTATTTAGATATATATTTTTAAATCAACTTTAATATTTATGTTAATAGATTATAATTTCTTAAGAATAGACTAAATAATAAAATAATTTTTGGAGAATAAAATAGAGTATATGTGTAAAACTTATAACATATATATACCTTTAAAATACACATTGTAACTAGATATTTTTATATGATTCTAGACTTATAATATATACACTTAAAATATTTTCACATACAATTTTCCTCATTAGTAATTTATAATGTATACAACAAAATGGCCAATTACACGTTGTTTTATTCACTATTTATCTTAAGATATATTTTTAAAATCAATATTCAAAACACAAATTATAACTTTATATTTAAATTACATATTTGTTTGTGTAAAATAAATTTTGATTTTCATAGTTGTTCATTTGATAATATATTTGTAGCTTAAATTTTAAAAGCCTGTGCTTTACAATAGTTACTTTAATAATAAATTTATTTTAAATGTTAAAGAAAGAGTTGAAAAAACATACATTGTCTTGACTAAAGCAAAGAATCGAAGCGTCACATATAACAGCTGGCATGTTATGCTGACGATCACACGACCGACAGTAAATGTAACTACTTAGGGTGTGAATTAATCATTATGGTATAAGTTAGGGCTATTTATGTAAATTTATCAACACCTTAAGGTTTACAGAAGTTTCAAATAATAGCCTCAAGTTTAGAATTCCTATAATTTTAGCACTCCCTACTTCTTTCCCGTTTTCGTTAATCTATTTTCAAGAAATATTTATGTAATATTTAATCCTAGACGCATAAGAGTAATGACATTGTTAGGCTAGACTTTGTGACGTCTTTTATCATATATTCTATATTGTCTCTCATCATTTTATGTATTTAATGGTAATATATTCATCTCGTTTATGGTGAGATTGCTCAACTTTGTGGTGTTGTTTAGTTTGAATAACATGGTTGGATATTCAAGTTACATAACGTGAGAAAACAGGTTCAAAAGCTATGATGAAAAATATTTAATGTGGAAGAATCAAGAAAAGTTCAAAAGATTGTTTGGATCAAAAAAGAAAAAAATGATAATTAAAAAAGAAAATAAATAAAAAAATAAAGACTAAAATGCATGTCAAGATTCGATGAGTAAGGTGTTGTTTGTTTTTTCTAAAAATCCACTTCTGACTGCTTATTGCACTTATTGCTGCGTCGTGCAGCACACGCGCAACATTTGTTCATTCACAATTGTTTGTTTTTTAGAAGACTTCTGACTTAAAAGCTTTTACGCGTGTGTTGCATGGCGCAACAATTGACCATCTGCTTCAAACATCTTCACAACTTACTTTAAATTATTATAGTAGTCTGCAAATGTTAAAAAACAAATGAACTTTTCATTACATGTTATAGTTGTTTGGTTCCTTTTTTCTGCTATAGAAGATTGCAGAGGTGGTCCACAAACTTCAGACATTTTTGCTTCAAAAAAACAAAGAGCATCTAAATGTTAACTGAGGATGTTAATTTTCTAATAGAATATAATTTTTTATTATGTTCTTATGCAACACAATATCATGATTGATTTATGGATAGGAGAATAAAGAGGGCTCTAATTGGAATAATTTTAAAATTAGTATTGTTTGTAAAATAGACTAAGTTGAAGGGGTCATATCTAAAGTAGACCTACACTATAAGGGGGTGAATTGTGGTAACAATAGTTGTGGATGGAAGTGGTAAAGTGCAGCTCTTCCACCGATTTGGTGGGACCAGGCGGTGGCTGGCGGTGCCGGTGATTGTTTGTCTTGTAATAAAATCAAGGAAGAAACGAACTGTCACCAACGTAAGCACCGCATAGGTGCATAAAGTTTATATTCTCTCTTTTTATTATTATTATTTTTTTCTAAAAATGTATTACGGATATACATTATTGTGTAATGTTTATGCAAGATACTATTTTAATTACTCCGAATTTGAATAAAAAATTTCATTTTTAACGATGAACATGATACATTGATGAGAACCATGAGATCCAAATCTCTTATTTAAATAAGATAATCGGTAGAGTGTATATTGGAATTTGATGTTCCGAATAAATGACTACACGAAACAAAGTGGAAAAAAGAAATTGGATTGCAAAATCAACGAGTTGGGGTATGTTGAGGGCCTCCCGAAGCCAATAGGTGTTAGGTTCTTTTATGTGATAAATAGCGGTAGCTAGAGTTTTCAATCTATCATCTGAAACAACTGAATAATAAATATATATCGTGAATCGTGTTCATGTCCTTAAATGTATATTAATTTTTTTTTTACCGAACCACGTAAATTATTATGTCATGTGTTCTTGCTTTTATCTGCATAAGTTGTACGAGGGCAACACTTATTCAAATGGTTGCAACTAGTGGTTGAAGGCATATCGTCTTACGTGTTCGATTTGAAGACAGTTCAATGAATTGAATAACTTGAAGTTGTGGAATGCGAAGATGAAGACTCATATGGTTCAACATTGTTGTGCAACAACATCAAAAGGAAAAGGGAAACTATCGAAGGAGATGGCGACGACAACAATAAGGCCCATATTTCTCTCCATAGCTTTTTCATCTTCTTAATTTGCAAACATTTGATTCTTTTCTTCTAAATTCTTCTTGTTGACTCTAAGGCATAAGTAGGTGTTGTGGTGATTGTTGACAAATGTTGATAAGTAGATGAGTTGGTATATGATCGACTTTAATAGAATGGGTTGTGGGTATACACAATGGAGATGGTGGACGTTAGTGTTACATGGAACGAAGTTGATAGGGGTGGAACATATCACATCACCAAGAGCGGTGGAAATTAGTGATTCTTAGGAGTTAGTTTCAGCCCATGGTGACATTAGAGGTGACATTTGGAGAATATGCAATCTTCTACAAAAAAAAAACGTAAGAAAATTTAACACATGCGACAAGATTACAAAAAATGGGTTCCCGACAACCCAATGTGGGTCCCCACTTTACGAGGATAGGGGATCGCTCCCCCTTTGGGCAATATACTAAGGCACCAAAGTATGTCACATACTCTCTCCTGACAAACTCCTAATTAAAGCCCTCGAGAGTTGAAACACTAAGCCTCTCATATGGAGACCAGTGCCTTACCAAGTAGGCCACTAAGTAGTTGGTTTGAGACTAAACTATATGAGTCTGATTAATTAGTCCTGGATATCATGTATGTAAGATTGATGACACAGTGTCATATATTACCTGAGACTGATATTAATGTATGAATCATTAGAGACAGACCTAACCCATTGGAGATTAAAATTTAGTCACTGATAGGTTTATGCTAGTTTTGATTTGGATAGAAATATATCAGCGACTGAATATTAATCCTTAATAGACTTTCCCCACTTCTGAAGTTCGAAGGAAAGATATTAGGATTGGATTTCATTCTCTGAAATATTCAAGCCTATTTTTATTATTAAAAACCTTATTTGAGACTGAATTTATGTATTTGGTAAAATTGCACCAATCTTGACTTTGGAGAGAAACTTAATTGAAAAAAAGTTTCGGTTTCTAATACACATGCTTCATTTTACAATCCGAACGACAATTATAAGGGAACAAATTTTAATATTGGAGAAAAATAAGTCAGTTACGTATACCATATATCATAGATAGATGAATTGATATGTCATTATATAGTGGTTTGGGTGTTAGTAATGGTTCTATCTTGTAATTGGTCTTGTTAGGGTTTTGGTGTTAGTAATGGTTGTTGTATGACTGTGTGAGACCGTACACGTGTGTGCATCCGTACACCGTGTGTGCGGTCGCACACGCGTGTGTGGCTGTACACCGGTGTGCTGCTAGGGTGATATAAATAGTAAGTGTCTGTGTCAGTGTTAGGTGATGTATGTGCGTGTTTCCCAAGGCGTATTTGATGTTTATGTGATATAAATGTGTGCATGCTTGGTTTAATTATTCTTCTACTCACTTCTACACTCTGAATTGTTTGCAATATCATTTGATCACTGATTCAGATCCTAAACTTGGAACCTTACAATTGGTATCAGAGCAAAATCAGTGTCAATTGGATTTTTGAGTGTTCTGTTGAAGGTGTACGACTGAGTTTGAAGGTGTACAGTTGGGTGTACGGTTGGGTGTACGGTTGGAACGTGTACGGTTAAGAGTGTGCAGTTGGAACATGTATGGTTAAGTGTGTGTGGTTGGAGCGTGTATGGTTAAGTGTGTGGTCACAAACTCCTTAACAGATTGGTCATCTTAATTTTTAAGCATCTCATTTGTTAAAGTTTCGATCTGTTCATTCCTAAATAAAAAAAAACAAAAATGGACTCCCAAATCTCATCAGCACATCATGAATTGGACACCATAATGGGAACCACCACTCGAATTCTTTGGTTGCTATCAGCCGAAGGATTTCCAGAATGGAAGTATCGAATGGAAAAATACATTAAAATGAAAGACTTCAAAATTTGGAGAAGCATTTTAAGAGGACCAATTCATATCACCACAACACTTGAAGACGAAACAATCACTGACAAGAAAATTGTAAATTACATGAATGATGACTTTGAAAAAATTGAAGAGCAAGAAAAGGCATTGGCTACACTCACAATGGCGTTATCTCCAGAGATTGCACAAGGTTTTAGATAATACACTTCAGCCAAAGCTCTGTGGGAAGCTTTGATTGAAGTCTATGAAGGAAATGAAGACATGAAAGAAAGTCGTCAAGATATGTTGAGACAAAAGTTTAATATGTTCAACTACGTTCTTGGAGAAACTCTGGAAGCTCAATTGCAACGATTTACTACACTCACTACTGAAATGAGTTCAGCCGGAATTTTTGTGTCTAAGTCAGAAATAAACAAAAAGTTGCTAAATTCTCTGCCAATGTCTTGGGATATGAATGTTGTTGTGATTAAGGAAACAAAAGATCTCACTCGTCTAAGTTTAGCTGAAACCATGGCAATCATTAAAGCTTGTGAATTGGATGACAAGCAGAGAGAGATCAACCATGTAAATTCATACTCCACTGCGAATTTGGGAATTCAGTCCAACAATGCTTTTTCATCTTTCACCACTCCTCAAGTTCAACTATTTTCTGCCTCCCAACCATCATCATAGGTCACTCCATCTATGCAAAACGCTCACTTTTCAATGTCCTACCTGCAAAGTGCTTCCATTTCAAAGACATATGTTCCAGTTGCCGTTTCAGCTCCTGCCCCAACTTCAGCTCCAAATGAAAATGCTGAAAATTTGGATTTTGCAACTAGTCTTGTAAATTGTTATAATGCTTTTGTAGCTGGTGAGCTGCCCCCTCAATTGTCATTTGCTGATCTGGACCAAATCCATCCAGAAGATGTTGAAGAAATGGACATAACATGGCAAATTGCTATGGCCGTGTTCATAGCTAAATAGTTTTCCAGAAGGACAGACAAAAATAACTGGGGCATGAATGCAAAAAAGAAGGTTGGATTCAACAAAGGCAAACTTTGCTGTTACAAGTGCCATGGACCCGGTCATTTCGCCAGAGATTGCCCAAATCCTAACAGAAGGGAAAATGGTGAAAGAACTATGGTGTTAGTGAATAGGAGTAGATGAGCTACCATCAACAATCAGACAACTAATCTCGCCATGGTGGCTCAGTCATTTGACTGGGAGGATCAAATTCAGGCTCTGAGCATCTTAGGACCTGAAAATGCTCATCTTGCTCAAATCAATGATGTTGCTGAAGGAGAAGCTGAAACAGACCCAGAAGCAGAAATGATGGAACTCCAATTCGCATTCATGGTTCAAACCACGCCAGAGCCTGCAAAGCCGGAGGTTAGTGAAATTTCTTGTTCTCAATTATGCATTAAAACTGTAAAATTCCTACGATGATGAAACTGCAACCGCTGCCATCAAGTTCAAAAACAGAGAAGAGGTTTCGAGGCTTATTAGTGCTAAGGATCTCCTCAGATTCAGAGAGAGAGAGAGAGAGAGAGACATTCATACCCTGGCTCATCATCAAATCATATGCAGAAAGGAGGTCATGGAGGCTGCTGCTAAGGAATTCACAGGGATGGTTGCCACGATCATCAATGAAAAGCTTTGGATGAGATCCATGGGAAAATCTGACATGAAGCTGTTCGAGAAAACAAGTGTTTGAAGACCACTCTTAAGCTAGCCACAAACCAAGGGGGAGATTGATAGGTCATTATATAGTAGTTTGGGCTAGGTATCTATCTTGTAATTGGTCTTGTTAGGGATTTGGTGTTAGTAATGGTTGTTGTATGACTGTGTGCAGCCACACACGCTTGTGTGGCTGTACACTGGTGTGCTGCTGGGGTGATATAAATAGTAAGTGTCTGTGTCAGTGTCAGGTGACGTATATGTGTGTTTCCCAAGGTGTATTTGATGTTTATGTGATATAAATGTGTGCATGCATGGTTTAATTATTCTTCTACTCACTTCTACACTCTGAATTGTTTGGAATATTATTTGATCACTGATTCAGATCCTAAACTTGGAACCTTACATGAATCAGTCACAAAGTACTATTTTGGATTGAAACTTATTAGGGACTAAAACTTAAGTCCTTGATATATATATATATATATATATATATATATATATATATATATATATATATATATATATGGTATGACCGAGAGAAAACCTATTCTATCATTGACAAAAGTCCAATATCAATCATTTGTTTTATCTTATACTTCGGACATGTTATTCGATATCTTCTTTGTAATGTTAATATTAAATCATTAAGATAGTTTATAATATTAAGATGTTAAAAGAGTAGATAAATTATAACTCAATATAATTTGTAGTAATATATTATTAAACTAATTGTTTAAGAACTAGTTTGTACATGACATAAAATCAAAGTTATAATTGAATTTTACTACGACATAGGTACTAATTAGTGAATTGTAGTAAATTATGTCATTAAACTAATTTTCAAAATTTGGAATTAGAAAGAAAGTATAAGTTAATGAAATTTATATCGACTTATTATGATAAGGGCTAGAAAGAAAGTCTATATTAATGAACTGGTTGGTAGTACCATACAAACCGAGTAAATATGGTACGGTTATGGTATAAAATTTTGAATATAACGGTATTACTATTCCAACCAATATATATATATATATATATATATATATATATATATATATATATATATATATATATATATATATATTGATGTGTTCAATTTCCTCGCTACTTTAAATTTAAACTCACGGTAGAAATTATAAAATTCTGTTAGATCTTGTTTTTCAATCTCATCGATCCACAAAAACATCATTCACAAAAGCCACATTTATGTTCCATAATGTTTAAAAATATGAAAATCTTTATTCACAAAACTCATATACTTGTTGGTATATATCATTACCAACATGTATCAACCTAACTTATTGGTAGCTAGACAAATTGGTACCAATTATACTTAGTACGACACTAGTAGCAAAATGTTTGTACCAACTATAATTGGTACAATACACGTGTGAAGAAAAAATGACAGATATCGTACCAATTCCACCATTAATTATGAAATCTATTATAATTATTACATACCAATATTTTGAGGAATTTAATAAAATGTTAAAAACTCATAAAATATCATGTGCAAAAAATTAATTAAAAATAACCACAGAATGATATGTCGCAAAATGAATAAGAGTATGGCATATGACATAAAAAAGATCTTTATTTTTTAGAGTAGACTAGGTGTAAGGCTTGTATACTATATGAATTGATAAAAAAAAAAGTTAAATATAAAAGTCTAAACATTTAACATTTTTAAAGTAAAACTTCAGAATATATATGATCGATATGATTAATAAGTAAGTACTTCAATTTATACTAATAAAAGAAAACTATTAATATGTTTTAAGGAAATGATGAATAAGTAAGTACTTCAATCGTAGATATCATATTGTTAAGTTTATCATCATCATTTAAAATTATTATTTTTAATTTATCTTTGTTTTTAACTTTCCAAAATGCAACATATAACTACCCATGGGTGACAACCGTAAAACAAATTATCAACGATTGTCAATTGCAAACATGACAAACATCGATGTAATGATCTAATTTTTAATGTTTGATCATCTTTATATAAAAATATAATGTTATATGTCTAAATAAATAAGAAAACTTAGTTAAAACGTCCAATAACTAAGAATTTAGGCACACAAAATTTTGTATTATTATATAAAAATAATAACATACCGTAAGTACACGTCGATATGATTCCGAAAATATAACGAACACAAAAATTTGACTTCGTAAGAGGAAATTATGATTTTTCTAAGTTTTACAATCAACCCTATATAGAAATATGCATCATAAAAAGTTAAAGGAGAATTGGTTGAGTTTTAACCAAAACAATGATAAATAGAATTGTAGTACTCCTCGATACAAAACCGATAATATAAAGAATGTCAATAACAAAGTTTGTATGAAAGAGTCATGATTTTCACAAAAACATTTTAGTACACCCCTTATAAAAATGTAAATTAAATATAAAATGAGAATTAGCTATCAAAGTCTAAAGAAAAGTTGTGATATTCGTCAATACTAACGTGAAGAAAAGAGCTTCTATTTGACAATTATGAATTTTTAAATATTTCAAAAATATCTACTGAGAATAGGGGAAAATCGGGCACATGACGTAGCACCCTCTTACCACGACACGACACACACATTTTCCAAATATATATAGCAATCGATGAGGCAGATTGTATACATGATCTCTTGTTACTTTTTAATTTTAATTTAATTTAATTTATTTTTAATTTTTATTTCCTTTAGAGTTTCTTTTCCCCTCGAGCCCAAATAATCCCGAGCCGCTGACCATCTTTCGGTAGAAATTAATATCGTTTAAAGAACGCTTCGAGTGTGAATTTCAAGACCCCTTTTAAGATATTTTATAGTTTTCCAAAGGGAGAGGGATATATAATTAATTATTTATTTTATATAAATTGCTATTGTTATAAACATTTATTTTTACACAAAAACTTAGTTTTACTTTGTCGTTACTCTGTTTGTAGATATATAAAACATTTATACTTTTTCGTTATTATGTTTGTATAATATGAAATATTATTATACTCTATCGTTACTCTGTCCATATAATATGTATAGTCATTATACCATATTGTTATTATGTCTGTTTAATTTTGGCAAAGATAATTAAACTCTCTCTCTCTCTCTCTCTCTCTCTCTCTATATATATATATATATATATATATAAAGAGAGAGAGAGAGAGAGAGAGAGAGTTAAGTTCAAATGTTTTCAATAAATATTGTATGTCTAAATGCATCAATAAGAATTCAAGAAATAATAAATAATTAAATAAATCAATAAAGAGTATTTTGGACCTTTTGTACTTTTAATTAAGGAAATCATTTAATTGAAATCCTACAATTATGGAAATAAAGTAAATATATTTGACCTAATAACCTTATACAACATATCACATACGCCTCCTCCAACGACGATCGTCTGCATCGAACGACCAATCTGTTTCAACCTAGGGCTTGTGTTCCTCTTTTCATCCTTTCTCCAATCGAAATAGCTCCTCCCCCTCCACAATCTTTACTTGCTAGCTTCCATTTTTGATGAATCGTTTCAATCAAATCAGGACTTCAGCGACATCAGGTGGGAACGATTTGGCAGCAAGGATCGACGGAAGGAAAAGAAAGGTTGGAGGATAGATTGTTCGGAAAAGAGGTGGCGGTGTTGCATCCATGGCCAACATGTGATCTTCTTCTTCATCTTATTTTGATTTGAATCCATGTAAATTTGGATGTTTGGGTTTTCCTGAAAAAATTTATGATAATGGATGGGATATAACTCATGGTTGTTTGGGGTTGTTTCTTGAATTCAAGAAACTGAATTGGTAAGCCTATCACTAATTTTTTTTTGAAGAAACTGAAGAAGCACACCACGTGTTTGATAAAATGCATAGTTGATATTCTCTTAGTTTTGGCCAACTCAGGTGTGTGTGTGTGTGTGTGTTTCAACTGATCAAAATTTTCTTTTTTCCACCATTAACATATGCGGTTAACAGTGTCTGTCTCCTTTGCAGCTACATGTTTCAATGGGTCACAGTTTCGTCCATTGATACCCTTGTTAGAAGCCATGCCAAAGGAACTTGGTGCTAGCCTGCATGATATGCTTAATCTGATCACATGTAATTTCTTGAAACAACATTCTGTCATGGCCTCCATGTGTTCGATAAAATGCCTTAATGAAAAAATAGTTAAAAATCTTTAATGTTTTTACTTCAATTTGTTCCTTATTCTTTTCAGAACTATATAACTCAATTTAGATTGGGTTGGATGCCATTTTCATAACAATAGGTTGATGCTAGTTCCTTATTCTGTCAGAATTTGCAGTTAAATACATTGAGCATATCGAAAAGAAACACAGGGAACCCAAAGAATGTTAGTTCCTTATTCTGTCAGAATAGGTTGATGCTAGTTCCTTATTTTGTTTGCTGGGTATATTCTCGATAATACAAATTGTTAAAGAATATTCTTGCAGAATAGTTTATTTTGTAAGAATATTATTTGTTGTATTCTGATAGAATTGTAGTTAATTATTTGTATGTTTAATGTGCAGGTTTTACAAGTGTATCACTACAAATTACTTGGCAATGAATTTCTGGTAGAAATGGCTTCAAGAATGGCTTGAAGACCTGATGGGAAAGGGTTGAAGAATGAATTAAAGAATGATCACACTCATTTTTTAAGAATGTTGTTATTTTCTAAGAATTATACTTGTTATTCTTTCAGAATGTTTGTTATTATTCAATAAATCACAATCGTACATTGTAATTTTTTTATATATTATTAGTTCAAGAATCGATTTTGTGTATTCTTTCAGAATGTATTTACTAGTTTATGTTTAGCATTCTGCCATTCTAACAGAATACAATCGAAAAATACATTTACTAGTTTATGGTTGACATTCTATCATTCTGACAGAATAAAATCGGATTTTTAAATTTGCATTAATTTAAACTATTCAGATTTTTAAAAAAAATAAAGGAATTAATCATCCCTAAAAATCCGAAAATTTCCTTTTTTAATATAGGTTAATTGACTCAAATGCCCTTGTGCTGAAATTTGTGTGATTATATGGTACATGATATCCTATTCTACTACCATAGACCCTCAAATCATGACATTTGATTATATTCCATCAGATGGTCCAGATTTGTGCATTCTGGCACACAATAGTTAGTAAAAACAAAATAGCCTAACCATATATATATATATATATATATATATATATATATATATATATATGTATATATATATATATATATATACACACACACAACACAACATTGGTCTAATAACTTAAAAATATAAGTTAGGGCTATTCATGCAATGGTTAAATGAGGCATTTTCATTGTTTAAGTTTAATGCTTAGCAAAGACCCCTACCTATAATCGTTAATCTTAAATGAGCGGAAGAATTATATATAAATTTATACATGTTAAAACCCCTACATGTGGTTGCTAGCTACAACCTTGATGAAAGAGTCACACTAGGTGATAACTCTTGTAAACACTACGACATCTGAGGGAGCGTCACAAGGGGAAATTTAACTTGTTAATATCTCGATTATGAGAGCCCATTATAACCTTGACATACACACCTTAAGCAAACAAATATATAAGTTGAAACAGACTTATATGCAGTAAAACATTACTTTTGGGTAAAAAGTATACTCTCAGTAAACATACTTTTGATATAAAAGTATACTCTAATTAATCGTATTTTTTTGTATAAAAGTACACTATCAGTAAAAATACTTTTTTTGAAAGTACACTCTCCGTAAACATACTTTTTTTTTTATAAAAGTACACTCTCATAAACATACTTTTTATATAAAAGTACATTTTTAGTAAACATAGGGTTGGTATAAAAATATACTCTCAGTAAACATACATTTGGTATAAAAGTACACTTTTATTAAATGTATTTTTAGAATAAAAGTATGCACTTCATAAACATACTTTTGGTATAAAAATATACCATCAGAAAAGATACTTTTAGTATAAAATAACATTTCCATTAACATACTTTTGGTATAAAAGTATAGTTTCAGTAAACATACTTTTTGTATAAAAATACAGTCGCAGTAAACATACTTTTGGTATAAAAGTATCATTTCCTTAAACATACTTTTGATCTAAAAGTACCCATACATAAACATACTTTTGATATAAAAGTATCGTTTCCTTAAACATATTTTTGGTATCATAGTACATATTTAATAAACATACTTTTGGTATAAAATCACATATTCAGTAAACATACTATAATATCCCGCTTATTAAATAAATAAATGGATAAAATTAATAAACGAATAGTAGCCCTAAATTTGTAATAAGTTACCAGTGTTAGTCATAAGGAGCTAAATGACATAATTTCTGGAAATTTGGGATCTTTATTGTAATATTTGGACTTGAATTCTAATAAATTGTGGGAAGCAAGGGCTAAAGAGTAAAATGGGGATTTAGATGGTAATGATTAGAGAAGGTAGGGCTGAATATGTCATAATTGAGATTTTGGGGGTTAAAAGGGTAATTTCTAGATTGGCTTTGCAAAGAATTTCAAAAGCTTAGGGTTGTTTGGTAAATTATGGTATTTAAGTTGAAAAGAATTGACATGGAGGGGCTGAAGGTGTCAATATGGCCAAATGTTTGAGATGGGAAGGATGCATATAACCCGTCACCTTTACTCCTGTAACCCTAACCCTAAAACTATACTCAACCGCCACTCGGAGTTCACTAGCCGCCACCACCCCTTTGCTCTCGTTTTTCCGACCAACGAAGACAACCGGTGACACCTCCTTCTTTACGACAAGAGACGCCGAGACTGGAGAAGGATAACACGCGGCCTTCGGATGCTTTCAGATTCTCATCTTCAGTCGCCGCTACGTCACTTCTGTTAAAGACGGAGCCACAGTTGGTTGTGTGGTTGACGTTGTTGTTGTTCCGATCGGTTCTCTTCTCCTCCTTCTTCCTGCCGACGCATCACCACCATTACTCTCATCGTCGGCGATGATGAGAGTTTGAGCCCGATACCACCTATCATCACAGTACATCATACTCACAAGTCCTTAACCTTATAAGGTACTCCATAACCCACTAGTCAACCCCTGGTCAAAGTCAAAGTCCTTAGTCAAGGTCAACAGTCCATGTTGACCTTAACTCGCCGAGTACCCTTGGCTACTCGTCGAGTTCCCTGAAGTACATTCCAACTCGTCGAGTCATCAGAGTGACTCGTCGAGTTCCTTTGATTCTCGATCAAACTTAAGGTCACCCGTCGAGTTCCCCCCTTGCAACTCGACGGATACACACTGATACATATCCCAAAGGAAACTCATCCGACTCACTGAGTTGTTCTTCAACTCGTCGAGTCTTATGGTGATCTTCATCGGACTCGTCGAGTTGTTCATCCAACTCGTCGAGTTCACGACCATCTTCATGTGACTCATCGAGTCACTGTGCGACTCGCCGAGTCCATTCAGTCATTTTCCTCCATACAGACATATTTTGAGCATGCAACGACTCCAACTCATAGATCTAAGCTTCTAGTGCATGCTTATCACGTAAAGTTGCAAACTTTACGTGTATGCATGACTATAAAGGCTCTAGATGTCTATTCTAAGTTCTTAATGGAACTTCATGCTCAAGAGGGACCTTAATCACAACCACGACTGTGACTTTATGCTTCTAGAATCCAAGGAGGGTCTAGATCTGAAGTTACAACTTCAGATCTAGCCCATAGCTCATCATACCAACTTAAAAATCCATAAAAAGCCCTAGAAACTCAACAAAAGGGAAAAGGGGAAGTAAGAATGGCACTTTGATACCTCCAAAGGATGCTAGCTGAGGTAAATCCTGCTTCCCACTCCTTCCTTGCTTCAATTTCCTTTGCACTCTTAGCTTTCTTCCTCCAAGATCCTCTTTTCCAAGCTTCAAACACCACACCAAGTCACACACACAAATTAGGGTTTTAAGGGGCTCTCAAAGACTGTAAAGAGGCCAAAGGAGGCTAAGGCTCCTTTAAATAGAGGTGCAAACCCTGGGATTTAGGGTTTCCACTGCCAGCTCCTACTCGCCGAGTCTAGCATGGACTCGTCGAGTAGGTCACTTGACACGTGATCTCACTCCGCTGCTACTCGACGAGTAGCTCAACCAACTCGTCGAGTAGAGCTTAACCCAATAAATTTTATTTAACCAATACCTGAGAATCGGGGTGTTACAACTCTCCCCCACTTGAACTAGACTTGGTCCTCGAAGTCCGCTGGAGTAAACAATGTCGGGTAATGCTCGCGCATCTCCGCCTCCGGCTCCCATATCCACTCGGATCCCTTTCGGTGCTCCCACTATACCCTTACCAAAGCTATTTCCTTGTTCCGCAGAATCTTCATCTTACTTTCCAAAATAGCCACAGGCCTCTCCACATAGTTCAGGCGCTCATCGACCTGAATGTCATCCAAAGATACCACTGCCTCCTGGTCCATAATGCATTTTCGCAATTGCGAAACATGAAATGTGCTGTGGATCCGGCTAAGCTCCTCCGGAAGCTCTAGCTTATAAGCCACCCTACCAACCCTGGCAATAATCCTGAACGACCCAATATAACAGGGACCTAATTTTCCCCTCTTATTGAAGCGGATCACACCCTTGCAGGGTGAGACCTTTAGGAGGACCATGTCACCCACTTGAAATTCCAGCTCAGATCGACGTCATTCGGCATAACTTTTCTGCCGACTCTGAGCGGTCTGTAGTTGCTGTCTAATTTGTTGTATCATCTCGGTAGTTTGCAGGACTACCTATGTCCAACCCATCACTATGTGCCCAACCTCTCCCCAGCAGACTAGGGTCCTACACTTCCGCCCATACAATAGCTCAAAAGGCGGGGCGCCAATACTAGAATGATAGCTGTTGTTGTAGGCGAAATCTGCAAGCGGTAGGTAGGAATCCCAACTCCCACCGAAATCAATAACGCACGCCCTCAACATATCCTCGAGGTTCTGAATGGTCCGCTCACTCTGCCCATTAGTCTGCGGATGGAACGCCGTACTAAAATGCAGTCGTGTACCTAGTTCCTCATCAGACTTCTGCCAAAAACGAGAAGTAAACCTGACATCTCGATCGGAAATGATAGAAACCGGAACCCCATGACGAGAGACAACCTCTCTGACGTACATGTCAACCAACTTCTCTATCGATGAACTCTCCTGTATGGCTAGGAAATGGGAACTCTTGGTCAATCAATCCATGATGACCCATATAACATCGAACCCCCTTGCCGTCTTCAGCAACTTCGTGATGAAATCCATCGCGATCCGTTCATATTTCCACTTGGGAATCTCCAGAGGCTGCAACTTACCATGCAGCCTCTGATGCTCGGCCTTGACCATCCTACAAGTCAAGCACCTCTCAACAAACCAAGAGATATCTCGCTTCATGCCAGGCCACCAATAACTCGAACTCAAATCACGGTACATCTTGGTGGCTCCCGGGTGAATCGAAAAACGAGACTTATTGAAGAGAATTGTTATCGAGATTATGAAAGCAATTAAGATTTAATGATTGAAAAGTAAGAACATAACAAGTAACTATTAATCAGATCTTATATTGATGAAGACCGATTACAATGCTTTAAGCAGAAAGAATACTTGAGTTCAAAAAGTTCTTTCTACTTCTAACCTCAGTCCCTATTGATAGGAAACCTGAGTGTACAAAAAATATACTAAGTCTATTACAATACGCTTCGCATAAAACTGTGACTTAGTAAAATAACTAATATGCAAAACCCAAAAGAAGCAACCACTTCGACTTTTACAATACATAGTCTCTACAATCTCCCCATTTGTAAACAGTCGAAGCTATTCAATCCATAAGTCTCTGAACAGCTGAGTGAATTGTCTTTCGCACTTCAGCATACCAAGTAATCACCTTCTTAAGCTCCCTCTTGTCTCCTTCGTTATTCTTCTTGCAGTTATTCATACGAACAATAAAATTCGTATATTGCGAAGAAGTATATCTTTTAATTTTTGAGACCTTGAACAAAAATTTCTTGGGCTTCCCCTTTGTATCTCTCCCTGAAAATACCATGCCAAAAGGTTTCAGGAATATTTCACCATCAGCATACTTAGATAATGCTGACTGGGTCAGGGTATCTTCCCAGGGGACATTCACTTCCCTTCCCAAGGTCGTTGCGAGTTCTTCATCGGTTAATGCCAAACAGTCATAGTAGTTATCAATAAAAGTCTTGACATGTGCAAAACTGATTCTAAATACTTCAGTATCAGATCCTTTGAGCTTGTGGTCTTGCATATGTTTCAAAATAAGAGCCACTTGGATAAGATCATTACAGTTCATCAGAGGAAAGTCAGCTATTGTGAAGTCATATTGTTTGTCATCAGCTCGAATGACAAAATATCAAAAGTTCTGAAGCATGTCTTCAAACATCGAATCCTTCTTAATCGTCAACACCTTTTTAATCTTCATCAAGGACCATACTTCATCTGGATTCTTTCCCAATACAACATGAAATCTGATTTTCATGTGTATGTAGTCATCAGCATTATCAAACTTCTCACTTATCTTGTACTGAGCTGTTATGAATAGCATTTCATTAATCGGAAAATCCAACTGGCATTTGTTTGAATTGGCTATGTCATAGCTTCTTTTTGGTTTTTTCTCAAACTCGTGCATCTCACTCCCCACCACTTTCGATTCTATAGTTTCATAAGAATAAAGCTTCGCAAGATCTCCTTTATTCATTATGGGTGGATCACTTGCCCTTTGCCTCATTATGCTCTAAACTTGCCTCAGCCTTTCCATTTCAGCCTCTGCTTCAGCTTTCTTCTCCTCCTTCGACTTTTCATACACAATACCTTTCCCTTTTCCCACATAATCAGTTGGAGATTTCACACTAGAACTTCCTCCTTCTTTTGACCCAATAGATATTCCTTTGGCTATTGGTCTCGTGGTCATTATTGTTGAGGAAATCGGCATAGTGAATATTGGAAGAGTAGTTTTGAGCTGAGTGGATATCACTTTCCCCACAGTCTTCGCATCATCCTCTTTACTTGTATTTTTCTCTCCCCCTTGCACCCCTATGAAAGCAGGTGGGGCATTCTTCGGTAGTAAAGAGGTAAAGTTGGCAATTGGGGCAAGTGCCTTCTGAATTGCTTGTTCCAAAGTATTGACTTTAAGAGACAAGAATTCAGGAGTAAGAATCGTCTGAGATGTAGGTTGCGAAACAAAGGTTTTCAAATCAGTCACCAGTTTAATCAACTTATCAAATTTCTCCTTGGTTTCTTTCTGATTGGCTTCAAGAATCGAAGCAGGAGATTGAAAATCATTGATAACTTTGTTCAGGGCTGTTGCAATCACATCAACCCTCTTCTGTACTTCCAAATTTTGAGAAGTAATATGTCACACCCCCGGCCGAGGCGGCGGAACACGCCGGGGTGTATGACTAAGTTCATGGATCACAGACAAATTGAATATATAGCACAAGTACAACAATAAACAAAATAGCATTCATATTCCATCTTGATACAATGTTTTTACAAATAATAATAATAATACATTAATTGCCTTAACAGGTAGGCGTATGGTACAACAACAAATAAACTTGGTCACCTGTAATCCAATCTGTCTTGAATGTCTGTTTAGTGTTTTCCTGAGAATACATGTAGTTTTAAAAGTCAACACAAAGGTTGGTGAGTGTCACAGGTTTTCTGCTAACGCAGTAATACTTTTAATAAGTCTAAAAAGTATTAACTTTGTATGTATAACTATAACAATAGTTAAAAAAAAAACAGTATTTGCAAAGAGTCTTTAAAATCCAAGCATGTATTTTGATATGAGTAAATTCATGTTTTTAACATTTATTTGTAATAACTCATTGAAAGTCAAAATGAATGTTTTGTATAAGTAACTTACATACTTAAAAATGTACTTGTAATGACTTATTGAAAGTCAAAATGAATGTTTTATATAAGTAATTTCCTTACTTAAAATGTACTTGTAGTGACCTCATTAAAAGTCAAAATGAATGCATTGTATAAGTAATTTTCATACTTAAAAATGTACTTGAAGGCAACCAAGCCTATGGTTGTAGTAAGAGAAAGAGAGAGATTCGTGTTAATGTTTTTAGTGAGTTCTATAATCGAGCTATAGACGAAAAGTACCCCTCCATACGACGCTTCATTGGATGTCGTAGTAACGATCGTAGACACATATCACCTGCTTCGATTGATCAGTCGATGGTTGTAGCTAGCAACCGCAGGTGGGGTTGTCGACCCCATATAGATCTATACATATGTACCTCGCTCCGAAGATTAACGATTATAGCAGTGTGGGGCAGGCTAAGTAATTAAACTCAGCTAATGAATAGTAGCGTCTCACTCAAAAACCATTAACGAAAAGTTTGTGAATAACTCTCAGCCCTAACTTAATTATAGTTAAGTACCGGGCATAATGAATTTCGAAGTATAGCATTTGTAAAAGCCGAGTATGGTTGACGTATTTATAGAAGTATAAATTACTCGCTTTTATAAAGATATGTATTGACATAACGAACTTGTATATGTGTGTAAAGCGATGCGTAAAAGTATTCATGTATAGAAGTCTTGAAACTTTGAAACACTTTAAACGGGTAGTATGCATATCATACAAGACTAAAAATGAATGTTTCAAATTAATGAACATATGTACATGTATAAACTTTATGCATATAAACATATAAATATACATGTATAGTAATATCTTGAACCATTGAAATACTACACAATTTCATAACGTACTTGTTATAATATAAAAAAAATCATAAAACTTTGTATCATGTAGTATTTGTTGTGTGAAATGGTTATTTCACAATAAAATAACCATAATACGTATACGAAAATTCATACTAGTTTATCCGCAACAATATAGTAAATTGTTAAATAATAATATTTTTATAAACTAGGTTTTTCGCATAAAAAGGTAATATATTTGTATAAACAAAATATATAGGCACATGTATTCCCCCCCGAAATAATATTGAAAAGGGGCCGTAAGCACTCACCCTTGAAGCGTAAGTTCCAATCGTTCGAAGTCGGTTCCTTTTGAGAAACTTGTCGTGAGATTTGTTACGTGACATTTCTCGTTCTATAAAACGAACCAGCAGGTGTATTTATATTACCTAATAAAACCAAGAGATTACTTTTGGTATTAATTATTAAGTGTAGGGTGGTTTTTGTGAATACAAACAATTTCAAGGGATCGATTTTGCTAAAATCATTCAACAAGCGACTGATCTTGAAATCCGTTTACAAGACAGGGACTGAAACTGTACATTCTCAGCCTAAATTACAGTTTTCGGACCCATCTTGCTAGGATTTTCGAAGAGAGGGTCTGTTTTTGATTATTTTGATGGCAGTTTGACTTAAGTGAAAATCATTTCATAGGAGGGACCGATTTCGTAAATTCATCTAACTTGAAAGGTTATATTTAATTAAATGGGATTCAAGTTTGAACAGTTCCCCTTCATTTACTAGTCGCGATTTCTTTGCAGTTCAAACAATTTGGGGACGAGACCACAACCTAGGTCTCACGATTCCGACTGGAGTAGTCGTATGGACATCCAATTAATAGAAATTACATGATGGTGGTGGTCAATCGAATACTCACAGTATCATCAAGTGGTGGCCGATCGGGGTTCCATAGCAATGACAACAAGCAGAGATAGCGGCGGAGGGTGGCTAAGGCTCATCAGCGACGGTGGCGGTCGGAGGTTGTCTCTGCGACAACAGCAGACAGTGAGGGCCGGACATGTCGGGAAGATCGTGTTCTAAGCGTGTTTTGTACCGGGAACCTTGGAGTCGACCTGAGGTTGATGGAGAAGCAAGGAAAAGGCGACTGGAAGCTGTTTGAGAGTCGAATAAATGAAAGCAGGAAGGAAAAATGGTGGTGGTCGCTGCTTCTTCTTCTCCAGTGAACTATGCCAACAGGGGCCTGTTTATGATCGTGGGTTGCATCAATTAGCCATGGCGGTGGTTTGGCGGTGATTGGATCAGTCTGTCATCAAAAATAGAAGGAAGGTGGGAGGTTGGGTTGAAGAAGCTCGGTGATGGCGATGGTTTGCTAGCGGTGGCAGCCTCCTGCTGTCACCGTTCCTCTCCTGTTGCGAGAATGAGAGAGAGGAAACAGTTGGATCGAATGGGATAGGTGAAGCGGCAACATCAATGATCTTCAGGGGTGTTTGGCTGGTTAACTCGACGGGAAAGAGGGATGGAGGGAATAGCTGATATTCGTTTCCTCCCCTCCACTGATCAGGTTTGCTTCTTCTCTGTTTCTTTGATTGTTTCACAGTAGTGGGAAGACAAATTACAATGATCTCGGGGTGTTTGTTTGCTATGGTTTGTTTTTTTTTTGGATAGATATAGATGGTGTGTTTGGTTGGTTCATTTGATAGGGAAGTGAAGGAGAAGAAGAACAACAACAAAACCTTAAGGTGTTTTGGGTGTTACTGTGAAACCCGTGGGGAAGAAGAAAGATCGAAAGAGTGTTGTTGCCGTCTTGAATGAGTCACTGGCAGCAGTTGAAGGACAAACAGGAGAAATATTTCCGTGTGAATTTGTTTAAGTTGAAGGTTAGACTCATCAATTTGAGGAGTACAAAAATTGATAGTGTACTTGTTTGGAAAGCTGTCAATTGAAAGAGTAAAGAATATAAAGAATATAAGTTTCATTTCAGTATAATGTATTTGTTTCTTTATGAAATGTGTAAAATTTGTAATTAACAAATTTCCATGTGTTTTATTTGGTTTGAATTTAAAAGCAATGCAATACCTTAATTATTTATGTATTTAATGAGTATTGATTTATTTTGCTAGTTATATATTCTAGTATACATATATGGATAATATATAAATTTAAACTCATGTGTTAGGAAATATGAAATTTATTAATTTGTTAAACCTTGGTTTTAAAATACACTTATATATGATGTATATTTATGACAATTTAACCAACAACATCTAATAGATTATGAATCATATCCATACCATAATATAGATAGATATAATACTAAATGTTGGGCTATTTCAATTATTAACGTACAAAATTAACTGTATTTGGATTTTTATATGTATTATTCTGGAATACATAACTAATAGTAGAAATTATGTCGAAATAAATAGTTGAATATTTCGCGATTTATAAACATGAAAACGTCTAATTTTTAAACATTTATAAATATTTTTACTAAAAATATTTCAAATACAAAATTAAATATTAGGATATAGCCTGAGTCCAAAAATGTTTTCGGAAATTCCATTTGAGGTGTGCAAGTCCCTCAATGGTTAGTAATGGTTTTAACGATTTTAGGAAAATCAATATTATATTGGTTTGTGGCTCTTAAAACGGTCGTATATTTTGTATCCGAACTCCATTTTGGACGTTCTTTATATTTTCAGAATCAGGGAAACACGTACTACGAGGTTAGTTTGTTTGTTTTTCGCCCAACGACTTATTACGAAATTCTAGTTTTCCATATATATTTTCACATTGTAGTTTGAGCTATTTGTTTTGCTTGCCAAATTCCATATTCGGAAGTAAAATACCATTTGATATCTTATAGTAGTTGAAATAGCTCATTTATTTTATATTAACTGTACTGAAACTCAATAAGTCAATTTACCAAGAGACTTACTGTGAACTTGACCGTTCACAGTCTTTGACTAAAAATCCGGGATGTCACATAATATCTTGAAGCTCCTTCGCAAGTTCTTTCTTTAATTCCTCAACTTTAAAGTTGACATCCTCCCTAACCTTCTTTACATCCTGCACAAAAAAGAACGTGACGTTCTTTTGCAACAGTCTTCAATTCCTTAACAACACCATTAAATGAACTTGCTTGAGCTTGAATGCGAAGCTCATTATTCTTATCTGACAGATCAACTTTATCAAGGATTCGTTTTTCAGCTTCCTTAATCAGATATTCCACCTCTACCCCAGACATGGTTGTCTTTGAACCCGAATCCTCTTGGGATTGAATGATTGCATTTAATTTGCGATTCAAGATTTTAAACTGCTTACCTGACATAAGCATATGATCAGGTATCTCTTCTTCTTCGGAATCAAAATGCAGAGCCTCAAAAGTCCCTCCAAAACCTCCTCCTTTGGTTTCGTCATCTGACATTGGTTGTGAAGACTGTTGAGTTTCGGGTGATTATGATGGGAATAGAGTTGTAAAGGGATGTTGCAGGGCATGATCAAAAATGGATGAATTGGTAATTGTAGGGGTTGGAAGAGAAATTGGTGGTAAGGAAGTAGATACCTTCGCAGATGAAAAAGGTAATGAAACAGATAGGCTAATGGGCAGGGTGGTTTCAACACTTGTGATAGGTGCCCCCGTATCAGATACGTTAACAACCGTATCAGAAATAGGTACCTCCTTAGAACCTGATTTGGTAGTGACTATTTCAAGTGGAATGGATAGTAGGGTTGTTGTAGAGATTTGCGAAGTAGGTGTAATTAAAACAAGTGGAAGAGAAACAGTTACCGGTGTAGAAACAGGTGGAGTCTCTGGAACCACCTCTTCATCAGAAGACTCGTTGCGAACAATCAACTTTCGTTTCTTCAAAATTGTTTGTTGCATCTGTTTCGCAGCATCCTGAGCTCTTTTCCTCTTTGATCCTGGAGAAATAGGAGCTGGAACACTTCTAACCGTTACCCCCTTACTGCTGACTTTTGTCTTGCGAATAGGAGAGGATTTGCGAATCTTCTTCAGTACCCCAGATTTTGAGGGTATAGTTTCCTTCTTTGATTTTGAAGAATTCGCATCTTTCTCAACCCCTTCAGCTTGATATTGTTGAATTTTATCTTCCTTCTTAGAGTTCTTCTTTTTCTTAGAGGTTTGTGCATTGACTTCCAATAATACTCCAGTCTGCGCTGTTGGATCAAACGTCTTCATGTATCTTATCAAAACTTTGTGGGTGGATGATACCTTACGAAGCATCGCATCTGGAATGCGAGCAACGTGTGTAAAGATATTTTCATCATCTTCCACCACCTTCGGAAATTGATACAACGAGAATTCTGCAACCTCAGCACCTTCTGGGACTTGAATGCCTTCTTTTTCATATGCCTTTTCAAGAATAAGACTCCAATACCTTGCACACGAGATTCCTTTTTCAGAATTCGTATTTTCAAGACTCTTTACGAACTCCTTCCACAACTGAGTTCCGTAATCCACACTGATATCGTAGTATAAGCCCATCACCATCGCATAAACTTCCATACGCCCCATGTCAAGACCTACTGTTCTTCCTGTCAAACACCTGAGAAAAATGCCAAATAGAAAATTCCACATACATGGTAATCCAGATTTTCGGAAATCACTGATCTTCTCAAGTGCTGGCTGATGACACATCTCATTGAACATAAAGATGATTTGGGAATTGATGGGTTTGAAAAATGGAGGGTTATTGGGAATGTTCAAGAACTCAATGAACATTTTCTTCGTAAGTCGAACCCTTTTGTTGTTCATCATGTTGAATGTAATCATGTCAGTGGCATAGTTGTAGGAAGCCGATGATGCTGCCAATGACAACCATGTCATCGGAACTGAGAAAGAACTAAACATGGCGGTGGACAGTAGAGATCTTTTCAGTGCAACTATCAACATCTTCAATCCTTCTGGGTAGGATGAGACATTAGGATCGACTTGATAATTGGTGCTTTGGATCTTCATGAGTGATTGTGAGAGAACTTCATCAGTGTTGGATTGAGTACCGGCCATTTTTAGGGTTTGAACAAGGTGAATATGAAGAAGATGAAGAAATTTAGGATTGTGAGAGTTTGTTCGCGTAACTGTATACAATGATCTTGAACCCCCTTTTATAGGTAAACCGAATCGATTTGAATTTGAAGCGGGATGCATTTAATGAGATCCAACGTGGCACCTTGAAAATCGGACTTTTACTGCACAAGGTAACCATGCGTCAAAAAGCAACAGTCACTTCTCCTAGAAAATCGGGCAGAATTCCATATGTCACTTATACACAGCCTGTCATTATCCCCCTTAATTGAATTATAACTGTTAGAACCCTTCGCATGGAGGCTAGGCTCTTTAGCTTTTGGGATGAGAAGCGAAGTCATATGCCAGACTTGCGAAATCTTCAGCCTAAGTTGGTATTACTTAGAACCTCAAGGATTTCGTGAGTGCATGTGAGTCAAAGAAATAAGATGAGAAGCAAGTTAAAAATTTTTTTGGAATTTTGTGATGTCAAAAATACAATTTGACACAAAGACAGGTAAACCCCAGGCAAAGGTTGCTTCATTAATCATCAAGAGAGATGATTAACAGCTTGTGTATGTTCCCGTGAATTACAATCGAATACTTTTTGATAAGTATCAAAGGGCATCTTTTAAAAGTAATTTTTGGGTTGGTTTAAATTTCATTACATATCAACCTTAACATAAGGTGAGAAATTGTAAATGAAATTACTTGTATGACCAGTGTAGTCAGTGACAAGTCTGCTTTTCAAAATATTTATCATGACTAGGGTATGCGAATGAAACTCACACTGAAATCATATTCATAAAAAAATTGTTGTACTGGATCTTGTTGGGTAACAAACATCCTGGGTTGCGAATATTTGATCAAGACCATGCATGCAAAATGAATATGATTTTGAGTTTCGAATTGTGGTACAGAAACAAAAGTTTCGTCAATTTCTGGAACAATTTTCCCCGTCAATTCCTCAAAGTTTAGGATGTTTGGGTTTCACTTTCATCACGGACTCATGATGTTAGATCATAAACACATAATTTTTGTATATCTAAGTCTCGATGGGTTTGATCAGAGACCTCTCGGACATACTGTTGGATTAGTGTCTAAGTCCACAACTATTTTTGGTATGTACTTGACCCGATGGTGCATGGTCCTTTTGGGTTGCCTTCACCAAAGCAACTTGATAGGATGAATTATGGAGAGAAAGGATTAATTATGATTTATTAATATATTATGAGAATAATATATTAAAGGAGAAATCATATTGTTTAATTAATATTAGTCAAGAATTAATAAGAATTAAGTTTGTGGTTAAAAGAGATTAATTAAACATAAGGGACTAGAATTGTTAATTGTGTGATAGTTGAATATTGAGCTAATGGACTCTTTATTAAGGGGGTGGATGAATTATATGGGAAAACCCATTAGAATCGTCCAAAGGCCTTTAAGAAAAGGGTTCATGGGTTGCTTAGGGCCTAAGCATCCAAATTAGGGTTTCCTTGTTAGATAACCCTAATAGCCTCACTATTTAAGGAACCCTTAAGCCCCAAAAACATGGTGAACTAATTGTTTAGGGTTTCCACACGTTTTGGTCAGCCTCCTTCTCTTTTCTTCTTCATCCTCTTGCTCTTGGTGTTTGTGAGCCATTAGAGGAGTGACATTTGTGACTCTAAGCTTTCTAAAGTCAATACAAGAAGGAATTGAGATTGTTATTACTATATAACAATCAAGGTATGATCTAAACCCTTATTCATATGGTATATTGATTAGATCTAGGGTTTTAAGTCTTGGATTAAAAGCATGTACAATAGAGAAACCTAGATCCAAGCTTTAGGGTTTGCATGAGCACATAGGATGTCTTTTGGTTATAACCCATCAGTGGTATCAGAGCCTAGTTGGTTTCTATTGTATTGATGCATATTTGATCGAAATCAGCACTGAAAATCGAAATTTTTGGGTTCTGAGGGTTTGACTCGCCGAGTCACTTGGTGTACTCGCCGAGTTAGGTGTACTCGACGAGTCCAAGTCCAGACTCGACGAGTCGAAACGTATGACAGCTAATTTTCGTGATTTTCTTCCTGTTTTAGCTTGGGATAATTACGATAAACATTTTTTTGTTATAAAATCTGAATTTTATCAATATTTGGTGATTATCCTTACCTAAATTGAAGATAATTGTCAAAATTTAGATAATCATTTGTTTTATTAGATAATATTTGATTATTTGTAATTTAGATTTGAATTATCTTGCATGAAAAGTTTCAATTTTCCCCTTTAGGTTTTATAGTTTAAATTTGAACTTAAAAGTTTTGTTTTGAAGTTTAAATAGTTGAAACCCTAATGTTTTGAAAAGGTTTCAAAACTTGCCCTCAAGTTTTGGAATTTAAATTTTGATTAAAAGTTTAATTTTGATGCATATTTAAATTCTAAACCCTAATGTTTTGAAATGTTTCAAAACTTGCCCTCAAGTTTTGGAATTTAAAAGTCAATTAAAATTTAATTTAGGAATGTTAACTTCTAAAACCCTAGTGATGTTTTGAAAAGTTCAAATCACACCCTTATGGTTTTATTAATTAATTAAAGTGTATAATTAAAAGAGATTTAATAAATCCATAAAGTTTTGGTTTAAAATTTAATTGAATTAAAAGTATAATTGTTAAATTTAACCAGCTAGTATTTTAAAAGTGTAAAATACACCATATACTATATATATCATTAAAAGTCTAACATTATATATGTATGAGTAAAAGTCAGTCTTACCATTAGTAGGCCTCATTCACGAAGCTAGTCTATAAGGGGTGTTTAAGGAAATTGCCTATAAAATGGCGATTGAATGGGTATCCACTCTTATCCACCGCACTCTTGACTAGTGGAGGGTCGTTAGCCGAACGGGTAGGATAGGACAGAACTTTCCATTATAAGTATAATGAAATACAAAAGTAACTAAATGTTTTACAAATTCCCAATCTTAGTTACATTAGGCAAAAGTGAATTGATGCAATTCCATGAAATTACACTTTGTGCCCTTGTGAAGACGTTAGTGGAGCGTGTGTGGTTTACCGGCACACTAAATGGTTCTAAGAAAAGGTAGAAAAGGGTGACTCAATGTTTGTCATAGTTCGGTGGAGCGTGTATGGTTAACCGGCCCATCGCATAGGTGACTGTAACATGTGGGGGCACCATGTAATTTTGCATGGTTATTCACACCCGCTTTGTGATCCTCGGTATCCCAGTCACAAACTAGAGGGGCATGTCGAGATTTAAACATGCCATTGAAAAGTTCAATGAATCTCAAAGGATCTAGGAGTTTTCAATACATTTAAGACTTAATCTGTTTGTCGTTTTTTTCATGGTGGAAAATTAGTGAATCGTCATTCACTTACTTTCAAATGTTCTACAATTAGGGTTACGGCATCCCTCTCCCGAGTTGTGGAATATTGTGTTGGGTCCTAGCCTTAATATCTCATTTGGGTGATTTATTAAGGACTCAATCGATCAACTAACTTTAATTTGTTTTCTCCCGTTTTGTAGATGTCAAAATACGACAACTATGGTCTTCCCAAATCCCGTGGAACAAGCATTCCACATGAAGATGATATTCCACGATTCGATCGAGAAACAAGAGATCATGCTTCACTTCCTCCTCATCCTCCCGTTATTCTCCCAAACCCACAAGACCGAAGAATTGAAAGGTTCAATGTCACTAAAGCCCTATTGGAAATGAAACATGAAGATGGTAAACTCGTGTGTGCCCACGTTCTAGGAATGAAATCACACATCGATAGGTTGATAATGTTGGGTGCGTCATTCCCTAATGAGTTGGCTATAGGCTGGGTTCTACAGTCACTCCCTGAATCATATAATGAGTTCAAAAGAAAGTATTATATGATGGATCATGACGCAAACCTCATTGACCTAACTTACATGCTCATTGCTGCTGAATCAGAAATGATTTCGCAAAGCAATGGAGCATATTTATTGGGAAAGTCAACCAACCATGCTTCCGAGGACGTTCTAAGAGAAGCGACCTGCGTTTGCTGCCAAGAGAAAGGGCGTTGGATACAAGTCTGCCCTAAGATCCTGAAGAGTCCAGAAGATGGGAGAGTCAAAGAGTATGGTTGTGCTTCAGGTAAAATCCACTATCTATTTCCATTAAGTTCCTATTCGTTGATTCTTAATACATGATGTGATAAGATTGCATTTGAATGTTTTGCAGGATTAGTGAAAAGAGAGGAAGCTTGATGAAAGAGCAAGATGAATCTAATCACGAAGAAATGGATGTCGATCGCATGGATTAGATTTTGAGCTTAGAAAGTTATGATAGAATTGTTAGGAATATTTTACTACATAGTTTTTTAGTTGATTTTGCATTGTAAGGACAAATGTTTTCCGCTGCTTTTATGAATAAATTAAATTTTGATTTGACTTATTGATTTCCTTGCAATGAAATCATTATGAAAATTGATGTTTGCATATTTCTACAACGAATGGATAAGGTTCTTAATTATGTTAATAGTGGAAATGTCAAGAATTTACCAAATAGGGAGAGTTTCTCATCGCCCAAGTTTCAATTGGACAGAAACTTGGAATCATGCAACTTGGTTGCATGATGAATGAGAAATTTCATATTTGGAAATTGGACTGATTCATTGACAAAGTGTCAAGTGAAAGACTAGGAGATCGAGTACACAAAGTTGTGTGTTGATAAAATCCACCACAAGAGTAACAAAGATATTCGCCATGATTTACTAAAGGTTTAGTAAATATGATTATACTTATAAGATTAAGTGTAATTCTGAATAGATTGAAAAAGTTTAAATCAATAGCAGAACGAATAAGAAGAATCAAGTAGGACAGAAAGATAAAAGTTTCTATATTCTAAGAAGAAGGGAGAGTACCTTTTATGCTTTATGGTATGTCTTAATGATTAAGAACCATATCTCAATTGATCCTATAAGTGAATCTTCGTACACGTGTATGTATAAGAAGAGGAATCAAGAATTGAAGAAATGGTTAAATCAAGAAGTCAATCATACTTCATTCCAAAACAAGTCTTAGAGTTAAGATTGTGACATTAAGTGACAAGTATTAGGAAGGTTTATAACATTCATCAAATGTACAATTTGGAAAAAGGCTTTCCTATTCTCACACATTTGAAATTGGAAAGTTGTGATGTCTTAGATAAGACAAAGACCAACTAGGACCAATTTTATGAAATGTCTTGTCTTGATAAAGACTACACTAACTCTTGAATATTTGTTTGTCAAGAAATGTTTATTGACAAGAGAATCTTATATGTCAAGGAGTCAGTGGGAGTCTTAATGGTCTTGAAAGATTTCAAGAACAAATCAAGAATAAACCTTATCGATCATCACTAGCACACGAGTAGAGGTTTACAACCTATCGTGTTGACATTACCTTGTTTATGTGCCGTTCCAATTGAGTTAATTATGCATGTGAGCCCTATGAGTTGTCATTTGAATGCATAAAAGGCAAGGACCTTGATCAATTGAAAGTACATTGATAAGAAAGGGTGAGCTGCTTAACTACTTGGAAGACATGGTGGGTAGCTGTGTTACCATAAGGCAAGAAATCAAGATTAAGACAGTTCGGTCCATATGAATTTGAATTTGTCGTAAACTTTGGTTTTGACAAATTCACATGGATAGGAACACATACACCATTAAAATCTAAGTGTCATAAGATTCCCTCCTTCATGAAAATGACTGTGAGGAAATGCTTTCACTAAGAAAGATTTTAAGAAGATAGTAATTGTGAAAATTGTATTCTCGAATTCGATTATGGATACGGTATCCCTTTCCATGATTCGAATTATGAGATTTGGCAATTAGTCTGAATTGTTTAAGACATACATATGAGCTATCTAAGGCAAAGGTAAGAAGCATTGATAAAGGATTATCAAAGCATTGGGTATTAGAAATATGAACTTAAAGAAATTCAATAGGCATTGTTTTTCTGAAAGTTAAGTTGTTTCTGAATACATGTCAAAGATAGTTGGAGCATAAGTGCTATGTTTATACTAATCATCGTGATAGTGGGAGCATAAATGTTATGAATGCATGATTATTAAGGCAAGTATTGCAAGTTAGCAATATTAGTTATAGAAAATAAGAGTTATACTTTGCAAGGTCGCAATGGTTGTAAAGTTGTTTTGCTATAATTAAGGGAGAGAATATTATGTTTCATTTCAAATCTAAAGGCTTAGGTTATGAAATGTTAATAAATTTAGTCAATGAAACATAGTGAGTTCTTAAAATTCGATTATGATTACGACATTCCTCTTCATATTTCGAATTGAGAGAACGTAGCACATAAAATATTATGGCAGAAGTTTGATAAAGTATCGAATCTTTATGTAAGACATTATGCATCGTGTCGCATACGCTTCGGGTATAGGATCGATGGAAAATGCTATAATATTTGACCATTCTAAAATTTTCCAAATGTCTAGTGCATTTAGAGGGAAAAGGACAAGAATCAGTTTTTGATTAAGATAATTAGACAACTGTCAAAGGACAATCCAAAGTTCGCCGAGGATTGGTCGCTTGTGAGTAGTTGGAAGCATGATATTGGATGGACCATATCAACATTATTATGAATAGATAAGATTCTATTGAGAATGAGTTGTCATATGGTAAGTATGGAAAGGTTTCCACATTGGGAATTGGATATTGAGAATCAATGTCTAGATTAGAAATTTTATGCAAAATGATGTTCAAAGGAATGTACTTTGAGTGAGAGACATCACATCTATGGAATTGTCTTGTAACAATCTCCGATAGAGGACTCTATAATATCATTGGCAATAGTCATTGTGACTTTAGTGCAGTGACATTACAAAAGGATCATTGCATAAAATGTTAGAATCTAACATATTCCATAAGTGGCAAGAATTTGATATTCCTTCACTTATGAAAATGGATTAGGAGCTGTGAAATGAGTATGATTGGAAATGTGTTCATTTGATCTATTTCACAAAGTAAGAATCGTAGGTAAACATTGTGTGCATGCTAAGAGCATGGGACAAGTGTTGTAATTCAAGTAAGAAGTTGATTACCCGAAACAACAAATAATGAGTAATCGATATGGTGATAAATAAAAGGTGTTTTATTTATACTTAAAGGTTTGAGGCCATATGGGATTAGTATTAATCTTGTGTTTCACTTTGCATGTTTTGACTTCTTGAATAATTTAATTGGTTGAGAACAGTCAAATTATTCAAACGGGCCACAGTCATTCATATGTTGGAAGTAGATATGAATGAAGACTGTCATGAATTGGTGTGTGGATTGTCTAAAGAGCATTAGACATAAGAAAATGTTTGCTGCAACGTTCATGAGTGCTTATGAATATGATTTGAGCATTGGATTAAACTCACGCTCACTTGGATCACTTCATGGATTGTTATCATAAGTGATTAGTGAGACGATAACATCTTATATTCTTGAAACCAAGATGTGTGAGTTGTATCTTGCAAGTCGGTTTCACATTGATAATATGTAAACGCACCAGTAACTTGGTGTTATAAAACATATTGTTGTGTGTGATTTGGTGCGTGAGTGCAAGCAAGCATTGAGTCAAAGTTTATCCGTTCCTTTTATCCAAAGTAGGATAAAAGAGATATCTGTGGGCCCCTCGATGATTTAGTGATGGCACCTAAGCGCTTGGCCAAGTCGGGACTAAATTGATGTGTTCAATTGTAGTCTGTTGTCAGTCTTCATAAATCTGAATTCGGGAAACAACACATACACGGAGAGAATGATTTAGATCCATGTCTCAGTCTATACGATATCTAGAATGGAGGAATATATGATCCCTTATCTGAAGGACACGCGTATCTGATAAGATCAGAGTTGACAGCGGCTTTGGAAAGCTACGATTGCAGATCAGGATCTGAAGTCATACGCAGAATAGTTATTAGACTTATCCAAGTGGGAGACTGTTGGATTAGTGTCTAAGTCCACAACTATTTTTGGTATGTACTTGACCCGATGGTGCATGGTCCTTTTGGGTTGCCTTCACTAAAGCAACTTGATAGGATGAATTATGGAGAGAAAGGATTAATTATGATTTATTAATATATTATGAGAATAATATATTAAAGGAGAAATCATATTGTTTAATTAATATTAATCAAGAATTAATAAGAATTAAGTTTGTGGCTAAAAGCGATTAATTAAACTTAAGGGACTAGAACTGTCAATTGTGTGATAGTTGAATATTGAGCTAATGGACTCTTTATTAAGGGGGTGAACGAATTCTATGGGGAAACCCATTAGAAATCGTCCAAAGGCCTTTAAGAAAAGGGTTCATGGGTTGCTTAGGGCCTAAGCATCCAAATTAAGGTTTCCATGTTAGATAACCCTAATAGCCTCACTATTTAAGGAACCTCTTAAGCCCCAAAAATGTGGTTAACTAATTGGTTAGGGTTTCCACACGTTTTGGGTAGCCTCCTTCTCTTCTCTTCTTCATCCTCTTGCTCTTGGTATTTATGAGCCATTAGAGGAGTGACATTTGTGACTCTAAGCTTTCTAAAGTCAATACAAGAAGGAATTGAGATTGTTATTACTATATAACAATCAAGGTATGATCTACACCCTTATTCATATGTTATATTGATTAGATCTAGGGTTTTAAGTCTTGGATTAAAAGCATGTACAATAGAGAAACCTAGATCCAAGCTTTAGGGTTTGCATGAGCACATAGGATGTCTTTTGGTTATAACCCATCACAGACGTCTTTATTTGTGATTTGTGTGAAGAATTTTGTGATGAAAAAGACTGGTTATTAGATCGAATGTACCTCTGTTATTTTTGGACCAAACAGAAAACTCTTAACTCATATGAGAAGAGTAAGGTAGCTCTTTTGACTTATGCGAATACAAGCCTTATTGGGAAGAAATTTTCATGTGATAATTTCATTAAGGCTTTCTTTTCTTACACATAGAGTCATATGAGGCTTGTGTCAACATGCTGCAGCATGCTTCTAGAGACATCCTAACTAGTACAAATTTGAAAGAATTGATACCTTCCCATAGAAACATATAAGCATGACCCCTTCGCATTAAGCCCTGGACTAAACTCAAAACACACAATACTTAAAGAACAAAAAAAATTTGTGATTTTTTTAAAATTTTTCAAAAATAAAAACGTAACAAAATAAAATCTTTTTGGATTTTTGATTTTTCGAAAATGAAAATGAATCAAAAGAAAATATTTTTGATTTTTCAAGGTTTTCAAAAAAAAATTTAAAACACAAAATGAACGTTAAACTTACATTAGTTATCATGTGTGCGAATGCAAAGAAATGTGGATGCGAAGCCATGCGAAGCCTCTGAATGAACAGTAACTTCTGAACTATTCCGACTCAGAGCTATTGAATGGACTTTTCATTCTGGAATTGAATTCGCATCAATCATTCCCAATCCTGCTAAAATTCTTACAAATGATTTTTCATCAAGAGGTTTAGTAAAAATATCAGCAAGTTGTTTAGTGGTTTTAACAAAATGAATTTTAGTATTCGCATCTTCCACATGATCTTTGATAAAATGATATCAAAGAGCAATGTGTTTTGTCTTTGAGTGTTGTACTGGATTATGACAAATGCGAATCGCACTTTGAGAATCACAATACAAAGGAATCCTTTTCATATTGATAGCATAATCACAAAGTTGACTCTGAATCCAAATGATTCGCGAAGTGCAAGCAGCAGCTGCAATGTATTCAGCCTCAGCAGTTGATATAGCAACACAAGTTTGCTTCTTCGATTGCCAACTCACCAACTTCCCATCCAACAGTTGACATCCACCACTTGTACTTTTCCTATCCAATGTACATCTTCCTAGATCAGAATCTGAAAAAGCTTGAATGAAAAATCCCGATTTCGAAGGATACCAAAGTCCTAACGAAACTGTCCCCTTAAGATAGCGAAAAATATTTTTCACTACAGTCAAATGAGGTTCTCTGAGATTAGCTTGATATCTAGCACAATTACAATTACATACCGAAAACATAATATCAGGTCTACTTGCAGTTAAGTACAATAAAGACCCTATCATGCTTTGATAAAGTGTTAAATCAACAGCAGGAGCATCTAACGAAGGAGTTAGTCTTGTTCCCACCGCCATTGGAACTCTCAGTTTCGTGCTGTTGGTCATTCCAAACTTTTCAAGCAAGTTCTTCGTGTATTTTTCTTGATTGATTAAAATTCCATCCTTGTTCTATCTTATATTCAATCCAAGAAAATCATTAATTTTTCCCATCATACTCATTTCAAATTGACTCTTCATTAGATTTTCAAATTCAATTGATAATGCTGGGTCAGTTGAGCCAAAAATAATATCATCAACATAAATTTGAACAAGCATAAGATGATTCCCAACTTTCTTGCGAAACAAAGTGGGGTCAACTGATCCTTGTTTAAATTTAGATTGTTTCAAGAAATTTGTAAGTGTTGCGTACCAGGCTCTTGGTGCTTGTTTTAACCCATACACTGCTTTATCTAGAATGTAGACATGATCAGAATGTTCATCATTTATAAATCCTGGCGGTTGTTCAACATAAACTGTTTCTTCAAGTTCTCCATTTAAGAATGCACACTTAACATCCATTTGAAAAACATCAAAGTCTTTGTGAGCTGCATAAGCTAAAAATATGCGAACTGCTTCAAGTCTTGCAACAGGAGCAAATGTTTCTTCATAGTCTATTCCTTCTTGTTGAGAATAACCTTTAACAACTAGTCTAACTTTATTGCAAATAATCTTGCCATCTTTGTCAGTTTTATTTTTAAAAATCCATTTTAATCCGATAATTGAAACATCAGAAGGTTTAGGAATTAATCTCCAAACCTTGTTTCGTTCAAATTCAACCGGTTCAGATTGCATAGCAACAACCCAATCTGAGTGTTCCATAGCATCCTTTACTGTCTTTGGCTCTATTTTCGAAATAAAGACATTAAACATACACAGTTCTTGGTTCGCATTCAGTACCTCATTTTTCGCACGAATTTGAGCTCTTGTCAACACACCATCTTGTGGATTCCCAATTATCTGTTCTTTGGGATGATTCTTTGTCCATTTTTCAAGTGGTGGAAAATCAGGATTAAATTCCAATGGTGCATCTTCGTACACATCTTCATTCTCAGATCCTGCAACAGAAAAATTATCATTTGATTCATGAAATTCATCATTCTCATCAAGATTAATTGTCTCTGTTGTATCATGCTGCTCCTCAACATAATGTTCATCTTGATGCTCCCCCTCAAAATGATGATCCTGTTGAATTTGCGAATGCTCCCCCTAAACTTGATGATTTTGTTGAGATTGCGAATGCTCCCCCTCAACTTGATGATTCATATTATCATTCTCCCCCTCGAAAGTTTGTTGTCTGTGTTCATTGTTAATCGTATGCTCCCCCTCCATATGAACTTCAAGCACACTTTCGCAAGATATTGAACTTGTAGTGATTGTTGAATCATCAGTATGTTTTAAGGATTCTGATGTTTGATTATCAGGAGCATTAGTTTCCGCATCAATTGCCCTGTCATGAATTTCGAAAATTAAGTCATAATCAAAATCATTTATTTCAGAATTATCAATTTGAGTATCTCAATAAACAAGAATTGATTTATTTTCAAATTTACTATCCGTTTGTTTAAGATAGTAATCATCCAAAGTTAAGTTGAAAGTTTCTTCAACTTTTCTTGTTCGCTTGTTTAGCACCTTGTATGCAACTGAATTTTGCGAATATCCTAAGAATATGCCTTCATCAGCTTTAGCTTGGAACTTTGTCAAATTATTTTTGAGATTCATTATGAAACACCTGCAACCAAAAACATGGAAAAATTTGACATTAGGTTTTCCATTGTTGAGTATTTCATATGGAGTATCATTGAATCTTCGATGAATGAATGATCGATTCTGAGTAAAGCATGCAGTAGAAACTGCTTCAGCCCAAAGATATTGAGGTAGATTCGCATATGTTAACATGGTTCTGGCTGCTTCGCATAGAGATCGATTTCTTCTTTCAACAACACCATTTTGTTGTGGAGTATATGGTGATGAGAAATTATGCGAAATTCCTTTGCCTGTGAGAAATGAATCAAGTGTTTGATTTTTAAACTCAGAACCATTATCACTTTTAATTTTGCGAACACTCTTTTTAAGACTAATCTCAATCTGTTTGATAAAATCAATCATCGTCTGAGCAACTTCAGATTTTAACCTGAGAAAAAAATACCCATGTGAATCGAGAAAAATCATCAACAATAACTAAAATGTACCGCTATTTATTGATTGTAGCAACAGTCGACGTTCCACATAAGTCAATGTGAAGAAGTTCCAATGGTTCCACGATTTTTGAATCTATCACGATTGGATGACCTTTTTTATGTTGTTTTCCTTGTTCGCAAGCTGCACACAAAGTATCATTGTCAAATTTTAGTATAGGTAAACCTCTAACTAAATCTTCAGTGACAAGTTTGTTAATGTTGCGAAAGTTCGAATGCAACAATCTTCGATGCCAAAGCCAGCTAACATCGTTAGAAGCTTTTGATAGTAAACACACTGCAAGTTTGCCCACGATTGGTTTGATGTCTAGTGTAAAAATGTCACCATATCTTTTGGATTTGAGAAGTACTTCAATTTTCTTCGCATTTGAAATTATACTTCCTTCTTCATTAAACATAACTTGATTTCCAGTACCCACAACAAGTTGCGAAACACTAATCAAGTTATGTTGAAGACCTTCAACATAAGCAACCCTGTTAACAGTGAATTGTCCATTTGTGACTTTCCCATAGCCTTTCACTTGACATTTGTGATTATTTCCGAATTTGACTACTCCTGCATTTTCCAAGCTTCGATAATCTCGCAAGTTTTCCTTTCTTCCAGTCATGTAACGAGAGCAACCACTATCAATATACCATTTCGCATCATATTGCTCGTCACACATCACCTGCATTTATTGAAAAAATTTATGAACCCAAGACTTATTGGGTCCTCCATTAGTATTTTTGAACACATGCTTTGAATTTAAAAACCATGTTTTCACTTTGTCTGTGACACTATCAATTATATCAACATCATCAGATCGAGATATTGAAATATAGTTGTTCAACAATTTTGGATTTTCATTGAGTTTCATCTCATCTTTCACAACATTCGCAACTTTGATAACTGATTTCCATTTTTGTATTGGAACTTGCGAATTATAAGATGATGAACTACCAGTGGAAGAGTTATTTGCGAACTTGTCAAATGCATTCTTTATTTGTTGCTCTGAAAACTTCCCATTTTGATATTGTCTTCCTTTCCCTTCAAGCCAACGATTGATCATACATACATCAAATTTTCCTTTTGTATACGAAACTTTGGTCGGTTTTGAGACTGAAGGATTTGGAAAATTTGGTTGTTTAGGTGAAAACTTCATTTTTGTTTGAGTTGTGACATTCAAAGATGATGAATTATTCGTGAATTTGTCAACATTATGAAACTTTTGATTTTTCACAAATTTTTGCGAAGTCTCAAATTTTCGATTGTTGTCATATTTGCGAACAAGTTTATCATTATTATTCATTGGAATTTTGTCAACAGAATTTATTGGTTTATGAAAACTTGTATCCTTTTGTTTATTTATACTTTGAAATTTTGATGATTTTAACTTTGAAATTTGTTCTTTTTCAACTTTTGATTTATCATTGGACACAATTTGCCAGAAAATTGTTTTTCTTGCTTTTCTTTTTGAAACATTATTTTCTGTTGAATAATTTCCAACCATCAATTTGAATTCATGAGAATTTAATTTCACTTCAACCTTTGGTTTTTCAACTTTTTCAAAAACTTTGTTTGCTTTTTCACCTTTAACCACCCATTTTCGTGATGATTTTTGTCTTTGAAAAACATAAGAATTTTGAGTTAAATTGTTATCTACTGTGTTTTGATTTGCGAAGAAACCTTCAGTAGTTGACTTTTGATTATCTTTTTCAACCATTTTGTTGAATTCAGGGTTAATTTTCTCAGCATTCCCAGTAGTGACAAAAACTTGATTTGGAAAAATGGTGTTATCAGTGCATATAAAATTTGGATAAAACACAGTGTTAGTTTCCAAATAATGTGCACCTTTGTCACTTAGAATTTTGTCGAATTCTTTTGTATCTCCAAACACATGATGAACCACAACTCGTTGAGGTATTTCACGTGAATCCTTCACTTCTTCTTTGTTTTCATCAGTGTCATCAGACTTCTAGCTTTCAACTTCCACATTATCAAAATTACAATGTTGCGAAGTAGAGGGTTTTTCAATTTCATATTTGACTATCGAATCAAAAATAATTTCTTTACCTTTGATCTTAGATGTGATATTAATGATTGACAATTGAGAACAATCAACCTCTTCTTCCTCTTCAATCTCACTGATTTCACTCACATTATCTGAATTGTCATCGACATCAGCATAATTGAGTTGAGAATCAAGAGTTGAGGTTTTGGTTTTCTTTAAGATTTTCACTTGTTCATTCTTTGTCAAACTTTCATTGACAATACTAACCAACTCATCAGCATTCAAGTATTCATCAATTTTGACAATAGCATATGCGAATCTATCATCAGGTATTTTGTCAAATTGAGTAATTGTGTTTTCGCAATCATAAGACACAACATCAACTTTTTCACGATCATATTCAAGAAAAGGTAAAAGTTTCCTATGTTGTTCTTTGCTAATGTCAGATGAATGATGTAAAGCTGTTAATTTTGCATACAAACGCTTAGCAGAATTATAGTATATGTTTCTTTGTGCTAGTAACAACCTAACTTCATTTGCAAGATTGTCTCTATCACAATTTACATTTTTGATCTGCAGTTCAAGTTTGTCTACACTACTTCTTTTTATTTCTAATTCTCTTCATGTCTCACCTAGTTGCATATTTAAATTTTGAGCTTCAGTACTAGCAGACACAATAACATAATCAAAATAAGCCACAATATCATCAAATTAAGTAATTTCAGCATCATAAGCAGATAAAAGAATATTAAAAGATTCAAGAATAGCACGTACCTTGGTGGTCATTGGAGATTTGCCTGTGGATTTGGATACGAAGCACCGACCTGAAACATCCTCTTCGCAATCTTCTTCAAAGCTTGCGAACATAGCTCCATGAGTTGGATGCCTCATTTCTTCATCATCAGATCCTGAAGACCAGATCTGATATGTTCCACTCTCTTCCTTATCAAACTTACCTTTCGCAACTAGAGACATTCCTTTTGTCTTAGCACATAACTCTTCAATCTTTTCTGAATAGTATGCTTCATCTTTAACTTTGTTCTTTTTCTCCCCTTTCTTTCGCAACATGCAGTCAGCTGCGAAGTGATTTGCTCCATTGCAGTAGTGACAATAGATTCCCGAATCACCTTTCATTTTCTTCACTTCCTTCGCATCTTTTTGCTTTTCATCAACTTTTTCCACTTTCTTCTTCTCCTCTCCTCCAGCTTTTGTGACTCCAATCTTCGCATCATTTGCCTTTCCTTTTGGATTAAAAGGCTTTTTGAAAAATTTCTTAACTCTGTTGTTTGAGTAGAATGCCACAGCTTCATCATCAGAGTTCATTAAGAAACCTTCATTGTCTGAACCATCTGTTTCATTAATTTCAACTTCTGATACCTTTGAAACAAGAGCCAAAGGACTTCCAATACTTTGTTTTGATTCTTCATACATTTCTGAAACTTCACTTTCGTGTGTTTTCAGCTGATTGTAGAGATCATTCAAGTTGGTTGTATCAAAACTCTGTTGATTCTTTATCATCATCCTCACACTTCGCCATTCCTTGCAAAGGACCATGATGAATGTTAAATTGAATTCCATGAGAGACCTAGTGATTCCATACCTATTGCAGCAATAGACAAGCTTATTTAGACGATCATAGTAACTTTCAAGAGTTTCAGCATCCTTTTGTCTGAATTCCTTCAGTTCAACAAGACATTGCTTCGCAGAGTTGATATTCGTCTTTTTGCTACCTTGATACATCTCTTTCAGTGTGATCCAGATCTCCTTGGCTGTTTTACAACTACGGATGTAATTGTAAACCACAGGAGGTAGAGCACCCCTTAGTTCCCTCATGCATCTCTTTTCATTCTTCTTCAGATGGTTTTGTTGTTCAGCAACTTCAGCAGAAGTAGTAGATGATCCAATTGATTGAACATTAGCAGGAACTTGAACTGTTCCATTGATACAATTCCAAAGTTCTTCATCTATTCCATTCAGGTAATTCTCCATTCTATCAGCCCATTGATCATAGTATTCAGGGATTAACATCGGAATTTTGGTTGAAGAACCAAGCAAATGAGAGAAAGAAGTCATTGTATTCATGTTGAAGTTCGCCATTGATGAACAGGAAAATTTCAGAAAGCTTGAAAAACTTGATGAATTTGAGAATTGATCAATTGAAATGATCACAAATTGGTAATCGACCACACGACTAAACAATTCAAAGGCAGAATCGATTCAAATCTGAAGATCAAAAGTGATTTTCAAAACCAAAATGCGCGGAAAATTTTGAGTAAAGTTACTACTCAAAAAGCAAATGATTCTAACACAAAAATCAGATCGATGCAGTTTGAGTCCTGCTCTGATACCAATTGAAGAGAATTGTTATCGAGATTATGAAAGCAATTAAGATTGAATGATTGAAAAGTAAGAACACAACGAGTAAATATTAATCAGATCTTATATTGATGAAGACTGATTACAATGCTTTAAGCAGAAAGAATACTTGAGTTCAAAAAGTTCTTTCTACTTTTAACCTCAGTCCCTATTTATAGGAAACCTGAGTGTACAAAAAATATACTAAGTCTATTACAATACGCTTCGCATAAAACTGTGACTTAGTAAAATAACTAATATGCGAAACCCAAAAGAAACAACCACTTCGACTTTTACAATACATAGTCTCTACACTTATGAACCTCCTCCATCACTGTCTGCCGAACCCATCCGGACATCGGAACCCAAACCCGACTGTAACGAGTCAACAATCCGCAGCTATCCTGAACAAACCGGGCGCTTTCGCCCTTAATCCTCTCCAACTTCCAGTTCTCTGGTCTCATGCCCTCAATATGAGCATCCCTGATCAAACCCACCAGTGGGGAATCCACCGCTATCCTCATACACCTGGATGGTTCGAGGACCCAACTGACTTGCGGCTTAGAACATCTGCAACCGCATTCGCTTTACCAGGATGGTAAATGATCTCGCAATCATAGTCCTTGACCACATCCAGCCACCTGCGCTGCCTCATGTTTAGGTTCGGTTGATCCATGATGTGTCTCAAACTCTTGTGATCCGTGTATATAGTGCAACGGACCCCGTACAGATACTGCCTCCAAATCTTGAAAGCGAAAACCACTGCTCCCAACTCAAGATCATGTGTGGGGTACCTCGTCTCATGCGGCTTTAACTGTCGCGATGATGCGTAGGCTACCACCCATCCTCTCTGCATAAGGACTGCCCCCAAGCTAGTGACGGATGCATCGCAAAATACCATGAAATCCTCCACTCCCTTAGGGAGTGTCAACACCGGCGCATCGCATAAACACTGCCGGAGGGTCTCAAACGCCCTCTGCTGCTCAGGTCCCCACCGGAAATCCACCCCCTTCCTCGTTAGACGAGTGAGGGGCATGACAATCTTGGAGAAATCACGAATGAATCTCCGATAACATCCTGCTAAACCCAAGAAACTCCTGATGTCAGAGGAAGATTTCGGGGTCTCCCACTACATAACCGCTTCGACCTTGGCCGGATCGACCAGAATCCCCTCCAGGTTAACGAGGTGTCCGAGGAACTGGACCTCCCGTAACCAAAACTAGCATTTCGAGAACTTGGCATACAACCGTTCTCACCTCCAAACTTCCATCAGCTCCATGAGATACTCCTCATGCTGCTCTCGAGTCTTGGAGTACACCAAGATATCATCTATAAACACAATGACCGAGCGATCAAGCATCGGTCTGCATACCCAGTTCATCAGATCCATGAACATTGTTGGCGCGTTGGTGAGTCCAAACGGCATCACCACGAACTCGTAATGACCATAACAAGTTTGAAACACGGTCTTCTCCACGTATTCCTCCCTCACCCTGACCTGGTGATATCCTGATGTCAAATCAATCTTGGAAAACCAAGATGCACCCTGCAGCTGATCGAAAAGATCGTCTATCCTCAGAAGCGGATAACGGTTCTTCATCGTTAACTTGTTTAGCTCCCTATAGTCAATGCACATCCTGTGCGAACCGTCCTTCTTCCTGACAAAAAGGATCGATGCTCCCCAGGGTGAACTACTCGGATGAATAAACTGCTTACCCAATAGTTCCTGCAACTGAGATGACAACTCCTGCATCTCTAGCGGTGCTAGTCGGTACGACGCCTTAGCAATAGGCGCTGCACCTGGCACTAGGTCAATCCTGAACTCAACCTGCCTCTCCGGAGGCACTCCGGGTAACTCCTCTGGAAACACATCAGCAAACTCCCTCACCACCGGGACCTCAAAAACTGAGAGCTACTCTCTAACCCGCGTATCTACAACATACGCCAAATAACCGGCACACCCGTACTGAATATACTGCTGAGCCCTGGCTGCCGAACAAAACTCAGATCCCAACCTGGTGCCCTCACCATATACTACAAATTCTCCCCCACTTGGGGTTCAAACCACCACCCGCTGCCCCTCACAGTCGATCATGGCGCCAAAACGGCTAAGTCAATCCATCCCTATAATCACGCATACATCCCTCATGGGAATAGGAATCAAATCTATCGGGAAGGACACCCCGAAGATCTCCAACTCGCATCCCCAGAAGACCGAAGAAGCAGAGACCCCGTGCTCATTGGCGATCGAAACTCGCAACGGACGCTCAAGATCATCTATCAGCACACTGAACCCTCTAGAGAAGGTCTGAGATACAAACGATCGACTCGCCCCCGAGTCAAATAATACCAAAGCGGGCAAAGAATTCACTAAAAACATACCTAATCACAGGTACAATCAATAAGCATAACACGAATACAATAACTAAGACAGAGAATAAAAAACGTACCAACAACCACATCCGGTGCTAACTTGGCCTCCTCGGCCGTGAGCTGGAAGGCGTGACCCTAAGCCTTCGGAGGCTCCACCTTGACTGGCCTCCCATCTCCAATCCTCACAGTAGCTGGCGCGGAACCCTGCGGCGGCTTGGCGGCGAGCTGCGGACAATTGTTCTTCACATGACCAACTTGATGACAATGGTAACAAATCCTCATATCTGCTGGAGGGGCGGACTGACGACAGTCCCTGGCATAGTGCCCCTCCTTGCCACATTTGTGGCATCCACCTCCTGTTCGACAAACCCCAGAATGTGCCTTGCCACACTTTCCACAAGTGCGACTCTGATGACCCTCGGACCGTGTATCAGCGGTCTTAGACCGCTTAGGCGCCGACTGAGACTGTGCCAGTGCCTGATGCTGCTCCTTTAGCTACAGCTCTATCTCCAACTCACGCCGCCACGTGGCTTCCTGAAGGTCCAGAAGGGTATCACATCACTGTGTAGACACAAACTGTCGAATATCAGTCTTGAGCATACTTAGATAACGAGTCATCTGAGACTGCTCTGAAGCAAACTCCGGGCAAAACATACCCCTCTCCGTGCACATACGGGTAATCTCCATCACAGACTCCCCATCATGTCTTAATGTCAAAAACTCATGCGCAAGCCGCTCCCGCTCAACGCGTGGAATGTAGCGGGTGCGGAACATATCTCTGAACTGCTCCTAAGTAACCGCAGGCCGCTGATCATCAGTATACGACCCAGTCGTCAGCCTCCACCAGTCCTTTGCCCCAAGCCTCAGCAGGTTCAGGGCACACTTGACCTTTTGGTCAGCAGGACATGAGCATGTGAAGAAACAGCCTTCCACGATAGATAACCATCTCATAGCCCTAATCGCATCTTGTGTACCATCAAACGTCGGGGGCTTCGTATTATCGACGTCCTGGTACTGGAAAGCCCTGCCGGCTCCTCCTCCAACCCCTGCCGCAATTACAACCGAAGTGGCTGCAACGGCAGCTGTCTCTGCTAGAGCTGCATATCGCTCATCAAAATGCTCAACCATCGCGGTCTTAATCGACCCAAACATCTCTGGCAGCTGCGCTCGGAACGCAGCAACAATCTCGTCGTGCATGATCTCCCTGATCCTGGCATCCAACTCCTTGGTCCCTATTGAACCACATGCTCAGGTGCTACCGGCACCTCCAACCCTCCGTCTCCCGACCCCAATCCTAATCCTGATCCTGATCCGGATCCCGAAGCAACACGTCTCGTCACCACCATACTAGAATATATATATATATATATATATATATATATATATATATATATATATATATATACAAGTCATCAGATAAATAACATAATGTCGGGAGACCAAAACCCCGAAAACCCCAGGGGTTGTGATTTCCTTGCTTTCAGTAGTACGGGCCCATACTACCTTCCACACATACCCATATTTGTCTCAAGAATCACCACAACGCCCTAACAATATCATCAACATAGAAATGCGCCCAACCCTCACTTCTAGGGGAATACCAAATATCTCGCATCTAATGTCACCACTTATAACAACTCACACATCCATGAAACTTCCATCATCCCCTGCAACGACGGTGCACGCTAACTGCACGCAACCCTGGACCCCATAGACTTTCGAATATCTAATCCTACACTAAGGTCGAATCAGACATTCTCAGGCTATAAGATCTTGATTATACATAGTCGTGATGCATACACCAAACATCTACAGTTATGATGTCAATTCCATATACAAGAAACCCTAGGCTAATAGGCATCATATAATCAGGCTAGTCTATCATGCGATTCCTGAAGATCCCTAGCCTAGCACTAGCATACTGTTCTAACATACCAGAATATCAAATAATTGTATGGTATTTTGGGGTTCACTTATAGGCTCCGGCTGATCGTACCCTCTGCATCCTCCATCCTTATTTTGAAAACCATTTTAAAACTTATGTTCCAAAAATCTCCTTGATTTGAGACTGGATTCACACAAGTGTTCCTCCAATTCACTCAAACCAAGGCTCTGATATCAACTTGTAACATCCATAAGTTTTATGCCAAATTTAAACTTTTTCAATTATAAATAAAAACCAAATAGTATTGTTTAGTGAATTGTAATAAACAATATCATTAAACTAATTTAGAAATTTAGAAATTAAAAGAAAAATGTTTGTATTAATAAAATTGATATCCATTTATTATGATATTTACTGTAATTATTACATATCATCTTTTATGAAATTTAATAATATGGAAAAAAACCATAAAATATCATTTGAAAAAAAAAATAATTTAAAATAACCATAAAATGACATATAACAAAATAAATAAGAGTATTACATATAGCGAAAAAAATCTTTATTTATGAGAGTGGATAATAAATTATGATTTTCTTCATTTTACCCATTTAAAAAAAAAAAACTAAAAATGGGGAACTTTACCATTATATATATATATATATATATATATATATATATATATATATATATATATATATATATATATATATATATATATATATATATATATATATATATTATGGATATTGTATCTTATGAATAGTAAAGTATCACATTTTTTGTCTATTGCCATCCCTGTACTTCCGTTTTTTGTATTGGTTCTTTGTCATCTCCTTATGTTTTTGTTTGTTTCTCATTTTATTGCTTCTTTGTCGTATCTTCGCTTCTCCTGTTCATTTCCTTTTTGGTTTATAGATATTCTTTATTTTCGGTATGTGAATCCCTTTCTTTTATCCTCCACTTTCGTTCTTCCGCCCCCTTCCTGCTCTCTGTTTGAGGTAATCTTCTTCTGTTTTTTTTTTGTTTGTTTCTGCTGCTGTCGTTTTTTCGTTCCGGCTGTTGTTGCTCTATTGTGTTTTATTTTGTCATGGCTGTTTCGTCGAAACGGACAGCTGACGAGAGTGGTTCGTCGTCTGTTCCTCCCTCCGTCGGCGCAGTTCTCGACGTTCACAACCATTATCTCTTCTTCCCGACTACATGGACTGTGGTGACTGTACGTGTGTTTGTGCCTACTGCGGTGCGTTGTTTTGGTATATTGAGAGAGTCGTTAATACATCTATAGCTCATCCTCCGACATATAATCATTGTTGTAGAGGTGGAGATGTAGTACTTCCTTATCCTTCCACGTTTCCCACCGACTTTGTTGCTCTGTATCAAAATTCGGGTTTTTTAAGGGATATTAGGGCTTATAACAACATGTTTTCTTTGACTTCTTTTGGGGCAAACGTAGATGAGGATGTGAATGATAACCATGGTCCTTATGTTTTTTGTTAGACCCAAAACAAAGCTGCAAAGCTTATTAGAAATGGAATAGTAACACAGCAAAAACAGAGTATATGGCTTAAAGCTTGAACTTCATTAATGATGATAAACTGATTAGAGGTGATACCTCAACATACAGACTCGACAACTATTTAAACAAAAAAAATGCGATTAATTAGCAACTACCTCAACTATCTCTACTCAGCATAAGACCCAGTACTACAGCCAACATGGCTTTGATTTATTCAGCTACTCAATTAAACGTGCATACTTAAATAAACTAAGGAATTCTGAATTATTTCAACATTTTCCCCTTTAATTCAGAGTTCATACCTTCTTAACTCCAACGAGCTTTCGCATCTCTTCAAACTTCAATCTCCCAAGTGGTTTGGTCAGAATATCAGCCTTCTGTTCCTTACTATCCACATGAGTAACAATGATGTCTCCATTTTCTACACACTCACGAATGAAATGAAATCGGATATCAATGTGTTTACTCCTTCCATGAAACACTGGATTTTTCATTAGCTCCAGTGCAGATTTGTTATCCACAAGAAGTTTTACTGGTGGTACTTTTTGACCAGTTATCTCACTTGTTAACCTTCTCAACCAGATTCCCTGACAGGCTGCTAAAGTAGCTGCCATGAATTCTGCTTCACACGAAGAGAGTGCAACACATCTCTGTTTCTGTGATGCCCATGTAATCAAGTTGTTGTTGATATAGAACACCATTCCTCCAGTGCTTTTCCTTTCATTCACATCGTTTCCCATGTCACTATCTGAATAGCCAGTGAGAGTTACCTTTTCTTTCCCCTTTGTGTATTCCAAACCAAAGTTCACAGTGCCCTTCACATATCTGAGTATGCACTTTACTGCTTGCAGGTGTTCCAGCATTGGTTTTTCCATAAATCTACTGACTATTCCTACTGCAAAAGAAATATCTGGACGAGTATGTGTTAAGTACCTTAGTGCACCCACTATACTTCGATACTCTGTAGGGTCGACCAGCTCTCCTGCTTCTTTCTTTCGCAGTTTTAGCTTGTTTTCCATTGGTGCCCTTGTGGAATTGCAGGCTTTCATTCGTGTCTTGTCTAGGAGAGCTTTTGCATAGGCTTCTTGCTTCAAGGAAACTCCTTCTTCATGCTGATTCACTTCGATTCCTAGATAATAGGTCAGGAGTCCAAGATCACTCATTTCAAACTTGGTACTCATGTCCTTTTTGAACATCTTCACGGTATTTGGGCAGCTTCCTGTGACTAAAAGGTCATCGACATAGACACCGACAATCAATATGTTTCCTTTTTCCTTCTTCGTGTAAACTGAGTATTCATAGGCACATCTTCTGAAGCCTAGATTTTTCAAGTGTTGATCTAAGCAGGCATTCCAAGCCCTAGGAGCCTGCTTGAGACCGTAGAGGGCTTTAGATAATTTTAGTACCTTGTGTTCTTCCCCTTTCTTCTGGTACCCATCTGGCTGTGAAACATACATTTCTTCCTTCAAATTTCCGTTCAAAAATGCCGATTTGACATCTAAGTGATGTATTTTCCACCCATTCGATCCAACCAGAGCTAAAATCAGTCTAATTGTTTCAATTCTTGCCACATGTGCAAAGACTTCTTCAAAATCAACCCCATACCTCTGTACATATCCCTTTGCTACTAGACGGGCTTTGTGCTTAACGATTCTTCCTTCTGGATCTCTTTTTAGTTTGAATACCCATTTCAGTCCAATGGGTTTTCGATTCTTGGGTAGATCTACTAAGCTCCACGTATTGTTTTTCTCGATCGAGGTCAGTTCTTCATTCATCGCTTGTACCCATGCATCCTTCTTGCTTGCTTCTGTGTAAGTGGCTGGCTCATCGAGACTACATAATAGAAGAAGTTCTTCAGGGGGTAATCGAATCTCCTCTGTATTCTCATACAGATCTGTGAGCAGTCGGTAACGTTGTGGAGCTTCATCAGAGCTTTCGGTGTTCGACGAATTTGGGGAAATGGGTGATGCGGGTGTACTCGGTGGGCTAGGTAATTCATCGACAATCGGGTCGGGTAGTGGGTTACTGGGCTGAATAGTTTCAACGACCCGGTCTTCATTTTGTGTTGACCTTGAAGCCTGATCTGGTGTGTTGGCAACCCCTGCTCCTTCTCCGTCCCATTCATCATCATCTTCATAGTACCCAACTTCAAAATCAACACCTTCCACTGTGAAACTCATTCCCGGTGGTGATTTAATTTTTAGACTATCATTCCAATCCCAGCCTCGTTGTTCTTCGAAGATGACATCACGACTTACATACATTTTTCCGGTTCTTGGATCCAGTAATCTATATGCCTTTGATCCCTTCTCCACTCCTAGATGAACGAGACAAAGGCTTCTATCTTCTAGCTTCTTTAAATGCCCTTTTGCTATCTTCATATGCGCGACACACCCAAACACCCTGACATGATCAATGTTCGGCCTTTTACCAGTCCACATTTCATAAGGAGTCGAATTTTTTAAGGCTTTTGAATGGGCTCTGTTTAACACATAAACAGAGTGCGTCACCGCTTCACCCCACAGGACATCCGGCATCTCCATGGTTTTTAAGTTGCATCGTACCATCTCTAACACAGTTCTATTTCGCCTCTCCACTACCCCGTTTTGCTGTGGGGAGTATGGAGCTGTGTAGTGTCTTTCAAGCCCAGTTCGTTTGCAATAATTTGAGAATTCATTTGACATAAACTCTCCACCACGGTCTGATCTAAAGACCTTGACTTTTTCACCAGTTTCATTTTCAACTTTCTCCCTGAGGTCTTTGAACATTTGGAATGCTTCATCTTTCGTCTTCATCAAATAGACCCACATTACTCTGCTAAAATCATCAATTAGTAGCATAAAGTATCTATTACCAGAAGGGGTAGGAGGAGTGATGGGACCACATAAATCGCCATGGACAAGCTCAAGCTTTTTCTTTGCTCTATAGTTTGCATGATGTGGGAATGGATTTCTTGTCTGTTTTCCAACCAGGCAGCCCTCACACGGTTGTGAAGGAATTTTCACATTCATCATTCCTTCTACAAGTTTCTTATCTACCATCTGTTTTAGTGAGTTGAAGTTGATGTGGCCCATTCGTTTGTGCCATAGCCATGACTGATCCTCTACCTGAGCAGTCAAGCACATGTTTCGATTTTCTTCAAGCTCGATTTTATACAAACAATTTGATGACCTTCCCACTTTCATTAACAGCTTCCCCTTTGCATCTCTGACCCATAAGAATGAGCCTTTGATTTGTATTTCGTCTCCTCCTTCAGCCAACTGTCCCAAACTTATAATGTTATTGCAAAGGTCTGGAATGTAATAGACTTCGTTCATCTTCCGTTGCTCACCATTCTTGCATCTGAACACGATTGAGCCCTTTCCTTCGATTCGAACTTTGGAATCATTCCCAAATTTCACGAAGCCTTGTATCGTGTTATTCAAAGTTGCGAATTTTGATTTGTCACCAGTCATATGATTGCTTGCTCCCGTATCTAAATACCATATACAGGATTGGTTTTGAGAATTACCATGTGTTTTCAATTTTGGACTGAGATTCTCTTCATTTAAATACACTTCTCCATTTTCTTCATATGCTGCAAGCAGCAATGCAGGTTCATCTTCTTCTCGTATCAAATTGTTTTCGTAATTTCGTTCTTTTCGTGGGTTCTTGCATTCAGCGGCGTAGTGCCCAAATTCTTGGCAATTATAACATTGAATGCCACTTTTGTCATGACTGCTCGATGTGGATTGGTTTCCATCCTTCTGATTATACGATCCACCTTTGCCACGACCTCCTCGACCACCGCCATTCCTTCCTCTCCCTCTTCCACGTCCTCGTGAATTATTGAAGCCACCACGATTTGCTTTTGATTTCGATTCTCCGCCTTTCTTCTTGTTTCTATCGGACCATTCCTTGTGAGTCAACAACAGCTTCCGATCATCATTATCGACAAAGCCTTTCATACGTTCTTCATATGCCTTAAGCCTTCCAATGACTTCTTCGACAGACATCTCATCCAGATCTCCAAATTGTTCGAGAGTCGATGCAATCGGGACGAATTTGGATGACACAGCTCTAAGTAACTTTTTTACTACCTGAGCTTCTTCGATCTTATCTCCTAACGTACGTAGAATACTTACAGTGTTGGTCACTTTTCCTGTGAAATCATCAACACAGTCCGTCTCCTTCATGCTCAATGTTTCGAATTCAGCCTTCAACGTCTGAATTCTGGCCACCTTCACTCTATCAGCTCCCATATACATTATTTTTAGGGCTTCCCAGGCTTCTTTGGCGGTCTTCTTCTCCGCCAAGACCATTAACAGATCTTCCGGTATACCCTGATAAATGGCCGCCAACGCCATGTTGTCTTTCTTTGATTCAACGAGGGTATTCGAGGTTCTGGGTTCTACTGCATCCCAGACACCTTGGGCCAACATGTATACCCGCATTTTGATTGCCCACACTCCATAATTTGTCTTCGTCAACATGGGATAATGGAGTGTTACTTGGCCTTCTCTTCCACCATTGCTGCTCTCTCCCGTCATATCCTTTGGCTGATATTTGGGCATGCACCAGATTCGCTCTGATACCAAATGTTAGACCCAAAACAAAGCTGCAAAGCTTATTAGAAATGGAATAGTAACACAGCAAAAACAGAGTATATGGCTTAAAGCTTGAACTTCATTAATGATGATAAACTGATTAGAGGTGATACCTCAACATACAGACTCGACAACTATTTAAACAAAAAAAATGCGATTAATTAGCAACTACCTCAACTATCTCTACTCAGCATAAGACCCGGTACTACAGCCAACATGGCTTTGATTTATTCAGCTACTCAATTAAACGTGCATACTTAAATAAACTAAGGAATTCTGAATTATTTCAACATTTTCCCCTTTAATTCAGAGTTCATACCTTCTTAACTCCAACGAGCTTTCGCATCTCTTCAAACTTCAATCTCCCAAGTGGTTTGGTCAGAATATCAGCCTTCTGTTCCTTACTATCCACATGAGTAACAATGATGTCTCCATTTTCTACACACTCACGAATGAAATGAAATCGGATATCAATGTGTTTACTCCTTCCATGAAACACTGGATTTTTCATTAGCTCCAGTGCAGATTTGTTATCCACAAGAAGTTTTACTGGTGGTACTTTTTGACCAGTTATCTCACTTGTTAACCTTCTCAACCAGATTCCCTGACAGGCTGCTAAAGTAGCTGCCATGAATTCTGCTTCACACGAAGAGAGTGCAACACATCTCTGTTTCTATGATGCCCATGTAATCAAGTTGTTGTTGATATAGAACACCATTCCTCCAGTGCTTTTCCTTTCATTCACATCGTTTCCCATGTCACTATCTGAATAGCCAGTGAGAGTTACCTTTTCTTTCCCCTTTGTGTATTCCAAACCAAAGTTCACAGTGCCCTTCACATATCTGAGTATGCACTTTACTGCTTGCAGGTGTTCCAGCATTGGTTTTTCCATAAATCTACTGACTATTCCTACTGCAAAAGAAATATCTGGACGAGTATGTGTTAAGTACCTTAGTGCACCCACTATACTTCGATACTCTGTAGGGTCGACCAGCTCTCCTGCTTCTTTCTTTCGCAGTTTTAGCTTGTTTTCCATTGGTGCCCTTGTGGAATTGCAGGCTTTCATTCGTGTCTTGTCTAGGAGAGCTTTTGCATAGGCTTCTTGCTTCAAGGAAACTCCTTCTTCATGCTGATTCACTTCGATTCCTAGATAATAGGTCAGGAGTCCAAGATCACTCATTTCAAACTTGGTACTCATGTCCTTTTTGAACATCTTCACGGTATTTGGGCAGCTTCCTGTGACTAAAAGGTCGTCGACATAGACACCGACAATCAATATGTTTCCTTTTTCCTTCTTCGTGTAAACTGAGTATTCATAGGCACATCTTCTGAAGCCTAGATTTTTCAAGTGTTGATCTAAGCAGGCATTCCAAGCCCTAGGAGCCTGCTTGAGACCGTAGAGGGCTTTAGATAATTTTAGTACCTTGTGTTCTTCCCCTTTCTTCTGGTACCCATCTGGCTGTGAAACATACACTTCTTCCTTCAAATTTCCGTTCAAAAATGCCGATTTGACATCTAAGTGATGTATTTTCCACCCATTCGATCCAACCAGAGCTAAAATCAGTCTAATTGTTTCAATTCTTGCCACATGTGCAAAGACTTCTTCAAAATCAACCCCATACCTCTGTACATATCCCTTTGCTACTAGACGGGCTTTGTGCTTAACGATTCTTCCTTCTGGATCTCTTTTTAGTTTGAATACCCATTTCAGTCCAATGGGTTTTCGATTCTTGGGTAGATCTACTAAGCTCCACGTATTGTTTTTCTCGATCGAGGTCAGTTCTTCATTCATCGCTTGTACCCATGCATCCTTCTTGCTTGCTTCTGTGTAAGTGGCTGGCTCATCGAGACTACATAATAGAAGAAGTTCTTCAGGGGGTAATCGAATCTCCTCTGTATTCTCATATAGATCTGTGAGCAGTCGGTAACGTTGTGGAGCTTCATCAGAGCTTTCGGTGTTCGACGAATTTGGGGAAATGGGTGATGCGGGTGTACTCGGTGGGCTAGGTAATTCATCGACAATCGGGTCGGGTAGTGGGTTACTGGGCTGAATAGTTTCAACGACCCGGTCTTCATTTTGTGTTGACCTTGAAGCCTGATCTGGTGTGTTGGCAACCCCTGCTCCTTCTCCGTCCCATTCATCATCATCTTCATAGTACCCAACTTCAAAATCAACACCTTCCACTGTGAAACTCATTCCCGGTGGTGATTTAATTTTTAGACTATCATTCCAATCCCAGCCTCGTTGTTCTTCGAAGATGACATCACGACTTACATACATTTTTCCGGTTCTTGGATCCAGTAATCTATATGCCTTTGATCCCTTCTCCACTCCTAGATGAACGAGACAAAGGCTTCTATCTTCTAGCTTCTTTAAATGCCCTTTTGCTATCTTCATATGCGCGACACACCCAAACACCCTGACATGATCAATGTTCGGCCTTTTACCAGTCCACATTTCATAAGGAGTCGAATTTTTTAAGGCTTTTGAATGGGCTCTGTTTAACACATAAACAGAGTGCGTCACCGCTTCACCCCACAGGACATCCGGCATCTCCATGGTTTTTAAGTTGCATCGTACCATCTCTAACACAGTTCTATTTCGCCTCTCCACTACCCCGTTTTGCTGTGGGGAGTATGGAGCTGTGTAGTGTCTTTCAAGCCCAGTTCGTTTGCAATAATTTGAGAATTCATTTGACATAAACTCTCCACCACGGTCTGATCTAAAGACCTTGACTTTTTCACCAGTTTCATTTTCAACTTTCTCCCTGAGGTCTTTGAACATTTGGAATGCTTCATCTTTCGTCTTCATCAAATAGACCCACATTACTCTGCTAAAATCATCAATTAGTAGCATAAAGTATCTATTACCAGAAGGGGTAGGAGGAGTGATGGGACCACATAAATCGCCATGGACAAGCTCAAGCTTTTTCTTTGCTCTATAGTTTGCATGATGTGGGAATGGATTTCTTGTCTGTTTTCCAACCAGGCAGCCCTCACACGGTTGTGAAGGAATTTTCACATTCATCATTCCTTCTACAAGTTTCTTATCTACCATCTGTTTTAGTGAGTTGAAGTTGATGTGGCCCATTCGTTTGTGCCATAGCCATGACTGATCCTCTACCTGAGCAGTCAAGCACATGTTTCGATTTTCTTCAAGCTCGATTTTATACAAACAATTTGATGACCTTCCCACTTTCATTAACAGCTTCCCCTTTGCATCTCTGACCCATAAGAATGAGCCTTTGATTTGTATTTCGTCTCCTCCTTCAGCCAACTGTCCCAAACTTATAATGTTATTGCAAAGGTCTGGAATGTAATAGACTTCGTTCATCTTCCGTTGCTCACCATTCTTGCATCTGAACACGATTGAGCCCTTTCCTTCGATTCGAACTTTGGAATCATTCCCAAATTTCACGAAGCCTTGTATCGTGTTATTCAAAGTTGCGAATTTTGATTTGTCACCAGTCATATGATTGCTTGCTCCCGTATCTAAATACCATATACAGGATTGGTTTTGAGAATTACCATGTGTTTTCAATTTTGGACTGAGATTCTCTTCATTTAAATACACTTCTCCGTTTTCTTCATATGCTGCAAGCAGCAATGCAGGTTCATCTTCTTCTCGTATCAAATTGTTTTCGTAATTTCGTTCTTTTCGTGGGTTCTTGCATTCAGCGGCGTAGTGCCCAAATTCTTGGCAATTATAACATTGAATGCCACTTTTGTCATGACTGCTCGATGTGGATTGGTTTCCATCCTTCTGATTATACGATCCACCTTTGCCACGACCTCCTCGACCACCGCCATTCCTTCCTCTCCCTCTTCCACGTCCTCGTGAATTATTGAAGCCACCACGATTTGCTTTTGATTTCGATTCTCCGTCTTTCTTCTTGTTTCTATCGGACCATTCCTTGTGAGTCAACAACAGCTTCCGATCATCATTATCGACAAAGCCTTTCATACGTTCTTCATATGCCTTAAGCCTTCCAATGACTTCTTCGACAGACATCTCATCCAGATCTCCAAATTGTTCGAGAGTCGATGCAATCGGGACGAATTTGGATGACACAGCTCTAAGTAACTTTTTTACTACCTGAGCTTCTTCGATCTTATCTCCTAACGTACGTAGAATACTTACAGTGTTGGTCACTTTTCCTGTGAAATCATCAACACAGTCCGTCTCCTTCATGCTCAATGTTTCGAATTCAGCCTTCAACGTCTGAATTCTGGCCACCTTCACTCTATCAGCTCCCATATACATTATTTTTAGGGCTTCCCAGGCTTCTTTGGCGGTCTTCTTCTCCGCCAAGACCATTAACAGATCTTCCGGTATACCCTGATAAATGGCCGCCAACGCCATGTTGTCTTTCTTTGATTCAACGAGGGTATTCGAGGTTCTGGGTTCTACTGCATCCCAGACACCTTGGGCCAACATGTATACCCGCATTTTGATTGCCCACACTCCATAATTTGTCTTCGTCAACATGGGATAATGGAGTGTTACTTGGCCTTCTCTTCCACCATTGCTGCTCTCTCCCGTCATATCCTTTGGCTGATATTTGGGCATGCACCAGATTCGCTCTGATACCAAATGTTAGACCCAAAACAAAGCTGCAAAGCTTATTAGAAATGGAATAGTAACACAGCAAAAACAGAGTATATGGCTTAAAGCTTGAACTTCATTAATGATGATAAACTGATTAGAGGTGATACCTCAACATACAGACTCGACAACTATTTAAACAAAAAAAATGCGATTAATTAGCAACTACCTCAACTATCTCTACTCAGCATAAGACCCGGTACTACAGCCAACATGGCTTTGATTTATTCAGCTACTCAATTAAACGTGCATACTTAAATAAACTAAGGAATTCTGAATTATTTCAACATTTTTAAGATATTTGGTCAGATTAGCCACAAGATTGGGTCCCTCTATCCGGATCCTATAAAGGGTCCGAGGTTTCTGTAGCTATACCTCTTTGATACTGGGAACGAAGTAGAGAACAGATTGAGGCGTTTTGATCATCCCGCAAAGACCGATTTAGATTGTAACATTGTCAGCTATCTGGTCAACTTTTTGGGGGCTAATAATGAATATGTGCGCACCTTCAAGACCGCAAAACAAATAGCAGAAGAAAGTAATTTATAGTCATATGCGATGCGACTGTTTAACAATGTTGCAGATCGTAGGTATGATTTGCCATCGTCTGGGTCTATGGGTTGTATAGTAACTGGTGATGACACAATCTCTACAACATATGACATCATTATCCATTCGCAATCGGATCGGCCTCAACTTATTAGTAAGTTGCATCCAAGCTATATGCCATTACAATACCCACTTTTGTTTCCATATTCATGTATAGTCATTATCAAGACGCACTTTCTATATTTAGAATGTATGGCAATCCACAATACTTTATTACTTTTACATGTAATGTGAAATGGCCAGAAATAACTCGCTACATGGATACACATATGCAAGGAGATGTGCACAGCAGAGCTGATATCATTGCTAGAGTCTTCAACATCAAGGTTCATGAGTTTGTTCGGTTTCTAAAACAGGACAAAACATTTGGCGAGGTTGAAGCATGTATGTTTTCGATTTCATATTCCTTTCATGTACGGGTTATTTATCATACAGATAATACTTTCCAAATCTGCCTATTTGTAGATATGTTACCATTTTTCTTTCAATTTTTGTAATGAACGGTTACCATATTTTTTAATATTTGTTTTTACCTTTGTTTATTAATGTTTTTTGGTTATCGTTTCGTACAGCTTCAAGTTCCGTGTTATTATCCTTTCATAAAAATGTTTACGTTACGCTGTCATATGGTTTCATTCTTATCCAGGAAGATTTCACTTAACACACATTTTTCCCAATGTACTCGATCAGTTGATGCTTTCAAGCACACCTGTTTACTCATATATAGTAATTTACATTTTTACTTTTTTTTATGCTTTTACGAGTTATTACATTTTTTTATGCATTTTGCTCTCACATTTGTAACATACTATAAGAGCTATACATTACATTCCATATCTGGATCGAAATGGTACATTAGATTCAAAACATCCCTTTTTATTCATAGATAATAGTATTTGGTTTTTATTTATTTATTTAGTTTTTTTATTTCCGTTTTTTTCCCAATCTGTCATGGTTTTGTACCTCTCAGCTTTTTATGGATTTCTACCTGTTTAATATGATGTGATTTTTATCATGAAATCATTATGATGTCATATTATAACACTGTTGCATTGATTACATTATGCATAGCTTATTTGATTCATGTAGACTATATGTCTTTGTAGATATCAATCATAATAATCATCATTTCCAAATCTACCCCTTTGTAGATATGTTACCATCTGTATTTCCAATTTTAGAACAAATGGTTAGCATATTTATTTTTGCATATGTTTGTTAATATAGTTATTTACACCTTTTACCCTTTGTTTTCAACAATGTTTTTTAGTGGGTTTTTTTGTTATAATTTCGTAGAAATCGAATTTTTCTGTTATGCCCATGGCCATCCACAATGGTATATCGATGTTACATGCGATGTGAAGTGGGCAGAAATAACAGAGTACATGGATACACATATGCAAAGAAATGTCCACTGTAGACCAGATATCACTGCTATAGTCTTGAACATCAAAGTTCATGAGTTTCTTCAGTTTCTAAAACAAAACAAAACATTTAGTGAGGCTGAAGCATATATGTTTTGCATTTTGTCTTCGTTTGAGATATATTTTAAATATAAGGTTATTGTTACCATCAAATCATTAAGACGTGATGTGTTTTTAGTATTCCAATGCTTACATGATTCATATTTTATTCGATTCACATCCAGCTATATGTCTTTGCAAACATAAATTATATTAAAGATCATTTCCAAAGGTACCCCTTTGTACATATGTTACCGTTTGTCTTTGAATTTCACTAACGAATCATTAACATACTTTTTAGTGTTTGCTTTAGGTGTGTTTTATAATAATTTTTTTGCTACGATTTCTTACATATTGAATCCTCCTGTTATTTGGCTGCAATAAAAGCTTTTAGTTCATGCAAGTACATGGTTTCGTCCTGATTCTTGATGATTTTATTTTATATTACATTCCATATCTTCCTACACATGATATATTACATTCAAAGTATATAGATTATGCGATTGACAATTTACTTTTTTTTTTTTTTTTTTTTCTTTTTTGTTTATTTCATTTTTTTTTAGTTCTAACTGTAATTTTTATCCCATATTATAACAGCTATACATTACATTCCATATCTTCCTACACATGCTACATGATAATTTTCAGTTTTTATTGGTTTCTTTTTTCGTTTTTTTTACGCTCTGTTTTTTGACTTTTTGTATCTGTTAGTTTTTTAACACACTCTATTACATTCCATAATATATAATAATATTTGGTTCACTTATTTGGCAAAAGTATATTTGATTAAATTTTCAAAATTTATTAATATATTGGTATCTTTTTATGCTAATTTTGTATCTCCCTTTTATTTTTAGCATGAAATCATTAAGATGTTATGTTATAATAGTATGGGACTGTTCACAGTATCCATATTTTATTTGATTCATATAGCTTTCTAAATGTACTAGCATTTGTCTTTGGATTTTGGTAACAAATTGTTAACATATGTACTACAGTTTGTTTTTAAGTATGTTTCTTAATGTTTTTTTTTTAGTTATAATTTGGTAGACATAGAATCTTCCTACTCTTTGCCACTCACGAGAGCTTTTACTTTATGCTCACATACGCTTCTCTCCATACTATAACATGTCTTCATTAGATTCCATATCAATCTGAAAGATGTACCCTTTTTAATATATATTTTTTTATTATTAGTTTTTTATCTATATTCCATTAAATATGATATCTTTTCAGTTTCATATATGTTTAGATATTAACTTCAATGTATACTTACACTCTTATTTAGAAATAGAAAAATATTAAATGTTAATATTTTGAAATTTGTTCATAATTACAGATTTGTACACTATCGAATTCCAGAAGAGAGGTCTTCCGCATTGTCATACTTTACTTTGGGTAAACAGTTCAGATAGAATAAAAAATCCAATTGATATTGACAGATATATTACAGCAGAGTTGTCGGATCCAATTAACGAGGCAGAATTGTACGAGACGATAACAAGTTGCATGATTCATGGCCCGTGTGGACCGCTTAATGAAAAGGCTCCATGTATGAGGGATGGTAAATGTACTAAACATTTCCCTCGACACTTTGTTGACAGTACATTCTTTGACAGAGAGGGATATGTACGGTACAAACGTAGCGCATATGCACATCATACTACCCGATATGGACAGGTTGTAGACAATGGCTATGTGGTGCCCTACAATAAAAGGCTTTGTTCCCGTTTCCGTGCACACATCAATGTTGAATACTGTGGTTGGAATATGTTGATTAAGTACCTGTTCAAATATATTTCCAAAGGAGCTGATCGCATAAGATACACTCTCCAAAAGGCAGAATCAACCAACCAGTCATCTACAGCGCTGCCCACTACTAGCCATAACAGACCCGAAAATGAAGATATATGTGTTGTAAACGAGGTACAAAACTTTTTGGATGGGCGCTACATATGCCCACATGAAGCAGCATGGCGGATTTTAGACTTTCGTATACATCAGTGCCATCCAGTTGTACAGATTCTAACTGTACATGAGGAAAACATGCAACAATGGATGTTCAATGAAGAAAACACAATACCTGAAGTACTATCAAATCCGAATAGTAGTATTACCACCCTACTTGCGTGGTTTGAAAGTAACGCAAGAGATGCAAAAGGTCATGATTTGACATACCTGGATTATCCAAAATCTTACAAATGGGAAAAGTCATCTAAGTCATGGAGCCGAAGAATTTATGAGTCATCAAAAACAGTAGGTCGGCTTGTATTCGTACATCCTACATCCGACGAATTATTTTACTTACGGATGCTACTCTGCCACCAAAAGGGATGTACATCATTTCAAGATTTGCGCACCGTACGAGGTACCATTTACCCAAACTTCTGGGCCACTTGCAATGCACTTGGATTGATAGGGGATGATATTGAATGGCTTACCTGTTTCACAGAAGCTTCCATCTGGGCAACTGCATCACAGCTACGATCCCTTTTCTGCCACCTATTGCTTTTCTGTGAGGTCAGCAATCCACGTTTACTATGGGACAGTGCATGTGATAAGATGAAAGATGATTATCTACATACCTTGAAACTCCAAATACCAGATAAGAATGTTGCTTCAGCTGCTGACATAATTGAACAACAGTTGCTTCATGATTTAGATAACATCCTCTGTTCTGCTGTTCCATCTAAATCAATGGGAGACTTTGGCCTTCCCGTTCCTTCAGCTGATGTCATTGGTATTTTACGAAATCGTCTTCTACTGGAAGAATTGAGCTACGACAGGGAAGGGCTGATGAAAGAGCACAATGAGCTGGTGCCAAAATTAAACAGTGACCAAAGATCAGTCTATAATACAGTCGGCAGTTCCATAGAAAACAAAAAACAAATACTGATGTTTGTTTATGGACATGGGGGTACCGGCAAGACATTCCTATGGACAACCATTCTTTCTTATTTCAGATCCATAGGAAAGATTGTATTGGCTGTTGCTGCTTCTGGAATTGCGTCACTTTTGCTACCTTCTGGAACAACAACACATTCAAGATTCAAGATACCTATCGACTTAACAGACAAAAAATCATGTGATATTAAAAAACGCTCCTTCCTTGGAGAACTTATGCAACGTACAACACTCATTATTTGGGATGAAGCACCAATGAGTGATAGAAGGTGCTTTGAATTTTTAGACCGCTCACTTAGAGATGTGCTAGATTGTGATCAACAACCATTTGGAGGGATATCGATGCTTCTTGGTGGTGATTTCCGCCAGACTCTTCCCGTTGTACCAAAAAGCACGCGTTCGGAAATCATTGCACTAACTTTACCGAGTTCATACTTATGGCCATATTTCACAGTTCGTATTTTACATACAAACATGAGACTACAATCATCTGACATAACAACTCAAAATTCAATGTCCACATCAACTTTTGCAAGATGGTTGCTAGCTATTGGAGACAGAATCATAGGTATACCAGACAAAGACGACCCATGTGATTAAGTTGGGTACAAATTCCATCCTCACTCCTAATATCTGCCACTCCAAACTCTCAAAAGACGTTGATAGATTTTGTTTATGGAGACGGTATACTTATCGACCCCACTGCTGCAGACCTTTCAGTAAGAGCAATAGTTTCTCCTACAAATGAGGCAACCGACGAAATAAACACCCAGATTTTAAAAATCGTGAGAACAAGTGTTAGAACATACAATAGTACAGACATCATGGAACCAAATGGAAAGCACACATCAGATATGGAAGGCTTGTATCCAATTGAATACCTAAACCAACTAAACTTTCCAGGAATACCACCACATGAGCTTACAGCTAAAACACATTGTCCAATAATGTTGATAAGAAACATAAATCAGAGGGAAGGTTTATGTAACGGTACCCGACTCATTGTCTCCCAATTGTTACCAAACGTTATCGAAGCAACCATCATAACCGGCACTTGCATTGGAAAACGTACATATATACCACGGATAAAATTCATACACAAATCATCAGATTTCCCATTCACGTTTTCACGAAAACAGTTTCCAGTGAAAGTTTGTTACGCGATGACTATCAACAAGAGTCAAGGACAGTCACTGCGTAGAATAGGCATCTATTTGTCACAGCCCGTCTTCGCACATGGACAACTTTATGTAGCACTATCCTGAGCAACATCACCAGATTCCATAAAAATACTAATAAAGACCAATGACACAGTGGAAGAGAATCAAACCAAAAACGTTGTCTTCAAAGATTTATTGCAGAAACTTACTTCAACAGAGGTCCATAGTATCACTACCTGTCATACCTTTCATGAACCCTTTTCTAAAGACCATTAATACTTTTTGAAATAACTTTGTTGTTCACTGCTTCCACATAATTTACATATCTATAAAATTTCTTATTCTTTTCCAAATATAACACTGATTTTCACACATTTCTTTCTATTAGAAAACGGAAACAACTCATGACGAGCATTTCTGACTTGAAGACTGATGGTATTGGAGGCCCGTTACAACTTAGAATACTGCAAAAATGGAAACATGATGTTCGGTGATACGAGACTAGGTATCTTGCTGTTGATAGATTTGTAAGTAGTCACCAAAAAAGATTACAACAAAATCAGGTTCTAAATTTTATATTTTGATGTTCTTTAAATATTAAAAAGTATGTTGATAACAAAAAATAAATTATTTACAGAAAGTATAAATAAAAGTTCTTACAACAAAATTATTAATAACAACTTTTTTATGTTTATAAAAACACCGAATTTGTTATTTTAAAAAAATCATCTCTTTAATAAATGGTATATTCGTATATAATATGCCATAATCCGTAAATCATAAATATCCCTGTTTTGTAATAAAAACAGACCTAATGTCAACTTATTAACAACATGACTGAGAAACTACGTTCATCCAATCATATAACAATCTCTCTTTACAGGCAGATGCCATACAAATTCTTGGACAACGAACAAATAAAAGCTACATTGAGTCTGTCCTCCATGTTTCACAGTGTTACACCATATCAGATTATAGCTGTCCTCAATTAGATAACTATCAAAAATTCCTTGAAAATGAGTTCTACATCAATGTTGGCCTCAAGTCCATCATACAACCAATTCCAGAGACAACAACAAATAACTTCTCTTTCTATCAATCCTCTTCTTCTAAATTTCATAGATGTTTCCACAAGAAAAACAACCAACACTTTCTTTTCTTCTATGAATTAACGCACCACCTACATTATAACATGCATGATAGCTATTACCTAAAACATGAATACACACATACCGATTTAAATAAATAATCCGTTTAAATTATCCACTAATTAATAATACATTATGGTAACAACCATTATCAATACGCAATTAAATGCAGATACATACATCCCAGCAAACACATTGCATAACAAAAGAATATTTACGATCAACTAATACCTCTACAAAAACGCAAACAAACATCATGAATATCGTCATGCAGAAATTAACCCATCGATCAGCTCCAAACAATGAAGCTGTCCAAACGACGTACACCACCATCAACAATTCCAGATAGAACATGTTGCATGATGCTCCAACAGAACTGCCATACATGCATGGTATCATCACCAACACTGTGATCGCCGATCTCGACAAATATGTTGGACATGATGCAACATAATATGACAACAGCTATCGATGTATGCAAGAAAATCACTCAGCACCACCCAGAAGCACAACGAATCGAAATCACAAGTTTTTTGCGAGCGTCTAACATGACTCCTACTGTTATCCGATCTGTAATCATCCAGTAATAAATAAATATCTTTTCTTCGGTAATCAGTCGTCTGTTTGTATACTTATCCGTTAGAAAACCAAATCTATATAAACATATACAGATACTCTTAGTTTTCCATTTAACAAAGATATAAAGTAGGTTCAAACGCAGTCAAATAAATATTATTTATTTCAGAAGCCATAAAAATAACACAAATGCTAAAAACGAAACCCTCTGACCATCTAGTTTATATTAAAATACATTTAGAATACCATCTCGTGTGTCTATTTACTAAACGCTTTGCTATCTTAGATATAGCTTGGATAGTTTAATTCCATAGTAGGGGTCATACATATACTTGATTATAACTAGCAAAAGTGTTATTGATATGACATTGTTTAAATAATTAACAGAGGCATCCATCTTTTCGTTCCTTTCATCAAATCATCATAGAATGCGACGTGTGAATTCAGGAATTTCCATTTCCTAAAGAGTTTTTATTGCCAATGTTTGTTGTCAATTCATTTTTTGACAAAATCTAATATCAAGGATTTTGTTATGCTTAAAACTAAAATGTTAGTTTGGAATCAAGAACTATAGTTCTTTAATTGTTTACAAGATTTATAGTCGTTTGATGTCATGATAATAATGTTACATGGCTTTAGTCATATAAACATAATATTTTTTTAGTTTATAATTGAATATAACTGATAAAAGATTTGAAAGTGCAATATTAAGATTACATACATTTCAATTTGTAACATCTTAATAAGAAATATTTTATAAACACAATAATGTAATAAAATATGAAAGTAGATTACTATATCCGATTAATCATTATGAATGAAATCACTATACTTCCTACCACTTTCATGCAAACTTTGAAAAATTCTTTCGGTTTCTTATCTTTCTTTCTTCAGTAAAAGAGACACCCCAATCCTAAGAACATGTAAAGAATGATACATAAAACAATGAACATCAAGTTGAGAAATGCATAGCTCGTAGCTTTCATTCTAGAATTACAACAATCACCAAGTTCAAGATGTGGCAAACAACCATGGGAAAATCTTTGACAAAACTAGAAGAAAGCTATATGATATTCCTATCATGAAAAAGAAACACAACATTAGTATAATATTTAGGAAGAAGGCAGCATCCCTACAAATCCCTTTACGCTTCCCACATGAGCAACTCAACTCCAATCTGAAGCAACCATTGTGAAGGTTCTCCACCATTTCCTACATAATTACAAATTAATAATGTTCTTGATATTTAAATTAATTAATGCTATTTAAAGAGTGAGAAAATTGTGAATAAGATGTCATACTTGAGGAGAGTTGTCGTTTTCTGCATGTTCTTGAGATTGTGAATAAGATGTCATACAAATAACGTCGCAAAATCTTTGTTTAATCTCACAAACTTTATCTCCCATTTTTCTCAACTGTTTAAAGAAAGATTTGATTTCTCAATTGTTCTTTAAACTCTACGAACAAGAAACTAAACACAATTAAAGAAGTTAGATATATACAAACCTTTGATTCGAGAATATGCTTATGGGTGTTGGAAGATCCTGGTGGCGAAGTTCTTGATTTTGCCGGCGAGGAAGAGACTCCAGGCGGCGGCGTCTTGTTTTTCTGGCGACGGAGTTCTTGATCGAAATGTGACCGGCGAAGTAGGCTGTTTCTTGTTGGTGACTCCGAGACTTTGGGAGGTGTTGTGGTGATTGTCGGCGGATCTTGATTAGCGGATGAATCATTGGCTGTTAGAGTTCGGGGAACTGGGTTGTGGGTATTCACGGTGGTGGTGGTTGCCGCTGCTGCACCGTCGAAAGAAGTTGACGGAGTGGTAAAGATTGCACCACCAAGAGAGGCGGATATGGGTGATTCTGATTCGTTAGTTTCAATCGAAGGTGCCATTGGAGATGGAGTATGGGGAAGATGTAGTGTGGTGGAATCAGGGAGGTTGTCTCCGGTGGTGGATGAAGGTGGTTGGCGGTGGAATTCTTCGACGGTGTTGGGTGGCTGGAAGCCACTAGTATCTTGACGATCGCTGCTCATTTTCACTTGTATTTCTGAATTATGAATTCTGAATGTGTTGCCAAAAGGTTTAAGAAGTCGCTATTATATAACAATGAAAATTGGGGACGCTTAACATTGTTGATGTAGGCATATTACTTGATTTATAATTATTTCGAGTTTAGCATTTTATAAATGAATTATTCTAATTAAACTGTTACATTCGGAAATTCATTAAGTAGTTCATATTTGATTAATGATTTTATTTTAATTAACTGTTATATTTTATGTTTTTTTTTGCTATTTTAATTTTAAAGTTCCTCTTCAAAGTGAAATTTGAAAAATTAAATTTGTGCTACTTATTTGATGCATATTTTGGCTGTGTTTGACACGCTACAGCTAGCTAATAAGCTAGCTTATTTTTCGAGTTTTTTATGTTATCGTGTTTGATAAGCCAAAAAGTAGCTTCTAAGCTAGCTTTTTGAAAAGCTACTTAGACTAGCTTTTTAGAAGCTTTTTTAAAATTTTCCAAATATACATTTTGATTAATTATAGAAACACATACTCTTACATATTTACATGTCCTTTTATATAATTTTATATATTTCAGCTAGCTTTTTAGCTAGTTTTACCAAACGTTATTTTTTATCAGCTAGCTTTTCAGCTATCAGCTAACTTTTTATTTAATAGCTACCTTTTCAGTCATCAACTAGTTTTTCAGCTAACAACTAATTTTTCAGCTAGTCTGTCAAACATAGTCTTAATCTTAAAGTTCATTTTCTTCTCCCATAATCTTGCATATCCTGTGTGTTACCACATAAATTGGATATTGGATTCAAAATATAAAAATATGAAAATGGTAGATATCCCCAAATCTTGAAATCATCGACATCTATCTTTTTTTCTCCACGGATCCAAAAATGATAGATTGAACTGTTATAGACATTCTCAAAGAAATTCGAGCCTTGAATCACCAAAGTTTGTTATGTAAAATATTTCATTTATGTATGTTTTTATTCAATTTAATTGGTATTATCGGTTTAATTTAACTTTTTTAACCGTTTTTTTTTTTTTATAAAAAACGATTCGTTTCGGTCAAAAAATAAGCATAAAACCGATGCTAACTAAACCACTCACTTGACCGGTATCCAATCCAACCGATTCGACTGGCCGATTCAAACTGGTTTTTAAAACATTGCTTGGAGGCCGAGTTAGGAAGAGATCTTCATCAGAGACATTGATCTTAAGATGTAAATTTAAGATTGAACATTGTTGTTATGAAGGAAGAATTCACTACAAGAAATGTTAGCAAAGCGGCGACACCTTTAGCGGCGACCACAAGCAACAGCGGCGACATGTAATTGACGCGTTACATGTCGCCGCTATTGCTTAGCGTCGCCGCTAAAGGTGTCGCCGCTAATGCTTAAACTAGTATTTTCGTTATTTTGTTATATGTTAAATTGAACGAGTATTTTAAACGGATACTGTATTAATATTTTGGAATTGAATGTAGGATTAGATTATTAATATCATACCAGTTTTTATATATATATATATATATATATATATATATATATAAGAAAAACACCAAAACCAGTGACGCCTTTAGTGGCGACAGTCGGTTATTACCGACGACAGGTCTTTAGCGGCGCCATGCGCTTATTAGCGGCGACACGTCTTTAGCGACGATAAACAAGTATTAGCGGCGACAACTCGATCAATAGCGACGAAACATTAGCGTCGACGTTTTAGCGACGACATGTCGCCGCTAATGCTATTAGCGGCGACAAGCCCCACTTTTAACGACGTCGTTTGTCGCCGGTAATACTCTAGTCTGTTGTAGTGATTCTACCATCACTTGCACTTGTATTCATAACAATAGACATTTTTATATCTCTATTACAAACATATAACATAACTTTTGTTACTAACAACTAGGATTCTTCAATTTCCCACATTTTAATAGATATATCTTTTATCAATTTGATCAAAATGATGGCAAAACAATATATCACATTTTTATTTTAAAAGTGGAATAATTATGTTGATCTCTATGTAATGATGATTCCACCCCTCCAAGACCGGTCCTTGAGTCCAACAAAGATAAATTCGGACTCTCGACCAAAGTGTCTAGAGTGCAAACAAACAAACAACACAATAGTAGAAACCTAGTTCACGCCACAATGCCACACCACGGAAGAAAAGACAAAGTTTATACACATTATACTTTCATTTCTCTACATATCGTCGTCGTCGTCGTCGTCGTCGTCGTCGTCGTCGTCGTCGTCGTCGTCGTCGTCGTCGTCGTCGTCGTCGTCGTCGTCGTCGTCGTCGTCGTCGTCGTCGTCGTCGTCGTCGTCGTCGTCGTCGTCGTCGTCGTCGTCGTCGTCGTCGTCGTCGTCGTCGTCGTCGTCGTCGTCGTCGTCGTCGTCGTCGTCGTCGTCGTCGTCGTCGTCGTCGTCGTCGTCGTCGTCGTCGTCGTCGTCGTCGTCGTCGTCGTCGTCGTCGTCGTCGTCGTCGTCGTCGTCGTCGTCGTCGTCGTCGTCGTCGTCGTCGTCGTCGTCGTCGTCGTCGTCGTCGTCGTCGTCGTCGTCGTCGTCGTCGTCGTCGTCGTCGTCGTCGTCGTCGTCGTCGTCGTCGTCGTCGTCGTCCTCCTCTAGGGTGGGTAATTTTCCCTTGGAAAAAGCAACTACCTACATCAATTGGAAAGACTCACTTGAGCTGCTTGCTTAAGTTAATATTTGCTTGCCCTTCAAAAAAACATATGATTTTGAAATCGCTGTCTCATACACAGACAAGATACATCATAACATCACAACTTAAAGATCAAAGGGACCTCATACATCCCTGGTGAAAACCAACCAATGATATAAGATATAAAGATAACCAAATTTATATGAAAATATTTTATTAAACATTTGGTATTTTTGAATGATTCATTATTTGATATAGATGATTATTGTTAATCGTTTACTTATTAAATAACCATTTTTATGGAACACTTAATATATATAGTGATTTAAATACCTATATACGTTGTGTGAACCGAATGTTTATACTTCCTACTATTCATGAATATTTCGTTTAACTAAAATAGATAAAGAATGATGCAGAAAACAAATGAACATCAAGCCGAGAACTGCATCAACTTCAATCATAGAATTACAACAACCACAACATGTCAACGTGCATGTATTGTGAAACAACTAACGAAAAAAATTTGAAAAAATAAGAAGAAAGCTAACTCCTATTCCTATCATCAAAAAGAAACAAAATATTAGAATCACAAAGAAGACGAAGACAACATCCATACACATCCCTTTGCGATTCCCACAAGAGCATTTCACCTGGAATCTGAAACAACCATTGCGACCTCTCTCCACCATTACCTACATATATACAAATAATGTTTACTTTAACTACTCAATTTATCTTTAAACTATAAGAACAAGAAACTATAGTTAAAGAATTATATAGAAACCTTTGATTGGCGGATTTGATTAATGATTACGATCGGGAGACACTGGTGGCGAAGTTCTTGATTTTGGGGTGGTGGAAACTCTTGGCGGCGGCGGCGGCGTCTTGTTTTTCTGATGTTGTTGAGAATCAGTTTTGATTGGATTGAAGTGTGAGTGGCGGAGTAGGATGTTTCTTGTTGGTGGCTCCGGGACTTTGGATGATGTTGTGATGATTGATGGCGGATCTTGATTGGCAGATGAATTGGTGTCTGTTGAAGTTTGGCGAAGTGGGCTGTGGGTATTCATGGTAGTGGTGGTGGTGGTGGTTGCCGGTGCTGCAGCGTCGAAAGAAGTTGACGGAGTGGTAAAGAGTGGGCTGCCGAGAGAGGGTGAAATTGGTGATTCTGGGTTTTAGTTTCAACCTCAAGCGACATTGGAGATGGAGTATGGAGAAGACGTGGTGTCGGGAAATCAGGGAGGTTGTTTCCGGTGATGGATGAAGATGGTTGGCGGCGGAGTTCGTTGATGGTGGTTGGTGGCGGGAAGCCACGAGAATCTTGATGATCGTTGTTCATTTCAATTTTGATTTCTGAAAAATGTTGTGTTTGCCAAAACGTTTAGGAAGATGATATTTATATAACAATAGCCGGATAATGTTCTCGTAAAATTGGTATGTGCACAAGGCCTTTGTAGCAAAAAAGAAAAAATGTAACATTTGAAAGTGAATTATATTTACTCTTTGATTCAATAATTAATCAAGCATAACTATCTTATTTTCCAAAATTCTACTATTCTACTATTACAAATAAAGATATGTTTGTAACATGTCAAATTTCCATTCGCTTTGTCTCGTGTAATTTTATAGTTAGTTAAAAAAAAATTATATATATTATTTTATTGTGTCATTTTATAGTTAGTTAAAAAAAAATTTCTATATATTATTTTATGGTTTTTCTTTTTATTTTATTAAATTCATAATATGTAGATGTAATAATTCTAATAAATATAATAACAAATGAATATCCATTTCATTAATAAACTCATCTTATGATTTCAAAAACTTAAATTAAAGCCCATTGTTTTTTTAATTTAAATTATTTGTTTAAATTTAAAAGAGAATAAAACATTTTAATTTTAATAATTCAATATTTTTGTTATTTTCTTATAAATTTAATCTTCTCAAATATTTAAACATTCATATTCAACTTTTTTTAAATAAACTCATATAATACATGAGTCTCACAATTAGTTGTTAATGTATAAATTTATAAGTAATATCATATTTAAGGAAATTACATAATCTCCTTGTTCATGTACCTAGTTAATAGCTATACTCGTTGTTATAAATGGTGTGCTTACGTTCATGTTAAAAGTAGAATCGTTTATGGTGATCAATGATCACTATGTAATGTAATGAAGATACCACCCTTGTAAAATCATTCCATAAGATCTTTAAAGATAAATACAATGATATTTGATATTTGATTCAAACTTATCTATTTAATAATCATATACAAACTTCAAAATGATGAAATTTTGAAGGCAAATGAGTTTGATTCATTTGATGTATGTGAATCATAGTTATATGGAAAGATGATTTACAAGTGTCTTTATCTATTGATAGTTAAAGAACAAAAGTTTGACAAAGAATTATACATAAGTGATATATGTAGTATTTTAAAAGGCGAGCCATGACGTGAGGCGTGACTTCGTTGTTACGAAAAGCCTTATAATATTGTTGTTAGGCGTAGCGCGTGACAATGCGTGATATGGCATGCCATGGAGAGTTAATGCATGTTATGGCGCGTGTTTTTTCGTTTGAAACAAACTTTTTGCTCTTTTTATGTATTTTCTAATCGGATATACAAGTCTTATGTTTTTTGTTAACTTTTTGTTATTAGTTGTTAATATAATATTTCTAAAAACTAGTTATATTTGATATAAATCTATATTTATATGGTAATGTAATTATAAATTAATACAAAATCGCCGCTTTACATCACGCCTTGAAAAATACGTCATTGCTCGCCATGGCTCGTTGAGCTTGAGGCTTGGCCTTTCTTACGACTTTTATTCGTTATTGTTGAAAATTTTGATTTGCTCAAGTTGCTTTATAGTGAAGATTAAAATACAACTTAATGAAACCATCATTAACCTTTGGTTATGATAAAGAAAATGAATTTTGCAAACCAAGTCTTCTTGGAACATCTTAGGAGTTGTGGAATTGATTCACAACTCACTGCGTCAAAAACTACTCACTCGTCATTCGTACGGTCCTTGTGACACAGGATCACTTGGTCGCTTAGATTTTTCTTATGATGTTCGAGGCAACTTTTGTGTTCTCTAGTTGAATATGTTCACCTGGCCACTGACTGAATGTCGATTGTACAAGTTTTTAAATTGGATAACACAGACCTTGCAGCCTGTTATATGATGTTTTAAAGAACTATTTACTTTATAAAATTTTGGATTTGTGCACATTGCAACAAATATATATTGAATATATATGTTCCCAACCAAACAAGAAGATTAACTACTTTCACTAGACTAAGGATGAAATGTTATACTCTTATCTAAAAAAGGTATAAAGTTATGGCGCTTATGTTAGACAATAAGCTTAACTCACTCTAGCATCTATAAATTGCTTTTATGTAAACTATCCTAAATGATTGTTTAGGGTGAAGTCTCTACAATCCCATTGATTTTCATTCCAGAAGACTTATACTCATATAGTTCTTTTTCTAAGTGGGAGCAATATGTAACTTTAAGAGCTAAAGAACCATAAACTAAATGCATCATAGTTTGAAACTAGCAAGTTTTTCAATAATTGTTGAACATGTTCAATAGTTGATCGGAAACTAATAAGACACCCGGAGATGCATTCATGTATGATTATCAAACATGAGCTTGATTAATCTTCCTCAATATCTTATGAATATAAAGAGTAAATGAGTTCTCAAAGGAGAAACATACATGAAAGAAAAATCATTTTAATTTAAGCTTACATCTCAAAGTAGTAATCTTCTTTCTTATAAGATAATTACATAGTGTGATCTAATTATAAATCAAGATGACTCTTGTGTTTTCTATAAAGCTAGTGGGAGCGTAGTAACATTCCTAGTCTTATATATGATTGACATACTAATTCTTGGAATAAATATCTTTATAGATAAATCATGAAGACATAAAAGATTAAGTAAAATTGCATTAATTGTCAAGGATCTTAAAGAGCTTAAGATAAAAGACTCTGAGAGAGTTATCTTGTGAATACCACATGACATGATTTTTAGAATTCCTCAAAATATTAGTAAAATGTTTTAAACTAGATAATATGATTGTATTCCATATGTTGCTGCAATTGGATTAATCATATATGTCATGGTTATGCATGAAGGCTAGATATTTCGTATGCTTAGTTCATATAAAATAATACCATTATAATCCGAGAATAAGTCATGGTATGACTTATAGGAACATTCTAAAGTACTTGTGAGAACTAGAGAAATATTCCTAACCCGTGGAGTACTTGAATGAAAGTTGTGTTTAAGTTGTTACACATATGCTAAGCTTCCAAATAAATTCAGATGATTCAAAATCACAATCAGACATGTCCTCATTTTAAATGAAGAGAAAGTTACATGGATAGTAGTTCCATGTAAATTTTAGTTACAGTTACATATCAGAGTTAGAATACAATGTTGTTTGGGGAACCACATATGAAGATACGTAAATGTTTAGTTCATTGATGTATGTGAGTAATCTCATTACATAAGTATTGGTATCTAAGTCATATTTAAGCATCTATAACATTCTCAATATATATATATATATATATATATATATATATATATATATATATATATAACTGAAAATGTTGGTATTTGCAAAGTTTATACAAATCAAGTTTGTCGAATCTACTTAACTAAGTTCTTTCATTAGCTAAAGCATGAAAGTCAAGCTGGTGCTATATGGCCTTCTTGACGTAAGTGATTGGAAATGATAGAAATTTAGTATTTCGATATTGGAACAATGCAAGCAACATATATTATAATGAGTTGATATATTGGATATAGTCTTTCATTAAATAATTCTTGTATTCTATATTAGCATGTTTAATCCTTGAATAACTCGGTTATTCTAAATATCCATAGTTGTTTATGGTTATGGGAGCATCTATGAGGTAAGACTAATAATAATGGATTGGTTGATTTTCATGGAGACGAAAACAACAAGAGTTGCTACCAACTTCATAGGTACTTGATTGGAAAGAAAGTATTGGACTAGACCTACATCAAAATTACTTTATGGATCGTAGTCATAAATGATATTTGATAATAATAGTATTTTGTATTCTTAGATCTGAGATACGTATTTGAGACTTGTGTGTAGGAATTATTTTTCTTTCACATGGTTTAACGTTGTTCCATAAAAAAGCAGTTATAAGGGTCATCGTTGGGTATATCATAAACTACATGACAGACATATGTGGTTATGATGGAATTTATCCCTCTTATCCGTTGAGAGTTAGACATCTAAGACCTTTACTAAAAGTTGAACAACATATGAGATTGATCACGATCCATATCTCATGTTCAACATGATGTTTGAGATAAATGAATAATTGATACCACACCTTTTAGTAACAATTATAGCTTTGGGCTCTAGGAATTGGTTGTTGATTAGATGGCACCCTTCATGTGTTATTAGTTGCAGTAGCCCATTGTTAGATGCCAAATACTATCTATGTCAATCTGTAATAAATCTTATGCAAGTGGGAGATTGTTGGATCTATATGCTAAAGAATCATCATTAAATGTATTGCTAATAAAATATGATCATATAGGGTCACACCCTTATCAAGTTTGCACATTTTGAATATTTATTATTAATAAGATTATTAATAAATAACCAACTCTTGTATTTAACTAGAAAATAGTTATTGTTTTTGTGAAAATAATAATTAAAGATAGTAAAACTAGTTATTATACCATATGGTATGATTTAATAAGTTACGTACAAAGTTTTGAACACTTTGGTAACCATGAACTTACTAGTTAGTTAGTTTTTTGGTTAAAAAAACTACCCTAACTTTTTTTTTTCCTTTTCTTAAAAGGACATGACCAAATATTTAATTCAAACATGGAGGTTGCTTGTCGACCTTCTTGCCATGCCCCCATGCTTCTAAAGTGTAGAGAATACTTTAGATTATTATATGGGATTGCTTTTGATTTTCATGGACAATATAAGAAGTGTACGAGGCTTGCATTTTTGGCAAGTGAAACTCTCTTATTCTCCCTCTTAAAAATGTAGCTTCCTTGCCACTTCTTCTCTTTCTTTTCTGTAACATCATGTTTTAGATCGTCTGAGATTAGAGTTTGTGGGCTGCAACCCGGTCAGGAGGAAGTCTCGGGGTTACGACGAGTTGCTAGAAGCGTAGGGCATGTCGACACATTTCTGTGAGTATGAGGTTCATTGGAATCGGAGTTATATCGAATAAGCTATGGAAGTTTGAAGTTTTGGAAGGATAAGTCCCTCATTTGAGAAAGGTGGCAACTGAGTACGTTGGGCGTACGTGTGTGTACGCTTAGCGTACTCATGTGCGTGACTTTTAAGCGGAGCGACCTAGTATGCTAGGGTGTACCAGAGGGTACATTGGGCATACTAGGATCAGAATGAGAAACCCTAATTGAGGGGTGTCCCTATATAAAGAATGAGATGGCCTCATTCCTAGCTACCATCCTCAGTCAATAAACCCTCTTAAACCCTAATCCTCATTCTTGAGCTTGTGTTTGTCCATTTGAGAGCCGTAAGTGATTTTGTGTGTTCTTGGAGTAAAAAAGGAGCTTTGGAGAAGAAGGAGTGAAAGTCTAGGCCTTGGATCTGAGCATATATGAGTTGGGAGCTTCATCATGAGGTATAAAGCTCCAAGCTTTCTCACTCTTTTGTTTTGAGCTTCATATTAGAGTATTTTAGGGTTTTTGTCCCAAAGTTGGAGACTCTATGAGTTATTGAGCTCCAGAGACTATGACCAACCCCATTTGAGTGTATTTAGTGGTGTTGTGTCATAAAAATCAAGCCTTGGACGTTGGAATCAAATCATGCATGAGTTATGAGCATTTTAAGTTAAGAGAGTGAGTGTTTTGGGTGTTTGTGACCATATCAGCCATGCAAAGGCTTAAAGTCACTGACTTTATGGAGTAACGGCTATTAGGGAATCCAAATCTGTGATTTGAGTCAAGTTCTTAACTGATTAAGACCAAATGAGTAGAAAGAGTGAATATAGGGTGTACGTTGAGCGTAATTCCAGTACGCCCCGCATACTGCCCCAGTGTCCTCAATGGCCAATATGGATTCGTGAGTACGTTGAGCGTACCAAGGGAGGTACGCCCAGCGTAGCCTCACTTTGGACTTTTGGGCTAAGTCTCATTTTTGGGCCTTGAGTGTTGGGCCTAGAGTTTGGGCTTGTTGCAATAGAGATTTGGACCAAAGGATTATATATATATATATATATATATATATATATATATATATATATATATATATATATATATATATATATATGGATTCGTGAGTACGTTGAGCTTAGGATATTTTATGCTACAAGTGGGTCAAGTGTGTCCACTTGCACCTATGTGTCACTTTCTCATTGGTACAACCTTATCCACATCACGCACATCAATGTAAACATCCCTTCACCCTAGCCACTTGCTCCAGCAATCCTTCTATTGAGTTCAGGGTGCAATAGTTGAGATTTGCGGGTATAGGTATGGATTGTGATCTATAATCCAGAAGGGGCAACAGTTAATTTGTCAACCAATTTCAAAGTCGGTATGAGTAGTTTCCTATGGGTAGTGATCAGTAGAGGATGGAGCTTCGGATTTTCGTCAATGTGTATTCAGTCGTTGACGATTCCTCCGTATTTCCATTTGTGAGGTGGGAGTATTTCGAGGTTTCGAGTTTCGTAAATAGAAGATCAGTGGTTGAGGAAAGACATCGTGAGATGTTGTGATGGTGTACCGAGGTACCCGAGTATGATGTCCTAATTTTTGGTTATGTTGAGACTTGAGTGTGAGATGGCGAGTGGAGTACCGAGAGATTTTGTTCCAGTGGGAACCCATCAGTTAGTGTCGCCGGAGTGGGACTGTCTAAGGGTGTATCTGTGCTGAGAAAAGTGTATTGCCTTCGAGAATTCACATCATGGAGTGGTGGTGCATAAGTTGGGTGGGTGTAAGCACCTATCTAGGTTGAGCTGCGGAGCATGAGTTGGTGAACTCAGTGTAGTGATGTCTTGATGATGAGATTATGGAGTGATAAGAGAGCTAGTGGATCCGGGTGGGAGTAGTCGCTTGGGATTATCAGGAGAAACCATGGAGTGATCCCATGGTGAGTCAGTGAACGAGAGAGTGTTGTAAGACTACGGGGAGCCGTAGCATTCATGAGTCAGTAGGAAAGGGTATTGTGGTACTACAGGGAGCCATAGTATTCGCTAGTGATCGAGAGAGTGTCGTGATACTTTAGGGAGCCGTAGTACTCACTAGTCTACGAGAGAGTGTCGTGATACTACGGGGAGCCATAGTATTCACTAGTTAGAGGGATAGTGTTGTGATAATGCAGGGACCGTAGTACTCACTAGTTAGTGAGAGGGTGTCGTAAGCCTACGGGGGAACCGTAGCACTTAGTAGTCGATAAGAGTGAATAGTGTTATGCGGCGAGCTATAGTATTCACTAGTCAGAGTATGACGCCAAGGAGTTCTTAGGCTGGGGTAGCCTTACCGCTTGAGTCTTCGGGAACCTGGTTGCCAGACAAGGGGCGAGACTCGGGTCTCCGTGTCGGTCGAGGATTGTTATATCCCGGGTTGAGGAGGGATTATCGTAATTGGAAGGAATTGGAGAGATGGTGTGTGCATAAATTCTTGAACCGCTAGTTCGGGTTAAGTATCAAATTGGAAAAGAGTGGTTCCAATTCTGTTGTTGAATTAGACTCTCGAGTTGAGTTTGGGTCAATTCGTGTATTGAGTAAACGAGGTGAGGTTCTGGATTTATAGATGGGTTTCATTTTGAGGGGTATTGATCTTAATCCGATGTCTTAGACCGTAGTGGGTCAGTTTTGTTGGAATGGGAATACTCGTGAGCCGCGTGGAACCAGTAGGTGGCAGACGACAAAGGTCGGAGGTGAGACGATTTTAGATAGGGTTGTAGTATTCTCTTGGGGGAAAGAAAACTTCGTGAGTTGTGTGTCACAATGATCCGGGATAGTTATTATGAGAAGGAAGTTGATGAGACGTTTTTGGTATGCAATGAGTACCCTTTGGAGGTTCATCTATTGGGTCGAGAGCTGACCTGGTGCTCAGTGTCGAAGGGGAATTTTGAGAGGAAGTTGGGGCTTATGTCTATGGATGTCAGAGGATACTTTCAAGCGAGCATGGTCTTTTTCTTGTGTTTGAGGTCAGATTTTTGGGGTTCATTATTTCTGATGAGTTCTAATAGTTGTTCATGCGGTGGGTCCTTAGTGGGTTATGACATTTCCGTTACTCTTGAGTTCGACCGGGATCGATTAGAAAATCAGAGTTGGTAGAGTGTTCTTAGAGTCTGTTAATCGATGAGCAATTAGTATGATATTTTGTGAGGGTAGTCTGGCAGGGAGACAAACCACTAGAGTTTTCAAGTTCGGAAGAATCGGATCGAGTACCGTAGTGGCAGGTGGGTCTGTCCTTCTTCGAGGTCAGAAGTTCTTGTTGAGATCAGGTGTCTTTGGAAGAGATTGTTGCATGACATGAGTTCCTTTCGGTAGTGCTTCTCGGGTTATTGGGTTCGATCTATGTGTCGATAAGGAGCGATTTCAAGGCCAAAATCTAATTCAAGTGGGGGAGAATTGTAACATCCTATTTCGAATCGTCTGAGATTAGGGTTTGTAGGCTACAACCCAGGCATGAGGAAGTCTTGGGGTTATGACGAGTTGCTAGAAGTGTAGGGCATCTCGACACCTTTTCGTGAGTATACGGTTCATTGGAATTGGTGTTATATCGAGGAAGCTATGGAAGTTTGAAGTTTTGGCAGGATAAGTCTCTCATTTAAGAAAGGTGGCAGCTGAGGACGTTGGGCGTACGTGTGTGTACGCTTAGCGTACTAATGTGTGTGACTTTTACGCAGAGCCACCTAGTACGTTGGGTATACTAGAGGATACGCTAGGCGTACTAGGCATAGAATGAGAAACCCTAATTGAGGGGTGTCCCTATATAAAGAATGAGATGGCCTTATTCCGGGCCACCATCCTTAGTCAATAAACCCTCTTAAACCCTAATCTTCGTTCTTGAGCTTGTGTGTCCATTTGAGAGCCTTGAGTGATTTTGTGTGTTCTTAGAGTAAAGAAGGAGCTTTGGAGAAGAAGGAGTGAAAGTCCAGGCCTTGGATATGAGCATATATGAGTTGGGAACTTCATCATGAGGTATAAAGCTCCAAGCTTTCTCACTCTTTTGTTTTGAGCTTCATATTAGAGTATTTTAGGGTGTCCCAAAGTTGGAGACTTTATGAGTTATTGAGCTACAGAGACTATGACCAACCCCATTTGAGTGTATTTAGTGGTGTTGTGTCATAAAAATCAAGCCTTGGACGTTGGAATCAAGCCATGCATGAGTTATGAGTATTTAGAGTTAAGAGATTGAGTGTTTTGGGTGTTTATGACCATATCAGCCATGCAAAGGCTTAAAGTCACTGACTTTATGGAGTAAGGGATATTAAGGAATCCAGATTTTTGATTTGAGTCAAGGTCTTAATTGATTAAGACCAAATGAGTAGAAAGAGTGAATCTGGGGAGTACGCTGAGCATAATTCCAGTACGCCCCACGTACTGCCCCAGTGTCCGCGATGGCCAATCTAGATTCGTGAGTACGCTGAGCGTACCAAGGAAGGCACGCCCCGCGTAACCTCACTGTGGACTTTTAGGCTAAGTCTCATTTTTGGGCCTTGAGTGTTGGGCCTGGAGTTTGGGCATGTTGCAATAAAGTTTTGGACCAGAGGATTATATATATATATATATATATATATATATATATATATATATATATATATATATATATATATATATATATATATGTGTGTGTGTGTGTGTGTGTGTGTGTGCGCGTGTGTGTGTGTGCTTTGTGCACTTGAGTTGGGCTTGCCACTTAGATTTGAGAGTTGGGCCTCGGGAGAGCCCATTTATTACTGGGCCTTGGTGGGCCCAATGAGTCTTAAGTTATGGATGGGCTGGTTAGTGGACTACCTTTAGACCTAATGAGTAAGAGTTTGGAATTAGGTCCTAATTGGGTCAATTGTGGGTTTGGCTTAGAGTTAGAGGTCGGTGCGTAGCAACAATGTTTATAGGGGCTGTTCATCATCCGAGGTGAGTCTTCTCACTATACTTTACCATGAGTGGTATCTATGTGTGACCGGAAGGTCTAATGTGTTTATATTGAGTACTATGATATCCTCCATTACGTCTATGTGATTTATGATGTGTATTATTCTGTGCTTACTGAGTTAGGACCAGAGGGTCCACCCGAGTTTTGGGACCGGAGGGTCCCACTAAGACACATTAACCGGAGGGTCTTACTGTGTTATAGCATCGAGTGGCTAATGAGTTGTGTGTGTTATTTTGGGGAACTCACTAAGCTTCGTGCTTACCGTGTTATGTGTTATGTGTTTTAGGTTTTTCTCAGGATCGCAGGAAGGTGCCGACTTGATTGTACACACCAGTGAAAGAGTTATGTTTTGAGGATCCTGGATTCTAATCAAACAATTATGGAGCTGCAAGTTGTAAATTAAATAAATGAGATTTTTGTGAAATGTGTTATGAGAATTATGTGATTTTAAATGAAATTTGTTAATGAAAAATTACGGTGTTACATTTTCTTTTGAGTTTTGTTCCAAGTATGGAGTTGAGAAGTGCTTCTCCTTTAGTTATTATTTGAGATAAGCACTTAAAGGCTTAATAAGTACGTTATACAAGATGTGAACTAGTATTTCAGGTGCCTTACTCTTGATGGTGGATACATTGTAGAGAAATACTATTCTAGAATTTTTTTTCTATCTTCATGAACTCCCCAATTCTGAGTGGAATCAAAGGATTCAAAGGTTATCTCTTCAACGCTCTATGGTTTATCATCGAAATCCTTGTAAATTATAGGTCAATATTTTTTAATGAAAACTTGCCATTCAACGGTCACATTCGTCCAAAATCAAAAAAATCAACGTGTTGCATTTCGTTTCCGTGATCATAGGACACCACATAACGACTGAGGGAGGGCGTTGTGCACCACGTTATGGCGTAGTGAACGAGCTGCCACATCGGCAATAACGGCTCTTCATAGGCCCATACCCGATCGTCTAATAACGTATTCTTATACGTGAGTTGTCCTTTACTTATATTAGTAACCTAATTCACGTATCGATTAAAAATGTTGGTGTCCTATTTTTCTCCAAGACTAAGATGTCTTCAACGTCAGTTTCAATTATCTTCATAGCAGACAATGAGAGTCTTAATGATTGCTTTCTCTAACTCGAATTTGCACTTCCAAGACAAATAACACCATGAAAAAAAGTTTAGTGTCTTCCCTAATTCTTTGGTATGTCGATTTTGACCATTTTCCAACAAATATGTTTTTTTGTTTATTTTAAACTGACCCCGAATTTTGAAGTTGAGCTTGCAGCCGTTAATGAGGAGGTTTCCTGTCTCAACCACCTTGAATCGCAAAATAGTAAAACCCTAGAACGATTAGGGTTCTGTCACGAAGATTAAAGAGACGCGTCACGAACTTCTATTAATTTATTAATCACTAACAAATTAACAAATAGGATCCCCAAAAAACTCTAATATCAATAATTGCTTAAATTTGTCATTACGTGTAATCTAAAATGTCTCTGATATTAGTAGTAATATTACCAATTGTTATGAACGTGAGCATTATTTCTAACAATTGAAATCATTATGGATAATATATTTTCTTCACTTGATGTAATGTAGTTGGTATTATTATTGAATGAAGTTTGCATTAACATTAAATATAGTTGGTATTGTACTATAATAGTTACTAATATCAACAGTACAATGCTATTACCAAAACGAAGACAAGAAATACATGATACCACTTCCTATACGAACCACGTATGAGAACGTCTCATTAATGATTGTCCCACATATGATGACATGTGAATAAAACCTAAAAAAAATTGTCATAAAGACTAAATGTATACCAAAACAACAATGACCTATTTTACAAAAAAATAACATTAAAGACTAAATGTGTACAAACTGATGACTTAACCTTGAGTAATTGGTCATAAAGAGTGAATGAATAAAAAAACATTAAGTTCAAGGACTTATTTTATAATTAAAAAACAATAAGGACTAAACGTATACATAGCAAAAGCTATGTTACCCTATTAAGTTATTTTCCCTATAATTCACTTTTGTTCAAGTATTTTAACTTTTTTATATTTTACTAAAACTGAACCTTCTTCTTGAAATTTGGACATGTATATTGGATTTCGAAAATGTTCATCATCTGTTTATAATGTTTTGTCCAAAATGCAAAAACTGAAATCCGGTTTTGAATTAGCATGGGACTAATTGATACACGAAGTTGTACATATCTTTGAAGTTACTCTTTTGAGCTGATGGCTTCAATGAAATTACAGGTTCATTTTGGGAAGATAAATGACATTCTAATTCCACTACTACACAAGTGATTTAATAATCCGAACCATTCTTTATTTTTGAGGCGGTTGAGGGTAAAAACCGCCTCATTAAATGTATAGAGCATTAAATAATCCACAAACCGCTTTAAAAAAACACTAGATAAATTTCCAGAAGCTTTTGTTAAGGCGGTTAAAAACGAATAGCATCAAAAGAAGAATTTTTAGTGCTACTTCATGTAAAAGCATCATTAAATCTTTATCTTTTGATGCTATATTTTGAGAAACGCATCAAATGAAAACGCTATAATTTTTTAGTGCTACTTCATGTAAAAGCATCATTAAATAAGGATTTTTTGATGCTCTTTGTAACAAAATAACATCATTAAATCTTTATCTTTTGATGCTATATTTTGAAAAACGCATCAAATGAAAACTAGCTATATCCGTCTTTTAGGGTTTCTGTAAACACTAACAAACTTCGAACTTTTGGAACATGGAGATTCTCTGCAGCATTTATGAAACATAAACATAAATGCGTAAAAACTCAAAATACCCTCATTAATTGTTTTGCTATCTTCACTAAAGGTAATTTTAATTTTATTGTACTTTTGATTTTATTCAAAGTATTTATTTATTAAATAATTGTTTATTGATATTTTTTAAATTGAATTGTGTAGATTGTGAACATGTGAAAATTTACATAACTTGTTTGTTTAAAATCAATATATTTACCTTCTTTGAATGTTTATTTTAATTTTCGGATGAATCATGATTATTGGATGTACAACACTTCACGTTTTTCTCAATTTTATATAGAAGGTGTTCAAACTTTTATTAGGGTTGCCGAAGAAAATCGCTTAGAAAAAGGAAGTGGATCGATTTGTTGTCCTTGTAACGTTTGTAAAAATTTTAAAATGTTTAATTGTACCGAAGAAATAGAGTATCATTTGATGCAAAATGGTTTTGTGCCTAATTACACTTGTTGGTCAAGACATGGAGAAACACTACTTGATTGTATCACATCCTCGAGCAATTTACATATTAATAATAGTACATACAACAAAGATTCATATGTTGTTGATGATGATCACCATTCAAATGACCCCAATGACAATTTCAATGAAATGTTTGATGACATTGAGGCTAATATGGGTGATGTTGAACAAGAAAACTTACACTGCCTATTTGAAGAAGTAGAAACAATGTTATATAGCGGTTGCAAATTTATGAAACTTGATGTTGTATTGAGGTTGATGAACTTAAAGTCGAAAAACGGATGGAGTGATAAAAGTTTCACAAGTCTATTAGTGCTTTTGCATGACATTCTTCCAAAAGAAAATGAATTACCCATTTCTACATACCAAGCAAAAAAGCTAATGTGTCCGATGGGATTGGAAGTTGAAAGAATACATGCATGTCTAAATGATGGTATGTTGTATAGAAAGCAGTTCGAGAATAAACATAATTGTGTTTTTTTGCGGTGCATCGAGGTATAAACGGAAAAAAGATTTGGATGAAGTTGACGATGATGTGACAAAAAATGGACCACCGGCTAAAATGTTGTGGTATCTCCCTATTATACCGAGACTAAAAAGGTTATTTTCAAACAAAAAAGAAGCAAAGTTACTTTGTTGGCATTCAGAAGAACGTGAAACTGACAGAAAACTAAGACATGTTGCAGATTCACCTCAGTGGAGAAACATTGATAAGAAGTATCCTGAATATGGAAAAGAGATGATAATAATTAAACCGCCTCAAATAACAATTAAACCGCCTCATATGGAATTGCATCTTAAAATTAAACTGCCTCAAATAATAATTAAACCGCCTCAAATAATAACTTAATAGCATCAAAAGATAAATTAATAGCATCTTAATTTAGGTCCAGGAAACCACCTCAAACAATAATAAAACTGCCTCAAATAATAACTTAATAGCATCAAAAGATAAATTAATAGCATCTTAATTTAGGTCGAGGAAACCGCTTCAAAAAAACCCTCCATAGCCGCCACCAAATTCCACACAAATCGCATCAGTAAAACCTAACCCCCCCCCCCCCCCAATCATCTATTTCCTTCTAAATTTTTGTTTTAGCTTTCTAATATTTTCATTGCGCGCCAGCTCTTCTCTGGTTCATAGCCGAATTCGTAAACCATTCTTTCTGTAAAACATCCATAGTCGACGCTACATCAGACAACATTCACATCGTCATGCCGACCTTTATTCCGACCGTCCCCGACGCCTAAATCGCTCCACAAGCCTCGGTTTCAATACGTTGGCATTTTCAAGTTTCTTTGTCGTATAAGGTATGTATATATATCGATTTGTTGTCTTTTTATACTTTAGGAATCTTTAAGAATATGAGAAGATGACGAGGAATCTTTAGAATATATGATAAGATGAACACGTGACTGTCTTTACAGTATAGTATTGATTTTCTTTTTGTCAAAAAGTGCTAAAGCTTTACGTTATACTTTAGGAATCTTTAGAATATATTTAGAATATGAGAAGAGACTATCTGATGTCGTATCGTGTTTAATAAATGTAATATTTGGCCCACATATATGGGGTCTATCAATTTCATTGGATCTATAACTTTTATGTTGTATTATGTTTTTGTTTTCTTGTAATATACTATTGTATTGGAATACTGTATTGGAATATGGTTTTTGTTGTTCTAGTGTTTATCATGGATATAATTATTTTTAATTTGTATAATGTTGTTAGGTTATAAAAATGGATGAGGTATGACCAATAAAAAGAAACAAAGGTCAACCAGTATTGTTGCATTTAAGAAAAGTTATCATCCTGAAGAGTATAATGTTAAGTTCAATGAGAATAATATCCCAAATGCTGGCATGTCATCCCAATTTATGTCTTGGTTAGGCATGAATGTTCAACAAAGGTTTCCAATAGATGAAGATCCGGTTAAAGTTATAGATAAATATTTTAAAGATTTGTGGTTGGAAGCCAATGTATTATATTTTAATTTATTACAAATATGAATAACTTTTTAGTTACTTATTATGTTTAACATTTTTTGTTTTGAAATTGTAGAAGCACTGGAATATCGAGTCTGATGGCATGAAAGATTATATGAAGAGGAGAGCTGTAAAACTTACATCAAATTTTAAATCAATTCTAGTTTCAAATTTTATATACCTTTATACCCGACGATGTATGGGATAGATTCGTTGCACAAAAAACTACTCCTGAATTTTTGGTATGTTTTAATTGTTTATTTATTATTATTATTGATAATATTATTAGTATGTTTACAAATAACTAATAACATTTTGTTGATATGTGTGTAGGCAAAAAGTGCAAAAGCTGAAGAAAATAGTGCTAAAAAGAAATCCCAACACCACATAGGATGAGGTGGAAGGTCGGGTCTTGAAAAAAAAACACCTATTATATGGCCTCAACTTGTAGCAAAATATGAGTTTATAGAATGTATACAAAATGAACAATCTAAGTTGTATTTAATGTCTTTCGCAATAAAAGACAAAGAAACCAAGATGTATGATCTTCCACAAAAGACAATTGAAGATTTTCAAAATTTTGGTAACAATTATGTTTTTTAAATAATGAGACTTTGATTATTTTTAGTAAATAAGTGTTGCCACCTATTTTTTTATATAGGAACGGGAAGAGAAAAATTTGATAGCCGATGGGAGTTATTATCAAAATGAGGAAGACCCGTTAGTTAGACTTTTGGGGCCCGAGCACAGGGGGTGATCACAGACAATATCCAATATCATTGGGCCTACTATGGTTTCGGGTGGATTGTTTAAGAATGTGAAAAAAGTTGAAACTCGATACCACGGGTCGACACTAGCCCAACATTCCGTGAATCTAATGGTGTGTCTGGTGGACAATTGGTAGAATATCCACCTATTGAGGTAATATATTTATAGTTTTTATACAAACCTATATTAGATTTATAGTTTTTTTTGTATGATTTGCGGGTTATGACAGCATGTGATTTGCTATTAAAAGTTGTTGATACTGATTTGAAAGTAGCTTTTGGTATGAACCTCAGAAACGGTTATACATTCAAAACCAGTAAATGAAGGTTGTGTTAAAGTTTAGATTGATGAGATCATAGAAATATATGATAACTTGCGTGTGCATGTCGTAACACAAACATATGAAGTTGAATGTTAAACATTTGCTTCATACCATCGTTTAGTGGCCGAGATATGCATTAAATGTATATTTTTAATCAAATACAAAAATATATTTTAATATAGTTTTATTTAAATATTACAATCTATTTAGCTTGCGAACAAAACACCGAGCAAGTCAAATAGTGGTACGAGAATGGGCTCGAGTCGCTCCTCTCCACAGATACACATTGATGATACCACAACTTCATTTTATCGTCCACAGGTAGTCGTAGTCGACCGGTTCACTCTTATGAAATGTTGTTAATTTAGTTTCGTTTGTTAATATTATAACAATTTGTTTGTTATTTTAGTTTGAGGAAAACCACTTTCCTTATCATCATCAAATAGATGCTAATGAACATTTTCAAGGTGGCTTAGTTGATATGGTTAATCTTAAAAAAAACTTGTTTTATGTTTGTTTTTAGATGTTTAATGTTTGTATACAATCATATATATTACTAATGCTTTATGTTTGTTTTCAGATATTATCTATGAATCCACCACAAATTGATTTAAATGCACTCAGAGCCGGGCCCGGGCTAGAACGCGATCCCGAACCCGAACCCGATCAGGAAAACGAACCCGAACCCAAATCTGAATCCGAATCCGAACCTGAACCCAAACACGAACCATTTACATTTGTAGATCCTGATCTTTATATACCCTTGAGCAAAGTACAACAACAAAGTCCTAAAATTCAAGCTATTGTTTTTCAAGTAGCAGACTTTTCTAAGAATACACATGACACTTATATTTTTTCACCCAGAGGGATGTATTGCGACAAAGTTCGACTTCCCATCCTATATAGAGAGGTGTTACAACTATTTTTAAGGGGTTAGCTTGATTATAGCATTATACATTGGTTTGCGATGTAAGTTATTATATCTTTAATATGTTATAATAACATTTAGATAAAATTAATTTTACTAACATTGTGTAGTATATATAGGTGTTTTTCTAGGTCTCCCAATTCTGAATGCATTTTTTTTTGATCCGTTACGTATTGCATGATTAGATATGCAAATAAGGATGACGGCTGTCGTCGAACATATCGTAGAAATATTTTCGTATCATGAAGGCAAAAAATATTTTCTTGCTCCATATTTACAGGGATATTTTATTTCTTTCCATAATACATGCACATACATATACACACTACACATATATGCTTACTTTTTCTATATATTTTATTTTTGTAGTGACCACTAGGTTCTTTTTATCATATGTCCGAATAGCAAATCTCCTTATATGCTTATATTCTGGATTCTTCAAAAAATGATCAAAAGAAATTAGACGAATACCTTTTTGCTTCTTTGATAAACACAATTTTCCTGAGACGATTTGATAAGTGAGAAATTGTAAAGTATGTTTTCTATTGTTTTTTTATCAATTTATTTCAAGTGGTTTGAAATATTTAATTATGAATTAAATGTAGTGTTACAAACAAAACGGTAGTTGGGAATGTGGATACATAGTGATTAACGAGAGTTTGTTGAGACCATTCAACATGATTTTCAAAATAAAGTAAGTGTTTAGTATATATTTAAATTAAATATCAATTTTTCTATATAGTTGTATACATATTTATATAATTTGTTTGTTTTGGAAAAAGAAGATGTTTGCTTTACCTGATAAACTTGAAGATATGGTCTTAGAAATGATACCGCATTTGATTGAAATGGTAAATGATAGTCGGAAAAGAACTTAGTAAGAATTCATTAGAATGTTTTGTGTTTTATTATAACTAAAACTTAAACTATAAATTAATTGTTTTTTGCATAATGGTGCAGTATTTTGTAATACCTTTTTGTTTATTGGTGTTATTATTATTATTATTTTTTTGCTACAATTGATGGCAACTGAATTGTGCTATTTAATAGAGTTTTTTTTCGCTTTTCTTATCTATAAGGCGGTTCTACATTTTCTAATATTGTTGACTATCAACATCAACAAATGATTGATGATATTTTATGTTGCCATTCGTATTGTAATTTAAAAGGCGGTTTATTTTCCAAGACTGCTCAACAACAGCATCAAAAAATAAGTCTATTTTATGAAGCTATATTTTATAAGGCGGTTTTCGAGAGCATCAAAAAATAAGTCTATTTTATGAAACTATTTTTATGAAGTGGTTTTGGACATTTTCTAAGGCTGTTGTAAAACCGTCTCAAAAAACAACACTATTTTATGATGCTATATTTTTTGAAGCGACTGAATAATCGCATCAAGAAATAAAATAAATTATTTATTAAACCTCTTCTGTACTATAAGAAATTAAGTTTGTTTCATTTATCCATCTCATATATTAGTTCAAGTTACAGATCTAATTCTCCATGCTTAGGCTTTCTTAAAATCTCTAACACTAAAAGCCTAAAACAAAAGTATTCAAGGTCTTGGTTCTTTGTTTCTAACATTCAGGCACATATTTTAAGTAAATTGCGAATTAACCATTAATATTTTAACTCATTGACTTAGGACAAGATAATCGAACTTATATTAAAATCATTTACTATAAACATATCGTTGAAAATTTCAACTTTTATTCATTCAATCGGTTTGCTAGTATATATTTACAAACAATGATGCAGAAAACAATAATACATGCATATGTTACATGGTTGAGAAGCAAGTGTTGAAATCCATGAGCACTTAGTTTTCAATCAACGCAATATGTGAAACAAGTATCGAAAAACAATTGAAAAAAGCATAAAGCAAATTGTTAACCCTATTATGAAAATGACACAAAATGTTAGAAATACACAGAGAAAGAACACAACATCCATGCACATTCCTTTTCCATTCCCAAATGACCAACGAAGAAGGCAACCACCATCGTCAAGTCTCTCCAGAAGTAGATATTCATCTTTTTCATGATCCACCATCGCCTAAATACGTACAATTAATGTACTTCACAAATCAATTAAATAAAAAAAAAAAAAAGAGTGACGTAATCTAATCTTGAATCAGATGACATGCCTTAAGGGGGTTGTCGTCTTCAACATCCTCTTCAAATTGACGTATAACGTCCCAAAATCTTTGTTTAATCTCCCTAACTTTATCGCTCATTTTTCTCAACTGTTTTAAAGAAAGATTTAGTCAACTTTTTTTTATAACCCTACGAACAAAGAAAATACAGTTCAACAAGTTAGATACAAACCTCTGATTGAGGGATTTGTTTACGGGTGGAAGACCCTGGCGGCGATGTTCTTGAGTTTGGTGGCGATGAAACTCTTGCCGGCGGCGACTTGTTTTTCTCGGGATCTTGATAATCAGATGTAATTGGATCGAAATGTGACCGGCGAAGTAGGATGTTTCTTCTTGGTGGCTCCGGGACCATGGGAGGTGTGGTGCTGGTTGTAATTGGCGAATCTTGATTGCTTGATGAATTGGTGTCTGATAGGCGGAGTGGGTGGTGGGTATTGATCATGGTGGTGGTGGTGTCTGCTACTGCATCTTGGGAAGAAGTTGTGGGGATGGTAAAGATTCCACCGCCAAGAACGTCGGCGAGTGGAGATTCTGGGGCGTTAGTTATAACGACAGGCGCCATTAGAGATGAAGTGTGGGGAAGACGTAGGGTGGTGGAATCAGGGTGGTTGTATCCGTTGGTGGAGGAAGGTGGTTGTCGGTGGAGTTCTTCGACGGTGCTTGGTGGCTGGAAGCCACGAGTATGTTGATGATCGCTGCTCATTTTTACTTGCATTTCTTAATTCTGAATGTGTTGGCAAGAGGTTTAACAAGACGTTATTAACTTATTAATGATTGTGGATGTGGGTGTCATTTTAACGGAGTCTTGAATGATGTGATTCGATTTTCGTTCAATGTAGTAATGTTTTTTTTTTTTTTTTTTTTTTTTTTTTTTAATTTTAATTTTATAATAATAATAATAATAATAATAATAATAATAATAATAATAATAATAATAATAATAAACACTTAATTGATATTAAATGTTTTGAGTTCACCGTTTTTTTCATGAAGCTTTATATTTATACTAAACACTTACATTGTCATCATTAAAAATAAAGAAATTAAATATCTTTTTACTTTTTTTCCTACTTATTTTCTTATCCATATGAAATAATGATAAATGTTTTAAAATATCATTAATTTTATCAAAATATAACATATGTTACCATTTTACATGGGTAGAAATATAAGTAGGAAGAAAATATAAGAATATATTGAATATGAAATTACATATCATCCTTGTTTTTTTTACGAATCCTCTTATTCAATTAAATAATAACGTGTGTCATTTTTTGGATATTAAATTTCTCATATTGAATTTCTCTTAAATATAAGTATGATTAACATGTTTGAGTTCGATTTGTTATTTTTGGATGCAAATTATCACACTTTCTTATTTAGGATTCCTATATATTAAAGCCGAAGTACATTTTTTAACTTGATATTTGGAAGAATAGAAACATGGTCGAGTCCATCAATTTGTAGGGTGTGGGTAAGATGGGAAGGACATTGGATTTGTTAAGCCCACCAGTGTCACTATTTCCATAACAGAATTGGTAGCCCAATTCATCCGCCCAACGAGTCCATCAAGCTTACTCAATTGGGCCCAGAAGCCTTTGTAGAGCCCATAATATTTCTTTAATAAGCCTTAAAGTTTCTTGTTAGTTTGTTATTGTATTTATTGTCACCAATTGATTCTTTGTTATTTTATATGGTTTTTAGGTTATAAGATATTTCATACTTTTACTTTACCAAACATTTATTGGTTATTATATTCCCCTATGCTAACATATCCAATAAAGGTATTATCCAACGAATAAGTTAAGTTGCAATAACTCGTTTTCTTTTAAATAATTTTGATTTTTTTTTGTCATTTGATATATTTGTCATGTATCATTTTTGTTTGGATTACTACAACCATTTTCTATGGAATGCTACAATTGCTTCTTTCTTATCCACTACTTAAGGAAACAATTTAAGAAGAGGATGTGAAAAAACTGTTAGTCGCCTTTGGTAAATGTGGTCCATGGATAGGGTTGAAGCTTGAGATGTTTTGATTCATGTATCAAATGCTTCTTCTATTATCGACCACAAGAGAAAATCGATGTTTGTTGGATGGAAGCAATGAAAAGATCCCAAGAAATACAAAATTGTGAAAATCAGGGAGGAGGCACAATCAAGTCATTCTTTTTGTTCATGACCATGTCTTCTTTTCTAATAAGATTAGATATTTATAAAGATATATTAGATATATTAGTATTTTAAGATTGACAATTGAAAGCAACATAAAAAGAATATAAATGTATTAATATACTTTAAGGGGGTGTTTGACTTAGCTTTTGAGTGGCCAAAAGTCCTTTTACAAAAAGATCATAGGTAAAAAATGTTTGACAAAAGACTTTTAAAAGCTATTTATGGATTTTGCATAGAAGGAAAATCAACTTTTTGGAAAAATCAGAAAAACCTGACTTTTGGTAAATTTTCCAAAAAAGACTTGGTTTCTAAAAAGTTAACCCAAACACCCCCTAAGTGATTATGTAATGTGTTTTCTTATATTATGTCATGTATATTTACACTGCACAGAACTCATTGTAGAAAGCATATGTGTGAACTCTCATTATGCACGTTAGTAATCAAGCATAAAGCCTCTTATCGGTAGAAGAAGACGTGGATGAAAAATATACAGTCTGTATAAAGAAAATTGTTTAGTTTTTTAAACTTTGTATGCAAAAATCTATTTTTTAATATCAAAATAAATTAAATTTTGATGAACATCGTCTGCCAATAACCATACCAGTCATTACCGCCAGTCCACCACCATCATTAAAATCTTCGAAAACCATGACCTTCCGAAAAACAATACGAATTATGTTAAAATTCAAAAAAAAAGTCAACCAAGAACAGAATCCAAAACAAAACAAACCGGAAAACACATATTGAAAAAAACAAATCAAATAAAAATAAGAAACAAAAAAAAAAAAACCCAATAAAATAAACCTCAGATAAAACAATTCGAAAAAAAAAGCTAAAGGTTATAAATGTCTTTCTAACTTCACAAAACTGAATATATATATATATATATATATATATATATATATATATATATATATATATATATATATATATATACATACGGTTAGGTTCATATGAGACGGCCTAATTTTGTGAGACCGTGAGACGCATTTTTTTTATTTTTTTTTTTAATTTTTTTATTTTAATTTTTATTTTTTTTAGTTATATCAAGTTCCGAAAATAATATTTAAAAAAAGAATTTTTAGATTTTTCCATTTATTTTGCATTTTAAAATTATTTTTAGAATATGTACAGTGTAATATTCTATTTAGAATAATTCACGTATTTTTTAAAAAAATAGAATTTTTTTTATTTTTTTTTAGTTAATTCAAGTTCCGAAATAAATATTTAAAATTTTTTTTTAGATTTTTCCATTTATTTTGCATTTTAAAATTATTTTTTAGAATATGTCGGTGTAATATTCTCTTTAGAATATTTCACGTATTTTTCAAAAATAAAAACGGGATTTTTTTAATTTTTTTAATTTTTTTTAGTTAATTCAAGTTCCGAAAATAATATTTAAAAAAAAGAATTTTTTGGATTTTTCCATTTATTTTGTATTTTAAAATTATTTTTAGATTTGGTCTTACGGTCTCACAAAATTAGAATGGTCTCAAATGAACCTGAACATATATATATATATATATATATATATATATATATATATATATATATATATATATATATAAGGTTAGGTTATTTTGTTTTCACTATCTATTGTGTGCATGTATGACTGATTCTGAACAATCATTTTAGTTATTTTAAGAAGGTAATTAATGCATATTACATGTTGAAAATATAATAAACATTAATTACATCTTCAGCATTTAATATGCATTAATTACTTTATTAAAATAACTAAAATGATTGGTCCAGAATCAGTCATACATGCACACAATAGATAGTGAAAACATTTGAACCTAACTCTCTCTCTCTCTCTCTCTCTCTATATATATATATATATATATATATATATATATATATATATATATATATATATATATATATATATATATATATATATATATATATATATATATATATATATATATATATATATATATATATATATATATATATATCGCATGGTTTTACAAACTAATCGAAAATAAGAAAAACTTTAAAAGCTAAAGCTTATAAACGCTTTTCAACTTAACACAAATATATTTCATATGAATATGTAATTATATCTTTTATCTTATAAAGAGATTGTTAGCGTATATTTATTTTATTATGTATAGTCCATATATTTATTGTACAGCCCATATCTTGATACGGGGCCCATACATGTATTATTGTATTTATTGTATTGCAAAGGCTTGAAAGCGATTGCATGCAGGGCCGGTTCAGACGGTGGGCATCCCGGGCGACCGCCTAGGGCCCAGATTTTATGGGATATATATATATATATATATATATATATATATATATATATATATATATATATATATATATATATATATATATATATTACCTAAATGATTTTTAGGGCCTAAAGTTGATTGAAACTCAAATTAGCTCAAAAAATAAACAACTTAGTTTGTTTGTTAGTGCTAATTGAACACGTCTATATTGAAGAGTAAATGATATATTTTTTTAATATTTATTATATTTGTCTTTGAGGGACCCTTTTTTTTTGCCCCGGGCCCCATATATGTTTGGACCGGCCCTGATTGCATGGGAAAAAATACAACTCAACATGGTATCATGCTCTTTCGGCTAACCCTAATATCATCGATCCCTCATGACGTTGATCCCAGCTTCACCCTCTACCTTGCTCCCTGTTCTGCTTCTTGCTGTTTCATTCTGCTTCATCATGCCGAACACATATATGTCTACTCCTCCAAGTAGCCCTTCTGACAAGAGTTGCGGTATCACCAACATAAAATCGTATGTTCCTCTTCTCCTTGATCTCAATCGTCTGAACTAAGATTCCTGGAAAGAACTCTTCAAAACCTATTGTGTTGGATACTTGGTTTTTGATCATCTTGATGGTTCCTCCACTTCCAAATCGACTGTTGACCCTTTATGGAAGACTTTTGACAATATTGTCAAACTATGGTTGTATGTCACTTTATCTCAGTCGGTTCTGCAAGCTATTCTTATCCCTGATGCTACATCAGCCAATGTATAGAAAGTCACTGAGGATCTCTTTCACGAAAATAAAGAAAATAAAGCTTTGGAATTAGATGATTAACTTCGAAACATGGCCATTGGGGACTCCACTGTTATGGAATACTGTACCTGTATTAAGTTCATAACTGATCTTCTTCGCAACATTGGTGCCTCGGTAACAGAACGAAACCTTGTGATCTATACCCTAAATGGGTTGTCTCCAAATTTTGCTCACATTGTCACGACCATACGCCATCAAAAACCTTTTCCAACATGGTTGGGGATGCGAGCCATGCTCACCTTGGAAGAACATGCCATGATCAAAAATGAAAACAGGATTGTATCGACTCCGCACCTTGACAAATCATCTTCCCCGACGAATCTTAACACCGAACATCAGCCTCCACCCTCCAATAATTCCACTCGTGGATCCTCTCCCGGTGGCAGGGGTGTCGGTCACAATTCTCGTGGATGTGGCGGTCACGCCAGCGGCCAAAACAACGGTGGTCAAGGTGGCTAATTCAATCAGGACAGTGGTGTTTTTCATCCTCCTGGTGCTTGGGGGTGGATTCTTCGCATGGCCCATGTCATCTTCACCTCAAGGTGGCCTCCTGCCATAGCCCACGATGGCCCCTTGGTCTTTTCAGTCGGCTCCCACATGTCGACATGCCATTACTATGTGGCCCACTACAGCTCCAGCCCAACAAACGCTACTTACTGTCGGACAGCCCAAAGTTGGACAACCCGCTTCTCTCCCACCCAGAGGGCAGTATTTTCAGTACTCACAACCAACATATCAGCCTACATCATTACCTCAAGCATTCAACACTATGTCTCTTCAAGACTCGGGCAACGCTGACTGATACATGGACACAGGCGCTTCGGCTCATCTAAACAACAACACATGTATTCTCAAATCTGTTAATCATAATTGTCCTAATTCTTAGGTGTTTGTTGGTGATGGGTCTCAAATTCCTGTTGTCAAAACGGGTACCACCAACCTAGGTTTAAATCCTTTTGTGCTCCTGTCTTAAATAATGTCCTTATCACTGCCCAAATAATTAAAAATCTTGTTTCCTTCCGTAAACTTACTCGTGATAATAAATGCTCAATCGAATTTGACGGTTTTGGTTTTTCTGTGAATGGCTTTTTGACCAAACAAGTTCTCATCCAATGTGATAGCATCGAGGATCTCTATCTAGTTACAAGTCCAACTCCTCAAGCTCTTCTCAGTGTCACCCCATCTACTTGGCACCAACTCTTGGTCATCCCGATCATCAAACTTTCAAGTTTTTAGTTGCAAATATGTTCATTTCTTGTTATAAAAAGGATCCTCAATTATTATGTGATAATAGTCTTTTACTTTTTTTCACATATGTCAATCCGTTGAGAGACATAGAAAAAAAGTTTGTAAGAATGAAATGAAGCATTATTCACTGCATTGGCCTTAATTATAAAGAAGACTGGTTTATATAAAAACGGATACAATTCAAAAATATATTATGAAAAATCTTTCTTAATTTATCTAATTTTTGATAAAAATATTTCTTTTCTTTAAGGTTACGTAATACTACTGACTATCAATTATTTACTTGAATATCATTACAAGACCTTATGTATTTAGTTTTGCTTAATTGTTAATTGTGTAAACAATTTTTCCAAAAGGTATAGAATATGTTTTTGACTGTATAAAATGCGTATAGTATATTTTATGTGATATGAAATATAATCATATGGTTTTTTCAAGTTTTTAAAAAGCTAGTTATGATTGTAAGGCTTGTATAGATATATGCTCATATATAAATATAAAAAATTAATTATTGTTGAATATATATATATATATATATATATATATATATATATATATATATATATATATATATATATATATATATATATTAATTAATTATATACAAATTGTTGTCTTAAGTTACGCCTTACAAATTATATGACTCGCCACAGGTCATAAAAAGCTTGAAACTTGACATTGTCGTCAAGTAACGTCTAACGTTATTTAAACATTGAACTTTTTACCTATATATATATATATATATATATATATATATATATATATATATATATATATATATATATATATATATATATATATATAGTAACACCTAAAAAATGTGAAGGTAAAAATTTCATTATTAAAACAATCAAAACATTCATTTATCATTTACTAAAACACTTAAATGTATTTCATATTAAAACAATTATTAGAGTACAATCCCAAAATTTTGAGTTACAGAAAATATGGGTGTATGCGTTGTGATCAAGTCGGGTCCTTCCCTTTCGAACCGGAAGTACCTGAAACCATAAACAACAACTATAAACACAAAACTTAGTGAGTTTCCCAAATATCATATACCATACATATCACACGAGTCAAACATATCATACATATTCAATAGAAGGTGTTATGTGTCAACCATAGTTTTGTCATTATGCCACGAGTCGTATCATGGTCTGCCTTTCCAGGACGGGGTTCATAACCCTGGGTCTTACAGACAAGTGCCAAGAGTCACCTTCTAGTCTTCCATGCAAGCATCACAAAGATAACTAACATACAATCTACCACTACTTATCTACTTAACAGCCAGAGTCCAAACTCTAGTCTTACATACATATTTACCAAAAGCCACCTCGTGGTCTTTCATAGAAATGCTAAGGGCCGCCCTGGTCTTATTATAACACATGCACGAATAGGTCGTCATTGGTGCCTTCGACCCATAGCATAGTGAGGAGACTTACCTCGCACTGCTGAATCCCATTGATAATCCCTGGCTGCTGGTTTGACAATTCCTCGAGTTGTCAATATCAAATAAAATCCAATTAAAATTGGATTCCAATCCATATTCATATACCCATAATTAGGGTAAAAAGATCATTTTACCCCTTACATATTTCGTACCAAGACAAAAGCCCAAACCTACAATCCAAAAGGCCTAAACATGGCCCAAAATATCCCATGGTCAACCCTGATTAAACTTCTGGTCAAAGTTAAAGTCAACAGCTCATGTTGACCAAGCACGTCGCGTTTCCCTTTAGCCACGCCGTGTTCTGATATCATCCAAACATTTGGGAAAACCTACGCCAACATGCCGTGTTGACTTAGAAACACGCCGTGTTTGTCGAAGCTCCAACAGCTTAACATATTAAGTCGTTTTCTTCGATTTCAAGAGCTCCAAAGCTCAGATCTAGTCCATAATGTGGTCCAGAAGGATAAAGTTTTCAACTTTATCCATTAGGACTACCCAAAATCTTTAAAACTCAATCCATAAAGCTTATTAATGCAAGAGCTTAACCAACAAGCACTTAATCCTTAAATTTCGAAGTCCATCCTTTCTAGAAGTGATTCAAACACCAAAACCATCCCAAAAGTTGGTGCTTTATAAACATACATATCCAATTCATGTCTTGAACCCATATTAGGTCAAAATGGGGATTTATGACCTAATCTCTATGTATGACTTCAAAACTTGACTATAATCCGGATCCAAAACACTACAAGATCACATTGACCTGGAGATTCATAAAGTTGCAAACCTTATGAGATCTAACCATTCCATCATTCATGAACAAGAAGCTAAAGGGACAAAAATCAGGATCTAACAACTTGGAATGATAAAAATCGAGTCTTGTACACTTACAAAAGTCCAGAATAGTGCCAAGGCGGAGAATGGGAATTGCTTGCTTGGTCTTTGCTTCTTTCCTCCTCCTTCTTCCTTCCTTAGCTTTAAAAGCACCAAAATAGCTCTAAAAATGGAGGAAGATTATTAGGGTTTGTTTCAGGGCTTGAGGGGCTGAGGATGGACAAACTATAGCCTTCTTATTCCTTAAATAGGGAGCGAAATCCCAGGAGATTAGGGTTTTCATTCTAGCCGTCAATACGCCATGTTCCAAAAGGCTCAACGTCGTGTTGGCCTTAATGTGTCACAACTAGCAAAATTAGGGTCGAGAGTTTATTCATATACAAACAATTTCTCTATGTAGCCTTGTTGCATTAGACTATTGAAATTCTAAAATGACAATGTTATATGAGCTCATATAAATGCATATTCATAATGAACCTTTGGAAGACCAAATAGATCAAATGCATCATACATAAATCAAAAATGAACCTTGGCTTAGAAGTTATCGGCCCAAATAACCCTACGCCGAAAACCCTTTTATTAGGCAATGTCAAACCCGAAAACCCATACCCACAAAAAAACCGAAAACCCTTTGAGATACTCTGATGTTTCCATCTTATTCTTTAGATCTAGTTAGGGTTTTCTTTATGGTCCCTTTTGTTGTTTTTGGACGTCTCTTGAGAGTTTGAGCAACTCCATAACTTAGGAAAGTCAGATCTGAAGCCCTATGACTTAGTCATGGCATAAAAATGAAGTCTTGATTGGTGTTTTGACCTCATGCATGGATTAAGACCCTTGGAAAACTCATAATGGGTTGTTGGGAGTATAGGGGACATGCAAAGGCATAAAGTTGCAAACTTTATGCCTTAATACGTCTTAATAAGGTCAGATCTAAGGTTTGGACATTAGAAAACAGATTATTTAAGCACTTAATGGAAAAGGTGCTTAATATGGTTGTACGATGGGCGTAACCTGGAGTACGCCGCACATACAGCTCAAGGACCGAGTACGTTGTGCATACTAGGATGGTACGCAAGGCGTACGCATTGCAGATGGGCGTGGATATGTTTTGGGCCTCAATTAGTCATTGGGCCTGGTCATGTTTTGGGATTAGAGGGCCAGTTTATTTGTTTTGGGCCATGGATGTTATGATTGGGCTTTATTCGGCCATGAGGCCCATTAATGATTTTTGGACATGGACTTTGGGCCCATTAACAAAGGAAGACTATTTGGGCCTGTATGAAAGGACTTGAGGTTTGGGTTTTCCATTTGATTATGTGAAGTCATAACCTTGGGTAATGTTATCATTATTCAGCACGGGAGGTTACAGATAGTTAGGAGAGCAGCTTTTAGATTCTTCAGATAGAGGTGAGTCCTCTCACCTTACCAATGGGTCTAAGGCAACAAGGCCAACCCATTTTATCTTATGTGGTACACTAGCGGTTGTAGAAATATGTGGTATGATAGTTAGCTTTATGCTAAGTGGTATGCTAGTGATTGTATGTTATTGCATGGAAGACCCTAGGGGGAGCCCATGGCAGTTGGATATAAGACCATGTGGCGTAGCGCATGGCATTCCTAGGTAAAGACCATGTGGGGTAGCCCATGACATGATGGTATAAGACCCTGGGGGAGCCCACATCATCCTTACAGGTTTATGTATGTGTTATGTAGTATGTTAGACACTTCTGTGATATGATATGCTAAGTTGATTATATATGTTATTTCATGGAAGAGCCCAGGGGAGCGCATGTCAGTTGGATATAAGACCATGTGGGGTAGCCCATGGCATTCCTAGGTAAAGACCATGTAGAGTATCCCATGACACAATGGTATAAGACCCTAGGGGGAGCCCACGACATCCTTACAGGTTTATGTATGCATGGCTTATGTGGTATATGTAGTTTTCATAGTTAATATGATATCTGTTACGTGGATTGTGTGTGGGGTATGCTCCGGGGAACTCACTAAGCATTAGCTTACATGTTGTGGATTTGTTTCAGGTACATCAGATCCCAAGGGCAAGGGCAAGGCTTGATAGCGTGGCGTGTACTCTCTCACAAGCGTTTTATGGGATACTATGATGTTTTAAATAAAATTTGTAATTGATATGAGTTTCAAAACAATTATATATGGGATTTGTAATTTATGGAAATGTTTTTGGGTAATCAAAAATGAAAATTTTCCTTTGAAAAATCGGGTCGTTACAACATGTACCTTCTCCAGAACATAAAGCTCCAAGTCTACGGCCTATCCCAATCACCCTCCGAGACCGAATGTCTTGTACACAGTAGAATGAATCAGAAAAGAAGACCCAACAACCAGATTTACATAACCGATTGACCGATGCAAGATTCAAAGCAAGTGTGAGAATGTAATACATATCTGTTAAAGATATATAAGAAGTGACAATAGAACCAACACCCTTTAGTGATGTGACAACCCAAAATTTCTTTTCTTCTAAGAGTCAAGCTTAGTCAACTAAAGGTCAAACTTATTTTTTTCTTAATTTAATTAGATTAATGAGTTAAAAGTGTTTAAACCTTGTATGAAATTGTGTTATGGTTATGGAGGGAAAATCATTTAGAACCGATGGCAATGACCGAGAACCGCAAACCTTCGCATGGCCGCAAACATCCTTCGTTCTCGGCCGTAATCTGCTTCGGGCCATGAACTGCTTCGGTTTACGGTCGTAACCTCGCCTCATACCGCAAACACTACCTATATATATATATATATATATATATATATATATATATATATATATAAGTGTTTGACTGATTTTTACCTCACTTCTTCCCTTCTAACCAAAAACTCATCCTTTTTTCTCTTAAAGTCTTCTGACCGAAAACCCTCTTTTCTCTCACCTATCATCTGAAGATCCTTATATCACCTTCGGATCTTGTTGCGGATCATCAAAAGTTCATCCTTTCTTCAAGAAAGTGTTCTTCTTTTCTGGGTTTACGGTCGTAAACCCTCAAATCTTCAAAGGCCGAAAACCTTTTTCGGCCGTGAACACTGAAGCCAACCGTGAACATCAAGAAACTTCTTGATTTCGGTCCTATCACCTTTTTTAGTTAGTGATTCTTGCATCCTAGGTTATTTCTCTAACGCCTTAGAGGTTATACTAACAAATTTCATACCTTTATATTGCATAAATTGTTATTTAGGACTTGATTTGTCCGCGAGCTTTATTGTGAAAAAACATCCCAGATCAAAACTTCAATCGCATTACTCACATAAGGTGAGTTCATACCCCTACAATTTACTCTATTAAATTCTTTTAGGGGGGGAATACAAGTAGAAAAACAATATAATTGTGTTATTCATTTTCAAGTGGAGACAAACAAACAAAAAGGATTTCTTATATTCAAATGTTGTTAAAATTAATTTAAAACTCTTTTAAAACAATTTTTAGATTTCTGTTTATATTAAAATCATATTTGTGTACATATTTATGTATAAGTATGCATTAACGGACTTAGGACTATTGCTAAATATCGTAACTCCTATTCCTTGTTTGGTTGTGGGCTTAGGGTAGGATCACTAGTCCGACTGTCGGTTAAATCATAGTTATGTTTGCTAAATATCTGCCTGAATATTAAACCTCATTATTTCCAAGGAATATACTTAACTTAGTTGCATATGTTGGACAACTGAGTCTTTTCTACAAATCAATAACAGTCCAAACAAACATACTAGTAAACTATAATAGGTATAGTTTAGAGGATCACTACATACTATTGCTAGAACAGAGAAACAATACATACATACATACTATTACTATTCGTTTTCAAGAATAAGAAGGAACTTACATACTATAACAAGAACAAGATAACTAAAATGTGAAATACTATTTCATGGCATATCAATACACTTGCTATGTTACGTTTTGTAACTAGAGTCTCCTGGAGGGAGAGCGTGAGTTTGTGTATAGATCTATACAGGATTGACCATCCCACACCTTGTTGCTAGCTACAGTGGGACCTGTAGGTCTGCGGGTGACAAATGTCATATCATTATCGACGCCTAAAGAACGTCGTGTATTATACTAATCTATCAAGCATGGTTACAACCTAATCACATTTTAACCTTAATTAACCAGTTGGTTTTCAAGGTAGTTAATGCATCAGTAGTGTATTTTAGACAATAGTACTGTATATCTTCGTTTTTCCATTACATTCATACGACGATATTCTCACATGTGAAATGCATACTATTTTTGAGTAAAGATACTTTTTCAAATATTGAAAACATACATTTATACTATTTCAAGTACAAATATATATTTTACACTATTTTCAAGAAAACAGGTCATACAAACAGTTGAGTCTTCGTAGAAGACTACTTTTCATTTAATACAAAAAATATAGGATTTTCTCGGAAAGATACAAACATTTTCACTAGTCAGATGCAAACGTTTTTACTAAACAAATACAAACATTTTCATGAAACAAATGTAAACACTTGACACTAAAATACTTATGAACTCACAAACTTAAATGTTGATACTCTCTTTCAAAATAACTTGTATTCTCAGGAAACCAGTAGGCAGGTACTCGAGCAGGTTTTTGAGAAGACGGTGCATGTTCATACTCGTCTTTTATTTTGCTTTAGATTTTTGGTGTCATACTACTTTACAAAGAACACACATGTATTAACTATTTTATTAATGCAATGGATGTTGTTTCTTGTTTTACTATTGTGCATTGTTATGATACTATACATGACATCCTCTGCCCCCAAATGTTTCCGCCATCTCGGTTTGGGGGTGTGACAACTGACATGGGTGTATCACTAATAGATATAACAAAGATATGTGTACGAGAAGATAATAAAGCAAAAGATGAAAAATGTGGTGACATATGATGAGATGAACCAGAATCCAATATCTACAAGGATGAAGGAATACCTGATGTGTTGGATGAAAACATAACTGAATGAGACATGGAAGCTGACATGGCAGTTGGATTGACAACAATGAACTATCTGAACTGCTCAACAATATGTGGATCCAAGGCTGATGGTGGTGTACAATCTGTTTCATTCTCAATTAAAGGTGTAACAACATCATACTGTGATGGCCTAAAAGATAGAAACGAGGGATGTGGTTGTCCAGAAGACTTGCTGTCACAACTAGAAATTTTGTGTCATGTAATCTATACACTCAAGTTAAATGTAGAAATCAAAAACTCAAAGAGCACGTGTGATGCTTACTCCATGACATCTAATTTTCAAACAAGTGCACCATACAAATACTACTAATAGTCAATAAGCAATTGGAAACCCTAGAAGTTCTTGTTTAGGTCCATTTTGGACTAGGACTTCCTTATTGGACCCATTGGGCCAATAAGCCTCCAATTTGACTATCATGGGATTAGAACCTTTAAATGGGCTCTAATTGGACCCACATTCATTTATTTCAACATTTTGGGCCATATTGGGCCTAGAATGAAATAAATTAAATTTTATGAACCATAATTAACCTAAACTAGCCCAACTAAGTATAAAAATCACACTTATATTTTATAGGGCCAACAATCATCAAACCTAACTCTAATATGGGCTTAGGGGCATTAAAGCCGAAAAATCTCTTCTCCCCTCTCTAATCTCGGCCCAAGCCCAAAGAAAAGGGAGAGTTGACCTTTGTTGCCACCTCATAATTATTCAAAGGTCTTCCATGCAACTTATCCCATATACCCATCCAACATCACTTCAAGGTCTCTCTTCTTCTCCCTCTCTCTCACTCTCGGCCGAACACACACACATACACTCACCAAAAATTCCTTTCATCCTCTCTAAGTCTTGAAGAACATCCCCTCACCCTTTCTTCAATAATTTCGAGATCTAAGGAGCATTCAAGAAATTATCTCCACAAATTCTCTACTAAAGGTAAGATCAAGTTAAGATCTATGATTTTGGTACTTTATTTTATCAAAAATCTCTTCCTAATCCATGCAAAAATCATGATCTTGCATCCTAGAAACACCTCAAGGCCGAGATCTTCATCATAGTGTGCTAGGGCCGAAAATCACTTCAAACTTCTTCCAATCCTCTCCAAAACCGAAACCACACCCAAGGTGAGCTTCATACCCCCTTATTTTTGGTTTTTATAAGTTTTGTGGGGGGGGGGGGGGAATACAAGCAAATGTGTAGATCTATCATTGTGTGTATGCCTTGTATGATTTCTATGCTTATATGTGTGTTTTTGTGTGATTATGATGTTGGATCTAGTCATAAGCCCCTAAAAATCGAGATATACTTTATGTTAAATGATACTAGCATCAATTATATTTCTACATACAAAGTATTCCAAGAAAAATAGCTAAGTGGCTTAATAACATCTTCTTTGGGCTAAAAACTTATTTTTGGACACAAAATGTTAAAAATATAAAGTTAAAGGGCCCAAAATGACATATTACGAATTCTGATGGGTGAGATGAGTCAAAATAGTTTCAATAAAGTATTTTCTGGAAATATACTCTTTTGGAGGATTAAAAATATAAATTTCAAGCTTAATGGGCTAAAAATGACATTTTCGGCCCAATAGGGCCCAATATGCGAAAATTTCCAATTTGAGGGGCTGAAGCTGTGTTTTTCCGTAAAACAGTGGACTACTAGTGTTCCAAGTCCTTTTCAAAGGTTAAAAATGCTTTTCATAATTAAAAAGGACCAAAGTTGCAAAAATTTTCCAATTTGGGCCAAAAGTGTAAAAATTGCGAAAAAGAGAGGTTACAGCCGAGAAAACTGTATTTTGAGGGACTAAAACTGTTTTCAATTAAAAATGTGCTGAAAAATAACAATTTCAATAAGTTTTGGTGTTAGAATGCCAAGAAAAATGGTTTAAGGACTAAACCGGAAATTAATTTATTCAAAGGGTTGAAAAAGTAAATTTACAAAATAAAGAGGGGCTGTAAACAGAAAAATTTCAATGTTAATTCAATACATCCGTTGTGATCAAATATTGACACTGCGACTACCGACGAATTACAATACACAACAACACCAAAAATCGTTATCAAACGAATTGATTCGGTCTCGAATCAATAACAAATCCGAAACTACTAACATGACGACAACTCGATTCATACACGGAAAATTTGGGAATTCAATACACACGTGAGAGTGCACAGACGTCGATACACCATCTTTGGGCCCAAAAGTGTAAAATCTTGTTTGTTGGGCCTAGCTAGCCCAATGACATGATCTTTAGGCCCGAAGACATCAACCTTACGAGTTGTTGGGTCTTACATGATCCAACACAGCGTAAAAGGGCTTTCAATGGCAAACGTGCTGCTGGTCCCCAAGGGTCCTTCGGTACTGCTAGCGAAGTCGAGATTTCACCAATGCGAGTTGGGCTAAGGGCCCTTCGCATTCACTATAGCCTTGAACGACGTAGGGAATTACCGGGGGCTTCGCACCTTCTTTTTCCCCTCGGTCGTGGGGCTACATGAGTCCGGGGGGTTGGGTTATGTGAATAAGTGCGAGCGACGCCTAAGGGATCGTTTGTACGGTTGTCAACTGGTCGTTTTCATTAACGTACGTTACAACAATTCACAACCCACTGTTAATCCAACGTCTCCGGAGCTCAACGAATACACCTGTCGTAACGAAATAACAACACATAAACTAATTAAAGTAAAGTGATAGGAAAACGTCGGGTTTTCCTAGGGTTTTCAATTAATACACCTTTGAACTACATACCGAGTCTTACAAATCGTATTCTTACATTTATAGAAACAAACAAGCATACTTATGGATCTTCACACTTTTTATACTACGTTCTTTTCAGAAAATATCGGATTTTCTGGTGGTTTTCAAACAATACAAAACATTGGATTTCAAACATTACTTATGAACTCACCAACATTTCATATGTTGACGTTTTTTCAAAATACTTGTATTCTCAGGTAACAGATAAAGTGAAGAAAGAATTGTACTCTATGATGTTTTGCGGTTATTTAATTAACAATGAACAATTTATTTTTGGGCATGTAATATTTTGAGACAATGTAATAGATGTAAACACTATCAGTTGTAATATTCAAATGTTGGTGATGAATGATGTTATGTTTCATGTATATTCATTGTGATGGTATTCAATTGAGTCACAACAGCCCCCGGACGTTTCCGCCGTCTGGTTCGGGGGTGTGACACTTGCTCTGCTATGATGGCTGAGACTGTGCAGGTGATCTCATTTGCTATTGTTGCTGATTTCCCTTGCTAGCAAAGGACAATTTTCCTTCAAATGGTCCTTCTTCTTACAGAAAGCACATTTATCAAATGCAACTTTGGGACGATTTTTGTTTGATGACTGAGGTCGCTGTGGAACAACAAAGACAGCTGGAGTGGCTGTGTTGGGACTTTTTTCAACATGGGACATGATACGATTTTCTTCAGCCATCAACTCGTGAACAACCGGATCAACAGTGGGAAGAGGTGTGTGATGCAAGATTGATCCATTCATTCCTTCAAATCTAAACGTAATGCCATCAAGAATTGAACCAAACGTTGCTCGTCCATTTTTATCAATATAAGGCTTAAAAGCCTTCAACCCATCAGGTTCTGTAAGAGCCAACTGATCCCACAAATCCTACATAGCTGAATAAAATTCTTGAACACTGAGATTGTTCTGTTAGAAGGCTCTAATATCAAACTCTAACTGATACTGCTTTGCAAAGTTAAACTGAGTATATAGCGTAACCAACTGATCCCAAACCTCCTTTGTTGTGTCATACTTCGCCAACTGAGTACCAATATACTTGATAATAGAATTATTAATCCGAGTAATGATCTTGGAGTTATCATTATCCCATGAATCCAGTAAGGTTGCATAATTATCATCCTTCTCGTTTGTTGATTTCTTCCTGTCACCTGTAACAATCCCCCACATAGTTTTGCCTCCAAAGAAATTCTTCATAACATAACACCAATAGGCATAGTTCTTTCCATCGAGTTGGATACTAATGTACTAAAGATAATCATCTCTTGGGGCCATATTTCTAATATCAATCAAACGAGAATAACCAAAACAACAACAAATACGAATAGTAGCAACAACAATCAAGATCTCAAAATCAACCAAACCAACAGAAGAAACGAAACCCTCAAAGTTGTTGAAATGAACAAATCAGATCAAACTAAATACAGAAACGAGCAAGAAAATCATACACAAAATTGCAAAAAAACACCTGAAGAGTGCTGATGAATAGTAACTTCGATGAATAGTGCATATGAATAGTAACTTGATGAATAGTATCGTGCTTGCTACAGCTCTGATACCATGAAAACTAACAAGTGAAAGACATATAATGGCTAGGGTTTCCTATTATTATCAAAGAGAATTACAAATACAATGAAAGGGAAAGACATAATATATAGACTAGCTATTTAGGTTTCCTAGCTAAAATGTTTAATCATAAAACCCAATACAAGATAAAGCCCAAAATCTTATTAGGCTAACAGTACACACTCGCTGAGAGATTTTCATACTGGGCATTATGTGGCACTCTGATATTTATAGTGATGATATGTACTTGATACATGTTATTTTTTGATGGTTTGATTTATGAACAATATTTTGGGCAAATTAAAAATGAAAAAAGTTTAGTTTGAAATTTGAGGTGTTACACGACTCACAAGTATGACTGGTTATTTGTATCGTTTTTTTTCAATGTACCAAATGTTTAAAAATGAATATGAAGTGTTTGATGAAATGTCTAAATGTTATGGAAGAATTATCTAGCATTTACAAGCTTTTAAAAAGAAGAAATAAGAAAAGTTTAAAACTATTGATTGTTGAGTTGCTTTAAATTCTAGTTTACATAGTTTCATTAATTTCCAAACCAAACATATATCAATTTGTTGTTTGCAGCTATTGAAAAGGCCACAAAGCTAACTTACCATCTCAAAGATACCGTTATTGAAAAGGCCACAAAGCTAACTTACCATCTCAAAGATACCTTTTATCACATACAAGTCCTAGAAGGTTGCCTCTAATTTTTTGCAGGTTAATTGAAAGTATTATTGTTTGTCTACAAGGTTATGTTATTTGTGTTTATTAGAGTAGTTTTATAAGTTTGAATGTTTGATGATAGTCATCTATTTGTTTCAAGTATGGTTAGGTAAACTATGATGATCTTATATTATATAAGGGTACGTAAAGTAGCTTTGTATAGAGATTATCCCTACCTCATATAATACTAATTTGTACCTCTTAACTGTTCAAACATATATAAGGAGGGTTTCCTAATGTAAAAAATATAAATAAATAAACTTTGTTAATATGAAAGTTGTTTTGGAATTTACATTTGCTTCTTGTATTTTCATAAGCATGCCATAGTTTATCTATAAATTATTGTGAATGAAAGATCATTTTGACCGACCCGATTATTTCGATCATTTTATATTCCAGGTGATTTTTTTTGTTTAGGATATTATGCTCTCAAGTTTCGAGTGTTTTATTATTATTATTATTATTATTATTATTAATTTATTTATCATAAACTTCATTAATGTTTATATATGGGACCCTTTTAATTCCTTCAAATATTTTTTACAAAAAGAAAGGAATGTTTCCTTCCAACCCATTAGCCAATGTTGTAAAAATCTCGATTAACTCCCGATTAACCTCCGATTAATCCCTAGGCGCTACTCGACCAATTAGAGAGCGTCTAACGATTAATCCATGCATACAAAATGACTGAAACAGTAGAACCCGATGAAATTTTAACACTTTGAAGAAGTTATATCTCAATAGAAACTATTTAAGGTATGATTAGTGTTTTATTTATCATAGTAACCTATTTTGTTATGATATTAGTGGTATTTATAAACTTTTATATGATATTAGTCCTATTTAATTTTTTAAAATCTAACAAATTAGCAATTAATGATCTCCGATTAATCTCTGCCTAGCCGATTAATCCCTTAACCACAGTCCACCGACTAGCTAACGTCGAACGATTTTTACAACCTTGCCATTAGCACATTGTTGCTTTATCTACACGTCAATTTTTCTCTCATTATTTTTCATCTTTTTCAATCCACATCTTATGTTTTAAACTCATTGACACATCATTATTTTTAATTTAATTGAATTAGAAAACGAAGTTAAATAAAACATAACTTTTTTTAATTAAAACACACTTGTACAAATTCAAAAAATACACGAAGATGAGTAGTTTGTACAACTTTTCATTATTATTTTTCAAATGTTTGAGTTCATTTTCTAGAAAAACCGAAGAAAATGAATGGAGTTGAAAATTGTTAAGAATGGAATTAAAAGAAAATAGAATGGAATTGAGATAGAATAAAATGGAAATGAAATAGGATGAGATAGTTACACTACAAGAAAATTTCGATTTAGCTACGAAAAAATTTCGTAGCTAAAAGCTAAAATTTCATAACTAAACCTAAATAACTACAAAAATTGCTACGGAATTTGTCAATGAGATTCTGTAGGTATATTCCTTGTAGCAAACTGTTTAGCTACAGAATTATAGTTCCATAACAGTTTTGCTATGACGTTTATTCCGTAGCAATTTAACTACAACACACTTCCATAACAATTCCGTAACAATGGAGTGTGTAGCAAATTTTGTAGCCATTTGTTCCGTAATAAATTACATAGCCAATTGTTCCGTAGCAAACTCCGTAATCATTTGTTCTGTAGCAAATTCCGTAACCATTTGTTCCGTAACAAATTCCGTAACCATTTGTTCCGTAACAAATTCGGTAGCCATTTGTTGCGTAGCAAATTCCGTAACCATTTGTTCCGTAACAAATTCCATAGCCATTTGTTCCATAGGAAAAATAGGTTCCAAATTAAACATATTCATAACGATAAAAATATTCAACAAAATCCAATTGCAATAAATTTAATTTTAATAATTACATAGATTTTTATAAATATATTACATAATTGAAAATCCTTTTACATGGTTCCCTAATCATCAAAACTGAATACTTATTACAAATACTATCACATAATTCATATTGGAACCACCACAAACACACAAACAACCATAAATGCTCAACAAAAATGACACAACCTGCAAAATCAAATTTATAAACAACTTGATTAACATTCAAAACAGAATATTGTGATTATGTATGAATATTCATGATCATAAGCGAAAAAATACAAACTTAACCACAGTTCTTCAGCAGGACCTACATACATCAGATGCATCCTCATACTTTCCACAACATACATATATGTATGAATATTCATGATCATAAGTGAAACAATACAAACTTACCCATAGGATCAGATGAATCAACAATAATGGCGTCATACTTTCCTTCTGGCATCTTCCGGATAAACTCAACAGATGTCCAAATTCCACAATATCAAATCTCAAACTTAAAGAAAAACAAAGAAAAAAAACATGTCATGGGATCTGGAAGTTACCATCAGCGACATGGAGATGAACACGAGGATCTTCAAAACCAACAACTAACACAGGAAAATACTTCTTATTACCTAAAATTACAATTACAAACAAAGAGTTACATATACATGATGAGCATGTAACAAAACATTGGTTACTTACAGTTAATAAATTTTATCTATCCACATACATCTATAACCATCTTATCTATTTCACATATATCAATTAAATCCACAGACAGAGCTATGGCGAGCAATTTCCCTTACAACTCCACCATCCCCGCCACCCACAACCAGAACCTGCATACATACACACCATCAAATATTAACAAGCATGGAAATAAAGAGATATGATCAAACCTTATCTTGATGTTAAAGTTACCTTTTTTAGGGATTCAATAGAACAAAGGGGAAGATGGGCAATCATTTCTTGATATACACATTCATCTTTATCAGTCAGCTGAAGAATGCCATCAAGAACAAGAACTTTCCCATATGTTACAGATTGCACATCAATAATTTAACAACTTCAACATATTATATATAATATTAACATGTTATTCTCTAGTCTTAGTACTAGATTTTAGGGTTGATATCCATGTGATACCTCAAAAACTACAACCTCCTGGTACTCTGATTTTTCCTTGAACAAAATCTTTTCTACTTCCAAGGAATGTGCTTCTCCTGATATTTATTATTCACAAAAGGAAACTCAGGTTGCATATTCAACATATATGAACCCTAGCTTAAATTAGCTAGCCACATGAGGTTGTTAAAGTACATGCTTTTTCCACCTTTATCTGCAGTAATTAACAACATAATGATGATTGTCTCAAACAGTAACCACATGATTCATTATTCTGATGATTCAAATGACATGATGATTACCAGAGAACCATCCAGAAACAAATGTTACATGACAATTGGCTTCAAGCTCTGAATCAATAGGGAAAGCTCTTGCTTTAAGGCAACAAGATGGTTCATTCACCCTCCCATCCAAACTTCCCTGGACTTCCAAGTCTCTCCCTGCATCTCCCTCCATAGACTCTCTTTTCCTTCTCCAGTTTCAGCCTCTAACACCAAAATATGGACCTCACACTTTAAATTCCGACACCCACAGATAACATGAACATGAAACAATACAAATCAATAGCTTTTATAATAGGATATATATATAGAATACATGAAAAGCTTAAAAGGTTAGACTAAAAGGGAGAGTGGGGGGGGGGGGATCTTGCGAAGACACATGGACATCAAATTCAGCAATCACAATATTCTGTTTTGAAAAAAAATTGAGATTTTGAGAACTGAGAATTGATTATGTTTTGCTTAATTTTAGGATTCATGTTTAAGATAATGAGATTGATTGAATTTGTTTTGAAAACAGAACCTAAAAAGATCAATTTACCCTTCAAGAGAATTACTTGAACATTCCCAAGATTATCAGATTTTAAAATATAAGGAAGCTTCAAAAAAAATCTATGCTTTGTCAATATCTGCACATGATCCATAAGGAAACAATCGAGCTTTAGGCCATTCTTTTGTAACATGTTTATCCAATAATGCCATCAATTGCTTCTGTTTTATCCTTCTCTTCTTCCGGTGGAATCAGTGACACATAAATTGCAAGAAAAGATGCATTTAGCCTTTGTATATCCCCCATACATTCTGTACGACTTCTATAGTTCCTCATAATTTGGTTAAGTGTCCACTGTCCCCTTTTATCCGATCTGTAATCCTGAATTCATATCACAAGAGTTGCAAATAAAGCTAAAGATGAGAAGAGAGATTATAAAGTTAATGGAAGCTCATTTCAATGCATATAAGGGGTTGTTACATTTTAATTCAATGAGTATGGTGAAACTTTATATTGGAATGCTAGTATGGAAAAGAAAATAAAAAAATCAACAGGTTATACTCATGTATTATACATATCTTGGAGTGTTACACATATCTTTTACCTTGGTTTAGATAAATCATTTATAGATGAGAGTTAGGCTTCAATTAAGAAAAACAATGTCATTAAACCACTTTTAATGATCATTAACTTTAATTCCATATCAGATTTACACATGGAAAGCTTTATGAGCAAGAAATTAATAACCAAACCAAACAATTGATAACAAAACCCTAGAATTTGATAACCAAAATCACTAAAAAAAAGGTTAACCATACCAAAATCCATATGTTACTAGTGTTCAGCTTGTCATTTTCCTCATATCAGCTTTCACATGCACTATTGCCACCATCCATATGATCAAAACAAAAGAAAATGATATCAAATTAATAAACAAAACAATCAAGTTCTTGTAATTACTGAAATGGAAGACCGAGGTTTAGTGCTTAAAATATAGATCAAGAATGAGGTTTAGGGCATGAAATCATTTCTCACCTTGAATGTAGAGTGGCAGTTTCCGAATGTGATGGTTAGGTCTTGAAATCGTAACAGCTTCTACCAAAAATCCAATGAATCATAAGGTTATAATAAAAAACGAATAGAAATTGAGACTTTTTGATCTAGAATTGGTCATTGCAATTGGTTGTAAGCAATAATAGGGTGGGTTTTAGATGAACAAACCCTAATGAATAAAAACCTTATCATCATGCTCAATTGAAGTGTTTTGGAAGTTGCAAGAACTGTATGCTTTTATAGCTCATAAAAGAAATTGATAAGTTTCAAAAGAAAAATAGAGACTTAACTTCGATTCATTCATAGAAAATAGAGAAAACGGGATACCTGGAGGCAAGATCGTTAATCGATGTCATCTTGGCAGCGTCGATACGAACAGAGTTCATCGCCGCCATATTTGAGTAGTCGGTGGAGACGGCACGGATGGTGGCGCGTTGGTGGTGACAGTAGGACCAGAAAATGAAAATCAGTCGAATAGTTGAACCGAAGCTCTCTTCTGGTGGGCTTTTGTTGGGTATCACCGGTCATCCTCGTTTTACCCGGGCCCATGGCCGACTTTCAGTCAGTGGCCGCGACGAGACGCCGATGACTGGGATGATAATCGATAGATCATTCAGAGGCAGCCGGAGGTTAGTATCAGAAATTTCATGTTCAGGTGAAAGAGAGAGAGAGTCAGAGGATGGGGGAATGTGGAAACGTTGGAAGTCAAGCAACTTAAAAGCAATGTTTAGTAATCTGATTAAGGGAAGAAGTCAGTAGCAATCTCAACAAAGTACTGGGCAATAATTTGCTAATTTTTAGAAATTGTGTGCCCAAACTTTGAACTCCCAAAAGTTCAACGTGCCACATTTGAAAAGTTTGAAAACATCTGTGGCCAAACTCATAAACAAGTATATGTTTCTTAAATCAATATGTGTTTTTATATGTTACATTTTTAATATATATATATATATATATATATATATATATATATATATATATATATATATGTAATATATTAATAATATATAACATAATAATGATAATAAGAATAAATAAAAACTTATAATAATATGTAAAGAATTTTATTAATCATAATTAAATTATAATTAAAAATCATAACACAATTAAAAACAGTAATATTTTTTTGCTCAAATATTTTTTTATATTTTAGTACGGAAGTATATTCCGTAACTAATTGACTACGAAATATTTCGTAGTCACATAGCTATACATTTAGATTTAGCTACGGAAATGCAATTCCGTAGCTATTTCGGTAGAAAAATAGCTACGGTCAACCATGTTGTAGCATATTCCGTAGTATAATATCTACAACTTTTGATTACGTAGTAACTTTTTGTAGTTATTCCTAGTTTAGCTACAGAATGTAACTCCGTAGCCATTTCCATAGCAAAATAGCTACGAAAAACCATTTTGTAGCACATTTCGTAATAGAATAGCTACGGATTTCAATTCCATAGCAAGATTTCGTATCTATTTAAGATTTTTCTTGTAGTGTTATAAATATAAGTTTAAACAAATTATTAAATTTTTTTGACCAATGACCGGTCAAAGTGGAAGAGAAAGAAAACAAACATTAAACACGGGCTCATCTACCTACCATCCACCTGAGCATACCGATTTCTGGTCGGTATTAGCTCCCTGGCGGTACTGCGATCCCACAACCGGTCATCCCGCAACTCCGACCTCACTAAGTACTCACTCACATGCCATGCAGTTTTTTGAGCTTCCGAAAATTTTTTGGTTTTACCCCTACGGTTTTGTGACATGTTAGATTACATGCCATTAGATTATAGTATAGTTTATATATTATATGCCATACCAATTTTAACTTGTGTTGTTTTCTGATCCACATACAATTTTAGCATTTTGGACTATTCGCTAGATTGCCAAATGATGCACTTGAAGAAGAAAGAGCCACATATCTTAATAGTAACTTTTTGTCAAGAATGTTAGTATAATATCATTTGGACATATTATAGCATGACCTGGAAATGGACCCCATTATTATACTAAAGTTTCCCATCGGTAGCTATTTATTTATTGTAATTTTTTTTAACTATTATTTGAATAATTATTAGAGCTTGTAATTTATTTAATTAGGTTATTTGTTTTGTAATATTTTTTTTAAATAACCCAGATTCGTCCATTTAATTAATAAATTTAATAAGTTGGAAAAAATCAAATATTCTAACTAGATTTCAACTTATTTATTAAACATGTTAGATTGAGATTTTCAAATTTACTAGAAAACGTAAATGAAAATTGACAATTTATGAGAATTTGAGCAAAATTATAAAAGATTAAAGTCAAGTCAAAAAGTTAATATATTTATTTTATAAATCAAAGGATATAATTTTGAGTTGGCATTAATGTGCGCTGAATCTAAAGAGGAGCACTTTCTTGAATGGAAAGCTGCTTTAACCATTCTGATGTTCAATGACTCTCGAAAGTTCAAATGTAGAAAAACAAGTAAGAATTTATTACAAGAACCTACTTTCCAACATTAATATAAAATTACCTAATCTTAACTTCATCAAATGATTATTAACATGGTGCTATAATTAACTTTGAAAAGAAAGACTGATATACCCAAAAACATATACCATAATGATCCAAAAGCTAAACAACGGTTTATTTCCAAAAGCAAAACAACGATTTATTTCAACTTTCAAACTCCAAGTTCATTGTAACTCCTACAAGAAAGCAACAAGTCATCAACGATAGAAAGTTTAAACTACACATGCATGACTTACTCCACGAGAAGCATAAGTTTCTTCCAAGCAAGTCGATTCGAAATATCACTCCACCATGAATTCACATTCTTCTTCTGTGTCACCATGTGCCCTAGTTCAGCTTCATTCATTAAGTATTTAATCCCAGGAAGATGGCTTAGATCAGCAAGGGTGAAACAATCTCCAACTAGATACCTATGCTTCGATAGTTGTTCATCGTAAACTTCAAACACTTTCTCAAGCTTCTTTTCACAATTCTCAACAAGTGTAAAGTCAGTTTTCCCTCCCATTTCTGGGATGATAAGTTTCTGAAGAACGATTGTGTAAACCATGTCATTGAAGTGATGCGCTTCGACTTCTAGCCATTGGTCAACTAAGGCTTTCTCCTCAAAAGTAGTTCCATAAAGCTTTTGATTTTTATCAGCGTATTTTGTTGCGTAATATCTTATGATCGCCCTTGACTCTACACAATATTTTGAAAGAGTTAGATTATTTTAATGATGTTTAACAATGAATGACATCGTATGTATGGGTATGTCACATTACCAAAAAGCCGAAAATCTCCATCCTCAACAACCGGGACTTGACCAAAAGGCTACAAAGATAACACAGTTTTTAGCGGTTTGTAATTTTGCATGATAGGTCACTACAAACCTACATATCATATATTGATATAGTAGATGTGAAACCGGTGTATTACACAGTTGATTTAAAAAAAGATTAAACATTAAAATATAAATATAAAATATTTTTAATATATAACTTTAAAATAAAGAAAGATACATATTTATTGCAATTTAATTTCATATATATCATATTTAATACTTTACATATATAAGTATATGACTTTAATTTTAAAAATTGAAACAAACCAAAAATTGACAAGTGGATAATATTTATTTTAAAAATACCACAGAATGACAAGTGTCAAAATTTATGAGAGATTGACATGTGTCAAAAAAACTTTCATTTATTAAGAAGAACGGATACATTAGTACGTGTTACAACAAAAGATTTACCTGCTTCAGTAAAAACTTGGATTGTTTATGTTCGCTGGAGTTGAGATCAACGTTTATGCGCTCAAAGTCAACATCAAGCTCCAAAAAGCAAGCCAAAACTCTCTGTGTGCAAGCTGACCTATTTGGACCATATACCTTGACCACCATTTTCTTAGGAACTTTGAGGTCTTGTGGATGAATTGAAGCATATGATGAGGAAGGTACTTAAATAGAAAGGTTATTTCCACCGGGGGTTAGATTTTAACAATGTGACATGTTTGGGGGTTGTCAACCAACAAACATGTTTTTGAATGTTAGATGACGAATGGTGGTTGGTGGTTGAATGGTTTTCCACGACACGAGCAACTATCAACCAATGAATTTTTCCATTTGTTAAAAGCAACCCTAAAGTTTAAATAATCTCAACTTAATGCCCTATAGTGTGTGTAATATTTATATACTTGTATTGTAGAGAAAATTAATTTAAACAAAAAATCTTTTACTTCTTCCAACGTTACTTTCTTTCGAAATTCGCGATTTGGTCTCTTCTTCTTTCAAACCTGTTGGTTTGACCATCGGAATCCTCGAATAAACTGTGTTTTCGATGGCATTTGAAGAACATTTACACCCTCCAAACAACGCTAGTTGCGTCTTCTTCTTCTTATTATTCTGATTTTGATCCTTCGTGTTCATGCTGATGCTTCTGCTACTCCCATGGCTTCTCTGGCTCCGATTCTTGAGATCCTCCAATCCGATTTCTTGTGGTTTCATCATACCCAACTGTAAAAAGCTCCACTTTGATGATGTTTTCGGGTTGGAGTGATGAACGTTACGGGTTCGGATCTGTGGCCTCGGACTCGGGTGGGAATGGAACTGGTTTCGAATTTTGGTGACTTCGGATCCTGAGGTACTACCACTCCCACTGGTTCCTGAATTATTACTACGAGTGCTGCTGCTTCGGCTGCTAACAACACTTGTAGGTTCGGATCCGGAAAATGAGATGGAGCGGATGAAGCTCCGGCCTTCGGTTGTTAACTCAGAAGGTAAAGTGACTGAATGCTGTAACGGCAGAATTTGACCACGGAAGAAAAGCTCGTCGGCGCTGCACATTTTATTTTCCGGCAAACTGTTTCCGGCGCCACCGAAGTCGAAATCTTGTTCAAGATCGTCGGAAAATTGTTCTTCTGGATGGTTAGCTTTCGGGACTTCGTGTTTGCTGGTGGCGAGATCACAAAGAGATAAAGCTTCATCGTCTTCGTAGTCGTCGTTATGGGGTTGGAATTCTTGGCTTTGATGCGAATTAAAAAGAACCAAGCTTGGTGGTGAACCTTGTTCCATGAATATCTGGTGTTTAGAATGTGAACAATGGGGTTGTCGAACAGAAATAAGGAAGGTTGGTGGGATTGTTATAGTGAAGGAGGCAAATATATTTGAAATTAGTGGAAGTGTGAACAAAAATACAAAGCAGAAACCAATAGAATAAATATTGTATATTAAGGGATCTAAATTCCAACATATATATATATATATATATATATATATATATATATATATATATATATATATATATATATATATATATATATATATATATATATATATATATATATATATATATATATATATATATATAAAGAGAGAGAGAGAGATAGAGAGAGAAAGAGAAAGAGAGAGATGAGGGTTTCTTCAAGACGATTATTTTTTGTGAGACATGAAGAGCCAATTAATTTTATCCGGTCATTTCTTAGATAAAAAAAATATTTTTAAAACGTAAATAATTGAACATTTTTGAAAATTTGTTTTAAATACTATTATCGTCATTTATATTTTCAAAAAGATTAAAAAAAAAAAAAAAATACCGTTTTTTAAATTATCTGTAAAATATTCTACTATAATAATTACAATAAACCGTTAGAATATTCATATATTCTATTAGAAAATTAGATTACAAATATTCAAACAATTATAATAGAATATTATGATATTTTAGAGATTCTAACAATTTTAATATAATATTAGAATATTTTAATATATCTAACAATTCTAGTAGAATATTAAAAATTTCATTTGAATATTTACATTGTAATATTCTATTAGAATATTTGACGTTATTTCAAAAAAATGGTAATTATTTTATTTGAGAGAGAGAGAGAGAGAGAGATAAACAATGAAATTATTTTGAAGGAGCAAACCAACGAACTGTATATTTCTTTCCCTTGCTTTGAATCACTTTTCTTGCTTCGATCGATACACCCCAGCCTCTTCTTCCTTGTAGATCATAGCAGGTTCTCTCCTTTTTTTCTTAGTCTCTCCAATCGATCTCATCCTATGTAATCCATCCTAATTATTCTCTTCCTTATCTCTCAAACTCTCCAACCGATCCCAATTATCCCAACCTCCACTACTTCGATTCAATTTTTCATAACGTCGTTTCTCCTTCAACGCTTTATCTTTTATATAAACTGTTATTATCTGCTTCCGTCTACAACACATTTGCTTTTTCCAAGGATGCCACATCACTCATTTCCTCAAATTGGATCATCATGATCGTTTGAGAGACACTCTTGTTTTTCAAGTATATGTTTCTAAAATTTTGGGTTCTAATTTTGTTATAGTCGCTTCTGGTGTTCAACTACACGCATAAACTTTACCCTAACTAGAGAAAGTTAATTGATTTTCAGATTACCATCAAATAACTTCATATTTAAAACAAGAAAAAAAAAGTTACGCACTATTGATTTTTCAGGTATATGTTTCTAAAAATTTTGGGTTCTAATTTTGTTATACTCACTTCTGGTGTTCAACAACACACATAAATTTTACCCTAACTAGAGAAAGTCAATTGATTTTTAGATCACCATCAAATAACTTCATATTTAAAACAAGAAAAAAAAAAGTTATGCATCTATTAGATGCATAAGATTTTATATTTTTCAAGCTTTCATTATTGATTGCAAAGTTACCTCCTATAGCTCTGGTTGTATCAATATCAATGTCATCTCTCCTTTGTTTGTGTAATCAGTGGAAATTGAGTTTTTCTCTAGTTGTATAAATATCAACATTCATCTATTTGATTAATTTAATCCAAACGCAAATTGAGATTTTCTCTAGGAAAAATGTCCCCAACTTGATTTTCTCAAATTTGTATCTCGTTCTAGTTCATAGTGTGACATCCCCTAATTTCTCGGCCAGAAAAGACCGATTTAATTTATGCCTTTTAAAATAAAATAAGAGAAATCCTTTTAAAAGATGTTGCGGAATTGGTCCCCAAAACAAAACATGATAAAGGTTTAGCAAAACCTTTCTTTAAGAAATGTATAGTTTCATTTCATATCAAAACCTCAGGATGTCATGTTCCGATACAGATCAAAAGCATAAACAAGACATTATAAGTCTTTCAACAGTTATTTACAACTATTGGCCTATAATCCAAAAATCTCTCGTCGTCCTCCGACTATGCTTGGGGTCCACTACTTGTAACATAAAAAGCTGAGTGGGTCAGGCTTGGGAGCCTGGTGAGCATGTAGGGTTTTCAACCCACAATAATAATAAACTTATTAAGCTCATCAATCAACAATAACTCTGATTACTCGTTCCCGTTATCCTCACTTTACGTCCCTAAACACTTATCACAAGAGACCTAGCCTAAAGAATATCGTCAGGATGGACACTACTGCTAAGGGGTTTCCTCAGCCATACATGTCCTAAAGGCAACCATGAGGGGGATGGAGTAGAGCGAATAAACGCCTACGTTCATTAACACCTACAGGTTGTGGGCCTGTCAGCGTTCCACTAGACTATCTATAAAGTTCGCGGTCGTCATCTAAACTCCGCTAAATGACTGGATCACAATCACATCGAGGCCTCTCATCACTTTTATTTCATCACACATCACTATCTACCCATGTTTTACCCAACATATTTGTAGATAAAAATACATATAAAGTTTAAAACTTGTATAAAACATCTATTCAACAATCACCTCAATTAAACAATTAATATAATTACACGTAGCACGTATTTTATAGAAAATACTTCATATCTAGGTGTAAGATGAAGGTGACTATACACTCACATGATTTGATGATAATCGGGCAGCAATTCGTTGCTTAAAACGATCGTTTCTAATAAAACCAGGAGTTTTATTGAAAAATCGGGCTCTACAAAGGTCAGGCTTCGAAACCGAAAAGATAAATTTTCCAGGCTTCTCGGGCACTTCGTGGCATATTCCAAGGCTTATATTCGATACCGGGCATTTGGGGGATGTTAAGATGAAGAAAATATAAAGAAAGGGGTTAAAATGAACAATTTCTTAAAATTATCCGAGAAGGCTTGCAGCCTTCTATTTATAGGGGGAGGCTTCTGATCGGACGGCTGAGAAGCTCCCAGGTGGCAGCAGATCCGAAGGCTCGCAGGTGGCTCGCACATGGGCTGCGCATGCGAGGGTCTCGCTAGCAGCTTCTAAGTGGACCGGAGTCTAGGTCCGAGGTTCGGACCCGAAGCAGGAGGAAAGGGAGACAGCTGGTGCGAAGGTCGGACACGCGACCGGCATTGCGAGGCTCAGACTAGGCTGCACATGCATCGCTCCTCGGATGTGCCACGACTTCGGATAACTCAACAGATTTCAGACACGTGGCGCATTTTGAGCGAGGGTGATGTGGCAAAAACGTGACTATGCGAATTTTCTCAGTTTTTGTGTAAAAACTTCTAAAATCCATAACTTTCGCATACGAGCTCCGTTTTTGACGTTCTTTATATGCAAGCGTAGGTAAAATTAGGCTCTACAACTTTCATTTAAACTTTGTAGGCTAATTTTGAATTTAATTTTTATATTATTATTTTTAACAGACCGGTACAGGAAATCCGTTAAAAATTCATAACTTCTTTATCTGACGTCCGTTATCGTCAGACTTTATACCGTTGTATTGCTAATGACGAGAACTTCGATTCTCGTTTAGTTGGTGTGGGCTAAAAATCACTTGATCGAGCATTCGAGTTTTTTTAGTTGTCTACTGCTAAGCTGAAACTTCGAAAAATCATAACTTCATCATACGAAGTCAGATTTGGGCGTTCTTTTTATATATACTCTCGGTTTAACGAACAGTACGACTTTCGTTTAGATCACTAAGGCTAAAAAGTAGTTTATCAAAAACTCACTTTTTACGACATTCGGCACCGTGCCGGTTTTGTCGCGAAACTTCGACATGTCATAACTTCTTCGTTATAACTCGGATTTTGGTATTCTTTATATCCCCGGAATCCTTGTTTCGACCACTACAACTTTATGTAAAGATATTGGCTTTATCTAATATTTATTTTTGACGCTCAATTTTATTCTTAATTAATTAAACCCTAATAATTAAGCATAAAACACATAATTCACATAATTCCTTTTCATTTTTTCAAAATGAGTTACCAAGGTTAACCTAGATTATAACGTTAAAATTAATGCCTAACCTAGAAACACGGGCATTACACATAGGGTTCTTTGCCTGTTATTTTTGCAATTTTTTTCTCCCCAAATTTAAGTCCTTTTATTTTTATTTCTTTATAAATTAAAAAGAATGTGTGTGTTATCTTTCTCCACCTCCGTAATTTCTTTGTATTCATCTGATTTTCTTGAATTCTAATGTTTCTATTCTCATCTCCCAATCCATCTTAAGGCAAACCGATTCATTCTCTCGGTCTTAAATCCAACATTCCATAAAAAAATCTCTATACACAATTCACTAATCACCATGTACTCAAAATGTGGAAACTTAAAGGATGCACACTAAGTGTTCGACAAAATGCTAGAACCCAATGCAATCACACTTAAACTGTTGATCACATGCTACTCAAATCATAGGTTTCAAATAGAAGCATTAGATCTTTTCCAACAACACAAACATATCCCCTATAAGTATGACCTTCATATCCGTCTTATCAGCATGTGCACACACAAGAAAAGTCAAAGATGGATGAAAATACTTCACTTTAATGATTGAAAAGTTTAATATTAAACCACAAGAAGAACAATCTTCATGTACGATATATCTTTTAGGTAGATCAGGTAAACTTGATGAAGCTGATCTTGATACTTTTACCGTTTTACCTTTTATTTACTGATGGAAAATTGACATGCAATAAGGGCTGTTATATCTATGCTTAGAACAACATTAGGCTATGTGGAGTGGTCACCACTAACTCACCAGAAAAGTGGTGCAACCTCTGCGCCACGTCACCTTCACCACCAACTCACTCCACTATGGAAATGGTCACCACTAACAATATTTACTTTTTTATTATTTTTTTTTATTTTTTGAACATTATATTAAATAAATAACATATTTTATATTAATTAAAACCACATTACATAATTTAAAACATAGAAAATTAAAACTAAAATACTAAAAAAACATAATCCATACATAGAAAATTAAACCTAAATTACTAAAAAACATCAAATCTAGTTGCGATATTGTTTGAGAACTTGTTGAATTTTCAAAAACACACTTAAATTTTCCGGGTCGAGATTCGGTTGCCGCACTGTGTTTATGATTTGAAAATTGGTGAGTGTCAATTGTCGCCGACGTTGCTCCTCTGTTGAATCAATTTTTTTTTCTAAAAAATGTAGAGTTTTTTCGATTTTCTCCGCTAATACGTCCTCGTTGGTTGATTTCCCGCTAGACGAAACCCCCTTTCTCGCATTGTCCCTTCCCGGTGGTCGACGAAGATGGACGTCCGATGGACCCTCCCCCTCGGTGGCGTCAAACTCATCATTGAGGTCTAGGTTAGCACCGATGTCCGACTCGGACGTTCTCGGCCTTTTGTTGGAACCGGTGGTAGATCCTGAATGCGCCGTTTCCGGATAAAGGACCCATTTTGGACCATTGCGACAAACTCCCCACGCTTGTTGGTTGCCAAAAGGTTTACCATTGTTGGTAATTTTGTATTGGTGTAACGCTATTGACAAAATGTTGAAATCGTTCCTACCACTTCGATGCATATTTTTTAGATTGTCAAATACACCATTAAATTTGGTACATGTCGCTCTAAGGTCACGCCATTTAGCATTGACTGCATCATATGTCCGACTCGTTTTCCTTCCTAATAACGCGTGGAAGTGGTCTAAAACACGATTCCAAAAGATTTGTCCTGATTGCGCGTTGCCGACACCCCCGTCTTGTGATATGGCAATCCAAGCTTTAGCTAAAGCTGCCTCCTCCTCCTCCTCCTCCTCCTCGGTCCATTGGGTATTTTTTTTTGTTGAATCTTTTAATTTTTTTTTTTGCCTTCTACGACTTGGTTATGTTTCTTGAACCCGTTTTTCGTCGTCTTCAATGTCGAGGTTTACGGGTTGAGATTGAGATAATGGAACTTGAGATGGTTGTGAACTTGGTTGTGGATGTTGGGAAGTTTGGGACTGAAATCGCGGAGCAGGTTGTTGTTGAAAGGGTTGAAATTGGGATTGAACAAATTGTGGTGGTGGTTGTTGTTGGTAGTAGTGTGGCTGGTATGAAAGATTGGTGAATAGAGATTGTTGTTGAACGGGGGATGATAACAATTGCATATAGCCAATGTTCGCTAACGGATCATTTGGAGTGTTTGGGGTGTTCGGGTGGGTGGGTTATTTTGGTTTGGATCCTTGGAAGAAAGTGTATTTTTTGAATGAGTTTATATGTTTGTGTTCAAAGTGTGTTGTGTGTTTGAAATGAGAAAATATTTGATATATATATAGAGAGAGGATTGTAAGTAATTAATTAATTATTTTTACAAACGGTCAAAAGCTTCAAATGGTCAAAAAGCCTTCCCCCAATCAAATCGTCTGTCTTCGTCCGTCTCCAGCTCCACGGAACAAGAAACCCACCAGAAGGTGGGGCGGTGTTCACGCGTGAAGGGGGCTGACACGTCAGCTCCCACGCGTCTTTCTACTTCCACTCCGGGTAGCCTTAGTGGCATGTGATGATGGGTCATATAGGCGAGAGTTTAAGGTTGTGTTGCCTTTAGAAAAAGACAAAAAGAAGAAGGTATAAATATTAAATTTTAGTAGCATTATGCTGATGTCATCACGAGTTTAGAACAGATAAAAGATTCTTCATTATTCTTCATTGCAGGTAATTGAACATATTATTAAAGTTTCAATAGTAAGAAAATGCAGATTTGTATTTGTTGCTTCTGACGTATTTAGTGCAAAGATTTTTGGTATCTTTAAAAGGTTTGATGCATTAAAAAGTTATATGCTTGTGATTTGAAGTAATTTTTGTTAGATGGAGACCAGGATAATGTTCTTGCCCTTCTTGGCCATGCATATTCATATTATAATGTTTTTTATATAGCTTATGAAGCATATATTGATTTTTTGGTTGTTTAACTCATACTTTTTAAATGTTAATATGCATATTAATTCAATTTTGTAGACCCTTTTATTACTTTGAATCTTTTGGTCAAACTAATTAAGGCGAAAAAGAGGAAAATGGCATGCCAAAATGATTGAAATTGTACATGGGATTGAACCAAAAATTGAATTATGGGTTTCATAAAAATTACAATTTTCCCTTTTCTTGTTTTAAGCAAAGTAATGTATTTGCCAATTGCCAGTATTACAAATATTTGATGGTATTAATCATAGTCATGATTCTTCTATTTTTTCATTATAAAAGAAGGTAGCTTAACCATATATGCATATTAATATGCATATTGATAGTCATTATATACATATGCATACATTTATATGCATATGCATATAATTTGAATGTGAATATAGTTATTCATATGCACATACTTATTCTTATGCATAGCATAAGCATATACTTATTATTACACACACACACACACACACACATATATATATATATATATATATATACATATGCTTATGAATATGTATATAGTTATTCATTTTAATATGCATATACTTATGAATATGTATATGTCATATACTTATTCTTATGCATATGCATATATTTATTCATATGTATATGTATATACATATGCATATGCTTACTCTTATGCATATAGAGCCATTAAAAATGTATTTTTCAAATGAGAACGTGCATATGCATAAGTTTTCTAAAAATATGCATATACAAAAAAATGACTATGCATTAAAAATGCATTTTTGTGAAAAAATCTTTTTTCAAGTATTAATTTCAAAATTTAAGTAATAATCATATGCATATACTTATTCATATGCATATACTTATTCTTATGCATATGAATATACTTATTCTTATGTATATAATTATATTTATTCTTATGCATATGCATATACTTATGTATACGCATATACTTATTATTACGTGTATATATATATATATATATATATACTTATTATTATGCATATACTTATTCTTATGCATATGTTGTTATTATTATTATTATTATTATTATTATTATTATATGATAAAGGGTTTTTGGTTTGGACCTAAGTTGATGGACCAAGAATTGGGCCGCCCATAAGACGTACGCTGAGGGTAGTCTTGGCGTACACGGGGCGTAAAGTCACGCATTGGATACGGGGGGCGTGCACATGTACGCACATGGTGGTTCTACGCCCTAGACCAGAAGTCGACAGTTTAGGTGTCGGTGGGGGATCAGGCTCCGGCTCTGGAGCGGAGCAGCTAGATGAGCAAACCAGGGAGTTCATTTCCTTAGAGATCATGTGCAACATACTAGACCAAACTCCTACGATCTTTGGCACAATCAAGGAGGGAATTCTTGAGATTTTGGATGAGAGGTTGAGTGCGTTCCGCACTGAGGTGGCGGCCATGATGGGGGTCGCGCACACTGACTTTCAGTGAATTCAGGGCTTGTGGAGCTTCCGACTACCATGGGGCTCGGGACCCCACTGTGAGTTCCAGATGGTTGGAACTTGTTGCCAACGCATTCCGCACCAGTAGATGTCCCGAGGAGGACAAGGTCAGATTGGCATCCTGCCTTTTGAAGGACAGGGCCCGATATTGGTGGGAGGAGATCGGACGAGCTATTGGTGATGACTCAGTTTTGGATGCGATGACCTAGAGTGATTTCACAACCAGGTTCAGGGCCGATTTCACACCTATCATTGAGGTGCAGCAGCTTGCTAGGGAGTTTCAGGACCTCCAACAGACGACAGAGACTGAGGCGGAGATTACCACCAAGTTTAGGGAGAGGGCTCTCCTCGTTCCACAGTATGTGGCGGATGAGGAGATGAAGATGGCCCGATATCATGAGATGTTGCGGAGCAATATCCACCAGTTTGTGAGCCGTTCCAGCTGCAAAGCGCCCAAGGTAGTCAGAGATAGCATCTGGCGCAGCAAGTTTGGGCAAAAAGCCCAAGGTGTCTGATCACATGTGTAGGGGACAACAAAGCCACAATCGGTGTGGAAAGTGTGGCAGGTTGCATGATAGGGTGTGCAATGTAGGGAGTTCCGGCTCCTTTAAGTGCGGTCTGTTTGGACATATGAGTAGGGATTGTATAACTACTACCACTACCACCACCATAGCATCTGATCTGATTTGCTTCCATTGCAATCAGAGGGGACACAAGAAGTCCTAGTGTCCAAGTTTAGCACCTGCAGGATAGGTGGTGGCACCCGAACCGACCACACTGAGGATTACAGACGGCCGACAAGGTCTTACTGAGGCGCCAACGGCGAAGAGCAGAGCCTTCCAGTTGACAGCAAAGGAGGCACGAGCGACTCCAGATGTGGTTGCTGGTATGTATTTTCTCCATATTCTCTTTATTACTTTTAATTATTACTCATGTTTATTTGTTGTTTATAGGGTCGTTCCTAGTGAACGGTATTTCAGCCATGGTATTGTTTGATTCGGGGGCTAGCCGATCGTTTGTGTCGCTTGCACTTAGCAAGCGATTTAGCAGAGCTCCGGGGGAGCTGGATTGCCCCCTCGATGTCAAGATAACAGATGATAGGACCGTCAGGGTCGCGAGTGTTCATAGAGGATGTATACTTCGGTTATTTGATGAGCAGTTCTCAATGGATTGGTTCTTATTCCCCTGCGAGGGAATAAGGTTATCGTGGTTATGGATTGGTTGAGCCCCAATGGGGAAGTGATTGACTGCGAGCAGCAGCTTATGAGGGTGCATATCCCAAGTGGGGGAGAGTTAGTGATTCAGGTTGAGGGGCCACAACTCGGACCGATTCTTTGCTCAGTGGTGAGAGCAAGGTGCTACTTTCAGCAGGGATGCGCATGATACGTCGCCTATGTCATGGATACCCGGGATAAGGGTAAGGCGACGGTGGATAACGTATCAGTAGTACGAGAGTACCCAGATGTATTCCTGGTGGATTTTCGTGGGATACCACCGGAGAGACAGGTTGAGTTCCGGATCAACTTGGTCCGTCATGCAGCTCCGATAGCCAGGGCACCTTATCGGTTGGCTCCTCCCGAGATGCAGGAGTTGTCTTCGCAGATGCAAGAGCTACTAGACAAGGGTTTTATCAGACCAAGAAGTTCACTATGGGGAGCCCCGATCCTGTTTGTGAAATAGAAGGACGAGTCGCACCGTATGTGCATAGATTACCGGGAGCTAAACAAGGTGACGGTGAAGAACCGTTACCCACTCCCGAGGATAGATGATTTGTTCGACCAGCTTCAGGGAGCATCTTGGTTCTCCAAGATTGATCTACGGTCCAGATATCACAAGATGCAGGTCAAAGATGATGATATGCAGAAGACCGCTTTTAGGACTCGCTATTGTCATTATGAGTTTGTGGTGATGCCGTTTGGGCTCACCAATGCCCCAGCCACATTCATGGACCTCATGAACTGCGTGTGCAGACCGATGCTAGATCGGTCTGTAATAGTATTTATTAACGACATCTTGGTTTACTCCAAGACTCAGGAGCAACATGAGGAGCACTTGAGAGAGGTGCTAGAGAGGCTGAGGAGGGAGATACTTTTTGTGAAGTTCTCTAATTGTTAGTTCTGGTTGTGCGAGATGCAGTTCCTTGGGCACCTCGTCAACCAGAAGGGTATTTTGGTGGATCCGACCAAGATAGAGGCCGTGATGCAGTGGTAGATTCCGAAGTCTTCATCTTAGATTCGGAGCTTCCTGGGTTTGGCAGGGTATTACTAGAGATTCATCAAGGATTTCTCCAAGATAGCAGTTCCGTTGACCCGACTGACCAAGAAGTCGGTGGTGTTTTGATAGGGTCCTGAGCATCAGACAACCTTCGAGACGCTCAGGCAGCGACTGTGCGAGGCGCCGATTCTTACCCTGCCAGAGGGAGTAGATGACTTTGTAGTCTACTGTGATGCTTCGATTACAGGTATGGGAGCAGTGTTGATGCAGCGGGGGCATGTGATAGCTTACGCTTCGAGACAGATAAAGCATCACGAGGCTAACTGTCCGACACATGATTTGGAGCTGGGGGATGTGGTGTTCGCCCTCAAGATTTTGCGGCATTACCTCTATGGGGTCCGGTGTGCTATTTACACGGATCACAATTCTGAGGTACCTCATGGATCAACCTAATCTGAACATGAGGAAGCGCTGGTGGTTAGATGTGGTGAAGGATTACGACTTTGAGATCCTTTATCACTTGGGCAAGGCCAATGTATTGACAGATGCCCTGAGCCGCAAGGCGGTTGTGGCCCCGATCCGCGACATATGTTTGAGGATGGCAGCGGTGACTCCATTGCTGGAGTAGATCAGGGAGGCACATGTTGAGGGCATGAAGGAGGAACGGTAGAAGTGTGAGAGGATCGTGGGCCGAGTAGCTTCATTTGATTATGACGGCCGAGTACGACAGCTATTGATGGATAAGGCCCACAAGTCTCGGTTCTCCATCCATCCATGTGTGACGAAGATGTATAGAGATCTTCGACCTGATTACTGGTGGCCCTGCATGAAGCGGGACATAGCTTGGTAAGTTTAGAGGTTCCTGACCTACAGAAAGTTCAAGCCAGAGCACCAGAGCCCCCATGGAAAGATGCAGCCATTAGACATTCCCATGTAGAAATGGGAGGATATCACTATGGATTTCATTAATAAGCTTCCCAAGACCGCACGTGGGGTTGATTCGATTTGGGTCATCGTGGATCGTTGACCAAGAGCACGCATTTCATACCGATCCAAGAGAGCATCTCGGCTGAGAGGTTGACTGAGATTTATGTGCGAGAGACAGTGGCACGTCTTGGGGTGCCCGTCTCGGTGGTGTCAGACCGAGATGTCCGTTTTACTTCCAGGTTTTGGAAGCGGATCCACGACGAGATGGGTACTCATCTCCATTTTAGCACCGCTTTCCACCCTTAAACGGATTATTAGTGGCAGTTGGGATACGTATCTTCAATTAATTAGCGAGATTTTCGTATAACAACAGTTACCATGCCAGCATAGACCGACCTCTATTTGAGATGCTTTACGGGAGGAAGTGTAGAACCCCAATCTGTTGGGGTGAGGTCAGACAGAGGGTTATGGGGAGTACGAAGGTAGTACTCAAGACCATAGAGTGGATTCAACAGGTTTGGAGTAGGCTCCAGACTGCTCAGAGTCAGCAGAAGAGTTATGCCGAAAAGAGGCGATCAAACTTGGAGTTTCAGGTGGGCGATATGGTCCTCCTGAAGGTGTCACCCTGGAAGGGTGTTATTAGATTTCGATAGCGGGGCAAGTTGGGCCCCAGGTTCATCGGTCCTTTAAGGGTTATGGCCCGAGTGGGCAGGGTAGCGTATCAATTAGAACTTCCGGCAGAGCTCAGTCAAATCCACAGCACCTTCCACGTCTCTCAGTTACGGAAGTGCTTAGTGGATGAGACAGCAGTGGTACCGTTAGAGGACATTCAGGTGGATGATAGCCTAAACTACATCGAAAAACCAGTGGCGATCCTCGACAGGAAGACGAAAGAACTGAGGAAAAAGAAAGTGGAGCTGGTAAAGGTGTAGTGGCAGCACCGCAAGGGCTCGGAGTGGACCTGGGAACTCGAGGAGGAGATGAGAGAACATTACCCGGAGTTGTTTTCAGACACAGCAGACTTCGAGGACGAAGTCTAATCCAAGTGGGGGTGATTTGTAACAACCGATAAATGAGGTATTAGTTTTATTTATTTATTTATTTAATAATTTATCATTGGGCCTAATGGGATAAAGGGTTTTTGGTTTGGACCTAAGTTAACGGACCAAGAATTGGGCCGCCCATAAAACGTATGTTGAGCATAGCCTTGGTGTACGCGGGGCGTAGAGTCATGCGTTGGATTCAAGGGGCGCGCACATGTATACGCAACGTACCAGGTTTACGCGTAGCGTACGTGAGCAGGAGCTAAACCCTAATATTTAGGGTTTAAGGTATATAAATACCTCAATATAGCCACACCCCTGGCCTCCTTACCAGCCTCCACCCTCAGAAAACCCTAATATGCCTTTCCTACTCCATTGATAAGTGTGTCGACCTCTTGAGCTTGTTTTGAGTAAAGGAAGGCTTGGAAGAAGTGAAGAGAAGTTGAAGGAGAAGAACCAAGGCGCAAGGAGCTCAAGGATCTGGAACTATTTCCTCTTTGGGAACACAAAGGAGGTATAAAGCTTTAAACTTTCCTCCTAGAAGTGCAGATCTAAGATTATGGAGTTTTGGACCTTTTTAGGTCCAAAGGATGGACCTTTATCATACCATTCCATTTTTGAGCTTGGGGTTTCCATTATTAAGGGTCAAATCATTCCTTTAGCAGTAAATTTCCAATCTTTGAGGCTCTTATGAAGCCATGCATGAGATCGAGCCACTCTTATGAAGTTAGTTGCTATTATTCTATGTTTGGGCTCACTTGGTGGGATGCAAACCACCAAGTGATCGACTTTAGGGGTTAAGACATCAAAAAGGACTTGGATCTGTAGTTATAGCCTGTTAAGTGGAGTAAAAAGTGCTTAATGGAGGTATAGCTTAACAGGGTGGTACGCTGGGCGTACCATGATATACGTGCAACATACAGACCATGTAGTGGGTACGCACTACATACAGAGGAGTACGCCCCGCGTACTCAACAGTATTGGGCTTTTGCCTTTTTGGGCCTCGGTTTGGCCATCTATTGGACTTATTATCTATTAGGCCTTAATGGGCCATCAGGGGTCTATTTATAGACTATAGACATCATTGGGATGCGATAGGCCCATTTGAGAAGTTGGGCCCAATTTAGAAAATTGGGTCATTAGAGGGTCTTTAGTTGGACAATTAGTGGACTTGGAAATGTTAAAGGGATTTGGGCCTTGGATATGACCCACACCATAGCAAGGGTAGAATAGTCATTTACCCATAGAGAATCTCCAGTTTTTGAAAAAGTGTTTAATTGGTCATGATAGTCGCGGAGTAGTTGGAGCAGCAGACAATATTACCTCACACGAGTTTTAGCAAATTTGAGAGGTGAGTTTCCTTACAGTAGGAACGGGTCTACGACCATAATGCCGGCCTGTTTAGGATGATAGTAGTTCCGGACTTCGGTCCGATGTCGGGGTAGCCCCGAGAAGTAGTACGTATGCTTGATGTCTTCGTGATTCGTGCATGTTTATGATATGTGTTATATGTTCCGGACTTTGGTCCGATGTCAGGCAAGCCTGATGCAGTATATGTGATTATGTTATATGTTCATGTTTTTGTTATGTGTATTTTATTCTGGGATTTGGTCTGATGCCAGGTGGGGCCCGATGCAGTGGGCGGGGACCAAGTTATTCCGTACTTCGGTCCAATACCGAGTAGGGCCCGATGTAGTGGGTAGGGCCCAATTTATGTCGGACTTCGGTTCGATGGAAATGGACAACTATATCAAATCTTCAATTATGAAAATAAGCCTTATGTCCATGTAGGCCTGTCAATTCTCGACACGACCCACGACACGGCACGAGATAAACGGGTTTGGGTTGAGTTTTTCAACCTGCCAAGTCGTCAATCTGTTTATTAAACATGTCATATATGGGTTTCTCAAAAAAATACGGGTTGACCTGCCAACCCGTTTAGAATTTTAATTAAATATATATATATATATATATATATATATATATATATATATATATATATATATATATATCCTTTTTAAATGTATTATACCATTGACCATTTGACCCGTCGGTAACCATTTGTTAATTTGCAACACGTTTGCCCTAAATAATCTCACAAAGAAAATCGAATAAGCCCTCTCCTGGTCTCCCCTATCTGATGAATGAACCCACAAACCTGCCAACTAAAATCTGACCTACGAACCCGCCAAGTTGTGAACCCGTATTAATAAGTGGGTTGACACGTCATATATGAGTTTATATTCTAAACTCGCCAACCCGTGACCTGTATAGTTAAATTGGTCGTGTTCAAGTTGGTATATTTTGACTTGCCAACCCGCGTCCCACCATCCCAAACATGACACGATTTCCAGGCCTATGTCCATGTTTCCGATACTCAAGTAGTGAAATTTGTCCCAATTATTTCCACATAAAAGTTAGTGTTTAGCTTTATCCAAAAACATAAGATAATTTCTTTTATCCAAGACGATTTCACAGGACTAAGCGTACTTCAAAATTTAATAATAATTATGTTAATAATGAAATTGTCTCTCAAACTTCTAGAACTATGACCTGTAATATGTTGTCAAGATAAATTATTTGAACTTTATGGGAAGGATGTAAGGATGAAATAGTTGACGGGGTTATTCCAATAGATATTTATTCTTAATATTTGACTAAGGGAAAAGAGTTTATAGTTTCCCTACCTACTATAGAAAGAGCTTAAACTTCAAGAAAATTGTTGTGTCAAGTCATCCCCCAAAGTATGTATCATATGCATATACGTTTATGAAAAAAAAAACATTAACCAAAACCAAGTTCTAGTATTTTCTCCACCAGACTAATTCCAATACTATTTTTAATGGAACTTGCACAAATGGTTAAGATATAGAATACTAACAAATGGAAACATTACTATTTAAAAGGTTGCTTATGTTGTGAGATTAAATCATAACTCGATTAGTGTTTGACAAGTTGTTGTTTAGAGTTCAATGAATTAGTTAGATACATCATCATGAAGAACATAGAAATATGTCTTCTCATCTTGAGTCGCCAATCAACTATGTATCCACTAAACATAAACCTCCTCATAGAATTAGTTATGGATGTGATACATGATCTTTTTCATTTACAATATATGAATAATCTAAACACTAGTAGAATATAGGCCTTTAATGACACGTGAACCATGAAATGCGGTGGTTTATGATACCCAAAAGTACGTGTCCTAAAAATAATGTCATATCTCCCAAAATTTGAAGGATTTAGGACACATATTTTTGCGTGTCCTAGAATTTCTGGCATTTTATAAAATTTTGAAGAATGCATGTTTAGTAATTAAGAGGTAAATGAACTCCCCCGAAATTTTAACCACGCCGACTTCCTTTTCCTCTACACTCTCCCTCGATCCATGAAATTGTTGCTCGCTACTTTCCCCTCTGATGAATCGACACCTCTGACTCCCTCTTCCATATCCTCTACACTCTCCATAGATCCATGAAGTGTCTCTCTTGCTGGGTTGTTCAAAAGAAACCTACATGTCCCTCTCTCTCTCTCTCATACACAAACAAATACAAAATTCCATTTTTTTGTTTTATATGAAGTTAATGGATGTTAAAATCCATATCTGAAAATCAAATTTTCTTTTTGGATGTCATCTATGATTGTATAAGGTGCTACGGTTTGTGCTAATCCATGCCACTGTTGCTTCATCTTATTCTTTTCTTCATCGTCTTCACAAAATCAAAGGTAAAGGGACACATAGCAGAAATCGATCCCTAGGTCTTATGGGTCATCTCCATTATCTTTACAAAATCGATCCCTAGGTTTTATTGGAAAAGGGGCATAATACTGAACTTAGGAGCAGATGGTTAGGTATTTGAATTTGATGTCGATTTGGAGGGGAACGCTTCCACCATCAGTATGTGAAGTCAACGACTCTGTTTGTTACTTTGTTCATATACATGTTTATGTGTTCCTAATTTGTGAAGATTTGTTTTGTAATTTTAGTCTTCATAATCAATTAATTTTTGTAAGTATGTTTTCTCTTTCAGTATTCGAACTTCTTGTATTTTTTTCTATGCTTTTACGTTTACATAATTTCCTTTCTAATCGATCATCTTTTATGAACTTGAATTATGTATTATCCCACACACCTCATATGTTATATTTTTGGTGTTTTTAGATCTTCTTTGATTGGGTTTTAGTTCTTAGATTTAAGTTTGTATTAATTATGAAAATATGGTATAGACCTTAGAGGATTTAAGGTATGTATTGATGTTAATCTAGTAGTACACTTATACATTTTTTATTGTGTGGCTTTCTCCTTTGTTATTGGTACTAATCATCTGGAATTAATATATGAAACCAAATGAAGTGAGTTTGCATTCATTATTCTATGAGTGATGAGGGTGGTCTTTCAGCCTTTATGAGGTCTCCATGAACAGAGTTAGCCTTTGTGTCATATTTTTATTGTTTAATCAAGGATGTTTATATAATGACATCAAAAATATGTATTTCTTCTAACGTAAACCATGTTACAGAATGAGTTAGAGTACAATAAAGTGGTTAATGTCTAGTAATCATGTATAAACATGGGTAATGAAAGTGGTTAATGTTCAACATTATTTATGGAAGATTATAGAAGGAACAAATGAAGAGGATAAGCCACATATTACTTGGAAGATAGTTATTCCCATTCAATTTGTAGGAGAAGGAGAATCTGTTCATCCGAGAGTTTATTGTCATTGTCACAAACAGGTAAACCCTTTTCCCATCTTACGTATGTGCTTTCACAGATTACATAAAACTTGACTTGATTGATGATTTCATTTGTTGCAAGAAGTTGCTGTTCTTGGAATTGGAAAATGTACGTTGATAATCGATAAAACTTGGCTTCATATATTCCCATGTGACAAATACATATAATAATCTACTGCTTTATCTATTAAATGTCAACAAATTAACTAATTAAGTTGTGCTTTTTTGAAAAGCGAGACTTATAATAATCAACTCCTATTAAAGGTCAACAAATTTGATGATCTCGCCCCTGATCCTATCAATCTTATAGTTCTCTTCCTGAACACCCTCAGGCTGAGCCTCCCTAATCAATCCCAAAAGCAGGGAATCCACTGATATCCTTATACATGATACTCTATCTGAAGACCCAGCGGACTTGAAGCTCAAACCATTCGCCACCACATCTGCTTTACCCGAATGGTAAAGGATCTCGCAGTCATACTCGTTGACTAGGTCCGTCCACCTGCGCTGCCTCATTTTCAGGTTCAGCTAATCCATAATGTTCCTCCAACTCTTGTGATCCGTGTAGATGGTATAGTGAACCCCATACATATAATGCCACCAAATCTTTAGGGAAAAAACCACTGCCCCTAACTCCAGATCATGCGTGGGATACGTCGTCTCGTGAGGCTTCAGCTGTCGGGAAGCATATGTTATCACTCGTCCTCTCTACATATGGACCGCCCCCAAACCAGTGATGGAAGCATCACAGAATACCACGATTTGGGAGAGTAACCGGGGCCTCACATAATCTCTGCTAAAAGGTCTCAAATTATGACTACTGCTCAGGGCCCCACTGGAAATCAACCCCCTTCCTCGTCAAACGAATCTTGGAGAAATCCTGAATGAATCTCCAGTAGTACCCTGCAAACCACAAGAAACTCCTGATATCCGAGGGAGATTTCGAAACCTCTCACTGCATCACCGCCTCAATCATGTCCGGATCGACCAATATCTTATCCTGGTTAATGAGGTGTCCAAGGAACAGAACCTCTCGTAACAAAAACTCACACTTTGAGAAATTATCATATAGTCGTTATCGCCTCAAAACTCCCCAGAAGCTCGCGAAGATGCTCCTTATGTTGCTCTCCGGTCTTGGAATACACCAAAATATTATCAATAAACACAATAACCGAACGATCGAGCATCGGCCTGTATACCCGATTCATCAAATCTATAAATACCGCAGGCGCATTGGTGAGCCCGAACGGCATTACCACGAACTTGTAATGCCCATAATGAGTCAAATATGCAGTCTTCTCCAAATCCTCCTCTCTCACCCTGACATGATGGTACCCGGACCTCAGATCTATCTTGGAGAACCAAGATGCACCCTGTAATTGATCAAAGAGATCATCAGTCTGTGAAAGGGGATAACGGTTCTTCACCGTTAACTTATTCAACTCCCGATAATCAATACACATTTGTATGAACCATCCTTCTTCTTGACGAATAAAATCGGCGCTCCCCAAGGATAACTACTCGTTCGGATGAACTGCTTGCCTAGCAGCTTCTACATCTCATATGGTGTCAAGAGGTACGACACCTTGGCAATCAAGGCCGCACCCGGCACGAGGTCAATCTCGAACTCAACCTGCCTCTTAGGAGGCACACCAGATAGCTCCTCTAGAAATACATCGACAAAATCCTTGACAACTGGGACCTATGAAACTGAAACCTGATCCCCAACATGCGTATCCACCATATAAGCTAAATAACCCGCACACCCTTGCTGAATATACTGTCGGGCCATGGTTGTAGAACAAAACCTTAAATCCATACTGGTGCCCTCTCCATAGATAACCAATTCTCCTCCACTTAGTGTTCGGACTACCACGTCCTACCCCTCACAATCGATCATAGCACCGAAATGGCTCAACCAATCCATACCGATAATCACGTAGAAATCCCCCATGGGAATAGGGATCAAATCAATCAGATAATCCACCCCAAAAAGTCTCAAGAATACAACCCTGACATACTAATGATGCAAAAACCCTGTGTTCGTTGGCAATAGAGACTCGCGGCGGACACTCTAACTCCTCAATGGGCATATCAAACTCCCTACATAACGATCGAGACACAAAAGACCGACTCGAACCTGATTCAAACAACACTAGAGCAGGCAAATAGTTCACTAGGAACATACCTAACAGACGTACACACATAAGCATAACACAAAACATAATCAACGAAATAAGGGATAGAAACATACCAGTCATAACATCTGGAGCTGCTCTTGCCTCCTCTGCAGTAACATGGAAAGAGCAACCTCGAGCCCTCGGGGGCTCCGCCCTATCCTGACTCCCATCCGTGATCCTCAAAGTAGACGGCGCTGGAGCCTGCGCCGGCCTAGCATCAAGCGATGGGCAGTTGGCCTTCAAATGGACAACCTGGTCGCAATGATAATAAATCCTGAAAATGAGTGTTAGATCCTGCTAGCGGCAATCCTTTGCCATATGGCCCTGCCAACCACAATTGTGACACCCAGAAGATGATCGAATGTCACCCACATGCACCTTGTTGCACTTCCCACAAATGCGGCCCTTCCATCCCCCAGATCTAACATCAGCGACCTTAAATCGTTTAGCGCAGGTTGGGACTAGTCGGGGCTGGCCTCTGCTCCATTGTCTGCAAACCAATCTCAATATCATGCCGCCTGCCAGCCTCCTGCATCTCCAACAATGTACCATAGCTCTAAGTAGAAACAAACTATGTGATCTCCGTGTTGAGCATGCTCAAGTAATGGGTCATCTGGGTCTGCTCAGATGCAACACTCTTAGGACAGAACATAGCCCTCTTTGTAAACATCTTGGTGATCTCCGTCACCGTCTCAGAACCCTGCCTCAAATCCAGGTACTCCTGGTCCAACCTATCTTGCTCCACCATTAGAACATAACGGGAGTTGAACATCTTAGAGAACTGCTCCCAAGACACAACAACTCTTTACTCAGTAGAATAGGAACTAGTAGCAAGCCTCCACCAATCCTTCGCTCTGATCCTGAGAAGGTTCAGTGCGCACCTGACCTTCTGGTCAGCTGGACATGAACAAGTGAAGAAACATCCCTCCACATCAGATAGCCACCTCATGGAAATGATCGGGTCCTGCACTCCATCGAAAGTCGGGGGTCTCGTATTGTCCAAGTCCCAATACTGAAAAACCCGACCTAATCCAACCTCTTCTGCCGCAACGGCTACAGGGGCTGCAACAACAGCAGCCTCAGACAAAGCAGCATAGCGCTCATCAAAGTACTCAGTGATGGCAGTCTTGATAGACCCAAACATCACTGGTAACTGATCTTGGAAATGAGCAACAACCTCCTCCTACAGGATCTCCCTAATCCTGTCATCAAAAGTAGCTGACTCACCCTGACGGCCAGCTCCTGATCCTGAATTGGATCATGCCTCAACTCGACGCATAGTCACCATACCAAAAATAAACCAAAATGATATCAGATAGCACACATATCATAACGGGGAACCAACTCCTAACACAACCCTAGGGGTTGTGACTTCCTTTCTACGTGTACGGGTCCTATGCTTTTAGTAGTACGGGCCCATACTACCTTCCACACCTAGCCGTATTTGGCTCAGAGGATCATCACAACACCATAACAATACTCTCAAGCATACTCATTGTAATGCCCCATTCTAAAAGTAATTATTTATGGATCCCCGAGATCAAGAGTAAGGGCGTTTCGGTCTTTTATGGGCAATGGGTTTTATTCGAGAAGGATTCGGGTCGGGGTTCGCTACTAGAAGCGTAGGGCTTCTCGCCACATTTCTGTGGATATAAATTTCGTCGGAAACAGACTTAGAATAAAGGAGTTATGACACTTTGAAGATATTGACATTTATGACACTTAATGGAAGAAGTTGTCAAGGAAGGTCTATGCATGCGTTTGGGACACGCGTGGGTACGCCCATCATAGGATGGGTTACGCCCAGCGTAGTAGAAGGAATGGCCGCGGGTGCAAGGACGCGTACGCCCAGCGTACTAGAGTTATGCCCAATGTACGCTCAGAGTCTTAAAACCCTAATTTTGGGGCCAACCACTATTTAAAGAACATAAGGGATCAACCCTAGCCTCCATATCTGTTCCCTTATCCTCAGAAAACCCTAGATAGCCATTCCATATCTATTGTTGGGTGTGTTGGCCTTGTGGAGCTTAGTTTGGCAAAGAAAAGCTTAGAAGGAGAAAGAAGAGGTTGGCAATGAAGGAACTTGGTGGTTGGAGCTTGTAGATCCATGATAGCATCACCCTTTGCAACCACTTGAAGGTATAAAGCTTCTTGCTTGACATCTATTTTCGGTAGATCTAAGTGTGATGGAGTTTTGACATCATTTCTTGTCCCAAAAGCCCCATCTTGATGCATGAAGTGTTTTGATTAAGATGAGTTGTCCTTTCAGACCATTGGAGAGGTCTCGAGTAAGAAAAATGAGGTCCCAATGGCTTTGGTTGTCCCATGTATGAAGAAGGAAGGTCTTAATGGGATAAGGCCCTGAGTTAAGAGCTTTATGGTCATCCAAAAGGATAAAGATTGAGACTTTATGAGTCCTAGTCCCTTTTTGTCACTGGATCTAGCATATGGGCTTAAGTGCTTTAGCCATTAAGCACTTGGAAGGATTTTTGGAACAGACGAGCGTACACCCCGCGTACTAGAGGAGTACGCCCATCGTGCACCCTCTGTTGGGTTTTCAATTTTGGGCTTTGAGTAATCGGGTCGTTTATGGGCTAGTTGGGCTTGGGGCGTGACTGAACAGTATGGATGGACAAAATTGGACCCAATAATTATTATGTACCTTGGATCTAGGCCTGTTTGGAAAGGTGGGCCCAATTTAGTAAATTGGGCCAATATTGGGCTTTGCATGAGGACTTGGTTTTGGGTTTCGGCCCAATAAGAGGATAATGGACTTAATGAGTGTTGTTGGCACTTGGCCTAGAAAGTCATGATGGATTGTAATGTGATGATTTGCATGTGATAGTCGAGATTTCTGGTGAGGCAGCAGTCAGAGATTTGCAGGATTTCGGCAGTTGCAAGGTGAGTTTTCCTCACTGTACTCAAGGGTCTAAGGCACCAAGGCCGACCGTTTGAATTGTTGTTTAGATCTTATTATGTTGTGTGATGATATGTTTGCTAGTATCCTAGTGTATAGGATAATGACATGAGGATAGGCCTTGTCAGCTTAGTATCCTAGAGGAATGGATAGTTAAGAGATGGCTAGTTCTGTTGGATCAGCACCCTGGTAGTTGTGTAGAAGTTTTGAGTATAGACCTATAATTGGTCTTTCCTTATGTACGCAGTAGGAGGTTACCTGCGGGTTATGTATGTTGAGCAGTAGCAGAAGGTATTCCATCCCAGTAGGATGATAGTGCCCCAATATGTTGGTTTTGTAGAGTATTCCGTGGTTGCCTGTTATGTGTGCATGTTTTCTAGTGTGGGGCATTCCAACCCGATGGTTGTGGGCCAGGAGTATTCCATCCCGGTAGGATGATTGGACTCATATTAGGTTGGAAATTCCAACCCGATGGTTGTGGGTCTGGGGTATTCCATCTTGCAAGATGATTGGACCCATAGTAGTAGTAGTTACTATATGTATAGGGAGTGGGGCATTCCAACCCGATGGTTGTGGGCCAGGAGTATTCCATCCCGGTAGGATGATTGGACTCATAGTAGGATGGCATTCCAACCCGATGGTTGAGGGGCCTGGGGTATTCCATCTTATGAGATGAAAATGGACCCATAGTAGTTACTGATGTACGTATAGGTGTTTGGGCATTCCAACCCGATGGTTGTGGGCCGAGAGTATTCCATCCCGGTAGGATGACTGGGCTCGTGTATTATAGGCATTCCAACCCGATGGTTGAGAGCCAGGGGTATTCAAACTAGAAGGTTGATTGGACCCGTAGTATGTTGTTCTTTGTTGTATGTGTATGTTTATGTGTGTATGGTTACTTTGGGGGAACTTACTTAGCTTTCGTGCTTACAGTTGTGGTTTATTGTTTTAGGTGCTTCAGGGGATCGTGGCTAGGCGAAGGCGTGATCGTACCGCTCCTCATGTGTTATGATTTATGTGATATGGTTCTAGGGGATACTCTGATGTTTAAACTATTTTGAAAACAAGATGTATGAATGTTATGGTTTTTGAATGAAGTAAAATGTTTTAATTTGGTTGAAATTTTTGGTCGTTACAAGTTGGTAACAGAGCCTTGGTTTGAGTGAATTGGAGGAACATTCGTGTGAATCCTGTCTCAAATCAAGGAGAGGTTTTCAAAAATGGTTTTCAAAATAAGTAGAGGAGGATGCAGAGGGTACGATCAGCCGGAGCTGGTAAGTTACCCCAAAATACCATACAAGTTATTTGTTTTGAGATATGTTAGAACAGCATACTAGTACTAGGCTAGGGATCTTCAGGAATTGCATGATAGAATTGCCTGATTTGTGATGCATGCTAGCCTTGGGTTTTCTTGTTATGAGATATTCAGTATTCCTCTTGGGGTGAGGATTAAGTGCTTGCTATGTATGTTTGTGCTTAGGGCATTGTGGTGATACTTGACACAAATGTGGGTAGGTGTGGAAGGTAGTATGGGCCCGTACTACTGAAAGCACATGACCCAGACGCGTGTCAAGGAAGTCAAAACCCCTAGGTTGTTGGTTAGAGGTCAGTTCTTGGCGGTTATGCGAGGTATCTGAGGTTCTTATGGTTCATTTCAGTATGGCGGATGCGAGACGTTTCGAGTCAGGACCCTGTTCGGGATCGGGATCAGGAGAGGGTGGTCAGGATGGATCATCACCACCCGAGGTTATTGGTTAGTTGAGTACGGATGAGTTTGATGCTAGGATTCGTGACATCCTACATCATGAGGTTGCTACTATGTTCCGGGATGAGTTGCCGGAACTGTTTGGGTCGATCAAGACCACCATGGTTGAGTATTTTGATGAGCGCTATGCGGCTCTTGCAGAGACAGCGGCCGCGACAGCCGCAATGGCTGTAGCAACAGCAGGGGGAGGAGCCGGTCGGGGCTTTCAGTATCGGGATTTCGACAACACGAAGCCCCCTACTTTTGATGGAGTTCAGGATCCGATCGTTGCTATGAGATGGTTGTCAGACATGGAGGGTTGCTTCTTTACGTGTTGATGCCATGCAGATCAGAGGGTGAGGTGTGCTCTAAACCTTTTGAGGCCCGGGGTGAAGGATTGGTGGAGATTGACCATCGGATCTTATTTTGATGTGCAGCGGTCTGCAGTTTCGTGGGATCAGTTCCGGGAAATGTTCAGTACTCGTTATGTTCCGCAGGTTGAGAGAGAAAGGTTGGCTCAGGAGTTCCAGGAACTGAAGCAGGGTTCAGAGTCGGTGACGGAGATCACCAAGATGTTCACTGAGAGGGAGATGTTTTGCCCAGATTTTGCTTCCGGAAGGCTCAGATGTCTCGATATCTAAGTATGCTCAAGAGGGACATCAAGCAGTTTGTATCCACGCAGAGGTGTAGTACCTTGTTGGAGTTGCAGGAGACCGCCAGGCGGCGCGAGTTAGAGATTGAGCTTTAGTTGAGAGAGCAGAGGCAAGCCCCGGCGCAGTCGCAGCCTGCACCGAAGCAGATGAGGCCCATTGACTATCGACAGGGAGGTTAGAGGAGTCGCACTTACGGGAAGTGCGGCATGGTGCACGAGGGTAGTTGTTGTTCTTCTTCAGGATGCCACAAGTGTAGAAATGAGGGCCACATAGCCAGGGACTGCAGGCAGCAGGCTCTAGCTGCCGAAGTCCGACTTTGTTATCATTGTCATCAGGTGGGCCATATGAAGGCCTAGTATCCTCTACTGGCTGCCAGGTCAGTGCTGGCCCCAACGCCAGCCACTTTGAGACTTACTGACGGAGGTCAGGGTCGAGTAGAGCCTCCGAAGGCTTTAGGGCGTGCTTATCAGCTTGTGACCGAGGAGATCAGATCTGAGCCAGAGGTGCCATTCGGTATGTTTTCTGTCTTATCTTGTTTATGTTGTGATTATGAGATGTTGTTTCTTGCATGAGATATTAAAGTGTTGTATGTGTTAGAGAAGAGTTAGTATTGAGGGTTTTTAGAGGGTTGATATCCAGTGTGGGATTCGTGAGAAAGGAAGGTTATGGTTCGAGAATTCGGGAAATTTCAACAAGAACTTAGGTTCCTTGAAGTTCGGTGTATTAGTGGGTTAGATTGAGAAGCATGTTAGCTTCGCCGCCAGTGGATGGTGGTTAGTGCCCTAAGTGGTGGAGAATTGGAAATTCTCGTAAGAGCCGCTGATTGTAGAAGGTTGCTTGACGCGGGTAGAATGTTGGTTATTGGAGTGGTGTGATGAGGCGGTTCAGTTATGGTAAGAGCTTTGCATATGTCGTGGATCTTTGAACCAGTAGTGAGGATGCTAAGATATGATAGCGGCTAGTGGGGTTGTCCCCGGATGGTGGAAATGTCGAGGAAATGTGGCAGGCGATGTATGGGTTGCTGGTTATGCGATCAGTCTCTTAGTATGTATGCATGTATAGCAAGGATCTGTCAATGTGGCAATGTTGGATGATGCGTAGGCATGCTTTCAGTCTCCTTGGGAAGAGGAGGGGAAATAGTGGCTCTAGATTGGAGGTTTGGACAGAGGAAGGAGACATAGTAGGTTAACAGACTCGGAAGCAGTCTGGACCGGTGATGAGGACTGTGTAAAGATATTATAGTTGGAGGTCAAGGACCTAGAGATTGTGATAGGGAGGTATGAGTGGGTTACACTCAGTTGTGGCAAACCAAAGGGTTCGAGGGCGACGCAAGGAAAAGATCCTTGGTTCCGAGTATGGTTATAGGTTTGAGTTATGTATGTGGAGGTATTCCAATCTGGGGTATTCCATCTTCAGCATGACCGGACCCTATGATTGATTGGACCTGATGTGTTTGGTATTCCAACCCGAGGGTTGATAGGGCCAAACATGTGTGGGGATGCAAGGGTATTCCATCCTTGGGATGAGCGGACCGTCATAGGTATGCCTGGTATTCCAGCCCGAGGCTGATTTGGCCAGGTGTGAGTGTTGGTAAGAGTATTGCTGCATGCGTTTGGGTATGAGTTAAAAGGGAGAAAGTGTAGCTGACGGCAGAGTATGATTCGTGGTCCTGTTTTCAGGTCGGAAATTCAGGTTCCCATGATTGAGTAGTCCCTTTTTATAGCAATGGGAAGAGGCCGATGATGGTTAGTTTGGGCGGCCTGTCTGGAAGACGGATCCAATCTAACTTTCCAAGTTTAGGGCTTTCCGGAGAGGTAGGTATTTAAGACTGCATGAGAAGGAGTAAGTACCTCTTCGAGATGGAGTTCCAGTGGGGTTAGCCTCCCTTGGTGGTCGTCGCGCTTTAGGGGCGTGAATGTGCCTTTCGAGATTTTGGATAGCCAGAGTTGGCCATTGGCGATTTCGAGGGCGAAATCATATTTAAGTGGGGGAGAATTGTAACGCCCCGTTCTAAAAATAATTATTTATAGATCCCCGAGATGATGAGTAAGGGCGTTTCGGTCTTTTATGGGCAATGGGTTTTATTCGAGAAGGCTTCGGGTCGGGGTGTGCTGCTAGAAGCGTGGGGCTTCTCGCCACCTTTCTGTGGATATAAATTTCGTTGGAAACACACTTAGAATAAAGGAGTTATGACACTTTGAAGATATTCACATTTATGGCACTTAATGGAAGAAGTTGTCAAGGAAGGGCCATGCATGCGTTTGGGACACGCGTGGGTATGCCGAGCGTAAGCTGGGTTACGCCCATCGTTGGCTGGGTTACGCCCAGTGTAGTAAAAGGAATGGCCACGGGTGCAAGGACGCGTACGCCCAACGTACTGGAGTTACGCGCAGCGTACGCTCAGAGTCTTAAAACCCTAATTTTGGGGCCAGCCACTATTTAAAGAACATAAGGGATCAACCCTAGCCTCCATATATGTTCCCTTATCCTCAGAAAACCCTAGATAGCCATTCCATATCTATTGTTGGGTGTGTTGGCCTTGTGGAGCTTAGTTTCGCAAAGAAAAGCTTAGAAGGAGAAAGAAGAGGTTGGCAAAGAAGGAACTTGCTGGTTGGAGCTTGTAGATCCGTGATAACATCACCCTTTGCAACCACTTGAAGGTATAAAGCTTCTTGCTTGACATCTATTTTGGGTAGATCTAAGTGTGATAGAGTTTTGACATCATTTCTTGTGCCAAAAGCCCCATCTTGATGCATGATTTGTTTTGGTTAAGATGAGTTGTCCTTTCAAACCATTGGAGAGGTCTTGAGTAAGAAAAATGAGGTCCCAATGGCTTTGGTTGTCCCATGTATGAAGAAGGAAGGTCTTAACGGGTTAAGACCTTGAGTTAAGAGCTTTATGGTCATCCAAAAGGATAAAGATTGAGACTTTATTAGTCCTAGTCCCTTTTTGTCATTGGATCTAGCATATGGGCTTAAGTGCTTTAGCCATTAAGCACTTGGAAGGATTTTTGGAACAGACGAGCGTACACCCCGCGTACCAGAGGGGTACGCCCATCGTACACCCTCTGTTGGGTTTTCAATTTTGGGCTTTGAGTAATCGGGTCGTTTATGCGCTAGTTGGGCTTGGGGCGTGACTGAATTCAATTTTGGGCTTTGAGTAATCGGGTCGTTTATGCGCTAGTTGGGCTTGGGGCGTGACTGAACAGTATGGTTGGACAAAATTGGACCCAATAATTATTATGGACCTTGGATCTAGGCCTGTTTGGAAAGGTGGGCCTAATTTAGTAAATTGGGCCAATATTGGGCTTTGCATGAGGACTTGGTTTTGGGTTTCAGCCCAATAAGAGGATAATGGACTTAATGAGTGTTGTGGGCACTTAGACTAGAAAGTCATGATGGATTGTAATGTGATGATTTGCATGTGATAGTCGAGATTTCTGGTGAGTCAGCAGTCAGAGATTTGAAGGATTTCGGCAGTTTCAAGGTGAGTTTTCCTCACTGTACTCAAGGGTCTAAGGCACCAAGGCCGGCCGTTTGAATTGTTGTTTAGATCTTATTATGTTGTGTGATGATATGTTTGCTAGTATCCTAGTGTATAGGATAATGACATGAGGATATGCCTTGTCAGCTTAGTATCCTAGAGGAATGGATAGTTAAGAGATGGCTAGTTCTGTTGGATCAGCACCATGGTAGTTGGGTAGCAGTTATGAGTATAGACCTGTAGTTGTTATTTCCTTATGTACGCAGTAGGAGGTTACCTGCGGGTTATGTATGTTGAGCAGTAGCAGAAGTTATTCCATCCCGGTAGGATGATAGGGCCCCAATATGTTGGTTTTGTAGAGTATTCTGTGGTTGCATGTTATGTGTGCATGTTTTCTAGTGTGGGGCATTCCATCCCGATGGTTGTGGGCCTAAGGTATTCCATCTTGCAAGATGATTGGACCCATAGTAGTTACTATATGTATGGGGAGTGGGGCATTCCAACCCGATGGTTGTGGGCCATGACTATTCCATCCCGGTAGGATGATTGGACTCATAGTAGGTTGGCATTCCAACCCGATGGTTGAGGGGCCTGGGGTATTCCATCTTATGAGATGACTGGACCCATAGTAGTTATTGATGTACGTATAGGTGTTTGGGCATTCCAACCCGATGGTTGTGGGCTAGAGTATTCCATCCCGGTAGAATGATTAGGCTCGTGTATTGTAGGCATTCCAACCCGATGGTTGAGAGCCAGGGGTATTCAAACTGGAAGGTTGATTGGACCCGTAGTATGTTGTTATTTGTTGTATGCATATGTTTATGTGTGTATGGTTTCTTTGGGAGAACTCACTATGCTTTTGGGCTTACAGTTGTGGTTTATTGTTTCAGGTGCTTCAGGAGATCGTGGCTAGGCGACAGCGTGATCGTACCGCTCCTCATGTTTTATGATTTATGTGATATGGTTCTGGGGGATACTCTGATGTTTAAACTATTTTGAAAACAAGATGTATGAAGGTTATGGTTTTTGAATGATGTAAAATGTTTTAATTTGGTTGAAATTGTTGGTCGTTACACTCATACGTTCAATCCTCACACCCTAGAGGAAGTCTATATATCTCAAAACTGGTCGGCTGGCCACACACCACTAACCCATGTAACTTCCACCAACCCTGCAATACTCATGTATGCTAGCAATACATAGCACTGGACCCTATAGAAAGTCGAATATCTGATCCTATCCTAAGCCCTTCATCACACAAGAAAAGGAAATAAGGCCAGACCAAACATTCTTAGGCTTTAAAATCTTAGTTATTCATGACCATGATACATACACTAAGCAACTACATTAATGATGTCAATTCTATTAGAGAAGAACCCAAGTCTATCAGGCATCATATAATCAAGCAATTCTATCATGCAAAATCATGAAGATCCCTAGTCTATCGCTAGCATGTTGTTCTAACATATCACAATATCAAATAACAGTATGGTATTTTGGGGTCTACTTACTGGCTCCGTCTGATCGTACACATCGCATCCTCCTTGATTATTTTGACAACCATTTGAAAAATCATTTTAAAATCTTTTTCCTTAGTTTGAGACTGGATTCACATGAGTGTTACGCCAATTCACTCAAACCAAGGCTCTGATACCAACTTGTAAAATCCATAAAATTCATGAAAATTTTTAACTTTTATAACAACCCAAAAATCATCATCGTTTACAAATAGTTTTCAAAACAGGTTCAATATCATAGAAATCCCTAAATCATGAAAACAAAACACGAGGAGGTGCACGATAACGCCTTCTCCTCTCCGCGATCTTCGAAGATACCTGAAACATAATTCAAAACTGTAAGGCCAAAGCTTAGCGAGTTCCCCCAAAATACCAATACACAAGAAAATAACAAAAACATAATAACAATATGCAATGGGTCCACAACTAACATACTGGACTACCCCTGAGCCCACAAAATAAGTCTGGCTTGCCCCATGGGCCCACAGATTATGTCTGGCTTACTCCCTGGCCTGATCAGTCCTCAGACTGAATACCACTAAGCCCTCAGTACAAGTCTGACATGCCCTTCCAGACCCTCGAAGAGTATCTGGAATGCTCATGAGCCCTCAGTATGATTTTGGCATGCCCTCCCTGGCTCTCAGCTCATATTTGGTATGCTCCATGGTTTGTTGGCTACAGCACTGAGCAGTACAACCTCAACCCAACCCACACAATATGTCAACATATAACAGATAATATCACATATAGATAAACTGACAGTGTCATAGGTAGTCCTATAGATCTACCAAACTAGCATATCAAAACTAGCATGGATATCTATTATATACTCAACATATCAACAATATCATGTTATCAAACCAATGGGCCATCCTTGGTGCCTTCGACCTAAAAGTACAGTGAGGAAAGCTCACCTCACAAGCAACATAGAATTGATAAGACCCGACTCTGAATCTTAGCTCTCAACTCAAATGCCTATAACCACCAAGTGACCAATTCCATCAAAACCCAAAAATACCCAAAGTACCCTTAAAAGTCAAACGTGGTCAAAACCCATAAACCCACTAAGTCAACCCAGCCGAGTTAACTCGAAAATGGTTGAACCATGCGAGTACGCAAGGCGTACTATAAAGGTACGCTTAGCGTACATAAGCCTCACATTGACTGCATTACCGGGACGTTGACCGAGTACGCGGGGCGTACCCTCATAGAGCCCAAAACTTCAACAAGAGCATAATGGCTTAAGCACTTAAGCCCAAACTTCATATCCATGATCCAAATGTACCCCAGAGTCGTAAACTCTCCTACTTTATGACTTTCAATGTCCAAAAAGTCCTTAATACATGGTCTTAATCCATTAACACCTTCAACGACCTCTTTTTTTATGGCTTAGAACCCTTCCTAGGGTCTAAAAGGACAGCCCAAAACATCCAAAACCAAACAGGCATAATAATGGAACTTTTTGGACAAAAAGAACATCATAAAGCTAAAAAAAAATGAGATCCAAGCAAACCAAGCATAAAGGTGGCAACTTTTTACCTTATGGAGCTTCCCAAGAAGGTGATGATCCAAGATCCACAAGCTTGCTTCAACTTCTAATCTCCTTGATGCAACTCCTTCTTCCTTAAGCACACAAAGAACACACTTTTAGCTCAACACACTTTCTTATGGGTTCAGGGTTTGCCAAAAACGACTCAAGGGCTTGGAGGCTTAAAGGATGAGGCTAAATGATCCATAAAGGTGTTTAAATACCCCTGAAATCCTAAAAACTTACGGTTTCACTCAGACATAAGTATGCACCACGTACATATGGGTATGCCCAACATACTAGGGTGCGCCCTAATACGCTTAGCGTACTCATATGTACACTCAACGTACAACTCCTGCTCCAAAATTACCAATTTGCCACTAGGGCTTCTTGGGGCTACATCCTTACAATCCAAGGACCAAAATGACATAATTTAAAACCAAGGGAAGGATTTGAAAATACCTGAAACCCGGGATGTTACAATTAACTAATGATCTCTTAAATACTAAAACTACCAGTTAATATAACTTAACCCCTAAGATTTGATAAATAGCTAGTCTTATAAGTTTATGGTAAAAAATGTTAAGATTCAAGTTACATGACACACCCCCAAACCAAGGATGGCGGAAACGTTCGAGGGTGGAGGACTTCATGTAGAGTATCACAACAACGAGTATAATAGTGCTCAAAGTAAATACAACCATCATAAATATAACTGAAAAAGTTACACCAATGTATATGTTTACATGAATCGAATCAATTACATTATGAAACAAAATGAACTATTTGACGATTTATCGTCCCATCCTCAAAACGTTGATGGTTTCCTGTTTTCACTGAATTCCTGAGAATACAAGTAGTTTTGAAAAGTGTCAACACAAAGGTTGGTGAGTTCATAAGAGATTTTATTGGAGAAATAGACCGTTTTCCTTGTAAAAATGATATGATATGTATTCAGAAAATCCGATATTTTCTTTATAAAGTATTGTAATGTAGTCTCATAACCGATGACCAAAATGTATAAGTAACCTTTCTTTTAAAGGAAATTAAAATGTGCTTAAATTGACATAAACGCACTTGAATTAAATGATGTTTCCGCAATTTCTTATGTTTGTTAATACTTAATGTATATGTAGTCCTAGGTCTCGGGACCGAGAAAATAACAAGTATTGTCTATACTTAAAGTTATAAATGTGGTTTCAAATGGTGTGTAGTCATAAATACCAAAAACCGAATGTAGACAGTAATATCGGTACTTATTGAGATAAAAGTGATTTTAAAATCGACATAAAAACCCATTAAAGTTTTATAAAAATCCCGTAAACTTTATGTATTGTTATATCCTTATGCGAGCCGCTATAATCATACTTAAGACTAATGAACCTGCCATGACGTTTCTCAGGCGTCGAAGAACTGAAATGACAATTATCACCCGTAGACCTGCAGGTCCAACTGTAGCTAGCAGCAAGGTGTGGGGTGTCAAACCCAATATAGATCTATATACAACTATCACGTTCTCCCTCCGGGAGACTCTGATTATAACGTACAGGATTTTATATTCCGCGCTCGGACGTACGGAAAGAGAATGTCTCACAATTTAGGTTAACAAGTTTACAAGTTTGTATGCGGGAGTGTAAAACCTTTCTGTATGAATGTACCCTTTTCGTACGTGTGTGTTATGTGATGTATTGAAAACTATACCTATTATAGTTTTATTCAAGACGTTTGTAATATATAAGAACTCTTTTATGAAAAAGTGTTAGGATTATAAAATCCATTAAACTATGCTTATTATAGTTTACATATATATACGTGTTCTATTTGAATGAATAATCTTATCTTGAATGACTTATTTTCAGTTTATGATGATAAAATTTACAACATATCACATTCAATACTTAGAACTTGACATTATACACTTTTCTCAACATAATACAAAGTGTTGTAAAAATTACAAGCTGTTAACCAATTTTCAACCTTCCTACACTGTTTTTGAAAATTCATAGAAAAATCATACGAAGTCGAAAACTAAATCCGTAAATTTTGGGAGTTCCCAAAATGTGTCTAGTTTACTCATAATTTTTATCATGATTTTTAATGACCTGCAACTTAGGTGAACAAGTCCATAATCACAGACTGGTCCGGATTGGTGTTTGAAATGATAGGCAGTTTTGTAAAAATCACCATAAATTGTAGAAAAATCGTATGGAGATGTGCAAGTAGTCATTTTAAAGCTAAGAAGTGGAACTACAAGCACCTAAAACAGTTTTGAAAACTAAAATGTTTAAGGTGTCCAAAACAGTCCGTGAATGGAGTTCAACTTTTCTGATGAAAGCTGTTAGAAAATTTTAGTTATGTTCTTGGTGTTTTAACTTGTATTCCCCCCCTAAAAACTTAAGAAAACATGAAAATGTAGGGGTATGAACTCACCTTGTGTGATTTCAGCAGATAAGTGTTGAAGAAGAGAAGTGTTCAACCCAAGAACACTTGAAGAATCGCTTGAAGATTCGAAGCTCTAACACAAATGTAATGGAGTTTGTGTAAGATACTCATGATTTGAGTGGAAATAATTGAGATAACCTTAAAGGAAATGGATTATGCTTACCAAAGGTGGAGGAAACTCTCAAGATCAGCTCTTGAATCACGGATTTCTAGAGAGAGAAAGTGAGAGAGAAAGGAGTTTGATCTTCTTGTGAAATGAGAACATATGAGAGAAAATGAGGAGAGAGGATGGATATCCAGCTCTCAAAACATGGAGATGGCTTGTGAGGAAGGTAAAAAGTACAAAGAAGTGACAAGGTATGGTGGGGAGGAGTGTGGGTTAATCATGGAGTGGGTATGGGGTTGCTTGTGTCATAAAATATGGTAAGGTCAACACTCTTCTTTTTGTACTTTACCAACTCCTTTTTAATAAGATTTTATCCTTAAAATGTGATTAAATCATTAATTTAGGGGTCTTATAATTAAAAATAAAGTTTTGGGTGAAAATCCTATGTTAAAATAATTAAAAATGGGTTTAAAACGCAAAAATATGCAAAAATAGGCGAAATCCGAGCTGCCCAGCGAGACCCTTCGGATCTCGGCCGAGGCTCGGTTCTCTGGGCCGAAGTTCGGTCGGATGGTGCCTGGTTCGGACGCGCTAGGCTGAGTCAGAAGGCGGGAGGCGAAAGCGAAGCTCGGTCCGAGGAGTTGCTGTCCGAAGCGAAGGCGAGAAGTGCAGGTGGGGTTCGGTCCGAAGGGAAGCCAGAACCGAAGGTACTGTTGTGAACAGTGATGAACAGTACTTTCGGTTCAGACCTTTCTTCCTTGCATGGTTCGGTTCGGACCTCCTTCAATGCCGGGTTCGGTTCAGATGAACAGTGGTTTCGGTTCAGCTCATGAACAGTACTTTCGGTTCAGACCCTCATGAATAGTGCTTTCGGTTCGGTTCATGAATAGTACTTTCGGTTCGGAGGGTTCGTCTCCTTAAGTCCGTTTTTCGCGTAGACTTCCGTTCTTGGGCTATTTTCGCCAAATTCGAGGGTCGGGATGCCCCGAGTGATTATAGAAAGTCGGGGAGAGATTTCGAGAGAGATTTGAGAGAGATTCCTCATACTCAGAGAGATTTGGGAGAGATTTGACATGCTTGGAGAGATTTCACATACAGAGAGAGATTTGGGAGAGATTTCACATACTTAGGGAGATTTGGGAGAGATTTGACATACTTGGAGAGATTTCACATACAGAGAGAGATTTGGGAGAGATTTCACATACTTAGGGAGATTTGGGAGAGATTTGACATGCTTGGAGAGATTTCACATACAGAGAGAGATTTGGGAGAGATTTCACATACTTAGGGAGATTTGGGAGAGATTTGACATACTTGGAGAGATTTCACATACGGAGAGAGATTTGGGAGAGATTTCACATACTTAGGGAGATTTGGGAGAGATTTGACATGCTTGGAGAGATTTCACATACATAGAGAGATTTGGGAGAGATTTCACATACTTAGGGAGATTTGGGAGAGATTTGACATACTTGGAGAGATTTCACATACGGAGAGAGATTTGGGAGAGATTTCACATACTTAGGGAGATTTGGGAGAGATTTGACATACTTGGAGAGATTTCACATACGGAGAGAGATTTGGGAGAGATTTCACATACTTAGAGATATGTGGGAGAGATTTCACATACTTAGAGATATGTGGGAGAGGTTTCACATACTTAGAGATATGTGGGAGAGATTTCACATACTTAGAGATATGTGGGAGAGGTTTCACATACTTAGAGATATGTGGGAGAGGTTTCACATACTTAGAGATATGTGGGAGAGGTTTCACATACTTAGAGATATATGGGAGAGGTTTCACATACTTAGAGATATGTGGGAGAGATTTCACATACTTAGAGATATGTGGGAGAGGTTTCATTGGTGACCTTTTTGAGTGTCCGGCTACGCACTGCCAGGTCCTTAAACCCCGTTAAGCCTTGATTAGGGATCTTGCATACTCCCGATGAGTATGTAACATTGTTTTATCGGTTTGGCCCTCCACGTACCACCGTTTTAGGTTAAGGAGATCTAGGTGAACGCACTTTTCGATTTATGATCTCTCATTAGAATAGAGAGTTGTTTAGAAGTTACGCAACGTGAACTCTAGTACTCACGGCAAATTGAGTTGACCGGTTTGACTTGTTGACTTTTGTTGACTTTGACTTGACCGAAGATTGACGGTTGTCACATCATCCCCCCGTTAGAGGGAATTTCGTCCCGAAATTCGAATTTAGGCAAGGAGTTTGTAAACGACTAAGGTCGGCTCTACATTATTTTGATTCTGACTAAGAGATGAGTTATTATACACGAAATCTTAGTTCATACACATTATGATATAACCAATACTGGGCGGATAGTAAAATGTGTGATTCTACTTCAGTTTCACATCCCAACGAGGAAAAGAAACTAAGTCAGAATTCTCACATGCTATTATCTACCAGGTATTCGTTATATATAACTGGGGAATGTATAAGTGAGGAAATCATAGTAAATAACTTAGTAATTCTTCTTACTACGGGGGTAGATAAGCAAGTCACTTACAACGACAACGATGAACTGATTCCTAGTAAGAATGACACATCCTATGAATACTGCGAACGGGTTGGTCCTATCCGAGGGGTATCACTACAGACTTGCAGCGTCCGCATCGAATTTGGAGGGTTGTCCTCGGACATCCTTATCCAATACTCGCGACTGGTGATATTCAGATCTCAGGTCTGATTCCTAGAGGGTACCTCTTTCCTTGTGGTTGGTCGGCCTATTCGTTTATGTGAGGCAGATAGCGAAGGTTTCTACTGGAGGTATTGCCAGGGCCTCTGAAGTTAATGGAACTATGAGCAATTTGCCTTTCTATTTGAGGAATAAGAACAGAGCTTTCCAGGGTGAAAAGCTTGGTTCTTCAATTTTTTTGTTGAATAGTTCGATAGGTTTGACGTAAGAGTTCTTGTAGCTCGGTAGGAAGCATGTGGGTTTGGTTTACACGATTAGGCCTTCTTAGATGGTAGGACATTTACTCGCCCTCCTGGGCAACCCTGGCCCGAAGTTCATGGCAAAACTCGTACCATATCTTTCCTAGGCTTCTGTGCTTGGACCCTGTCTGCTACATGCGTGACATTCCCAAGGGTCTCCTGTAAGCACTTGTGATGTGGTTTCGGAAGTATAACACTCCTCTGATTGCGTGTTTTGGGGTTCCATAGCAAAAGATAATCCGTAGGTTCGAGCTGGATGTTTATGAGAGACAAAGGTTTCGGTGTTTGGAGGGGTCAGGTGAAAGGTCCTTTTACAGATGTTAAGTTGGGAAGATGAGGGCTATATCAATGAAGATTGAATGACGACAGCAATATCTTTTTAGATAGAACTAGCTAAGTTGTATTCGCACGAAGAGATTACTGGAGTGATAAAGTATCTTGTGTTTATTTTATTTTTTATTATTTTTTTTTTTTAGGGTGATAAACTTTGATTGATGTTATCATTATCGTAGATGATTTACACCACAGTGCCTAGCACTGGCGGCAGGTGTGTTTCGAGAATTAGTACTAATATTTGACATCATGACCCCTGACAGGTCTCCCTATGACCGAACGGTATATGAACGTCGTAGGTAAGTTGACGTTTGGGAATCGTCGAGTGGGCGGCCCCACTCGGTTCTTACTATTAGACACGGATTAGGAGTCGGGATGAAATTATTTGTTTCAAAACTTCGGTATTTCGATTATGATTAACCCCGATGTATGTACAAAGTCATCACATCCTAGAGGTAATGATCTTTAGATCATATATGAATGTATTTGGTTCGATTTGAACGAGAGAGTATTTTAACTACTTTTAGAAAGACGGTGACTTTTAGCAAGCATAACAATTTCATTACAAACATATAGTACTTAAACGTTTTTGTCGTTGGGAAACATTACAAAAGTCCTAATATGGTTCCCTATTACCCTTGCTGGTTCGGTTGTTAAGCTCCTCCGCTTTCCCCGTCATTCCTCTCAGTTGGGCAGTTTCTCTTGAAGTGTCCCGCTTCGCCACATAGGAAGCACACTGGAATTTCTTTGGTAATGGGGGTTGGTGTGATGTACTGGGTCGGGGTCCTACAGAAACGGGCGGTATGTCCTTCCCTGTAGCAGTTATCACATTGTAAAATTCGGCAAGCTCCTGTGTGATGGTAATTACACTTGTTACACTTCGGGAGTGACCCCTTATATGGTCTGGCCGGCGTTTGGGTGGTAGATCCTGTGGCTAGTATTGGGGCATGTGTTGTGACTGCTGTTGCGATGGTGGGGGTGGCCATAGGTTGTTGTCTTTTAATGGATTTTTGTGATTGGTGGCGCTCTTTCATGTTCCAAAACTTTCTCTTCTTGTTCGTAGGTTTGAGACCTGAGGTATTTTTGCTGGCGGACACCCGTTGGTGTTCCTGAATATTACCACTATCTGTATTGTCAGCACCACTTCCATTTATGCTGGCGTTGTTAGCATTGAACTGTGCCATGACGGCTGTCACGGCTGCCGTGACTGCAGCTTGAAAAGTAGCAGCGTCTATCTGCAGAGTTGGCACCTTGCTAGATGGTTGGTTTCCTCTTGGTGAAGACATAGTTCTGTTTCATGATGAAAAACATCTTCGTTAGTGGAAATGATTATCTTAAGTGCATCCTTATAATTTATATTAACGCATATAAATTTTTGCACATTACTGTACTACTCCTAGTGTTTCCGCTAACATTCTTGAAATAGGGTTACAGCAGTGGGTAGGGGTAGGTTTCATACGGGTGTCAAGCTTTACCCATCTTAGAATCATGTGTGTCCAAACACGCTTGGCTGGGGATTTCTGATGGGATCCGGTGCATTAGTGCTGGTATGATTCGTACCCGTGAGTCTATGATGAAGGAATTTCTCAACAAAATGATTAAGGGTGAGGTGATAATGAGTTTTTAGAATGGCTACACGTCGTGAGTTTCTAACTAAGCTTTATCTTATATTGATTTGTAACGTAATTTGGTCGTTAAGGGCATTCTGAAAACAATCCTAACGGGAGTCTTTACATGGTAACCCATGAATTTCCAGTAGTTCCGCACCCAAGTGGTGCCTTATAGTTGACCCAGGCTAGGTCCTCATCATGACCAATTGGAACATGTTCTCGAAGATTTGACTTGCATCCCTATGATGCAATCCTAATACAGAGTAGAAGTAAGTTCAGGTGGTGATCCTTTGAGGTTAGACCCTCATGAATAGTGCTTTCGGTTCGGTTCATGAATAGTACTTTCGGTTCGGAGGGTTCGTCTCCTTAAGTCCGTTTTTCGCGTAGACTTCCGTTCTTGGGCTATTTTCGCCAAATTCGAGGGTCGGGATGCCCCGAGTGATTATAGAAAGTCGGGGAGAGATTTCGAGAGAGATTTGAGAGAGATTCCTCATACTCAGAGAGATTTGGGAGAGATTTGACATGCTTGGAGAGATTTCACATACAGAGAGAGATTTGGGAGAGATTTCACATACTTAGGGAGATTTGGGAGAGATTTGACATACTTGGAGAGATTTCACATACAGAGAGAGATTTAGGAGAGATTTCACATACTTAGGGAGATTTGGGAGAGATTTGACATGCTTGGAGAGATTTCACATACATAGAGAGATTTGGGAGAGATTTCACATACTTAGGGAGATTTGGGAGAGATTTGACATACTTGGAGAGATTTCACATACGGAGAGAGATTTGGGAGAGATTTCACATACTTAGGGAGATTTGGGAGAGATTTGACATACTTGGAGAGATTTCACATACGGAGAGAGATTTGGGAGAGATTTCACATACTTAGAGATATGTGGGAGAGATTTCACATACTTAGAGATATGTGGGAGAGGTTTCACATACTTAGAGATATGTGGGAGAGATTTCACATACTTAGAGATATGTGGGAGAGGTTTCACATACTTAGAGATATGTGGGAGAGGTTTCACATACTTAGAGATATGTGGGAGAGGTTTCACATACTTAGAGATATATGGGAGAGGTTTCACATACTTAGAGATATGTGGGAGAGATTTCACATACTTAGAGATATGTGGGAGAGGTTTCATTGGTGACCTTTTTGAGTGTCCGGCTACGCACTGCCAGGTCCTTAAACCCCGTTAAGCCTTGATTAGGGATCTTGCATACTCCCGATGAGTATGTAACATTGTTTTATCGGTTTGGCCCTCCACGTACCACCGTTTTAGGTTAAGGAGATCTAGGTGAACGCACTTTTCGATTTATGATCTCTCATTAGAATAGAGAGTTGTTTAGAAGTTACGCAACGTGAACTCTAGTACTCACGGCAAATTGAGTTGACCGGTTTGACTTGTTGACTTTTGTTGACTTTGACTTGACCGAAGATTGACGGTTGTCACATTACAATAATCAGATTGATAGTCTAAATTACATGCAATTTAGTTTTAATTAATAAAAATATATGTAACACCCAAAATCTAGAAGGTAATGGAAATAAATCGTCCTTGCTAAAGGCTAACTCGTCGAGTTTAGGGAAGGAAACTCGACGTGTTGGAGGTATTTGGCACGCACATTTTTGAGGATCAACTCGACGAGTTGGATGTTCATTGCGAAACCCTAACATCGGGATTTTGCACCCTATTTAAACAACTTAAGTCCCAGGCGTTCGCCTCATTTCCAGCCACTATTGCCCCTTATCCTAATCTCGAAACCCTAGAGCCTCCTTGAGTGTTGTGAGCCCATTTTGAGTGCATTTTGGGGTGTTTGAAGCTTATTGAAGGAAGAGGATCTTAGTACAAGGTGGGAATTCATGAAGAAGCTTTCAGATCTCGATTCCCTGCTCCATTTCCGACATTTTCCAGGTATATAGTCTAAACCTTGCTTATTATATGCTTAGATCTCCTTTTTAGGGTTAATTTTCATGGTTTAGCCAAGTTTGAGTGGTTGATGGGGGTGTTGGTCATCTCAAAGGAGTTATTCTTTCAGATCCATGGTTCTTGGGAGCTCTTGTGGCATAAAGGTGCCAACTTTATGGTCATAAGGGCTCCATGCATCCATTAAGCCCTTCTTTTGGCCTCTTTTGAGATTTTGAGCTTCTTCTAGTCTTGCATGAGAGTAAAGTTGGAAATATTACTTGACCTTTTAGCCTTTAAGGTCCAAATCTACATCCATTAGCTTTATCTTGATCATTTGGTGATTAATGATTAAGCCCTTAACCTTTTAACCTTAGGGTTTGGGGTTTGAACCCATTTCGATGGTTCTTAGGGGTAAAGTTGGAAACTTTACCCTTCAAGATGGTATTTCAGTTGACATCTGAGTGGTGGAGCCTTAAGTTTCGGGAATGGCGGCTTAATAGATTATCAGGTTTTGCTGACTGAAGAACTCGGTGAGTTCATGGGTGAACTCGGCGAGTTGGAATGATTTTTCCCGGTTCTGCTGACTAAAGGGGAAATTCAGCGAGTTGTTGGGTGAACTCGACGAGTTGGAACGAGTTTTCGTGATTCTGATGATTAATGGGGGAACTCAACGAGTTAAGGAACAACAGGGTTGACTTTGACTTTTGACTGATGCCTTTAACTAAGATTTTCCCAAGGGGTGTTTGAGATAATCTAAATTGTATTCAAGGAAAATATGGGTTTAGGATAAGACCCATATGGGATTGGGCCCAATTTGGAAAATTGGGCCATTTGTGGGCCTTTATGGACCTTTCTGGTTTTGGGACTCAGTTTCGGTTTATGTTGGACCAGGGGTAAAATGGTCATTTTACTCCAAGTATAGATGGTGGGCCTTGGAGTGGAACCTAATTGCTAATTGGGTGTTATTTTGATCTGTTAGATCGGTGGTGTCTTCATGGCAACAACTAGGGATTTCTTTCAATAAGCTTTTGCACTCGAGGTGCGTTTGCTTACCGGGTTTGGTGGGTCGAAGGCACCAAATCCGTCCCATGTTTATATTATGTTGTTAGTATGCTAGTTGTCTCCGTGACTCTTACATGTGTTGTGTTTATATGTTTTTATAGGTCAAGACCCAATGTCGGGCGGGGTCTGATGGATATTTGTATGCTATGTATCATTGTTATTATTGCATGTGTATGTGTTATTTGATATATGTTATTGTATGTTGGGCAGGGCCTGTTTTACCGAGCTCAGCTCGACGCCGGGCGGAGCCTGATGCCGGACAGGGTCCGAAGCCGGGCGGGGCCCGATGACGGGCAGGGCCCACTATATGTTTATTGTATGTTCATGTATGGTATGTGGTATTTGGGTAACTCACTAAGCTTTGTGTTTACGGGTTTCAATTTATGTTTCAGGTACTCCAGTTTTCAAATGAAAGAGCTTGGGACGATTGCAGCGCATACACCCGTATTTTTCCGCAATATGCGATCTTTGGGAATGAACTCTGATAATTGTTTTATTTGGAACGTTTTTCAATGTGTGGTGAAAGTTACAATAGTGTTTCGATTATAATATAAATGAAATTTTTACCCAGGATTTTTGGGTCGTTACAATATAAACTATAACAAGTAAGGTAAATTAATTGATGCAAAACTTAATATATACTAACCTTTATAACTTCGAATTAAAAAAATACACCATAATATTTTAGTTCGTCTACATCTAAGCAGAATAAAATATTTTTAGCATCTCATGTTTATAGAAAAATTAGAAAAACACATAAATAAATTTATAGACATTGCAAACCCAATGAATTCTTCTATATTTCTTCAACAAATCTTCAATAATACACCTTTTTTGAATTTATGTGCCTTTAGAATGATAATATGGTTTATTTTTTGTAATAAAGGAGGTTTCTTTTCTGCACACCGAATTGGGATGTGAAAATCTTGTATTTATAGGAAATTAAAATCTATGTCTCTACTACTTTGTCTTCATACCGCCTAGCATGATCTGCATGGATTGTTCTCGAAGTAAAACTCATTTTTGCAGCACCATGCCTTATCAGTTGTAGCGTTATCATCATGTTTCAAGGCAACTTCAAATCCCACCCTTATATGCTCCATATTTTGTTCCAATATTTTCCTTTTGAATTCAACACCGAATTTTTATCATAATTATTATATATTGATCAATTTGTAGTAGATTTATCCTTAAATTACAGTATACTTAATTAAATATTAACATAAATACCAAAATTATATGACTAATTTAAGCAATATCAATCACTATGTATGGAATCCCAAAGATATCCATAATACCCAGTTTTATTCTTGAAAGTGATACTCATCCTTCAAGCTAACATATTCGCTTCATGGAAGTTGATTATGATTCTTAATTTAACCCTCTAGAGACTAACATAAATGCACAAACTTTTTTGTGCCTCATGTTGCTCAACAAAATATAATTACCTTAGGATTTTCTCCATTTAGAGCCTCATTGATTGAACGTCCTACCTCTCATATTGAGGGGGTGAGTGTAGCTATAGTATTCTAAAATGTGACAACAACCTTCGTAAGGGAGCAGGGAGAATCTTCATAATTAAGGAGAGCCTAGTAACCATACCATAGAACTAGTTGTAGACCGACATCTATTCATTTTCACGGAAGATGAAGATTTATCTATGGGCTGGTCACACGTGCATAGGGAGAAACTCGAAGAATTGGAAAATTTTGAAAGAAAAAGTTTCTAGTAATCATATTAAAGGATGTTCAATACAAATGCCAATTTGACGCCTTTATTTTGTTGGTTGAATCCATATTAGATACAAATCATGTAGGAAGAATGGGAAGAATTCGAATTGAACAATGTTTAGTAGTTGGTTCCTCTGAAGAATTCGAAAGGAACAATATTTAGTAGTTGGTTCCTCTACCAAAGGAGCATATCGTAGCTGGGACTTGATGGGTATTTAGAAACAACCCGATGACTCTGAAGTAGTCATTAGTAACACAATTAGACTATTTACCCAAGGATATCATAAAAATTAGGAATCACCTACGATCAACCTTTTCACATCAACCTTTGCACCAATAATGAGGCTTGAGGTTATACATATTTCCTTGTGTATGCGGCAGAAAAAAACATGAAAATCTTTAAAAGTGGAAATCAAAAGTGCTTTCGAGAACGTAAGAATTAAAGGAAGATGTATACTTATAACAACCTCTAGGTTGCAAAATTTTTAACTTTTCAAACAATTGTTATTAAGTAGAGAAAGTTGTATATGGCTTGAAACTACACCATGAGCCTAGTATGGAACTTTATCTAAGTTTCTAACTGAATATGGGTTCAAGTGTGGTGTTGTACATCCTACCCTCTTTTGCGTATCAAATGACAAACATCTCATGCTTATATATATATATATATATATATATATATATATATATATATATATATATATATATATATATATATGGATGATGTTATTTTCGGCTTAACAGATGAAACAATGGTAGTTGACTTCACAAGACTCATGGCAACAAATTTCAAATGAGCATAAATACAGAACTTAATTTCTTTTTGGGTCTTCAAGTCAAGCAAGTGGAGCCCCACATTCCAAGAGATGTAGAAAAAAAAATTACTAAATAAATATTCAACAAAAAAATGTGCCTTAATGAAGGTACCCATTGTATTTACAAAAAATTGTCTTAGAACCTACTAGGTGACCTTATTGACCAATAGATATATAGAGACTTGATTAGTTTTCTCCTATAGATAATTGCTAGTCATGTAGACTAAATGTTTTCTACATTATTATGTGCTAAATATCAAGTCACACTAAAGGTATATTATTTGACAGCCACCAAACTGATCTTTATATACTTGAACGGGACAAAGGCTTTAAGTAATTGGTACCCAGTTAGAAATAAATTTTATTTGCAGGTAAGACAAAAGCATAACTTGTATGTTATAAACTAGATAGGAAAAGAACATCTAGAGTATGTCAATTTATTGGTGGAAAACTTGTTATTTGACCATCTAATGAACATAACTACACATCTCTTTCAAATATGGAGGCAGTATACATCACTGCAACAAGCTACATATCGCATGTTTTATGGATGAAAATTCAACTTATTGGATATGTTTATTGTATCCTTTGTGTACCATGTGTATTTTGATTCTAAAAGTGTTATTTCCATTTCTCATAATTCAGATCATCAATAAATGACTAATCATATCAATATCGAAAACCAATTCATTAAGGATAACCTTTAAAAGAAAACATGAAATTGGATTTTGTCCCAACTAACGAGAAGATAGTCAATGCCTTTACGAAATCACTAGATCAAATCACTTTTGTTCACTTTTAGACATGCTAGGATTAATGAATCGAGATCCTTAGTTTTTGAAGGAAAATTAATTTTCCCCGAAGCAAAGTTTCTCCAGTTTCTTCCTGAAATATTTCTTTAACTTTGCTTTGCTATTTAATTTAATGTTTCTCTAAAATATTATTGGATCTTCTCTCAAACCGCAGATACTTCAACTTTTTTTTTTTCCTAATGTTTTGTTCCAAGTTCCTTCATCATTTTTAAAGAAGTTAGTGTGGCTTTACTTCAAAGAAATAACTTAACCTTATCTCTAGAAAGTAAGATTACATCTATGTAACAAGTTGTTTCTACTTCATTCTTTAGACATAATCTCACTTCTCCATGAAGGTACGACTTAACTTTTTCATTGGAGTTAATTTATTTAAACCCAAGGTCAATATATTCCTAATCCTCAAAGTTTAGACATGACTTAAGTGTTTTGAAGGATCACTTAATGTTTGTTTTTCTAACTTCTCAATCAACTTGATTATTAATTTCTCACTCCTTACCCTGAATCCCATATTATCAATAACAATAATTTTCATCTTGAAGTTTGAGGATTTTTATGTAAAAGACTACGCATCTTGCCACTCCTTCGAATCAACAATTATTTCTTACTTAGAATAAATAGAGTTTATGCAAAATGACTAGGAACTTTATATAAAACCATTTTTATTTCATATAGTAGAAAAATAAAGTTTTCTATTAAATTGAAACAGTTTAAAAATTTTAAATTCAATCATTTCTTCTCTTTAAGAAAATGTGTATGGACATGTGTTACTCTACGAATAAACATGTTCAAAATGTCATTAGGGTTTTCTATGACAAGAACTTTGGGATGAAGATGATGATAACTTGTGTTAAGGTGTAACTCTTGGAATATCAAACTAGAATAAATTATGGAGAGCATTGATGAAAATTTCATCCCGATTGTATCTAAAATAAGATATATCTCATGTGTGTAACATTATGGAGAAAGGTAGTCGGTGTTGAGTTTCAGGATTATCTATGTGACTAAAACAAACATTAAGAATAGTGTATGTCCAAATTGAAAACTCTTGATTCAAGAAAAATTACATTAACACAAGAACACTAGTTGTACTTTAGTCTATTTTTTTTATCTTGAATGAATCGACAAACTAATTCTACATTGTTGTATATGTGTTTTTTTGTATGTCCGGCTAATATTAGTGTTTTAACATATTTAGAGCCAGCCCTAAAGGAGTTCAAGACGTTCGACCGCACAAGGACCTGGATAAAACAAGGCCCACAAATCATCTTATTAACTTAATAACATTATAACAAAATATTTTTTAAATTTTTAATATTTATAAAGAAACCCTAGAAAAATAATTCTTCATAAATTATAAAAATTTAAGGAATACTTCTACTCATTATATTAGAGACTTTATAAAAACTATTTTTTTTAATTTTTTTTTATTTTTTTATAAAATAAGGTCTTTTAGATATCAAACTTAATTTTAAAAGATTAAACATTTTAAAAAAATATTGAACATAATATAATCTAAAATGAGATGATTCAAAATATTTATGATTTAAATTTTTTGATTCAATATCTTTCTGATTATTAATTTGTTATGATATAAAAATATTTTGATTCAAATATTTTATTATTCTTAATTATTATATCTTTTATTATTCAAAATTAAATGATTTAAAAAAATATAATGATCTAAATTGTGTATTGAACAAAAACTTTATTTATTTTAATATATTATGATCCAAAATCATATTATTCAAAAATAATATGATTCAAATTATTATGATTTAAAATGATATGATCCAAAATTTTAATGTTCAAATTAATATGATTCAAAATTTTATGATCCTAAAATATATGATCCATAATATCGTTATAATTCGAAAACTTTTATAATGGTTAAATATTAGAAACTTGAACCGATATTTAATTAAAAAATAAAAAATATAAAAAATTTTAAAAAGAAAAGAAAAATAAATAGAAAAAATGAAAAACCCAGTATATACCGATCAAAAAAAGCTTTTCTTTAAAGAAACATTTTTTAATACAAAAAACCCAAAAAAATACAAAAAATAAAATAAAATAAAATATAAAAAACAAAAAAACTATAAAATCTGAAAAACCGAATAAAATACTATCTAAAAAGGTTTTTTCTTAAAAAGTATTTAAAAAAAACAAAACAAAACAAAAAAGGAAAGAAAAACTTCTTTAAATGACGTTCCATGGATATTCGTCACATATAATTATATCCTTAAGTCCGTATTACGTTCCATGGACGTACCTCACGTACGAACGTGTCATGACCAATTAAATTGTTTGACATTTGTGCCTTGACGAAATGAGTGGTGAAGAATTTTTTTCACGGTTCCTACCATTTTTTAGATTCATATATATATATATATATATATATATATATATATATATATATATATATATATTCTTTTAATCCATATGATATATGTTAAATTATTATTCTTAAAATTCTTTTTTTTAATCAACTCAAACTAGTATATTTAGGATTTTTTTTCTATATAAATCTACTATTAGTTGGTATTTTTTAGTGTTTGCGCAAGGCCTACGATAAGTTAGAACTGACGTGGAATATAGTATGAGGGTGTTTGGCAAAGCTTATTTAAAAAGACTTATGACTTTTTGACTTATAACTTATTTGGTGAAATAAGAGGTTTTTAATAAGTAAATGGTAGATGTTACCAACAGCTATAAGTTGTTTTTTATCCAAACATTTTTTTTTTTGACTTATACCGGTATCAAACCGGTAATAAGTCAAAAAGCTTATTTTTTAAGCTTTGCCAAACACTCGCTATTATGAGTCATTATGAAGAATATATGAAAAGTTTTAGTATTTTTATCGTAAAACAAGGATTAATGCGACGTGAAAGCTTGCAAAGTCGAAAAAAAAGTTAAACACATTCTTGTATCTGTTAAATGATAATCAAAATATATACTATTTTAGCATGTATAGATATTAACATATTGAGGGTTTTTTAAATGGTTAAAAAGAACGTGTATAAACGGCGGTGGACCATTGCTAGAGATGAGACATCCATGTGATCCATGGTTGCAGCTCCCGGTCTCATCATGGGAAGCTTGTGATCACCAAAAGAGATCCTCTTTTGGTTTCCTATGCGGCTTATCATCCTTTCCTTTTGGAGGAAAGTAAATATATTTTAAAATAATTTTTATTGTATTCAATTCTCTATTTTATTTATAATGATTTAACATAAAAGATATAACCCAAAAGTTTAAGGGGAAGAGTTGATATTAATGGAGAGTGTAAAAAGAATATCTACTCCAGTTAAATTTATACTTTAAAAAATTGCAATATCTTTTTTTAACGGTTTAATGAATTTATTAATAAAAAAACCAATTAGCAATAAGTTGGCAAAGAATTATCTACCCTAATAAAGAATGATTTTGCCACATGTTCTTCTCTCATTCAATTTGTCACATGTCATTTTGTCATAAATTAGAGATATATTTATTTTCCACTTGTCATTTATTTCATTTTCCATTTCTAATATATTATTAATTAGTTTCCATAAATTAAACCTATCATAATGATATTAATTTCAATTTTAAATAAATTTACAGTTTAAACCTTTGTGTTTAACATTTTGTTATAATTACCCTGTTTAGTATACGGGTCTCATAACTAAACAATAAATTTTATTTATTTATTTTTTGCATGTTTTTTTTTCTCATAATTTTTATTTATTTCAAATTTCAAATTCAAATAAACTTCTCATTTAATCGTTTATATTTAACATTTTGTTTTAATCAACCCGTATAATATACGGGTTTCACAACTAGTAATGAAATATACAACAAAGGATTTTGGAGCCATGAGATCCAAGAAATCAAAATTATCTTATATTGAAGGATGCTCCATTCTACAATATCACCTCCATCAAACATGTTATTTAAAAATATCCACAACATCAAATTAATTTTAATCGGAACTTATTTGGACCATCGAGTACAAACCTGTATCAGAGATAACTGAACTCATTAATCAAGTGTCTAGCGACATTGATTGAGAACCTCCGCTTTGGAACCATATCTCGATTGACACTCATCTGGACCAACCTGTTCCCTCTCTAGACCACCACACGCCCCTTTTCGCCAACTCCACAACCATTCTAAACGAGACCACGATCTGTTAGAAATTTTGGGGTAAAAGCACTTGGAAATTCTAAGAATTATGTAATCACTTTCAGATTGAAGTATTTGAGTGGTACTCCTAATTTTCAAATGGATAAGATTCAAAATGAGAAAACAAAACAGAGAATAAGAAGTATGAATTTTCGTGAGTATCATAAAATGAAGACCAAAATTGGTTTTCAACCACATTTGTCTGAAAACTATCATAAAACAGTTTTTCTGTCCCAAAACTGTCTCCAACAGTCAAAAAACTATCAAAGAACGGGCATTTTAATAAGAATTAAAACAAAGTCAAAAACCTGGTTCATTTTTAATAATTCGGATTTCGACCCCATCCAGTGGCTCAGCCCCTTGGACACCGCTAGGAGTTGCCACCCCCTGGACCCCGCTCCCAGGGGCGCTGCCCCCAGACCCACGTTCGTTTCAGGAGCTTCGCCCTTAAATGACAGTCTACTTTGAATCTTGAATAAACTTAAACAAGCATGCACTCCGCACCTTCCTTACTTGTTTAATATTCATCAAGATTGATTTTGATTAACACGTCAATCCATTACACTTAATACACATTGATGACACAAATCACTAACACGATCTGCAAGTAAGCAATCTTTTTGAGCATCGAGCTCAAACAATCTAAGGAAAATATCTTTACACTTTTAAATAACACATGCCGGTCTTCTTCCCAAATAATGTTCCGATTCTATTACCCAACCTTCTAACGCAAGCATCATGATTTATTATATTTTGAGTATGAAGTTGATCGAAGGTCTTTCCGTAAAAGGAATGTCGTAATCATAGTCTCAATTGGTTAGACCTTTGCTTTTTCTCATAAGTCCATGTTAGTGTACACTACTAACGACTTTGAGAATGCAAAGATTACTATCTTAAAAATCTAATTAGTGAAAGTGTTTCCTCACCATCATTTTCATGAATCGGAGAGAAACATTATGACACTTAGATTTTTATGGTGTATGAGTTCCTACCCATATGAATTTGTCAAAAACATAGTCACATGACACGGATAATGACAAATCCAAACACATATGGACTGAACTTATGCAATTTTAACTTCTTGCCACCTGGCAGTACAGGGCCTGCCATTGCTTCCAAGTTGTTATGCAACCACTTGAGAACTCTAAAAACTCATATGCAAAGCCAACTTTAACTGGAATGGGCACAGAATATGTCAACACGATAGGTTATAAACCTCAAGTCGTGTGCTAGTGAAGAACCTCAGGTTTTATTCTTGATTAGTTCTTGAGACTTTCAAGACCTTTAAGACTCTCACTGTCCTCTTGACATATAAGACTCTCTTGTCACATATTCAAGGGATAGTGTGGATTCTTTATCAAGACAAACAATTCACACAATTGGTCTAAGTTGGTCTCTGTTTTATCCAAAACATCACAACTTACCAATTTCAAATGTACAAGAGTAGATAACCTTTTACTCTCACATTTGACTAGTGTTCATAAACCTTCTTTAAGATATGTCCGTCAAGTTACAATCTTAGGTTATAACTCTAAGAATTGTTTTGGAACGAAGTATGACTCATCTTCATGATTTAACCACTTCATCAATTCATAACTCCTCTTCTTAGCTATCAGACTGCACTTAGAGGATGAATTGTGATAAGGTTTCTTAATCATTAAGATGACCATATATCATAAAGTACTCTCCCATCTTTTTAGATTTGAGAAACTTTTATCCTTCTTCCTAATTTGATTCTTCTCATTCGTTCTACCATACATCAAAATTTTTCCCAATGCATCAGAATTATACTTAAGCCTGTAAGTATAACCATATTTACTAAACTTTAGTAAATCATGACGAATAGTCTTATCAATTATTTGTGGTGGGCTTGATCAGTGCACATGACTATGTACTCAATCCCTTAGCCCTTCACTTGACCCACACATCCATGTGAACAAGTAATTAGTCTTAATTTTCCAATGCTTGAAAGTTCTCATTCATCATAGTATACATCTAGCATGATTCCAAGTTCCGGTCCAATTGAAACTTAGGCGATGAGAATCTTTCCTTATTTGGTAAATTTAGACATTACCACAAATGAAAGAATCAATTTCATATTTCCAGTCTTGCTATTAATGGAATCTTATAAGCAACTAAAATTTTCACAGATGCCATTGTAAGGATATTTTAAAATAAATCAAATCAGAAATTTTCCTTTTATTTTAAAAACTTTGCGGAAGAGCTTATCCTTACAATCCATATGAAAACTTGTTGTTATCTATTCCTAAGCAATATCTCATAACTCCTAAGAAGTAGCTCAAGAATCCAATCTTCAAACTATGCGATAGAAATCCATCTACGCGATCAGATTCAACATATTCTTTCTTTAAGTTTCTTTACTTTTCTTTGATTCTTAAAACACCATGATGTGACCCAGTCAAATCATGTAATAAGAATCTCCAAATAGGAACTTAATAGAGTTAGACAATGGACTTTACCTGAAATAAAGTCAAACTCATTGACTTTACCATCCTTAGGTAATAGTACCCTTAGGTAATAGTACACGGGACTATCTCAGACTTAGCCTTTCTCTTTACCATTTGGTCAACCAATTTGACTATGGCCAATCCCTTTCCATTGGGAAGAGAATGTTTTTCTGGATTTCCTGTGTCACTATTGTCCTTGTCCATAAAGTTTTGGAAAGTTGATCTTCTAATCAAATTTGCTTTACTAGCCTTCCAAATCATTGCTGATTCAGCAGTACCAAGCAAATAGATAATATTATTAAGGGTCGTGTCATAGTCTGTTTCATAGGAGTCCCAAAGGAACTCACTATGTGACTTAGAAAGTGATTGAACCACCAACTTTCTCAAGACTTTGACACCCAACTCTCCCGGCTTGTCAATATGTGACTTCATCTCCAAGATGTGATCACACCTAGACCTTGCCTTGCCAATAGGTCTTGAGTGACCTTGAACTTGTGGGTTAGGGAGAATAATTGGAGGAGGTGGAGGAAGTGAAGTTCCAAGATATTTGGGAAGATCATAGATGTATGAACTAGACATCTTTTGGGAGATATTCAAGTTTAGTTCATTTAAAAGTCCTTAATATAACACCCAATATGAAATATTAAGGCTAGGACCCAACAACCTATTTATAACTAGAAGAGGGATGCCGTAATCCAAGTTATAAAATAGTTGAAGGTAGGTAAATGACGATTTACAAATTTCCACCATGAAAAAACGAAATATAATTAAGTTTTAATTGGATTTGAAACTCCTAGATCTTTTGAGATTCATTGAACTTTTCAATGGCATGTTTCAATCTCGAGTGTGCCCTTCAGGTTTTGTGACTGGGATGCCGAGGATCACAAAACAAGGTGTGAAGTAACCATGCATATTACTTGGTACTCTTAAATTAGTTTTAATTAAAAGACTCTTCAAGTTCCATAACTTGAGGACAAGTTATGGAAGACTTTAAACTATTAAAGAATGTAACTTTTCTTTATTTTGTAACTTATGGAATTAATTAAAGTTACATATTTTATTACTTAATGAAGTGACTCTTGACTCTCCATAACTTGAGGACAAGTTATGGATTCATAAAACCATTTAATGAGAACAAGACTCTTCATATTTGTAACCTTTGCCAACTTTTATGAGTTTTAAGAAACTTTAATGTGACTTTTCATGTAACTTGAGGACAAGTTACACAAACACATTTTAGAATCATCTCTTACATTAAAATGGATTGAAAGCAACAATTTCTATTAATCTAAGCAACTCATAAGAACAAGATAATTTAGTCAAATTTTTTCATGTAATTAGAATAAACCTTAAACTAATACAAAACATGAATCTATTGACAATTATCTTTGAAATTGGATTAGCATGAACATTACCACATCAAAAACAAGTTTATAAGTACAAAAACATCTTAGGGTAATGTTCCTAGTCCAATTCCAGCCAAGAAACACGAAGATATGCTGTCTGGAGGCCAAACTCGTCGATTTCTTCATGGAACTCGTCGAGTTCATGCTCTAATACATGAACTCATCGATTTTTCTACCAGAACTCGTCAAGTTTTAGGCTCTAACAGTTTCTTGGCTTCGAAAAATCTATTTGCATCAAGTATAAGAGAAAGTAAGCCCAGGCTTTGATACCACTGTTGGGTTTTGAGCATTCTAACACACCTACGTGTACATGCAATCCTAAATACATTGGATCTATGTTTTCTCTATTATACATGTAAATATGAATATCCAAGGTATTATACTAACTAGCATACAAAATTTTGATTCATATGAAACATAACAAGTTAGAATACATACCTCTTTTAATGTAGAATGACTTCATGAAGCTTGAGTGCCTAGTGCCCTAAGTGTGACACCTCAAATGGTTCATACAACACCAAATACACTTGAATAACTTGAGAGAACATTACACCTCATAAAAATCGGCTAGCCCTTTCTATCACACACATAGTGCCGATTTTTCCCAAAGAATATGATCTTATATAGTTGTTACAATTAGGGTAAACCCTAATTGTCATGGATTTCCATTTCCTTGGATCCATGGGTTCGAATACACCATGGAGCATTATATGGGTTTTAGCCCAACTTGATAATCCATGGAGCATTAGCCCACTATACAAGTATGGATGATTTACACAATCAACCCATATATTTAATTAGTCTTCTTTTGATCACTTAATTAATTCTAGATTAATTCTTGATCAATACTAATTAAATAATCTTATTAATATATTATAACTTATAATATATTAACAAACCTTAAGTGTTATTTCTCTCATTATAGTCTATCCAAATGCATGATGCCATGCAACCCAAATGGACCATGACGAGTCGGGTCAAGTCTTACCATATATAGTTATGGACTTAGACATTAATCCAACAGTTGTTTCACCGTCAGCTGCCGCCAAACACTAGCCACGGCTATTCTCGGTTGAAGATGTGCCAACTTATTCCATCCGCAATAATCGATGACTGCCACTGTGAACATGTGAACAACTGATGCCGCCCTTGTCGTCGAAGCCGAAGACCACCGTTCCATTGTTGCATCCGTTGCCACCATTTTCCCTCTTCTCCATTTCTTGCCGCCGTCAACACCGCTGTTAGCTGTTGCTGCTACCCGCCATCTCGTGCCATTGTCGTCGTCGTAAGCCACCAGGTGGGTGGCTGGGTGCATCTTGCAAATAGAATCATGTGTGTGTGTATTTCTGCTTTTAGTGTGTGTCATGGGTGGTGTTGCTTGGCCAAAATTCACGAGAAAAGCCACCACCACCACCACCGTGAGGTGGTGGCTGCCACCTTGTACCACCGACGGCCACCACAAGGGTGTTTGTGTATTTTAGTGTGTGTGTGTATGTGTGTTTATTTTGGGATATTTTGTTGTATAATTGTAACTAGTGACTAGAATAATCAAGGAAATTCATAACCACCACCGTAAGGTGGTGGCTACCGCCATCAGCCACCACCAGCCGCCATGTTGGGTGGCAATGTGCTTTTCATATGTTTAGATTGCTTTTGGGATGCTTGGAATTGATTGGACTAGAACCATAACCACCACCGTGAGGTGGTGGCTGCCGTCAAGTGCCGCCGTCGACCACCACCGCACGAGGTGGCAGTGGGTGGTGCTCGACCTAATGAAACCCTAATTGACCAAAGGAAACCCTAGTTAACCTAATGAAACATTAATTAACCTAAAAATATAACCATTAGACTAATTAGGGTTGTGATTGTGTTGGAAACCCTAATTAGGTTTTAGAAAACCCTAATTGTGGATTTGTTGGTTTGGAATTATCGGGACCCGTGTTTTGGGTCATTGGAATTAAATCATGAATGACACCCGAACACACCGTATGATTTACCTAGTTGAATGATGGACTTAATGGGTTAAGTGAGAACACTCAACCCTAATCGTCATTTTATCTGGAAACCCTAATTTTACTTGGGCCTTGAGTTGGGCCTTTCTATTGGGCTTTGGTGATTGGGTTATTGATGAACCGTCCAAGAACAAGCATATGGACTAGAATATTTGGATGGGCTTTAAGGTAAGGCCCATGTGAGGGGTTTAGGCCAAATTTGGAAAATTAGGCCATATATGGGCCATAACTGGGCCTTGATGATTATGAGGTGTTGGACCATTGGAATGCAAAATGTTTGGACTGGAGTAAATGTTTGGGCCATAGGGTAAGGTGTAACAATCGTGTTTCTAGCCTAGACATTTATATTGAGGTGATAGTCTAGGTTAACCTCTGTAACTCATTTTGAAGAAATGAAAAGGAATTATGTGAATATTATGTGTTTTATGCTTAACTACTAGGAGTTAATTAATTAAGAATAAAAATGAGCGTCAAAAATAAATATTAGATAAAGCCGATATCTATTAAGAAAGTTGTAGTGGTCGTGACAAGGATTACAGATATATAAAGAATACCAAAATCCGAGTTATAACAAAGAAGTTATGACCTGTCGAAGTTTCACGACAAAACCGGCACGGTGCCGAATGTCGTAAAAAGTGAGTTTTTGATAAACTACTTTTTAACCTTAGTGATCTAAACGAAAGTCGTAGTGCTCGTTAAACCAAGAGTATGTATAAAAAGAACGCCCAAATCTGACTTCGTATGATCTGACTTCGTATGAGGAAGTTATGATTTTTCAAAGTTTCAGCTTAGCAGTAGACAGCTAAAAACTCGAATTTTTGATCGAGTGATTTTTAGCCGACCTAACCTAAATGAGAATCGAAGGTCTCGTCATTAACAGTACAACGGTAAAAAGTCTGATGAAAACGAACGTCGGATGAAGAAGTTATGAATTTTTAACGGATTTCCTGTACCGGTCTGTTAAAAATAATAATATAAAAATTAATGCCAAAAGTAGCCGACGAAGTCTAATCGAAAGTTGTAGAGCATAATTTTACCTATGTGTGCATATAAAGAACGTCAAAAACGGAGCTCGTATGCAAAAGTTATGGATTTTGGAAGCTTTGGCGCGAAAATCGAGAAAAATTGCCAAAACCGAGGAATTTCGCATATGTGGACCTCATCCACGTCACCCTCACTCAAAATGCGCCATGTATCCGAAATCTGCTGAGTCACCGAAGCCAGCTGGGGAGACATGTCGCCAGCCCTCGCATCCTAAGTCCGGTCCAATGGGTGTCCGACGCGTGCCCTTTATCACGTGTCCGAGTCTCGCATGGAGTGTCACGTCCGAAGTCTCGGATCTAGACTCCAGTCCAATAAGAAGATGCCACCGAGCCCCTCGCATGCGCAACCCACGTGCGAGCCACCTCTGAGCCTTCGGATCTGCCGACGCATGGAGGCTTCTCAGCCCTTGGATCAGCAGCCTCGGCCCCTATAAATAGGAGGGTGCGAGACCTCCCAGGTATATTTTGGAAACTTTTCACTTTTAGCCCCTAAACCCATATTTCTTTCATTCTAACATTCCTCAAAACCCCGGTATCAATTATAACCCCCGGAATACGCCACGAAGTGCCCAAGAAGCCCGGAAAATTTATCTTTACGGTTTCGAATCCCAACCTTCGCAGAGCCCGGTTTCTCAATAAAACTTCCGGTTTTATTAGAAACGATCGTTTTAAGAAACGAATTGCTGCCCGATTATCATCAAATCATGTGAGTGTGTAGTCACTTTAATCTTACACCTATATATGAAGTATTTTCTATAAAATACATGCTATGTGTAATTATATTAAGTGTTTATTTGAGGTAATTGTTGAATAGATGTTTTATTGTAACACCCGAAATCAGAAAGGTCAAGAATGGAAAGGAAGACCATAAGTTAAAGAGGGTCGACTCGTCGAGTCAAGGGAGAAACTCGACGAGTCGGAGTGGGATCTGGGTGTAAAGTAAGTGACCGACTCGGCGAGTTGGCAAGTGGACTCGGCGAGTCTGGTCTGGGTTGGGAAACCTTAATGTCGGGACTTGGTATCCTATTTAAGCACCTTATTCTCTTCCCCAGGGCTCATTTGCGGCCCCTATAGTCCAGAACCCCAAACCCTAGCCACCATATCCTTTCCTTGGAGCAAGATCTAGCCTTGGAGAAGTAATTTGCAAGCTTTGAGGAAGAAGAAGGAGAAGGAGTTGGGAGGTCCAAGGTGAAGCTTGTTGGTCCAGGATTAGCTTCTCAACCTCATCACTTTCTGGTATTAAAGCTCTCACCTTGGCTATTCTACTTCTAGATCTAGTTTGCCCCCAAATGGATGGTTTTGAGCTCAAAAACCATAAATTCGTAATGATGAAGCAATTATATCGGTTCATATTGTAGATCTAGACATCCTTGAGCTCCAGGAACTCAAGAAAGACATCTTTTGGTAGCCATTACCTTGTTCTAGCCCAATTAGCCTCCTTAATAGTTAATTTTAGTGATTTGGATTCATTGCATCATAGACACCCGTAAAGTTAGCGACTTTACGTGTTCAGATACTCTTATAAGACCAGACCTATTGTTTGGAGCAAAGGAGAAGCTCCGTGACTCGAAATTATGGGAATGCATGTATGGACTCAGCGAGTCTGGGAGAGGATTTGGCGAGTCGGGCTAGATATCATACTTGAGTCGCGTAGTAAATCGGCGAGTCACATGGGTGGACTCGGCGAGTTGTATGAAGTTGGGCAGGGACTCGACGAGTTGGAAGAACAACTCGGCGAGCCTGTTGAAGATTGCCTTAGACTCGGCGAGTCAGGTCGCGAAACCCCAAAACCTTCAAGTTAAGACTCGGGTCAGTGAGTTGAGTGGGGACTCAGTGGGTTGGACAGGCCAGGACTCGGAAATCAGTAAACTCGGCAAGTCATGGTCTGACTCTGCGAGTCGAGTCGCGAATGAAAGGGGTTTCTGAGCTCATGAACTTGGCGAGTCAGTAGGCTGACTCAGCGAGTAGGGTCAACCTGGAAGGTTGACTTTGACCAAGACTTTGACTTTGACAAGAGTTGACTTAGTTGACTTTTGGAGGACTGTCAGACTAAGTGTTATATTGATATTGGTAGCACAGAAAGCTAGAGGAGCAGCGCCTCAGAGGGTTGTCGGTTAGCAGCTAGAGGGTTATCAGTAGAGCTCAGCAGTTCAGGTGAGTTATCCTTCCAGTAGGAACAGGTCTAAGGCCACAATGCCGGCCCGTTTAGCTAGCAGTAGTTTCCGGACTTCGGTCTGATGCAGTAGTTAGTATGTTTGATGCCTTGGTGGCTCAGACAGGATTTATGTGTTACGTGTTCCGGGCTTCGGCCCGATGTAGTATGCAGTATATGTGTTCATGCTAGTTGATATGTTTATGTTATGCTATGTTCAGTCAGTTTCTGGACTTCGGTCCGATGTAGGGGCAAGACCCCAGTTAGTCCAGACTTCATTCCGATGCAGGGGACAAGGTCCCAGTTTCCGGACTTCGGTCCGATGCAGGGGCAAGGCCCCAGTTAGTCCGGACTTTGGTCCGATGCAGGGGACAAGATCCCAGTCAGTTTCCGAACTTCGGTCCGATGCAGGGGGCAAGGCCCCAGTTAGTCCGGACCTCAGTTCGATGCAGTGGGCAAGGCCCAATATGTGCTTAATGTGTTATTGTATGGTATGTAGTAGTTTGGGGGGGCTCACTAAGCTTCGTGCTTACGATTTCAGTTTTTGGTTGCAGGTACCCAATTTTCAAAATAGGAGCTCGGAGAGGTTGCAGTGCACACACCATAGTCAGTTAGCCTGGGAATGTTTACTCTGATAATAAGATCATGTTTTGAATTAATACTCATAAATTATGTTATGACTATGATGTGGTTTTTATGGTTTTAGTATTGTTTTTAAAAGAAATTTTTATTAGTGATTTTTGGGTCGTTACAAGTTGGTATCAAAGCCTTGGTTTGAGGGATTCAGACATACTTGAGAGTGTGTCTGGACTCAAACTAAGGAAATGGTAAAAGGTTTTCAAAAGAAAAACATTTTCGAAAGGAATTTTTGGTAAAAAAAAGGAGTTTGAGAAAAGAAAAGAGTTTTATAAAAAGTGAAAAGAGTATTTAGAAAGAAAATAACTTGAAAAGAGAAAAAGGGTGTGGTGCATGCAATCAGCCGAGCTCAAGTAAGTACTCCCAAATTACCCATATAAGTTTATGATTATCAGTTTCAGTTTCAGTTTTAGTTTCAGTTTCAGTTTCAGTAGAACAACATGCTAGTATAGGACTAAGAATCTAGGAGGATGCCTTATGTGCCTTCTTATGTGTTTCAGCTTGATAAGAATTGTATGCTAGTATTGAGTAGACAGTAGTTGGATAGCCTGTGTAGGTTATGTCTGATAGTATGAGCATAGCATTGTATGCTAGTACAGTTTCTTGTTATAAGAATAGTTTTGCATGGGTATGTTTCCTTTATCCGAATGTTGCTTGCTTTGTGCTTTGTGGGACTCTGAGTGATGGGAGTTAGCCATTAGGTGGATACGTCACATCACATGTGATCAGGGTTGAATAATCTCAGAGTGTTGGATTTGGCCCTACTACGCAACTATCGTATAAGTCTAACCATTGTAGGGACGAGTCTTTTACTCGAAGGATTATCTGAGCCTCATTGCATGTGATGGTATTCAGGTGGTGGCTAATTGACATTACGAAGAGGTCTTCAGCAGCTGAGGACTGGTTTAGGTGGAGTCAGAAGTTCCCTAGGGCAAGCCTAGGAAGGTAGTAGCAGAGATCAGTAGTAGTAGAGTGACTTGGTGGAGTTATGGTAAATCTTGAGGAAAGTACGGATAGATGTGGAAGGTAGTATAGGCCCGTACTACTGAAAGTAGAGGATCCGTACTCAAATCAAGAGGGGCCGAGACAAGACCAGTGAACTTGTAGAGTGTGTGAGAGATCCCTTAGCAGCGGTGTGTATATTGATCAGGAAGTGTTGTATTTTCAACATGCTGTCATTGCGCGGGTTACCAGTTAGCAGTTCAGGTACCGGGGAGAGAGCTGGCTCGGGCTCTGGAGCCGGGCAACTTGATGATCTGATGAGGGATTTCACTCCCGCAGAGATAGTGCGCAACATCATCGATCAGACTCCAGTGATTTTTGGTTCGGTTAGAGAGGCCATCGTGGAGCTTATGGATAGTCATCTTGAGGCCTTTAGGGCCAGGATAGTTTCAGGACAGTTTGGGGCTCGTCTAGAGCCCGATTCTTATGAAGTTCGGGGTGAGTGGGGCACCCTGTCTCCAGGAGAGACCCTTGCATGATTGGGTAGTTAATGCGGTTTCGCTAGTCATTCGCGAGGAGTTACCCAACATCATTGGACGGGTCATTGGTAGGTTGACCACGAAGCTCTGGGACCGGACAGCGGTTGTTCAGACGATGGATGGGGTTGACGAGGTAACGCACGAGCGAGAGTCGAGCAAGGAGTCGGAAAGGAAGAGGAAAACGGATGAGACTCAGGTAGCCACAGGTTCGGGCAAGAGGCCCAAGGGTTCGGATTCGAGATCGAGGGACTATCAGAGCCGCAATCGATGCGGGAAGTGTAGTAGGACGCACGAGGGTGCGTGCAGGCGTAGAAGTGGTGGCGATGCTGGATGTTTCAAGTGCGTCCAGATTGGCCATTTTAGTAGAGATTGTATTGTTACCATCGCTCACGGGCTAGATCTGATATGTTTCCGTTGTAGTCAGTGGGGCCACAAGAAGGCCCACTGTCCGAGTTCGTATACAGCAGGGCAGGGGCCAGCTCCTACCCCTAGGACTTCGAGAACCACCAGCGGACATCAGGGTCAGGCACTAGCGCACACGTCTCGGAGCCGAGTATTCCGGTTGATTTCAACAAGGATTCGAGCAGCACTGAATGATGGGGGTACGTATCTTTTACCTTCCTGTCAATTATTATTCATGATATTATTGTTATGTTGCTGCATTGATATCAATAGGCATATGAGTTGAGGTATTATATTACCTACTTGTGATGGAGTTTTATGTCATCTTCATACCTTGGAATTAGAATGGTAAATTGGAAGTCGTCCCCTCTAGATCAGGTTACTTCAGATGCGGTGACTGTAGCATGTATGTGTAAGATTCAATAGTGCCTCACTACTTTCGGAAGATGTCATTCAGGTATTGATCAGTTATATCCTCAGTAGTGACGATTTAAAGCTTCTAGTGAAGTAGCTAGCAGACAGTAGGGAAGTGAGTTGGAGATGTTACCCTGAACACAAGTTCTCAGGATGCAGTCACTAAAGCAAATACAATGAAGGATTGAAGAGTGCTCGGTTAGTTAAGCAGGAATGGTTCGGATCTGGTAAGGGTTAGTTGGAGCGCCTTCAGAGGTAAACGTGGGCGGGCAGTGGATTGCCCCTTTTTATGGAAGGAAGGTTGGGGAATCCTTTTGACCAGAGAGCAGTAAGGAGTTAGCTGGATCCAAGTGGGGGAGAATCCTCCGAGTATACAAGGGTAAGAGCATGCAGACCCAGAATGAGTACGCGACCCATGGGAAGAAAAGATAGTAGCACAACGATTGATGGATTGAGGAGTTCAGGATTGGGAGTTTGAGGAACTTCCCAATAGTTAGTTCATGTAACCGAGATGGTTAGTAGCTGGTTGGGAATCCAGGATTGGAGGACCGCCTGTAGGACTCTGGTGAGTCGGAATGAGGATCTTGAGAACGGTTAGCAAGAGATGCTTTCGTGTTAGTAGTCAGTGGCAGAGGCGGCATGCGGGGTTGTATGGATTCAGGAGTTGGGGGTTTGGAAACTTCCTAACGATAGTTTCATGTATTCGGATTAGTAGACGGTTGGTTTGGGAACTAAGCCGAAGAATTCCTCGACGGAACGCTAAGTGTATCAAGGATATAAGATGTCGAGGTTGATGCAGCATTCGATGATTGAGGGCTGGTTTTGAGAAATTAGGATGAGGAATCAATAGCAGGACTAGGGATAGTCAGGATGCCCTCAGAATAGTAGTAGAGTGTTGTAAGTCTACGGGGGTAGCCGTAGCATTCACTAGCAGTCAAATAGTAGTAAAGTGTTGTAAGTCTACGGGGGTAGCCATAGCATTCACTAGCAGTCACATAGTAGTAGAGTGTTGTAAGTCTACGGGGGTAGCCGTAGCATTCACTAGCAGTCAGACAGTAGTAGAGTGTTGTAAGTCTACGGGGGTAGCCGTAGCATTCACTAGCAGTTAAATAGTAGTAGAGTGTTGTAAGTCTACGGGGGTAGCCGTAGCATTCACTAGCAGTCAGATAGTAGTAGAGTGTTGTAAGTCTATGGGGGTAGCCGTAGCATTCACTAGCAGTCAGATAGTAGTAGAGTGTTGTAAGTCTACGAGGGTAGCCGTAGCATTCACTAGTAGTTAGACAATAGTAGAGTGTTGTAAGTCTGCGGGGGTAGCCGTAGCATGCACTAGCAGTCAGATAGTAGTAGAGTGTTGTAAGTCTGCGGGGGTAGCCGTAGCATTCACTAGCAGCCAGGTAGTATTAAGGAGTTGTGAGTCTGCGGATGTAGTCGTTGCCTTTAACAGGCTGGTAGACTGCATGAGCGTTGTTTGGACTCGGGGAAGCAGTAGTACCCACCAGTTCGGGTGCAGCAGTGAGAATATAGGAATCCACGGGTTAGATTTCGGATTTACCAAATGGTTCAGTTATGGTTAAGCCGGCGAATCGTCAGTGGATCATCACCGCAGTTATGAGATCAGGGAAGCAGTGGACCGCTTGGGTTCGTGTATTCTAAGGGCTACCGTTAGTCTGGGAGACTTCATTTTTTTTAATCTTGGATTTGATGATGTCAGGATTCGACGTATGGACCCAGTCAGTTGGATCGGGAGGTTGTTAGGGTCATAGTGAAAGGACGACTAGTGGAAACTAGCTCCATAGAAAGATTTTGTTTAGAAGTCGTGGAACGACTAAGTAAGGAGTCATTGGGCTCCACAGTTGAGTTGGAACTCGGTGTTGCAGATAACCGACGAATGATTGGAGACCAGGAAGGTCTTGAGATATTTTGGGAAGCAGCCATATAGCAGTTCAGTGTTTCATGTAGTTTAGTGTTCCAGGCAGTTCAGTGTTTCAGGAAGTTCAGTGTCTCAGGCAGTTCAGTGTTGCAGGCAGTTTCAATTTTACGGACAGTATTAGTATGTGTGTTGGAATGCAAGTGTTGACGGTATAGTTGGTTGATTTGGAAATGGCAAGTCCCTCCCAGTAGGATCAGTTGAGTCTTTTGCCAAGTATAAGTGATCTGCAAGGATAATTAGGCAGGTAGCCTTTCTTTCAGGACGGAAGGCTCGAGTTAGTGGAAGTTGAGTAGTCATATGGGAGGTAAGCAGGCTGGTTCCAGCAACATCGATTCAGTATGAGTGACAGAGTGGATAGAACAATTATAGATAGTTGAAGTGTCTTCAGTAGTCGCTGGAAGCGACTAGGAGGTTGCGATGGGTTGTAGTGACCGGTGGGAGTATGGTAACCCAGATATCGGCAGATTAGTTGGACCAGGGTTGTCTCAGTGCATCCGGTAGGCGGATGAGGGGCAACGTAATTTTCAGTCAGAGGTAGTAACGGTAAGGGAAGTATGGTAAGAGGTAGAAAGTTGACAGTGGGTGCTACGCCTCTTACAACAGGGTTGGATAATCTCAGTGGGGAGGGTTTGAACTTGTTGCGCAACTCTCGTATGAGTCTTAACAGTTGCAGGGATGAATCTTTCACTCGAAGGATTATTTGATCCATTCGTTGGTATAGGTGCTCAACACTAAGTTATGGAAGTAAGAAGCATTCAGTATGTACCAGCAGTAGTGACCAGCACTGAGAGTGGCTGAAGTGATGGACAAAAGGGTTAGAGTCACCAGGCAGAGTGTTGGAGGCGGATTGCAGGTCAGTTGACCATAGCGAACTTCGAGGATGAAGTTCAGTTTAAGTGGGGGAGAGTTTTAACACCCGAAATCAGAAAGGTCAAGAAAGGAAAGGAAGACCATAAGTTAAAGAGGGCCGACTCATCGAGTCAGTGAGTCGGAGCAGGATCTGGGTGTAAAGTAAGCGACCAACTCGGCGAGTCGGCAAGTGGACTCGGAGAGTCTGGCTTGGGTTGGGAAACCCTAATGCCGGGACTTGGTATCCTATTTAAGCACCTTATTTTCTTCCCCAGGGCTCATTTGCGGCCCCTATAGTCTAGAACCCCAAACCCTAGCCACCATATCCTTTCCTTGGAGAAAGATCTAGCCTTGGAGAAGTAATTTGCAAGCTTTGAAGAAGAAAAAGAAGGAGAAGGAGTTGGGAGGTCTAATGAGAAGCTTGTTGGTCTAGGATTAGCTTCTCAACCTCATCACTTTCTGGTATTAAAGCTCTCACATTGGCTATTGTACTTCTAGATCTAGTTTGCCCCCAAATAGATGGTTTTGAGCTCAAAAACCATAAATTCGTAATGATGAAGTATTTATATCGGTTCATATTGTAGATCTAGACATCCTTGAGCTCTAGGAACTTAAGAAAGACATCTTTTGGTAGCCATGACCTTGTTCAAGCCCAATTAGCCTCGTTAATAGTTAATTTGTAGTGTTTTGGCTTCATTGCATCATAGACACCCATAAAGTTAGCAACTTTACGTGATCAGAAAGTCTTAGAAGACCAGATCTATTGTTTGGAGCAAAGGAGAATCTATGTGACTCGATATTATGGGAATGCACGTATGGACTCGGCGAGTCTGGGAGAGGACTCAACGAGTCGGGCTAGATATCAGACTTGAGTCGCGTAGTAACTCGGCAAGTCACATGGGTAGACTCGGCAAGTTGTATGAAGTTGGGTAGGGACTTAACGAGTTGGAAGAACAACTCGGCGATCTTGTTGAAGATTGCCATAGACTCGGCGAGTCTGTTCTTAGACTCGGTGAGTCAGGTCGCGAAACCCCAAACCCTTCGAGTTAAGACTCGGATCAGTGAGTTGAGTAGGGACTCAGTTTGTTGGACAGGTCAGGACTCGGAAATTAATAAAATCGGCGAGTCATGGTCTGACTCGGCGAGTCGAGTCGCGAATGAAAGGGGTTTCTGAGCTCATGAACTCGGTGAGTCAGTTGGCTGACTCGGCGAGTAGGTTCAACCTGGAAGGTTGACTTTGGCCAGGACTTTGACTTTGACAAGATTTGACTTAGTTGACTTTTAGAGGACTGTCAGACTAAGTGTTATATTGATATTGGTAGCACGGAAAGCTAGAGGAGTAGCGCCTCAGAGGGTTTTCTGTTAGCAGCCATGGGTTATCAGCAGAGCTCAGCAGTTCAGGTGAGTTTTCCTTCTAGTAGGAACGAGTCTAAGGCCACAATGCCGGCCCGTTTAGCTAGCAGTAGTTTCCGGACTTCGGTCCGATGCAGTAGTTAGTATGTTTGACACCATCGTGGCTCAGACAGGATTTATGTGTTACGTGTTCCGGGCTTCGGCCCGATGCAGTATGCAGTATATGTGTTCATGCTAGTTGATATGTTTCTGTTATGCTATGTTCAGTCAGTTTCCGGACTTCGGTCCGATCCAGGGGGCAAGACCCCAGTTAATCCGGACTTCGGTCCGATGCAGGGGACAAGGTCCTAGTCATTTTACGGACTTTGATCCAATGCAGGGGGCAAGGCCCTAGTTAGTCCAGACTTCGGTCCGATGCAGGGAAGAAGGTCCCAGTCAGTTTCCGGACATCGGTCCGATGCAGGGGGCAAGGCCCCAGTTAGTCCGGACCTTGGTCTGATGCAGTGGGCAAGGCCCAGTATATGCTTTATATGTTATTGTATGGTATGTGGTAGTTTCGGGGAGCTCACTAAGCTTCGTACTTACGGGTTCAGTTTTTGGTTTCAGGTACCCAGTTTTCAAAATAGGAGCTCGGAGAGGTTGCAGTGCACACACCATAGTCAGTTAGCCTGGGAATGTTTACTCTGATAATAAGATCATGTTTTGAATTAATACTCGGAAATTATGTTATGACTATGATGTGGTTTTTATGGTTTTAGTATTGTTTATAAAAGAAATTATTAGTAGTGATTTTTGGGTCGTTACATTTATACAAGTTTTAAACTGTATATGTATTTTATCTACAAAATATGTTGGATAGAACATGGGTAGATGAAACACTCGATGTGTGATAAAATGGTGAGAGGCCTCAATGTTGTTGTTGTAGTCATCTAGTGGAGTATAGATGACGACCACAGACCTTTCTAGACAGTCCAGTGGTACACTAGCAAGTTCGTAACTTGTGGGTGTTAATGAACTAAATGTTCATTGGCTTACTCCAATCCCCCTCAGGGTTGCCTTTAGGACATGTATGGCTGAGGAGACCCTTAGCAGTAGTGTCCATCTCGATAATATTCCTCAGGATAGGTCCCTTGTGATAGGTGTTTAGGGACGTAAAGTGAGGACAACGGGAATGGGTAATCAGGGTTATTGTTGATTGGTGAACTTAATAAGATTATTATTATTGTGGGTTGAAAACCCTATATGGTCACCAGGCTCCCAAGTCTGACCCACTCAGCTTTTTATGATTGCAGGTAGTGGACCCCGAGCATAGTCGGAGGATGATGATAGATTTTTGGATTATAGGCTAGTAGTTGTAAATAACTGTTGTCAGGCTTATAATGTCTTGTTTATGCTTTTGATCTTGATGAGATTAAAACTTAATCTCGAAGATCGATTAGATCTTAAACAGGTAAATAAATATTAAACAGCAAGAACGAACGCAAAGCAAAGAACAACTCAAGAGTGAATCAAACGTGTCGAATGATTATAAAATAAACCCTCAGAAGAGCTCGATCAAGAACATCAACTGTAGAGGGTTGGAAGTTTACAAGAACGATAAAGAAATCTGCAATACTATCGTTATTCTCTGAAGTGTTAACCTAATATGCATGCAAGCATATCTTTATATAGTAAACCTAGCAAACTCACGGTTGGACAGGCCCAAAACCGGAGTACAAAACAAATGGACTAACAGCCGAGCCCAATGACGCAATCTTCAAACGAGTCTTCAACTCAACAATCTCCCCCTTTGCGTCAATTGGAGCGAGATCTTCATTTTTTACTTGGGCCAGCAGCAGCACTAGGTACCTTCTTCTTCACGGTCTCAAACAGACGAGAGATCAGAGCAAGTATCGTCTGCCTGAATCTGATGTACCATTGGATCATGTCGTTGAAGTACTTGACATCGTCTGCTGCATTCTCCTTACACCTTCGGATGATTGACAAAACATGCTCAAGACAAGTATTGGTGTAAAGATGTTTATCCGCCAAAGCAAAGAGACATTTCTGTCCTTCTGCTCTAGTGAACATGACCGATTTACGTCTCGGGTCGATCTTGCCCATCTTCATTTGATTGAGATCACTGGCCGATCCCACAGGAGATATCTTCGGTTTCTTCTTGAAGACTGTGGCTACCTCCTGATCCATTAGGGCTACCTCCATGATGTAACAGACTAACATCCTTTTGAGATGGTCTATAATTGGACCATATTTGGCTTCATTTGTCAAAAGGATGTTATGCAAAACAATCCAATCATGAGGATTTAGGTTCGGTAGATCTGCCAAGGATATAAGATGTTCAGTTCTTACAGACCCTCGAATCACCTTGAACCGAACATTGATGAATCTTCCTTCGGTATAAGGCTTCAAAACCCGAACATTCACTATCTTCTGAGCGCTCCATGTTTGATACTGAGGTCGAGCAGCCTTCAGATAGAATTCGATCAGCTCCCTATCAACCTCAGGATTAGGATGAGGGACTTCAAAAATATTGGAGAAGGCGTGGAAGATAAACGCCTTTCGAGTCAACGGCATGTCGAACTGCGAATCGACAGAATTATAGCAATCGAAGGAGATCACCGGCTCAAGCCATAGGATGCTAGGAGTATCTATGGCCTCCTTTATCATTCTCTCCCGAGTCCAGGCAGGGAAGAGAGTCTTCCTGCTCTCAAGGAGATCGTGGGCTTCTTTCTGCTTGCGTTCGGCTTCTTCAACTTCGCGCGCCACACGAATGTAGTCATCATCAACATTGCGACTATTTTTGCGCTTCAACATGTCCGCAATGGTTTCTTTATCTTCATCTTCATCTTCTTCCTCAGCTATGTTCTTCCCTTTATCCTTCACACCCGAACCCGAAGCTTGACCAGTCGGAGGTGGTTCGGTTGTGTGAGTAGCTGTTCAGGAAGGAGGTGGTTTCGATCCGGACTTCTTCCCTTCTCCCCCTTGTTTCGGATTGGACACGAAACTAGGTAAGCCTTCGATTTTGCTAAGAAGGTCCATGGAAGGAGTAAGTTTTTTAGCAAGGGTTCGCCTCACCAAATGATTGAGAATTAGATCGTGTGCTTCCAGGATGTTAGAAAGGGCAGCGTGTACATCCGAAACACAAGTTTTGATCACCTCCCGTTCGGATCGAAGAGCTTCAACCTGTTGTTGATAGTTTGAAAGCTGAGTGCTCTTGACCTTAAGGGCGGTGGTTTTGCTTGCTAAAACGTCCATTAATGAGTTTTCAGCTGCGAGATCCTCTTGAAGCTTAGCGAGGCACTCATCAATGGAGGCACGAAGGGCCGAGTTGTCATCGCTGATGGATTGGCGAAGGTTAGCGAATGACTGTAACTCCGTTGAAACGAACGTGGCCAATTGCTGAACGATTGGTTCCAACGTTGTCTTGGTAGAATTAGCACTCTCCTGTAAGGACTTCAACAGGGAAGAGGCGTCCGAGAATAGTTTATCGACTTTTGCGGTCGCAGCCTCACAGGCTTTTGTGGAGGCGTCAATGGCGGCTGTGGCTGAAGCAACAGAATCATGCTGAGCCCTGGAGAAGGCGTCAACAATCTTCTGAAGAGCGGCTTCAGAGAGAGAGGACTGAGTGTTGGTGGATGACGCAAGAAGTAAATCAACCTTCTCGTTTAGCTCCTTTAGATGTTTCTTTGTTACTGGAGCATCGTCCTCATCGTCACTTAGAACCTGAAACGGACTAAAGTAGACCGAATCGAAGGTCATGTTTTCACCGCCAAGGAACGGGTTATCTCCATCAGAGGCATGATCTGGAGATGGTGGGGGTGGTGAAGCTGGGGGTGTGGTGGTTTGTGTAGTTTCAGGTTGAGTATTTGTGGGGGTAGTTTCGGGTGGTGGTTGAGTGTGGGTAGGTTCGGTTGTATGCTGGGTTTCAGTTTGAGGTGGTTCGGTTACGGGTGGTGTTTCAGTTGCACTGGTATGAACCCCCGTATCAGATACGTTGGTTGTAACCTTTGCAGTGGTTGTAGTTGTATCTGTGAAAATGGGTGGTGGTATAGGGATAGAGGTTTTAGGAATGGTGGTGGCGGGGTTTATGGTGGGAATGGAAGTAGGGATGGTTTGAGGAGGTGAAGGAACTGGTGAGACATGAATTTCCATGTCTGGGGTAGGTGATCGGGGTGGGGTGTTGCCTCTGGGAGGGGTTGCGCCTCTTTGAGAGCCGTCCGAACCCGAACTCTCGTTTTTTGAGTCACTCGAAGAGGAAGCGATGACAAGCTTTCGCTTCGGTTGAGTCTTCCTTCTCTTCGGTTGCGGGGACTGTTCCGGTTTTGTTTGTTTCCTCTTCCTGGGAGAAGGACCTTTAGGAGCCTTGGTCACTTGCTTCCCTTTTTCCGCCTTTTTGCCCCTAACAGGTTTGTCAGCATCGTGAATGGACTCCAGCATTTCCTGAGAAAGTTGCCTAGGTCCAGACGCCTTGAATTCCTTAACGGTCCGGATGATTCTGCTGTCGGAAGGAACATCGCGGTACATTGTCTCCGGAATAGAGCCAATGAACGAGAACTTGGATGCATCAGAGACGATGATCTTCGTGGTATGAAAAGTACCGATCGAAGACATCGATGCACCTGCAACAGTTGGAATGTCGAATTTGTCCATCGCCCATTTTGTAATGAGAATCCAGAACCGGGCATACGACACCTCAGAATGTCGTGATGAAGAAGAAAGGCTCTGGATGAGCTGTTGCTAGAGGATCAACCCAAAGTCTAGGTTGACTCCGTTGTAAACTGCATACATAATCGACAGAAACAGTCGACTTGAACCATCGGATCCTGAGCTCCGTTCAGATAAGCCCTTGAAGAGGACTGTAAACATGCCGTTCCATTGTGGCGGCAAGCAGGATTTCTTGAACTTTGCGACGGAGGTGAGCGCCTCCGTGTACCCCATATTATAGAACATGTTGTACAGATGCCCAATAGGAATTGTCTCCGGATTAATTCTCGATGGGTCAGCAGCCAACCCTAGCAGTGTGCAGAATCGATGTCGAGAAATGGAGGTCTTGTGATCAGCAACCTCGAAGAACACCCGCTCAACTGCTTTGTCGTAATATGCAGTCGCATACACCTGTGAGAGAATCTCCATGGGCACAGACTCAATCCTAGAGAGAGCTGGAGCGATTTGTGAGTACTTCAGGCACTCGATGATCGGCGACATATAAGAGTCGTACGCCAGAGGGTTTAGATCGATCACCAAGCATTGGTGAGGACGAATAGGAAGTATGTGTGAGGTGGCATGGACTGAGGATGATTCTGCCATTGTTGAAGGTAGAAGAAGAAGATGAACAATGAAGCTTTTGGGAGTTTTTGCTCTCTTGGAAATTCCGGATGCAGTAAAGAGGTAAATGAGAGTATAGACTGCCTTTTATAGTGGGTGAAAGGAGAGAGAAAAACCGTTTCAAATCTTCTATGGAAATACGAAAAGGTTTCCGGAATGACAGATGCGTGACAGTTAAGGCATGCGATGATCACGTAGGAGAGAGAGTGTCAGATTCCTAGGATCACGCCGCCCAACAAGCGCCGTTTCAGAACATACCGTTTCAAATCCTCACGCGCCTTTAAGTGCCAGAGAAGTGTCGCTTTAAATTCGCACACGCGTCCATGATGTCAGTAAAAGTATGGGCGTTCCAAATTCACACGCGTTCCCTTTTTTACCGTCGTTTGAAATTCAATCCTTTTAACTCCCGCCTGAGTCAGCAACCCTTCGTCTTATCTTTTAAAAGGCATCTTTTGAATTAAATACCCACGTGGATGATTTTTGACCACAGCTTGATAATTAACCACCAAAGCAATAATACAGCCTGTAATTATTAGTAACGGAATTTTGGAAAATCAAAGATTTTCGTGCGAAGAGTATAAAAAGAAAAGAAATAAAGCAACTCTTTTTAGGAATGTCTGTGATGTCAACAATGACACGAAACAAATGATCCCGGGCACGAATCTCTTCCTTCAAGATCAAGAGAGACCTTAAAGTGTTTATGTGGATTCCCGTTGAATGACGATCAAACATTTATTAATAAATGTTGAAAGGTTTCTTTTAATAAGGCTACTTAAGGGTGGCTTTCGCTTTGATTCAACAATTCTAATCTTGAAATAAGAAAGAAAGTGAACAAAGTACTTGTGAGACCGGTGTAGTCTGTTGAACAAGTAGGTAGAAATTAATTTTAAATTGGCTTGGAAAATATAAAATCTCAGAAAAAATTAAAAACTGGATCCCAAGGGAAGAAATGTTATGGCGTTTAACAATTTCATAGGAATCACACAAAAATAAAAATTTGAGATTTCAGTAGGATACATCCGTAAATTCGTTGGTGAAAACTTGAGCAAATTTATTGTTCACCGTCAATTCAGATTTGGTGTTGAATTTTGGGTTTCACTCAGCTCGTAGTGGCACGAAACTGAGATCATAAACACAGTTGTTGTGTAACCATAAACCTCAGTGGTAATTTCTGAGAGTCTCAAGGGTTACGTTGATGAAACGAATGTAATGGAGATGGTGTAAGAAATTAAAGTACCTCTGCTGCAAAAATAAGGACCAAGCAGAAAACTCTTATCTCATGTGAGAAGAGAGTGAGGTAGCTCACGATTAGAATAAATGTGATAGGCTAATTGGGAAGACAAGGTTTGTTTATACCAAGTCATTAAGGCTATTATTCAGAATCTTATGAGGTTTGGGACACATACAACAACATGCTTCTAGGGACACTTAAGTAATCCAACAATTATATCCCCATAAACGAACGAACACACAAACAAAATTAAAAGAGAAAAATATTTTTGGAGCTTTTGAAATAGATAAAAAAAAATAAAAAAATAAGCAAGAAGAAAAAAATAAGACTTGGAAAGAGTAAAAAAAAAAAAAAAACTTTGGAAAAATTTGAAAAACCGAACCCGAACGTTCGGTTGGTTTCGGTTGGGAAAAATTTGAAAAACCGAACCCGAGTGTTCGGTTGGTTTCGGTTCAAGAAAATTTTGAAAAACCGAACCCGAGCGTTCGGTTGGTTTCGGTTCAAGAAAATTTTGAAAAACCGAACCCGAGCGTTCGGTTGCATTCGGTTAAAGAAAATTTTGAAAAACTAAACCCGAGCGTTCGGTAGGTCTCGGTTTTGGAAAATTTTGAGAAACTGAACCCGAACCTTCGGTAGGTTTCGGTTTTGGAAAATTTTGAGAAACCGAACCCGAACCTTCGGTAGGTTTCGGTTTTGGAAAATTTTAGAAAACCAAGGAATTTAGACATGCAATCAGAAAATACTTTTAACAATAAGATAAACAACTTTGTACAAGAAATATACAACCAAGAAAACTACCTTTGTGGTGATGAGCGAGTCAGATGATTTAACCGAACCTGAATGTTCGGTCAATTTCGCTTCTTACGTTTGAGGTTGAGAGGTAGTTTGAGGTACTGACTCTGATTCCATCATACCTAGCCCTTGTAAAATTCTGTTGAATGATGCTTTAGGAAGAGCTTTGGTAAAGACGTCAGCCAGTTGATCAGTGGTTCTTACAAAGTGTACTTCGACGTTTCCATCTTCCACGTGATCTTTGATGAAGTGATACCTCAGTGCTATGTGTTTGGTTTTAGAGTGTTGCACTGGGTTATGACAGATCCTAATTGCACTTTCAGAGTCACAATATAGTGGGATCTTCTTCATATTGAGTCCATAGTCTCGAAGTTGACTCTGGATCCAAATCACTTGGGAGGTGCAGGATGCAGCGGCTATGTATTCCGCTTCGGCAGTAGACAACGACACGCACGTTTGTTTCTTGGATTGCCAGCTAACCAACTTCCCGTCAAGGAATTGACAGCCGCCAGTGGTGCTTTTTCTGTCGAGTCCACATCCTCCAAGGTCTGCATCTGAGTAGGCTTGAACGAAGAAGCCTGAGTTGGATGGATACCATAGACCTAAGGAGGCAGTTCGCTTGAGATAGCGGAGAATGTTCTTGACTGCAAGCATGTGAGGTTCGCGTGGGTTTGCCTGAAATCTAGCACAGTAACACACAGAAAACATGATGTCAGGCCTGCTTGCAGTAAGATACTTTAGTGAGCCTATCATTTGACGATAGAGCGTGATATCAACAGCCGGTTTGTCTAGAGATGGAGTTAGTTTGGTGCCGAATGCCATTGGGACTTTGACTTTGGAGTCTCCCATCATACCAAACTTTGCTAGGAGAGTCTTCGTGTAAGCTTCCTGATTGATAAAGATGCCTTCGGGTCCCTGTCTAATATTTAAACCAAGGAAAAAGTTAATAGGACCCATTGAGCTCATTTCAAATTTAGTCTCCATCAGCTTTCTGAATTCAGCTGTTAGGCTGGGATTCGTTGAGCCAAAGATGATGTCATCGACATAAATTTGAACTATCATAAGGTGGTTACCTTCCTTTTTGCGAAAGAAGGTTGCTTCAAATGAACCTTGTTTGAATTTAGACATCTTTAAGAATTTAGTTAGCGTTTCATACCAGGCTCTCGGAGCTTGTTTGAGTCCATACACAGCTTTATCCAGAATATAGCAATGATTTGGATATTTTTCGTTCACGAATCCAGGAGGTTGCTCCACATACACTGTTTCTTCGAGTTCTCCATTAAGAAATGCACACTTGACGTCCATTTGGAAAACTTCAAAGTTTTTGTGAGCAACATAAGCAAGAAAGATTCTTACAGATTCGAGCCTAGCTACAGGAGCGAAAGTCTCTTCATAATCAATCCCTTCCTCCTGACAATATCCTTTTACCACCGGACGAGCTTTGTTCCTTATCACGTTCCCTTCCTTGTCCATTTTATTCCGAAAAACCTATTTGAGACCAACAACCGAGGCATCTGGAGGAGTTGGAATGAGGCGCCAGACTTTGTTCCTTTCAAATTCGTTCAGTTCGTCTTGCATCGCTTGAACCCAATCGGAGTGATCGAGAGCAGTGTTAACTGTCTTCGGTTCAACTTTGGATACGAATGAGTTAAACATGCAAAACTCAACTTTGGAAAATAAGGATGTCTGTTTTGCCTTTAGTTGTGATCGGGTCAGGACCTTTTCAGAGACATCACCAACCACTTGAGATATAGGATGATCTCTGGTCCATTTGGTGAGAGGAGGGTAGTTTGGATCAAAGGTGGGGTCCAGTTCAGCATTGATCATTTCTTCTGGCTCGGATTGGCTTTCGTAGTCGAGTGACATATCAGCATGCTCCCCCTCGATAGATGAGCCTTCTGAAATGCTTTGAGAAACTTGAGGTTCAGAGGTTTCTTGTGGTGCTGGGCTTTCAGGCGTTGATGCACCTTCGGTTGGTGAAGCTCTTTCGGTTGGAGAAGTACTTTCGGTTGGAGTTGGACTTTCTGGAGCAGTTGTAGAGCTTGGCTCCCCCTCAGCATGTGAGCTTGGCTCCCCCTCAACTGAAGCATCGTTGAACGGAGGTTCATCAGAATTCGATCCTCCTTCGTTCATTCTTCTGGCAGCTTCTTCGACAATTTTCTTCATATGGTCTACCTGTTGTCTGCTGCGCCTGCTTCTGAGAGAGTAGCTTTCTCTGGTTCGTCAAAGAGCTCCATAAACTTCTCGTATAGATTAGCGATCGAGACTGTGACTTGGCCAGTTTGAGGAAAGATTTCCCCAGCTATGTCTTCTTTGGCCTGTAGCTTTTTGACATAGCTATCATCGAAAGTCACATAATAGGTCTCTTCGATTTTCCTCGAACGCTTGTTTAGGACTCTGTATGCTTTGGAAGTGAGAGAGTAGCCCAGAAAGATTCCCTCGTCGGCTTTGACATCGAACTTGTTGCGGTGTTCTTTAGAGTTAAAGATGAAACACCGTGAGCCGAACACGTGGAAAAATTTCACATTGGGCTTTCTGTTGTTGAGAATCTCGTAAGGCGTGAGCGTGAAGCGCTTGTTAAGATATGACCGGTTCTGCGTAAAACAAGCAGCAGAAATAGCATCAGCCCAAAAATAAAGAGGTAAGGAAGCGAAACTTAGCATAGTTCGGGCAGCTTCACACAAAGATCGGTTTCGTCTTTCGACAATTCCGTTCTGTTGAGGTGTGTAGGGAGCTGAAAAGTTGTGACTTATTCCCTTTTCTGCTAGAAATTCTTCAAATTCCCTGTTCTTGAATTCCAGACCATTGTCGCTCCTGATGTTGCGAACGACCTTCTTGAGCTGTACTTCAATTTGCTTGATGAACACTTTCATCTTATGAGTCGCTTCAGATTTGAGCTTTAGAAAGAACACCCATGTAAATCGCGAAAAGTCATCAACAATAACAAGAATATACTTGCTACCACCGATGCTTTCGATAGATGATGGACCACACAAATCAATATGAAGTAATTCGAGTGGTTCAACAACTTTAGTGTTAATTATAGATGGATGACTTTGACGACTCTGCTTCCCCATTTCGCATGCAGCACACAAATGATCTCTGTCGAACTTGAGCAATGGAAGACCTCGAACATGACCTCCAGTGACAAGTTTGTTGATATCTTTAAAGTTGAGATGAGAGAGTCTTCGGTGCCACAACCAGCTTTCGTCAGATTGTGCTTTTGATAACAGACATATAGTTGGGTTTCCTTTGATGGGTTTAAGGTTTAGAGGAAACATTTCACCCTTACGCTCCGATTTGAGAATTACTTTCTTCGTCTTCTTCTCAATAATTTCAGAACCTTCATCGTCGAATGAGACTTTGAGACCTGTACCTCCAACAAGCTGAGATACACTGATGAGGTTGTGTTGCAGTCCTTCCACATAAGCCACCTTCCTTATAGTAAAATCACCATTAGTAATCATTCCGTATCCCTTTATGGTGCCGAAGGAGTTGTTTCCAAACTTGACGTTGCCACCATTTGAAAGAGACCTGTATTCCCTGAGTTCTTCTTTCCTCCCTGTCATGTGACGCGAGCAGCCACTATCGATGTACCATTCTTCGTCAAACTGCTCGTCACTTATAACCTGCAAAACTAAGCAGATTTAGGAACCCAAAGTTTCTTGGGTCCACGTGAGCCTTTCACAGGAACAGGAATAGAAAGAGAGATGTCAACAAGATATTTTCGTTTTATGAGTGTTGTTTCATCTTTCTTTTTAATGGTAAAGACTTTTATTTTATTAGGATTAGGTGCATTCGGTTTAGATTCTGGTTTGGATGCAGAAACCTTCTGTTTGCCCTTTTGTTCAGCTGACGAATGAGCTTTAGAGCAAGATGGAGATGAATTGGAAGAATTAGAAGAATTAGATGAATGAGAAGGAGTGGGCTTAGATTGAGATGACTTTTTGGCTGGAGACTCTAGGTGACCCTTTTGCTTTTGATCATTGGTGGGACTGACCTTAGAGTTTTGATCTCTTTTGATTTCAGAAACGAACCTATGCTTTCGGTTGGAGTCGTTCTGTGAACCGAACCTTTGCTTTCGGTTGGAGTCATCCTCAGAACCGAACCTTTGCTTTCGGTTGGTATTCTTTTCCGAACCGAACCTTGGCTTTCGGTTATTTTGGCTCTCATGCTTTTTGACAGGATTGTTCTCAAACTTCAGATTCTTGTCTTGATGTGAGAAATATGCATTCTGGGATTGCCAGAATTGTTTCCTTTCAGAGAGATTCTTCCTATATCTCTGGTTCCTTTCACGTTTCTTATTCCTCATCTGCTTCGGTTGATGATGGATATTGGCTTTCATTTTCGGTTTCTCCTTGGTTGGTTCACTTTGGACTGTGGGAGTTTCACTTTGAACTGACGAACTAGAGGGAACATCTTCTTTTGCTGAGCTTCCATTTTCTTGAGGAATGTCTTTCGTACCACTGGTACTTGGCACATCGAAATTATCTGGCTTGTTCAAAGGTTCTGGTATGTATCTACCTTTACTAATCCATGAAGTCCTTTCTGACAAGCCTACCGTTTCATCTGCATTATCGATTGGAGCTGACCAAAAGAACTCATCGCAGCCATCAGCATTATCTTCGTTTACAATAGCTGTGAGTTCAGCAGTTTGATGTTCGGTTACTCTTGTGACCTTGTACACTTGATTTGGAGTGGTCTTGATCTTTTGATATACAACTGCTTTTTCTGCTAAGATCGGGGACTTTTGTTGGGACAATCGAACGAATTCCACAGAATTTTCTGAAATTAGATTCTTGTGGTTTTCAGGTTCGCTTTTCACAAATTCTGAGCAGTCAACCGTGTCCTCTACAGAAATTTCACTCATATTTTCATCCTCATTAAGCTCAGATGCATTTTCAACATCAATTTTGTTTTCTGAGCTCAAGTTGGCGTTTAAAGAGTCAAATTTTTGTATGGTTTCGGTTCTCAGTTTAAGTCTATCATTTTCATCCAAAAGGTTTTTGAGCATGTCCTTGTGGTCCTTGGATTTAATGAAAGATTCAATTTTGTCCAGTCCATACATATAGGTCGGATTGACGTCATCAGATGATATCACACTCTCACAATTATAAGCTTCAGCATCGATTTCATCCTCCTTAAACTCAAGGAAGGGCAAAATCATGCGATAGATCTTTTGTCCTATCTCACAATCCAAGTGAAGCTGAGTAATATTAGTATAAAGACGTTTTGCAATCAAACAAAAAACATTTCGCTGTTTTAACAACTTTAAATTTTCTCTTTGTAAATAAATGTTTTCGTCTTTTATTTTAACTAATTCAGACTCCTTCAACTCGATCCACATGCGCCGCTCCTCACTCTTCGAAGACACCCTGCTTAATTGATCAGTTAGGTTAGAATTGGTGACTCGAGTTTGAGTTAAACTACTATCTAGATGTGAGATTCGTGAATTAACACTTTTTAGTTCTTTTTCATAGGAGCTTTGTGGTACTTTAAATGAAACAAAAACTGATTGTACCTTCTTCATCAGTTCATCGAGTTCGTTGAACTGCACGCTGAGCGGTTTAGCCGTAAAGCACATATCCTGCTGCTCCTTCGGTTCATTGCTTCCACCATCAGTGTTATATCCCCTCATCTGAGATACTTCAGACACCATCAAGCACCTGCCTCCACTGCTCTCCTCTTTAGCCACACAAGCCTTTCCATGCGAAGGCCTCCTCACTTCATCGTCTTCGGAGTCGGTTGACCAAACTTTCACTCCACCGAACTCGTCATCAGCAACCGAACCCTGCACAATTAGAGCATTCATGGAAGGGTTAGCGGTAGATTTCTTCTTCCTCATCTCATCAAGCTTTTTCTGCAGCAAAGCTTCCTCATCCTTTTCCTCATCTTTTTCAGCCATCTTTTTGAGGACACAATCCTTAGCATAGTGGTTTTTCCCACCACAGTAATAACAGCTTACTCCAGAATCACCATCTGCCTTCGGTTCCTTCTTGGGCTCTTCAACCTTCGGTTCATTGTTTACCTTTTCTGAACTATAACTCCCCTGCCAGTTTCGATTTTTGTTGCTAGAAAATCTCTTCTTAATGAACCTCTTGGGGTTAGACACCATCATAGCATAATCCTCAGACGTGAGGGCATACTCCTCCAAGTTGAAGTCTTCATCCTCCATCACAGCTTTACTTTTTGACAGGAGGGCCAGCGAACCTAGGCTTGAGACAACATTCTTTTCCTGCAGCACAATTTTCTCCTGAGACTTGAGAATACCCACCAATTTCGCCAAAGAATAAGATTTAAACTGTTCATGGGCTTTGACTGTAGACACCACTGCTCTCCACTCTGACCTTAGACCATTTAAGAACGTAACTTTCTGCTCGATAAGCTTCCTTTCGATGTCATGTTTGATCATCTTGCTGAGAAGATGATTGAAGCGATCGAACGTCTGGGTCAAAGTTTCTTCGGCTCCTTGCCTAAATTCTCCAAACTCAGATAAGAGCAAGGTTTGGATAGAGTGTTCAAGATCCTCGTCTGTAGAGTACAGTTCACGAAGTCTATCCCAAACTTCCTTTGCCGTCGTGCATGAGCTTACCAACCTGAAGGTGTCGGACTGAAGGGAGAATCTGATCAATCGTAACGCCTTGATATTACACTGGAATTTATCCTTTTCATCTTGTGCAATATCTTTGACATCCTTCAGTAGATCATTATACTCCTTTTGAGTTTTAATAATCCTCGACATTGCAGAGTGAGAAAACGGTCCATTGATAATTGCTTCCCATATGAGGTATCCATTATCCTCAGATCCTATAACATAGTCTTCGAAGTGATGCGCCCAGACTTCATAATCATGGGTATATAGGATGGGAATCTTCGTGGTTGAACCGATGCTGTTGGAAATATTGATGGGATTCGATTGCGACTCGTCCATTATGATCGAAAAACCTGTTCAAAGATCAGACTTGTAATAACTCAGATTAGGGCAAAATAATAAATATCAAGATACGTCAATAATGAGATGACGGCTCAGTAAATATCAGTAATTGCGGAAAAACCCTAATTGAAACCTTTTCACAGAAAAGAAGTGTATCGATTACACAGCCTCCTGCTCTGATACCAATTGATGAGATTAAAACTTAATCTCGAAGATCGATTAGATCTTAAACAGGTAAATAAATATTAAACAGCAAGAACGAATGCAAAGCAAAGAACAACTCAAGAGTGAATCAAACGTGTCGAATGATTATAAAATAAACCCTCAGAAGAGCTCGATCAAGAACATCAACTATAGAGGGTTGGAAGTTTACAAGAACGATAAAGAAATCTGCAATACTATCGTTATTCTCTGAAGCGTTAACCTAATATGCATGCAAGCATATCTTTATATAGTAAACCTAGCAAACTCACGGTTGGACAGGCCCAAAACCGGAGTACAAAACAAATGGACTAACAGCCGAGCCCAATGACGCAATCTTGAAACGTGTCTTCAACTCAACAGATCTGTATCAGAACATGACATCCCGAGGTTTTGATATGAAATGAAACTATACATTTCTTAAAGAAAGGTTTTGATAAACTTTTATCAAGTTTTGTTGTGGGGACCAATTCCGCAACATCTTTTAAAAAGATTTCTCTGATTTTATTTTAAAAATCATAAATTAAATCGGTCTTTTTCTGGCCGAGAAATTAGGGATGTCACAGTTGGAATCAGAGCATTAGTTTATGCGAACTAAGAAATTGTAGGATTTCTAGACTTAAACTTAGAATGCTAAGTGATGATTGTAAGATGAGTGTCTATCATATTTTAGACACAAGCACTAGTTTGTTTTAGGAAAGGTGCCTAAAATGCTTTTATGTGATAAATGTTATATGTTTGCGATATATGCCATTATTTGTTCGGATCTATGGTCTGCTGCCGACCGTATCTGGAAACCTTATGTGTGTAGGATTCTAAGCGTACGATTACGAGATTAGAACTAACGTGTAAACGTTTCTGAGTGATAAGGGAATTGAAATATCTATCAAGGATAAACACCTACATTCGCCTTATCAAGTATGTAGATTATAATGGCAAGAACTCTGAGTGGAGCTGGAAATGCAAACAGAAACCAAGAACCTCAACCTCAAGTGGTGGAATAGGTGCCTATAGTAGGATCTGCACCCGAACCCAACACCATGGCTAGAATACGAACTATGATTTAGACCATGATGGCTGAACATAGGGAGGAATTGAGGCAAATGTTGTTGAACAACAGGGATGAACCTTCTGTTCCTGTTGAACAATGTAAATTGAATGACGATCGATCTGAAGAAGGAAACAACAATAGATCTGTTGGTCAAACTGATCCGCTTGTGGTTGGGATAAATAACCACGAAGATAGGGTGGAGATAAATGGGTGCAAGTATAAGGACTTTATGACTTGCAAGCCATCGACCTTCACTGGAAAAGAAGATCCTGTCGGAGTAATGGATTGGATCTCGGAAATGGAATTGACTTTCATGACTTGTGGTTGCCAAGGCAAGATACAAACCACATTTGTAGTACGTCAGTTTAGGGGTAGTGCTGCTCGATGGTGGAGCACTCTTGGGAAAACCCTAAGCCCTAATGAGCCACTACAACTGACTTGGCCAGAGTTCTTGGTGCACTTCAAGCGCAAGTACTACTCGGCCCAAAATGTGCTTGAGCTAGAAAACCAATTTCTGACATTGAAGAAAGGAAGTATGACCGTTGATGAATATACGAATAACTTCACAAACAAAATGGAGTTTTCTTTGCGTATTGTCCCAGATGAGCAGGCAAAAATTGACAGATACGCAAAGGGACTTCCATGGGAGTATGCGGTGCCGGTACGTTAGGCACTTACTTTGGAGGCAGCTATCTGGGCTGCCAAGTCTGTTAAAGATATGATTAAGGGGAGAGCCGCCAGCAAGGTTGAAGTTGGTGAAAACATAAAGTTTGAAGGAACATCAGGTTCCAATAAAAAGAACAAGTTCTCGAAGACTGGTTGGAGAAAATTCGGAGGAGGAGCTGAAGCAAAGTGGTGTGACAAGTGTAAGAAGAAACATGTTGGGAAATGTAGCGTGGAAGTCACTTGTTACAAATGTGGAAATCCTAGGCATTATGCCAATGAATACACCTTCAATAAGAACGTCTGTTTTGGGTGCAATGAAGAAGGGCATATTTTGAGGGATTGCCCGAATAAAGCAACAACAAAGAACAAGTACCCGTTGCCGAGGATCGATGACCTGTTCGACTAGTTGCAAGGTTCGAGATATTTCTCGAAGATCGATCTTAGGTCAGGGTACCATCAACTAAAGGTGAGAGAGCAGGATATTGAAAAGAATGCGTTTAGAACAAGATATGGACACTATGAATTTTTGGTTATGTCGTTCGGACTAACCAGTGCCCCATCAAGTTTCATGGATTTGATGAATAGGTTTTGTAAACCATTCCTAGATAAATCTGTGATAGTGTTCATAGATGACATTCTGATTTACTCGAAAAGCCAGGAGAAGCATGGTAAACACTTGAGAGAAGTGTCAGAGGTATTAAAGAAGGAGAAGCTATACGCAAAGTTCTCCAAATGTGATTTTTGGATGCAAAAAGTCCAATTTTTGGGTCATGTGGTTAACCAAGAAGGGATAATGGTTAACCCAGTGAAGATTGAAGCTGTGATGAAGTGGGAACAACCAAAAAGTCCTATGGAGATTCGAAGCTTTTTAGGATTAGCTGGATATTATTGAAGATTTATCCAAGGCTTTTCTTCAATCGCTACTCCATTAACAGCTTTGACCCACAAAGGAGCTACTTATACTTGGAATGAGAAGCATAAGGAGGCCTTTGAGAAGTTAAAGAAGAGATTGTGTGAAGCACCGATTCTTTTGTTACCTGAAGGAGTTGATGACTTCGCAGTTTATAGCATTGCATCTGGAGTTGGGTTAGGTTGTGTTCTGACCCAAAGGGATAAAGTGATCGTGTATGCATCGAGGCAATTAAAAGAGCATGAAAAGAACTACCCCACTCATGATCTGGAGTTGGCAGCGGTAGTATTTGCCTTAAAGACATGGAGGCACTATCTTTATGGTACTAAATGTAAACTTTTCACTGATCATAAGAGTCTCCAATATCTCTTTAATTAGAAGGAATTGAACATGAGACAACAGCGCTGGCTAGAGTTACTTAAGGACTACGATTGTGAGATACTTTACCACCCTGGTAAGGCAAATGTTGTTGCTAATGTTCTCAGTCGGAAGGTAAACCTTGAAAAGAAAAGGCTAAGGGCATTGAGAATTGAAGTTGTCTCGACAATTATGGAAAGTATAAAGAAAGCTCAAGAGGAAGCTTTAGAGAAAAATGACCGAAAGGAAGAATGTTTGGGCAAAACGTTAGTATTAGGTACAAACAACCAAGGGTTGAAGGTATTCCAAGATAGGATTTGGGTACCTAAGACGAGAGGAGTAAGAGATGTTCTGATGGAAGAAGCTCACAAGACCATGTACTCGATTCATCCCAACAGTACGAAAATGTATAGGGATCTAAAACCCTATTACTGGTGGCCGACGATGAAGCTCGATGTTGCTAAGTATGTGGCCGAGTGTGTAACTTGTGCTAGAGTTAAGGCACAACATCAGAAACCGTATGGGAGTTTAGAACCTTTTCCTGTACCCATGGGTAAATGGGAAGATATTACCATGGATTTCGTGACTAAATTTCCCAGAAGAAGGAACGGTCATGACATGGTTTGGGTGGTCGTTGATCGCTTCACTAAGAGTGCGCATTTCATAACAGCCAAAGAGAAATGGTCTATGGATAAACTTACGAATTATTAGGTGAAGGAAATTGTGAGGCTTCACGGTGTTCCGTTAACGATTGTATCCGATCGTGACAGCCGTGTTACCTCAAGGTTCTGGAGGAGTCTACAAGAGGAATTGGGTACCAAGTAGTGTTTGAGTATAGCTTACCATCCGCAAACTGATGGTCAAAGCAAACAAACAATTCAAACATTAGAGGATATGCTGAGAGCATGTACCCTAGAATTCCAAGGTAACTGGGATGAACACTTACCTCTAGTAGAATTTTCCTATAATAATAGTTTCCACTCAAGCATCAAGATGACACCTTATCACGCCTTGTATGGAGAAAAGTGTCGAACGTCATCATGTTGGCTGGAAGCTGGGGAAAAGCAATTTATGGGACCTGAAATAGTCCATCAGACAGCTGAAAAGTTGAAAATAATTAAGGAGAGGATGTTAGCTACTCAAGATCGACAAAAGAGTTATGCTGACAAGAAAAGACAACCGATATCCTTTGAAGTTGGAGATTCGGTTCTACTTAAAGTCTCATCGTGGAAGAGACTTATAAGATTTGGTAAAAGGGGAAAATTGAGTCCAAGGTTTATTGGACCAGTTAAAGTTCTTCAGAGGATCGGGAATCAAGCTTACAAGCTAGAATTACCAGAAGAACTGGAGGGTATTCATAACACCTTTCATGTGTGTTATTTAAGAAAGTTCATGGGAGATGTGCCCGACATAATTCCCATTTCTGAATTAAGGTTGGATGAAAACAAGAGGTTGATCGAAGAACCTGAGGCAATCGTTGACCGTAAGACTATGAAGTTGCGACGCAACATGGTTGATTTAGTGCTTGTGCGCTGGAAACATACGAATGGACCAAATCCCACCTGGGAAACGGAGAGTGACATGATGAGTTGTTACCCGCAGTTGTTTGTTGAGGTGTGATTCCGGCGACGGAATCATCCTAAGGGGGAGAGAATTATAACACTCGTGTTTCTAGCCTAGGCATTTATATTCAGGTGATAGTCTAGGTTAACTTTTGTATTATGTGTTTTATGCTTAATTACTAGGAGTTAATTAATTAAGAATAAAAATGAGCGTCGAAAATAAATATTTGATAAAGCCGATATCTATTAAGAAAGTTGTAGTGGTCGTGACAAGGATTATAAAGAATACCGAAATCCGAGTTATAACGAAGAAGTTATGACCTGTCGAAGTTTTATGACAAAATCGGCACGATACCGAATGTCGTAAAAAGTGAGTTTTTGATAAACTACTTTTTAACCTTAGTGATCTAATCTAAAGTCGTAGTGCTCGTTAAACCGAGAGTATGTATAAAAAGAACGCCCAAATCTGACTTCGTATGAGGAAGTTATGATTTTTCGAAGTTTCAGCTTAACAATAGACAGCTAAAAACTCGAATTTTAGATCGAGTGATTTTTAGCCGACACAACCTAAACGATAATCGAAGGTCTCATAATTAGCAGTACAATGGTAAAAAGTCTGACGAAAACGGACGTCGGATGTAGAAGTTAAGAATTTTTAACAGATTTCCTGTCCTGGTCTGTTAAAAATAATAATATAAAAATTAATGCCAAAAGTTGCCGACAAAGTCTAATCGAAAGTTGTAGAGCGTAATTTTACCTACGTGTGCATATAAAGAACGTCAAAAACGGAGCTCGTATGCAAAAGTTATGGATTTTGGAAGCTTTGGCGCGAAAATCGAGAAAAATTGCCAAAACCGAGGAATTTCGCATATGTGGACCTCATCCACGTCACCCTCGCTCAAAACGCGCCATGTATCCGAAATCTGCTGAGTCACCGAAGCCAGCTAGCGAGACATGTCGCCAGCCCTCGCATCCTAAGTCCGGTCCAATGGGTGTCCGACGCGTGCCCTTTATCACATGTCCGAGTCTCGCATGGAGTGCCACGTCCGAAGTCTCGGATCTAGATTCCAGTCCAATAAGAAGATGCCACCGAGCCCCTCGCATGCGCAACCCACGTGCGAGCCACCTCTGAGCCTTCGGATCTGCCGACGCATGGAGGCTTCTCAGCCCTTGGATCAGCAGCGGCCCCTATAAATAGGAGGGTGCGAGACCTCCCAGGTATATTTTGGAAACATTTCACTTTTAGCCCCTAAACCCATATTTCTTTCATTCTAACATTCCTCAAAGCCCCGGTATCAATTATAACCCCCCGGAATACGCCACGAAGTGCCCAAGAAGCCCGGAAAATTTATCTTTACGGTTTCGAATCCCAACCTTCGCAGAGCCCGGTTTCTCAGTAAAACTTCCGGTTTTATTAGAAACGATCGTTTTAAGAAACGAATTGCTGCCCGATTATCATCAAATCATGTGTGTGTAGTCACTTTAATCTTACACCTATATATGAAGTATTTTCTATAAAATACGTGCTATGTGTAATTATATTAAGTGTTTATTTGAGGTGATTGTTGAATAGATGTTTTATTGTAACACCCGAAATCAGAAAGGTCAAGAAAGGAAAGGAAGACCATAAGTTAAATAGGGTCGACTCGTCGAGTCAAGGGAGAAACTCGGCGAGTCGGAGCGGGATCCGGGTGTAAATTAAGTGACCGACTCGGTGAGTCGGCAAGTGGACTCAGCGAGTCTGGTCTGGGTTGGGAAACCCTAATGTCGGGACTTGGTATCCTATTTAAGCACCTTATTCTCTTCCCCAGGGCTCATTTGCGGCCCCTATAGTCCAGAACCCCAAACCCTAGCCACCATATCCTTTCCTTGGAGCAAGATCTAGCCTTGGAGAAGTAATTTGCAAGCTTTGAAAAAGAAGAATAAGGAGAAGGAGTTGGGAGGTCCAAGGAGAAGCTTGTTGGTCCAGGATTAGCTTCTCAACCCCATCACTTTCTGGTATTAAAGCTCTCACCTTGGCTATTGTACTTCTAGATCTAGTTTTCCCCCAAATGGATGGTTTTGAGCTCAAAAACCATAAATTCGTAATGATGAAGCAGTTATATCGGTTCATATTGTAGATCTTGACATCCTTGAGCTCTATGAACTCAAGAAAGACATCTTTTGGTAGCCATGACCTTGTTCTAGCCCAATTAGCCTCCTTAATAGTTAATTTTAGTGTTTTGGATTCAATGCATCATAGACACCCGTAAAGTTAGCAACTTTACATGTTCAGATACTCTTAGAAGACCAGATCTATTGTTTGGAGCAAAGGAGAAGCTCTGTGACTCAAAATTATGGGAAGGCATGTAAGGACTTGGCGAGTCTGGGAGAGGATTTGGCGAGTCGGGCTAGATATCATACTTGAGTCGCGTAGTAACTCGGCGAGTCACATGGGTGGACTCGGCGAGTTGTATGAAGTTGGGCAGGGACTTGACGAGTTCGAAGAACAACTCGGTGAGCCTGTTGAAGATTGCCTTAGACTTGGTGAGTCTGTTCTTAGACTCGGCAAGTCAGGTCGCGAAACCCCAAAACCTTCGAGTTAAGACTCGGGTCAGTGAGTTGAGTGGGGACTCAGTGGGTTGGACAGGCCAGGACTCGGAAATCAGTAAACTCGGTGAGTCATGGTCTGACTCTGCGAGTCGAGTTGCGAATGAAAGGGGTTTCTGAGCTCATGAACTTGGCGAGTCAGTAGGCTGACTCGGCGAGTAGGGGCAACCTGGAAGGTTGACTATGACCAGGACTTTGACTTTGACAAGAGTTGACTTAGTTGACTTTTGGAGGACTGTCAGACTAAGTGTTATATTGATATTGGTAGCACAGAAATCTAGAGGAGCAGCGCCTCAGAGGGTTGTCGGTTAGCAGCCAAAGGGTTAGCAGCAGAGCTCATCAGTTCAGGTGAGTTATCCTTCCAGTAGGAACAGGTCTAAGGCCACAATGCCGGCCCGTTTAGCTAGCAGTTGTTTTCGGACTTCGGTCCGATGCGGTAGTTAGTATGTTTGATGCCTTGGTGGCTCAGACAGGATTTATGTGTTACGTGTTCCGGGCTTTGGCCCGATGCAGTATGCAGGATTTATGTGTTATGTGTTCCGGGCTTGTCTCTTATTGTTCCCACAAGCACAATTGCAGCAGGCACTCTAATTTGCTTGTTTTGGTGGCCTGTATTTACTAACAATAGGTTGATTAGAAGCAATAGATTCAGTGTTCAAGGAGTCGTTTGTTTGTTCAGTAGTGTTCTCCTTGTTCTCATCCTCTACTACTTTACCTGCACATGAAGTAGAAGCATCAAAAACATTCACCTTAATAACCTCAATAGGCCCAGATGGTTCAGTCTTAACTAAAGCTGGTTCAAGGAGTGGGCCAAATTGAGTAGGTGTCTCTACCTCATTAGTCTCAAAGGGTGGTTTATTGTTGCCATTGAAAGGAGGTGGAACACTGTGATACCCTAACCCCTTAGATTGATTATCTTTGAATGTTAATTGTTTTTCAATCATCGATGCAACTACCTAACTTGACACATCATATTTTTTTAAAATGGAAATCAGCATTTTCAAAACGATTTTTCAGTGTGTCGAGTTCTTCAGTGACAACAGCAAGTTCTTTCTTAAGATATATGTAATTGACACACTTGTTGCTATAGTCCTCCTGCAATTTCCTAAAGTCCTTTGTCTTGGCCTCTAGTTGTTCTTTTAATGGCTTCTGCCCTTTCCTAAGTTGGTACCCCTCATATTTAAGGTCCTCGTTCTCCCTTTTTATTAATTCAATTTGCTCACGTAAAATTTTAACAGTGTTAATGCAAGTTTGAGAACAACAAACTTCATTGACCGAAATGTTTGAGGAACTCATTGTTTTAAAAAATTTGCCCTTTGACTTAAAAACTCAAAATTCAACCTAAAAAGTCAAATTTAAAAAGTCTTAAAGGTCAAACCGAAAGGCTAGATTTGAAAATTTGAAAATTAAACAAGAAAGTCAAAGTTTAAAGTCAAAGGTCAAACTTGGAAATCAAAGTCAAATTTTTTAAGTCAAAAGTCAAAACTTTTGGTTCAAAATGAAATTTTAAGATTTTTTTTTTAAAAATTGATTTTTGGGCTGAAAATGTTAAGAATGCGAAATTAGGTCGAAATAGCGACGCCTTTTGGATTAAATCCAGGAGGAGTGTAACGTGTTCCTTGCTAGATCAAGTGGTAAGGCTGTGGTCTAAGGAGGCGAGGCACCTGGGTTCGATCCTTGCAACCCCCCGAAATCCTTTTAATTACTTGTTGAACACGCAAGGATTGCACAAACTGTTGGGCTGAGAACGAAGACCAAAAACAAAGCTGACCGTGAACCCGAGGTGAGGTCCATGAACGTGCAAAGACCGTGAACAAGACTGCAGGCCGTAAACCATCGCACCGCAAACCACCGAGGACTGGCCGTGAAAGCTTCTTCGGAGGACCGTGAAAGCTGCTTTAGAGGACCGTGAACCCTTCTTCAGAGGCCGAGAACCCTTCTTCGGTGGCCGAGAACCCTTTTTCAGTTAGGCCGAGAACCGTTCTTCGTATGGCCGAGAACCCTCGCAAATGATGTGAAAAACAACATTTTTCACCTCTTTTTGCTCCAAAACTCAATCAAAAACTCGTTTTTATCAAAAACACAAAGAACAAACACCCACTATTTTGCCAAGAACTATCCAAAAAACGCAAAAATCCTTCACGAAAAATATCAAATAAGCTCTAGATCTGCCAAATTGATTGATACAATCCAAACTCCAATACCAACTGTAAGTCCCAAATTTTGCTTGATGTACCAATCAGACCCAATTGACGGTGCAGAATGCCAATCAATTGGATGTTGCAAGATCAAAATAAGAAGAAGGAGAAGAAGAATAAGATGAATATTGAATGATTTGATGATTAGAATGAAGTTCCTTACAAGATTCACACACACACTCTATTTCTCTCTCTAGTTTCTCTCTCTATGACACCTTGATTTTCACACACTTAGCACCCTTCCTAGTAGTACAGACTCTCATATTTACTCCTCACCCTTACATTTATTTATATGGAACAAGGACCATGAACAAGTTCACGGCCGTAAACACCCACTTGGGCCGTGAACACACAACTGCAAACACATAATACATAAACGAATATATAATCAATAACACGTTTTGATTGTATTTAGAGTCCACAATTTGTGCTCAAAAATAGAGAAAATCAATTTTTGGAAATTAATTAAATTAATTTTCCAACACTTCCACACCTATCCGTACTTTCCTCAAGAATTGTTTCGGATCCTCTAAGTAACTACTCATGTTTACTACCCTCCGATCCAACCACAAATACCCTTTCTCAAACGAATACACACCTCTAGATAGCACACCAATTCCTCTAAGGAATTCCTAGGTTCTCCTAGGATTCTCATCTCACCATGCCATCAGCTGGTGAAAAACTCTTACTAATATTAGCTAACTACTTCATTAATATAATTACATGCAACAAAACTTAAATAATATTTTGAATAAAAGGCCCAACCCTACAACAGTTAGACTCAAACAAGAGCTGCACAATAGGGTCAAATCAATCATTCTTGAATTATTTAACCTTTGCAACATGTAACTTAACATATTCATTTAATATTTATCTCACATCAATATGGGTCCCACAAAACACAAAGCAAACAACATTCGAGCAGTAACACTCTCTAGGTTGCAAAACATAAAAAGGCATCCTCCAACTAACTTGCCTTTGCGATGTTAGGAACTTCTACCATACATACAATACAATTGCCATGAGTTAACCTAATGGTCTTTTCCCTGGAATGCCATGGGCTCCCCCCAAGGTATCACAACTAAGTGTCATGGCCTACCCCCATGGTCTTTCCCTGGAATGCTATGGGTTATCCCCATGGTCTAACATCCAAGGACAAAACAATCGTTATTTTGGGCATCGTCATGTCTTGACACATCCTGTGTCATTTCGTGGCTTCTAGTTAGAAAGACAAATCTTCAATAAGTGCTTAATCTCTTCAAACCAAGGGCTAAAACCTCAGATCTAGATCCTAACTATCTTCATAATGGATAAAGTTTTTAACTTTATCTACTAAGATGGTCTAAACAACCAAAATCTAGTCTTTAGGTCTAAAAAGGGCCAAGAATTCATCTTTCTCAACTTAATACATTAACTCCAAGTCTCCAACCTTCAGATTTGAATCAACATGATGTTTAGATAGATAAAGTTTCCATCTTTATCCAAAATAATGTCTCAAACTTTCAAGATCTAAACTTTAATACACCAAAATGACCTACAGGACCAAGATAACTTGCATGGTTAAAAGGGAAGGCAAAAGATCATAACATTCCTAGTCCATGAAGCCCAAGACGAATTCCAAACTGATCAAACGATCTGGAGTCCAATCAACTTCAAGATCACTCATAAAATGTACCAAAAGTGGCAAAAACCACAAATGAAGATATTTAAACAATTAAAGACCAAAATTAGAACTTTATACTCACAATAGTATAGAAATATAGTGCCTTTGATGGATCCAAACATGAAGCATCATTCCTTGCAATTAAAAGAACCTTCTTGATCTTTAAGTTTCTTCAAAATATCGTAAAAAGCGTCCAAAAGAGGAAAGAATGGAGGGGAGGATCTTAAATCTTGAAGATGGAGGCTAGGGTTTCTCCCAAAGGGCTCTAGAGGTGATGGAAGCTATGAAAAATACGCTAAAACATGAATCCTTAACTTTAAATACCATGAAAACCCTAAAAGATTGTGGGCTCAGGTTGGACAGTTCTTATCTCATAACAGCCTGCTTCTCACCTTGTGAGAACATGCTCCTTACATTGTGAGAATATACTTCTCACGTCGTGATAACAAGCTCCCCACGCAATGAGAATATACTTCTCACCTCATGAGAACAGGCTCCCTATGTCGTGGGAATGTACGTCTCACCTCGTGAGAACGTGTTTTCATCCAATTCCATTCCAACTTCAAACAATCACAACTTCTTCATTTCTACTTCGTTTTCGGTGATCATTATATGAATGGAAAAGTATTGACGAGCCCACAATCGTATCTAATTACTTTTAACTTAATACATGACGAACTAAAACCATAATCCATGCAAGAAGCTTGAGATATTACTTTTCCTATTTTACCATTTTTCTTTAAAGCACAATTTGAAGGCTTTAATCACTTAACCAACATTGTCAACATCAATAAGGTCTTAACCCTATTATATTGAAGCCCAAGTCCTTCACTCGATCTATTTATTGTCCACAATCCTGAAATAAGAAACTTCTCAAAACAAGATATTACAGAAAGCTTCAACACATGAAGCATGAACTTGACCTTGTCGGCCTAGCGGGTGTAATTCTAACCATCTAATCGGTCAAGCTTGGAAAACTCTTGGTTCACGAGATGGAGACTATCAGATGGGATTTGGGTGTCCATTAGTTTGAAATTTAAAACAAATAAAACCTTTAAGATTGTTGAAATTTAGACTTGATATTTAAACAATCCAATAATTAGTATTGTAAACTAATCATGAATTATTTAGAATACACAAATAAACGAATGAACATATAATATATATGATTAAATACCCAATACAACTTCACAATCAATCAATGATTAATATAGATGATTAAACGTTGATATGTACCAACATAATAAATCAAATTATGTTATTATTATTATTATTATTATCAGGTTTCGTATAGAAATCAGATTGATCCTTCACGATCAGATCTAATATATAAAAGGAGTAGAAACAAATTGTCCTATTGTTGGACAAAATTAAAGACAAAACAATAATTAAAACCGACATGTTTGAAGTTAATCTTGATCGAAAAAAACTGCAAGAATCATACTCCTATCCTTAAAAGTTTTTACTTCGCTTCTAAGGCTGTGTAACGTCCGGGTTTCAGGGCTAAGCATTTTTGACAATGGAATAGTCTAGGTCAACTATTGTAACTCTTTTTGAAGTAATAAATATGAAATATTTGAGTATTATGTGAATTATGTGTATTTATGTGCTTATTATTTAACTATAAATGTATAATTAATAAAGAATAAAAATAAGCGTCAAAATTAAAGTGTGAGATAAACCCGATATCTTTATATAAAGTTGTAGTGGTCGAAACAAGGATTCCGGGAATATAATGAACGCCGAAATCCGAGTTATAACGAAGAAGTTATGGCCCGTCGAAGTTTTACGGTAAAACTAGCACGGCATCGGAAGACATAAAAAGTGAATTTATGATAGAAGACATTTTAGCCTTAGTGATATAAACCAAAGATGTATAGTATGTTAAACCGAGAAAATCCGTAAAAAGGACGCCTAAATCTGACTTCGTATGAGAAAGTTATGATTTTTCGAAGTTTCGGCTTAGCAGTGTACAGCCCGAAACTCGAATTTTAGTTCGAGCGGTTTTTGGCTTACGCGACCTAAATGAAAGTTGTAGTACTTGTAAATACCAATGTGTGGATATAAAGAACGTCGATAATAGAGCTCATATGCGAAAGATATGGACGAAGCTTAGTCCCTACTTTTCGAGCGCGGCGAATTCGATACAGTTTTGTAAATCCGAGATAGAATGAGAATTAGCCAACGAGGTCTAAATGAGAGTTGAAGATCTCATTAATAGGAACTCAATGGTAAAAAGATAGAAAAAAACGAAGCTCGTATGCGAAAGTTATGGACGAAGCTTAGTCTCTACTTTTCGAGCACGCGAATTCGATACAGTTTTGTAAATCCGAGATAGAATGAGAATTATCCAACTCGGTCTAAATGAAAGTTAAAGATCTCATTAATAGGAACTCAATGGTAAAAAGACAGACAAAAACGGAGCTCGTATGCAAAAGTTACGGACGAAGCTTAGAGACTACTTTACTATACACTTCCTATAAATAAGAGATGAACTCTTCATAATTTCCTCACACCTTCAAACCTTTCTTTCTCTCTCTAACTTCTCTCTAACTTCCCTAAACCCCTCCCAAGTCTAGGGAACCTCCCTATCACGAGAAGAAAGCCCCGGAGCGCCCGAAAACTCCGAGAAGAAAAGCATTCGGCTCGGAAACGCTACTCCAGCGAAGCCCAGTTTTTAATAAAAACTCGTTGTAAGTGAGTTACGCCTATACTATATTTAATATAGTTTTTATTTAATTATAGTAACATTATTAGGACCTTAAAATAATTATTTGGACTATTATTATGAGTTATACTGAGTGTTATTTAACTCTTATATAATAGTAAGGGAAAACTGCAATAAAGTCCCTACATATTGGCCTCGTAATCGATTTAGTCCCTGTATATATTTTTTATCCAATTAAGTCCCAAAAACCGGTAATCGTATTCAATTTAACCCCTTGACCCGGTCAACAGGTCATCCAACTTTTGAAAATTACATTTTTGGCCCAAATTTCAAAATTTATTACAAATTTGGTCCAAAATTTACACTTTTGGCCCAAATTTTAGAATTTTTTTATGGATTCATCCTAGTTTTAGTTATTTTTACAACTTTTTTTCTTCAAAAAAATTCTAATATTTTTTCTTTACAAAATCATATTTATACAAAAGAAAATCTATACAAACATTTGTTTTATACAAAAAAATTTTGGTCCAAAAGATTGTATTCATCGATTTGATTTTTCATAAGTCCAGTAGGTTGTATTTTGAAGATCAAGAAAGCTAGTGTGATTTTTGAATTTGAATCGCATATCATTTTATCTCTTCTAATCAATTGATTTCTTATTCTGAATCTATTTCTCATTTGATTTTTACAATCTTATTTATTTGATTGATCTCCGGATCGTTGTTATGAAACTGATTTTTTTCAAACATCTGTTTGACTTTATTTATTGTCATGATTAAGTCTTCTTCTATGAACGACTGGAAGTGCGATTCGTAGAAATTGGATGTTTGTTGTCATGTAGATCGATCTTTGACGATTTAATTGAATATTGGATGTGGATAAATGAAGATTATTGATGGGGATTTCATTGGTAAATATTGCATTAATAATGTTTGATCTTTGATGGGTTAGAATAGTATCTTTTGAAAATGTCAAATAAATTATGAAATGCATCATTACAAGAACGACATTAAGAATACATTTTAAAAGATTGACCAAACATTTTATTTTTACCTACTCGGTTTTTGTAACTACTCATTATTTTACTCATATATTATGTGTTATTCTCCTCTCATAAGTGACAAAAAGACTTCATATATTATTACTCATATATTATGTGTTGTACTCATCTTTATCTTCTATTATTTTTGGATTTCAAAAAATAATTAAGGTTTATTTGATAGTATAAAACATAATATTAAGGTAATAAAACAAGTGTTTGTATACATTTTTTTGTATAAATATGATTTTATAAAGAAAAAACATTCGATTTTTTTTGAAGAAAAAAGTTGTAAAAATAACTAAAATTAGGATGAATTCATAACAAAAATCTAAAATTTGGGCCAAAAAGATATATTTTGGACCAAATTTGTAAAAAAAATTAAAAATTTGGGCCAAAAGTGTAAATTTTGGACCAATTTTGTAATAAATTTTGAAATCTGGGCCAAAAATGTAATTTTCGAAAGTTGGATGACCTGTTGACCGGGTCAAGGGGTTAAATTGAATACGATTACCGGTGTTTGGGATTTAATTGAATAAAAAAAATATATAGGGACTAAATCGATTATGAGGCCAATATGTAGAGACTTTATTGCAGTTTTCCCTAATAGTAATAATAGCTAGACTATTAATTAGTCGCGATTAACGTTAAAACTAAACTCTAGTGGTATTAATACTAGGTTTTGGTCAAGGAAAAATTGTTTTAAGAAGTAACGAAGTGTTTTCCGAGTGCCGAGTCACCACCTTACCAAGTGAGTGCATAGTTACTTTCAGCTTACACATAGATATGAAATATTTTATATAAATTACGTGCTATGTGTGCATATTATCTGAATACTTGCTATCTATACTGGATGAACATTTTTATATATGTTTTCAATGATTTAAACTGTATATGTATTTTATATCTACGAAAATGTTGGGGTAAAACATGGGTAGATGTAATAGGTGATGTGTGATAAAATGATGAGAGGCCTCGATGTTGATGTTGTTGGTTATGTCATCTAGCGGAGTATGGATGACGACCACGGACTCTTATAGACAGTCCAGTGGAACACTAGCAGGCTCGCAACCTGTAGGTGCTTGTGAACGATGTGTTCACCGGTGTACTCCATCCCCCACATGGTTGCCTTTAGGACATTTATTGCTGAGGAATCCCCTTAGCAGTAGTGTCCATCCCGATGATGATCCTTAGGCTAGGTCCCTTATGATAGGTGTTTAGGGACGTGTGAGGATAACGGGAATGGGTAATCGGGTTATTGTTGATTGATGAAATTAATAAACTTATTTATTGTGGGTTGAAAACCCTATGAGCTCACCAGGCTCCCCAGCCTGACCCACTCAGTTTCTTGTATTACAGGTAGTGGCGCATGAGCATAGATGTGATGTTTTGGATGAGGGATTATGGATATAGGCCTGTAGATACGAAATAATGTAGTAAGGCTTATATTGTATTGTTTTTGCTTTTGATCTGTATCGAACATGACATCCCAAGTCTTTTAATGAAATACATTTCCTTGGAAATGCTTTTGATAAATCTTTATCATATTTGTTTTGGGACAAATTCCGCAACACTTTTATTTAAAATGTTACTCTGATTTTCAAATAAAGCATAAACAAAATCGGTCTTTTCTGGCCGTGAAAATGGGGATGTCACAGTTGGTATCATAGCATTAGTCTAAGCGAACTAGGAATTTGTAGGATTTCTAGACTTAAACTTAGAATGCTAAGCGATGATTGTGAGGTGTGAGCACTAGCTTATTTTATGAATTATGCCTAAAATGCTTTTATGTGCTAAATGCTTTGTGCCTGATATGCTGTTAATTGTTCGGATCTATGGTCTGTTGCCGACCGGATCTGGAAACCTTATGTGTTTAGGATTCTAAACGTACGACTACAATATTAGAACTAGCATGTAAATGTTTCGGAGTGATAAGGACGATTTAAACGTCTATCCTAAATAAAGATCTAAAGTCACCTTATTCGGTGTATAGATCAAGATGGCAAGAACCCGTAGCGGAAACGTGAATGCAAATGGGAACAGAAACCAACCCCCAGTGATGGAGCAAATACCGGTTGTGGAAGCCGCTGCTGAGCCAATAACGATGGCCGGAGTACAAGTGATGATCCAGGCAATGTTGGATCGTCAAATGGAGGAAACTAGACGTTTGCTCCAGCAAAATCGAGAGGAAGTGACTATTCAGATCGAACAGCCTGAGTTGAACGAAGGGCAGACTGAGGAAGGAAACTACAGTGGGACTGTTGGTCAAGCTAACCCACCGATAGTTAGGCGAAACCACTAGGATGGAGGAAATGACGGACGTGGATGCAAATACAAGGATTTCATGGCATCCAAGCCACCGAGTCTATCTGGAAGCCCGACACCGGTGGAAGTCATGAACTGGATCTCTGAAATAGAGACAATGTTTGAGAGTTGCAAGTGTAGCAACAGGCAGAAGACCGTTCTCGCGGTTCCTCTATTGAAATCTGGGGTACTAAGCTGGTGGAAGCTACTATCTGATTCAATGCCCAAAGGTGAAGCAAGCAAGATGTCGTGGGAGGATTTTCTGGTACAGTTGAAGATGCAATACTGCTCTGAGCAGGATCTTCTGGAGATCAAAAACGAATTCCAGAATCTATTGAAGGGAAGAATGAGCGTTACTGAATACGCTGCAAGCTTTACTGAGAAAATGAAGCTTGTTCCTCACCTCGTCCCAACTGAACTCTCCAAGGTTAACAAGTTTGCACTTGGATTACCAGCGGACTTCGGTCCAATGGTCAAGCAAACTACCACTCTGAAAGCCGCCATCTGGGCTGCTAAGAATGTGGAGACCCAGATACGAGAGAAGGGTTTGGAGAGAGCGGAGGTGGGAGAGAAAAGGAAATTTGACGGATCCTTGAGTTCCGGTAAGAAGGATAAATTCTCGAAGTCTGGTTCGAAAGGAGGAGGAACTGAAGCAAAATGGTGCGACAAATGCAAGAAGAAGCACCAGGGGAAATGTGATGGAGGAGTCACTTGTTTCAAGTGTGGAAAGCCTGGGCACTATGCTAACGAATGCACGTTCACTAAGAAGGTATGTTATGAGTGCAACGAGGAGGGGCACATTTCAAAGGATTTCCCGAAGAAGAAGGAGGCAAGAAGACCCAACATACCACCGAAGTCGAAGGCGAGAGCCTTCCAGATGACGCTCGAGGTTCCAAAGGAGGCAGCAGACGTCGCTTCAGGTACCTTTCTTGTAAATGGTTTGCCTGCAAATATACTATTTGATTCCGGAGCCAACTACTCCTTTGTGTCACATAAATTTGGAGGGAAATTAGCATTTCCTGTAAAAATCTTGATAATGCCCTGACTGTAGAAGTTGCCAGTGGCAAATTCGTACCTGTTGTAATCGTATTAGGAACATCGTCATCGGCCTAAACGGAAACGAATTCCACGAGGAGCTATTACCCATAGAGCTAAACGGTTTCGACATCGTTTTGGGTATGGATTGGCTTAGCGCCAACGATGCTGAGATCCAATGCCGAAAGAAGATAGTAAGGGTGAACCCACCCGGAAAGGAATCATTTATAGTGTACGGGGACAAACGCAGAGTGAATTCTGGAATCATCTCCTTGATGAAAGCCAGGAAATGTTTGTCTAAAGGATGTGCATCATACTTGGCATTCGTAATCGATGCTAAGAAGGAGAAGAAAGGGGTGCAGAATATACCGGTTGTGTGTGATTATCCGGAAGTCTTTCCCGAAGATCTTCCCAGATTACCACCTGATAGACAAGTGGAGTTTCGTATAGGCTTGTTACCAGGAACAACACCGATAGTGAAAGCACCATACTGATTAGCACCGACGAAGATGAAGGAGCTCATGACGCAACTTCAGGAGCTGTTGGACAATGGTTTCATTCGACCTAGTTCATCACCCTAGGAGCTCTGGTGTTATTCGTAAAGAAGAAGGACGGAAGTATGAGAAAGTGTATAGACTACCTAGAGCTGAATAAGGCAACTGTGAAGAACAAGTATCCATTGTCGAGGATCAATGACCTATTCGATCAGCTGCAAGGTTCGAGCTACTTCTCAAAGATCGATCTTAGGTCAAGATATCATCAGCTGAAGGTGAGAGAGCAGGATATTGAGAAGACTGCATTCAGAACTCGATATGGACACTACGAGTTCTTGGTTATGTCATTTGGACTAACCAATGCTCCTGCATCATTCATGGATTTGATGAACAGGGTTTGTAACCCATTCCTCGATAAATCCGTGATAGTGTTCATCGACGACATTCTCATCTACTCGAAAAGCCAGGAGGAGCATGGCAAGCATCTACAAGTAGTGTTGGAAGTATTGAAGAAAGAAAAGCTTTACGCTAAGTTCTCCAAATGCGACTTTTGGATACGAGAAGTCCATTTCTTGGGTCACGTGGTTAACCAAGAAGGGATAATGGTTGACCCCGCAAAGATCAAGGCTGTGATGAAGTGGGAACGTCCGAAAAGTCCCACGGAGATTCGGAGCTTTCTAGGATTAGCTGAGTATTACCGACGATTAATCCAAGGCTTTTCTTCGATAGCCGCTCCATTAACAGCTTTGACCCATAAATGAGCTACGTATACGTGGAGTGAGAAACACGATGAGGCATTCGAGAAGCTAAAGAAGAAGTTATGTGAAGCACCGATACTTTCTCTGCCCGATGGAGTTGAAGATTTTGCGGTTTACAGTGATGCATCTGGAGTCGGGTTGGGTTGTGTTCTGATCCAAAGAGAAAAGGTGATAGCATACGCATCTCGACAATTGAAAGAGCACGAAAAGAACTACCCCACTCACGATTTGGAGTTGGCAGCGGTATTTTTCGCTCTAAAGATATGGAGGCATTACCTCTACGGCACGAAGTGCAAGCTTTTAACTGATCATAAGAGTCTCCAGTATCTCTTTAATCAGAAAGAATTAAACATGAGGCAACGACGCTGGCTAGAGTTACTCAAGGACTACGACTGTGAGATACTTTACCACCTCGGTAAAGCAAATGTTGTCGCTGATGCTCTCAATCGGAAAGTCAACCTTGAAAGGAAAAGGCCAAGAGTGTTGAGAATTGAAGTCGTCTCGACAATTGTGGAAAGCATCAGGAAAGCTCAAGAAGAAGCTTTAGAGAAGAATGACCGAAAGGAAGAACGTTTGAGCAAGACATTAGTGTTCGGTACAAACAGTCAAGGACTTAAGGTATTCCAAGATCGAGTTTGGGTACCTAAAACAGGAGGAATAAGAGACCTTCTGATGGAAGAAGCACACAAGACCATGTACTCGATTCATCCCGGTAGCACTAAAATATATAGGGACCTAAAATCCTACTACTAGTGGCCGACGATGATGCTCGATGTTGCGAAATATGTGGCCGAGTGTGTAACGTTTGCAAGGGTTAAGGCACAACATCAGAAACCATATGGGATTTTAGAACCTTTACCTGTACCCATGGGTAAATGGGAAGACATCACCATGGATTTTGTGACTAAACTGCCCAGGACGAAGAACGAACACGACATGATTTGGGTAGTCGTGGATCGTTTCACCAAGAGTGCACACTTCATAGCAGCCAACGAGAAGTGGTCTATGGATAAGCTTGCAAATGCTTACGTGAAGGAAATTGTAAGACTTCACGGTGTTCCTCTTACGATTGTATCAGATCGTGATAGTCGTTTCACGTCGAGGTTTTGGAGGAGTCTACAAGAGGAGTTGGGTACAAAGTTGTGTTTGAGTACTGCTTACCATCCGCAGACTGATGGTTAGAGCGAAAGAACGATTCAGACACTAGAAGATATGCTGAGAGCATGTACCCTCGAGTTCCAAGGGAACTGGGACGAGTACTTACCTCTAGTAGAATTCTCCTACAACTACAGTTTTCACTCGAGCATCAAGATGGCACCTTATCAAGCCTTGTATGGACAGAAGTGTTGTACGCCTTCTTGTTGGCTTGAAGCCAGAGAGAAGCAATTTATGGGCCCCGAGATAGTCCATGTGACTACTGAGAAGTTGAAGGTGATTAGGGAAAGAATGTTAGCAGCCCAGGATCGTCAGAAGAGCTACGCTGACAAGAAAAGACGACTGATAACCTTCGAAGTTGGGGATTCGGTTATGCTAAAACTCTCACCATGGAAGGGACTTATACGATTTGGAAAACGAGGAAAGTTAAGTCTAAGGTTTATTGGACCGTTCAAAGTTCTTCAAAAGATTGGGAACCAAGCTTACAAGCTCCAATTACCCAAAGAACTAGATGGTATTCATAACACCTTCCATGTGTGTTATTTGAGGAAATTCACGTGAGATGTTCCCGACATAATTCCAATCTCAGAGTTAAGGATGGATGAGAACAAAAGGCTGATCGAAGAGCCTGAGGCAATTGTTGACCGTAAGACTAAGAAGTTACGAACCAAGATGGTCGACTTAGTGCTATTCCGATGCAAACATTCAAATGGGCCGAATCACACTTGGGAAACAGAGAATGACATGATGAGTCGCTATCCACATCTGTTTGCTGATGCATGATTTCGAGACGGAATCATCCTAAGGGGAGAGAATTGTAACGCCCGGGTTTCAGGGCTAAGCATTTTTGACAATGTAATAGTCTAGGTCAACTATTGTAACTCTTTTTGAAGTAATAAATATGCAATATTTGAGTATTATGTGAATTATGTGTATTTATGTGCTTATTATTTAACTATAAATGTATAATTAATAAAGAATAAAAATAAGCGTCAAAATTAAAGTGTGAGATAAACCCGATACCTTTATATAAAGTTGTAGTGGTCGAAACAAGGATTCCGGAGATATAATGAACGCCGAAATCTGAGTTATAACGAAGAAGTTATGGCCCGTCGAAGTTTTATGGTAAAACCGGCACGGCACCAGGAGACATAAAAAGTGAATTTATGATAGAAGACTCTTTAGCCTTAGTGATATAAACCAAAGTTGTATAGTATGTTAAACCGAGAAAATCCGTAAAAAGGACGCCCAAATCTGACTTCGTATGAGAAAGTTATGATTTTTCGAAGTTTCGGCTTAGCAATGTACAACCCGAAACTCGAATTTTAGTTCGAGCGGTTTTTGGCTTACGCGACCTAAATAAAAGTTGTAGTACTCGTAAATACCAATGCGTGGATATAAAGAACGTCGATAATAGAGCTCGTATGCGAAAGATATGGACGAAGCTTAGTCCCTGCTTTTCGAGCGCGGCGAATTCGATACAGTTTTGTAAATCCGAGATAGAATGAGAATTAGCCAACGAGGTCTAAATGAGAGTTGAAGATTTCATTAATAGGAACTCAACGGTAAAAAGACAAACAAAAACGAAGCTCATATGCGAAAGTTATGGACGAAGCTTAGTCGCTACTTTTCGAGCGCGGTGGATTCGATACAGTTTTGTAAATCCGAGATAGAATGAGAATTAACCAACGAGGTCTAAATGAAAGTTGAAGATCTCATTAATAGGAACTCAACGGTAAAAAGACAGACAAAAACGGAGCTCGTATGCAAAAGTTACGGACGAAGCTTGGAGACTACTTTACTATACACTTCCTATAAATAAGAGATGAACTCTTCATAATTTCCTCACACCTTCAAACCTTTCTTTCTCTCTCTAACTTCTCTCTAACCTCCCTAAACCCCTCCCAAGTCTAGGCAACCTCCCTATCACGAGAAGAAAGCCCCGGAGCGCCCGACGGCTCCGAGAAGAAATGCATTCGGCTCGGAAACGCTGCTCCAGCGAAGCCCGGTTTTTAATAAAAACCCGCTGTAAGTGAGTTACGCCTATACTATATTTAATATAGCTTTTATTTAATTATAGTAACATTATTAGGACCTTAAAATAATTATTTGGGCTATTATTATGAGTTATATTGAGTGTCATTTAACGCTTATATAATAGTAATAATAGCTAGACTATTAATTAGCCGCGATTAACGTTAAAACTAAACTCTAGTGGTATTAATACTAGGTTTTGGTCAAGGAAAAATTGTTTTAAGAAGTAACGAAGTACTGTCCGAGTGCCGAGTCACCACTTTACCAAGTGAGTGCATAGTCACTTTCAGCTTACACATAGATATAAGTATTTTATATAAATTACGTGCTATGTGTGCATATTATCTGAATACTTGCTATCTATGCTGGATGAACATTGTTATACATGTTTTCAATGATTTAAACTGTATATGTATTTTATATCTACGAAAATGTTGGGGTAAAACATGGGTAGATGTAATAGGTGATGTGTGATAAAATGATGAGAGGCCTCGATGTTGATGTTGTTGATTATGTCATCTAGCGGAGTATGGATGATGACCACGGACTCTTCTAGACAGTTCAGTGGAACATTAGCAGGCTCGCAACCTGTAGGTGCTTGTGAACGATGTGTTCACCGGTGTACTCCATCCCCCACATGGTTGCCTTTTGGACATTTATTGCTGAGGAATCCCCTTAGCAGTAGTGTCCATCCCGATGATGATCCTTAGGCTAGGTCCCTTATGATAGGTGTTTAGGGACGTATGAGGATAACGGGAATGGGTAATCGGGTTATTGTTGATTGATGAAATTAATAAACTTATTTATTGTGGGTTGAAAACCCTATGTGCTCACCAGGCTCCCCAGCCTGACCCACTCAGTTTCTTGTATTACAGGTAGTGACGCATGAGCATAGATGTGATGTTTTGGATGAGGGATTACGGATATAGGCCTGTAGATACGAAATAATGTAGTAAGGCTTATATTGTACTGTTTATGCTTTTGATCTGTATCGAACATGACATCCCAAGTCTTTTAATGAAATACATTTCCTTGGAAATGCTTTTGATAAATCTTTATCATATTTGTTTTGGGACAAATTCCGCAACACTTTTATTTAAAATGTTACTCTGATTTTCAAACAAAGCATAAACAAAACCGGTCTTTTCTGGCCTTGAAAATAGGGATGTCACAGGCTGTAGGCAACAAAGTAAAACATAAGGATTTAATGTAGATTTGTCAGTGTTCCAACAACAATGGAAAACATTAAATGGAAACCGAATACTCGGAAACGAAAGAAAGTTGCAACTGCTTGAGAGAGAAAGGAGAGAGATGTGAATTTTGGTGGTTTAAATGGTAACTAGGAGATCCTATTTATAGTGGACAAACCTAGAAGCCCCTAAAAACGGATGTGGAAGTTAGAATTCGAATCAAATATCGTTATCTGCTCTTATCCGAATTCAAAACTGAGACCTCTCCGATCATTCTAGAGGATTTTGGAAGATTCCATCTTCTCATTGACAAAGTCAACGTCGGTTAACAATTTGACCGGGTTGGACAAACCCGATTCGACCGAACCTCATCGAAAATAAAATCACCTCAATTCATGGCGACCAATGTCGCCTTCTCATTGAAAAAGTCAACGTCGGTTAACAGTTTGACCAAGTCAGTCAAGCCAAATTCGACCAAATCCCACCAAAAATAAAAGCTCATCAACTCCTAGTGACCAATGTGTCTAAATCGCACCGATCAACAGTGCCAAGTGCGCTTAAATCGCGCACTTGCGACATCAGCTAGGCTAGGCTAGGTGCGCGTATAGGCTTAGCCCATCTCTTTATCCACTAAAACCTTTGAGGGCCTATTAAGAGAAATGGTTTATAAGCTCACAAAAAGTTTCTTCCCCCACCAATGTGAGATAGAGAAAACTTGTCAACTTACAATATTTCCCCTATACTTTCCAACACTATCAAGATTACTTGTGTCGTGGAAGCTATCTGAAGCCATCAACCTAAGAATATATTTGTCGTCTCTTCTTTGTCTTTCCTAGGCTTCAATGAAACATGGTTTAGAAAGGAGCGTGACTGTAAACAACACACACATATGAGATTAACATTAATATAATATGTCATACCTTTTAGTCCAAGATTTCTCTTCTTAAGATACCAAAATACCACAATAAACAGTTGTAACCTAAAAAATGGTGGTGGGGCAGTGGAGGCATGTAATATCATAATAATATTATAAGAGAGAGAGAGAGAGGAGGAAGCGGAGCGATGAGTGTTTGGTGAGCATCGTCTTCCAGAATCAATGGGGACAACAGGGGTGAAACGTTCCAGTAAGGCCGAGCGAGCTCTGGTCGCGTGATGTCGGCGAGGACCGATGGTGAATTTTGAATCGACAATGGTGATGGCACAAGAGAGTGAAGGAGAAATATAAGAACGGGAAATGTCACAAATAAGGAAAAGCAACATAGGGAAATTGAAAAAGAAGTTCTAAAACTTAGAAAAGTCAAAGAGCAGAATATTTAACTTCATCACCAAATAATCATATTTAATATTTAATGGTGCGGTTATAAGGAAACGACACCAATAAAAAGGTTTTATTGACTTTTATTGCTTTTTTGGGTTAACCGCACCAACAAATGTGCAGTTCTTTGGTTTATTAACACCAAAATAACTTTAGGTGATTTAATGTGGCTATTTAACCAAAAAAAAAAAAAACATCGTACTATCTATTAAATACGTCTTGTACTAGTTATAGATAACTGCTCATCTACTGTAGTAATGTATCATGTAATGAACTTACGTACAAAATTCAGAAAAATAAATTTTTTGTAAATAAGTAAACTCGATTTTTCCAAACACTTAATCAACAGATATACATGTAGATGTTATAAATATATCATATTTTATTTGTTTACGTCTTATGTCTATATATTACCTAGGTTTAGTTTTATAATAGAATTACATGACTTTTAGTATACATAGACACTAACAAGAAGCAGTGCGAATGAAATCTTACTCAACGTACGTTATATCCCTAAAGTCTCTTGCACTCCTTTTGTCCTTTCACTTATCTATATTAACGGACCCTATCTGGCTTTAGCTTCAACATGTTCAAAAACCTAATTGTATCCTTATTCACTTTAACAAAGATGTCCATAATTTTTGTTCTTTTTTTCATCTTATAATCAGATTTGATTTTCAGAACTAATTATTTCGTTGCTAAGCTCAGAAACAACAACCTTATCAAATATGTCGCAAAAACAAAAGAAGTTTGAATCAATATATGATATGACTCGGGCCTTGCATATTACATACATGGAATGGAAGCTAACACTACCTACAAAAAAACTCAAAGCTTTAATTATTATATATTAGTTATTACCAAGGCAACACAAGATTTCCACCCCAGAAAACATTTCAAGGTACGCCGTATTTGTTGACTGTATCAGTTGCTGTAGTGGTGGTGGTGGTGGTGGTGGCAGGATCATTACCCTTGTTAGATTGAGACGGAAGCTTGCCACTGCCGGACGTGGGGGCGTCAGTGGAGGCGGCTGCTCCACGGCCAGGCTCCGGTTGTTGGTGGCCATGAGCACCGTATCCTTGCATTTTGTAGTCTTCCAAATCTTTGTATTGCGTGTACGGACTGTCTTGCAAAGGCAAACCTTCTGTTTTCTGCCCTTCGGACTGCTGCTGCTTTTTGGCGTCCATCTTTCTCTATCTAGATTTCTTGACGTCGAAATCTACGAAGGGTTCCATATATAGAAAGTGAGAGACGTTGTCTGGGTATTTATGTGGATGTGACACGAGTCGTATACGTGGCATAGTTCAATAAGAGGTGTAGGCTGCAGAGTGTTTGTGGGCTGCTGTTTTGAAGTTGGATGGAATTTTGGATTGCGATAGGAGTTAATTTAATTTTATAAGTAACTGATAATATTAATAACTACATGAATATAAATTTTTTTAATCTTTAGTGAAAATATAATTTTCTTGATTTAGTTCAGGTCTTAATAATTCCTATATGATTTAGGTCTTTTTGTTATGTCCAGGCTTTGAAATATCCTATATAGGACACCTCTTTAAATTTTCGAACATGTATGTCAAGCACAACTATGTAAAACAACACCAACATTTGTGTTTTGAAAATATATAGACCTAATTTTTTTCATAAATTCAGATTAACGAGAATTTTTTCTTTCTTTATGTTACAGTTTTGAACCAATCTCCTTAGAGGGTTAGAGAAGAACGGAAATTACTATTGATTACTACTAATCGATACATTGTCCACAAATCAATATTGTGATTAATATCATATTAGAAAATATATCATCGGTTGATATAAAACGAACCCGGATCATACAACCTAAAATATGGATGAAAGATATGACCCGAATTCGAGTCGTATTGTCAAGAACAAGTTTGACAAGGCACGTGTAAACAGTTTTCCATAAAACATATTTCATTCATAATTAATACCGAATGTATTTATCCTAGAATCCAAAAATTCTTAAAGACCATCGAACTTAAAGGAAACCTACTAAACTTACATTGGGTCATCCAACACCGTAAATTTATCGTGTCTCTGTTAATATATTAAAGAGCTTTCAACTCATGATCATAATGTCATTGTTTGTTGTCTAGAGAGTATATGTGTTCTATTGTTTTTCTTTTTTTCTTCTTTTCCAACTAGTGTATAAACTCTAATACGTCACACTACAATAAATCTAATCATAATGGTTACAAAAACCGGATATAAATTCAAATAATATAAACTCTAGATGTCAGCATGTAGATAAAAAAAAACCAGTAAAACTTTTTTTCCCATTCATGTGTGACATTTCTATACACTACTAGATAGTACTAACATGAACAGCTCTATGTAGAAGTTTTTTAAGCTAGGGTCTAGGGCTCCAATTTTTAAGGGGCTCCATATTCTCCAAAATTCAAGACTTTAGTCCATTAAAAAATCTAACCCGGTAACCATAAAATAAATCAAGCGGAAGAATAAATCAATGACCGCTACACTCATGAAACAGAAACGACATTGCATTCTTCTACCAATTCTAATTTCTGCGAGATATTCATGTCATCCGTTTTGATCTACGAGTGAACGAGTCCGACGCAATACACTTTCATCTTCTATTATTCTGACTTCTATCTTGATTCTCAATTCAAATCCTCATTGGTATGTGTTTCACTTGCATATTATATTACTATTAGGCTGTTTTCCTTTCCTTAATTTATTCTAGTATTCTTTCTCGATTCTCTATTAGAAGACTTCTACATGTATTATCATTTCTTGAAATGGATATGACTAAAATCACATCTTATAACAATTTATTTATAGATCTTATGACTCAATGCGGGTCTCTGCATTGCTTTTTTGTTATTTATGGCATCCATAGTGATGGAATTATGAAACTATATTAGAATTTGATGCATACCAACTTCAGAACGTACAATTTGGGAAATAGTTTCAGAATCAATTAAGGATTTCAAGTTGTTCACCTAGAATAGCCAGGAACCCTTGAGCATACTCAATGCTATAGAAACCACAATGTAGGGGTTCTTTGATTCTTTAGTCTGATCACTTTCAATTACTTTATTCTATTAGAATATAGCTATATGATTGAGTTGTCTTGTCCTAAATACCATAAATTCTTGACGGTGAATGATAGGGTTTATTAACAAGTTTGTTATGTACTGTTGTTATATTAGGTATTATAAGAATTGTATATTTTTTTTCAAATGCTTGTTGATTTAGGTTATTACAACACCAAAGGTACTTTATACCATCCTAAAATTTTCCATAAAGAAAACATAAAGAGTGAACTAGTATGTGATCAATACAATTGAGGAGTATAGTAAACGCCAAAGGGCCTAAAAATTTTGTTCGCTTAGAGCCCCAAAATGGTTGAGCCGCTCATGAGTACTAATAGGCTAATTTATTTCATTCAAACATTAAACTAATCCTACCACATATAAAATAGGTCAACCATCCAAAATATTCTTATATAGGACAAAGTCTTCAACTTTTCCAACATCTATGTCAAGCACAACATTTTAATGATCAACATCTCATTAGCACCAAATTCATGTAGAGCGTATGACATATCAAAATGAAGCTATCATGTAGGAGTACACAAACCCATAAGCAGTGTTGTAAAAATTCCGATTAGGTCTCGATTAATCCCTAGGTGTTACTCGACCAACTAAAGGGCGCCTACTGATTAATCTCTACATACACAATGAGTAAAGCAGTAGAAAACAATGAAATTTTAACATTTTGAAATTTTTTACCCAAGTAGAAACTATTTGAAAAATGATTTTTTTGGTTTTCTACGCATCAAATACAGTCTAAACTAGGTAGCAGAAAAATCGAAACCATGATATACCTAAGTGTACATGCAACCTATATATCTATGGCTTCATGCTAATTACATCAACCCTAGAAAACAAAAACATAAAGAAGAAAACATACCTCTTATGTTGATATCCATGCTTCAGATCTTGATCCTCCATGAAGTTATTGGATGAGAGGACCCAAACCAGAATCCATGTAATGGTATCACACCCAATGACACCAAAGAGTAGAATAAAAATAACTAGTAGAATGGTCAATTTCATAAACCCTTTAATTAGTTAAATTGTTAAATAATTCTCAAAATATATTTCTAATAGTTTCTAATTAATTATTAACCATAATAATTAATAAACCAATTTCTCCTTTATTTATTCTATTCAATTTGCATCTTGAGGACAACCCAAAATGACCGTGTTATTATTAAAAATATTACAAATATTTAATGACCTCGGATATTGTTCAAACAAAATTAGTGTTGTATTAACCATATGAACCTATTTTGTCATGATATTATTCATATTTAATTTTTTAATTAAACAAATTAGCAATTAATGGTCCCCAATTAATCCAAGCCTAACCGATTAATCATTTAACCCCAGCCCACCGAGTAGCTAACGTCGAATGTTTTTTACAACCTTGCTCATAAGCCATTTATTTTAATTAGAGCTATAACGCAACTTCATTTCCGGGTCTAAAGTGAGACAACCCACTTTTCCAACAATCACCCACATGAATGAATATTGATCTAGACATCACAATATACATAGATTAGTCTCAACGGTTGAACCTTGCATACGATACGTAGGTGTTATCCTTTGAACATTTCCTTATGAGATACGTTTCTTTTACTACATGACCAGTAGACTCGTTGTCTTTGAACTGTTGTATTGTTTGTTTAAATGTTCAACATATATCACATAGGTTTCTTCCTAACACATTAAGTTCTCATTGGTGTATTTATTTTATCCATGGAAACTTGTCTGGTTCTTTAAGAACTTATAGGAATTATGCCTTAATAATTTTTTCGAAGTGACCTCATTTCTCTCTTACATAGATAATTTAGATTGAACTTGTTAAAACTAAGTTTTGATGATTTTTATGTGATCATCAAAGGCTATTTGTATCATCCTCAAAATGGGCCTATAAGTTTTTGCCATTTATAGTGGAAAAAATGTTTATAAATAGAATAAGATAAATATAAATAAATAATAAATTTTATAAAAATAGAATAAAGAATGCTATTAGAGAATTAGCACCTAGGTGTGAAGTCTAAAAATGTTGGAACATATTTATGTGGTTTATGCTAGTTTTATATTATTTAAATTGGTTTGTAGTGTTTTCGGTTAAGTGGACCGAAATCCTTCTTGATTTCGGTCTGAGTACGTTTTGTTGGTTGGGTTGGGGCTTTTATTAAGCTTTGTATTTAGGTCATATATATAGGTGATGGTCGTTTATATTTTCCAGTTGTTGATCATACTGTATTCAGCTGTCAAGAGAGCATTCATATGTACCGGACGATTAATCAATATATCGTGTGCATTTGAAGTTGTTTTGTGTGTTCTTGAATCGTTGCTTGATTAACACTTTGCATTCTTTAAGCAATTAAGATTGATATCGCATAAGATCCATAGTTTTGGACTTACAATTGGTATCAGAACTTTAAAGGATATCAATCGATTCAAGGACCTTGGGCTCGTTATTTTTCTGTTTTGGATTATTGATTTAATTGAAATTTTTGGTTAAATTGATAAATTTTTTTGTTCTTGTGAAACTGTTCTTTGGTGTTCTTCACGCTCATCATGAATCTTGGGCATATTCTTCTGATTTGTCGGGATTAAATTTGGAACCTTATCAAGTGAATCGCGTATTTTAAGGAATTTGATTTCTTTATATTTCAAATATCTCCATTGTTTTCGGTCCACTTGATGCAATTTTTTGTTTTCTGTTTTCAGTCAAATACCTAATCCAAATTTTGATTCATCCATCCTTGAATTCGGTCATATTTTTTAATTGATTTTGGTCCTATAAACGAAATCACATGTTTTTTTTTTTTCGGTCAACCTTAAAAATTGATTTTAAGGAATTCGAAGAAATTTTGGTCATGATTTCTGAAATCACAAATTTTCTTTAAAATCCATTTTTTTGATTTTGATCCTATAACTTAAATTTGATTTCTTGAATCACAAAATTTTCCTTAAATTGTTTTAAAATTTGATTTCAGTCAATTTAGATTTCAGCCAAATTTGGTTACAATCAAAATAAAAAAAAATAAAAATAATAAAAAAAGTTATTGATCTCGGTCCTAACTTTTTGAAAATCAATATATAAGTATTATTTTATTGATTTGTTTTCGGCCAAATTTTTGTTCATTTGTGATTTATTTATTTATTTATTTTTTCTTCTTTATTTTATTTTTTTAATTTATCAATTTTAATTTATCCAATTTTTGTTTTGTGATTTAGGTTTTAATCGTAAACAATCAGCACATGGGTCGACAATTGAGATTTCGGCCCATTTTAAAATTTTGATTTTGGCTCGGAATTTGATTTTGTTGTTTTCGGCCCATTTTTATTGATTTCAATTCAAATCTCGGTCAACTTTTTGGTCAAACTTTTGAGTTTTATGTCAACGAGTTTTTGTTGATTCTTGGAGTTATCGATCAACAAATTTAGTTGACATTTTGTGTTCTCGATCAATTTTTTTTATTCGGTATTACTCAAATGAAGTCTACCACAAAAGAGGTAAGTAAAACTTCATGCTCTCAGTCCTGTGAAGTTAAAATTAAACATTATCGTGATCAACATGAGTTATTAATTAGGGAAATAGAGGACCTCAAATATGAACGATACACTATCATAAAAGCCCAAAAACCCTTAAAAGAGCAATTAAAGGCCAAAACCAAGGACTTTAGAAAACTTCAAAAATATTACATCACAAAGTGTGAACATTATGATTATGCTCAACAAAAGATTGGCATGCTAACTGCCGAGCTTAACATATTAAAAAATAAGTTTGAAAATGTAGGCTTTAATTTTAAAAGTTTGATGTGTCAAGTAAAAAGGTTGAGACAATGATAGAAAAACAGTTAAAATTCAAAGATAGTCAGAATAACGGTCTAGGGTATCACAGTGTTCCACCTTCTTTCAATGATAAATATACTCCACCCCTTGAAACAAATGAGATAGAGACACTTGCTCAATATGGTCAGCCCTCTATATCAATTTCAGTTGAGGGTGAATAATCCGATCCCACTAGAAGTGTTGAGGTGAATGATTCTGATACTTCTACCTCAAGTGCAAAGCAAGTCATAGTGCAAGATGGGCATGAGCAGAACACAAATAATTCTTGTTCTGCTGAAAAGGATTCCAAAACATGTGATGAGGCGAACGATTCTAATGCTTCTACATCACATGTAGAGAAAGAAGCAATGCAAGATGGGAGTGAGCAGAACAAAATGAATTCTAGTTCTGCTGACAAAGTTTCAAAAGCTTGTGATAATGACACTCCCGCTGTTGAAAAATCCAAGCCACCAAAGTCTGTGAAGCAGTCTAACAAATGTTCTTGTGCTTGTGCTTATGGAAGTTCTTCGAAACGAACTTTAGTTGGACAAGGACCAAGTCACAATCTGATTTATATGAAAAGACAGACTTGCTTTAACTGTGGGACTCCATGTCACATTGCCAGAAATTGCCCACATCATGCATATGTTCCTTACTACAAACAAGGCTGGCATAACGTGCCAAGAGGGAGATCCTCCAAAATAAATCCTTTAAGGTCACAATCGCATAATGGTCACTGGATTGCGAAAAAAGCCAAGAATCAAACTCCCGAGGATAAGAAGGGAATGTCGGACAAGAAGCCAAATTCAAGAGATGGTTCAGTTAAACGAAGATCAGTTAGTTCGAAGTCATCTCGGCGATCAGTTTCAAGTTCTAAAGCAAGTGATAAGGCATCCATCCGATCAAATCGGAAATGGGTTAAACCAGACTACAGATGGGTACCAAAGGTTCACACTCCCAAATCATCTATTGATTCTAAAGTTTCGACATCTTCTGTGTCTGATAAACAGGATATGTCATGGGAAAGAGTACCTTGTGTAGATGATAAAGGTCAACCTAGTTTCAATATCGACTGGGTTCCAAAGACCAACTAATCCCGCACTCTGTGCAGGAGCAGCTATGGAGGAATATCATCAGACTTCGGTAGGTTGATAGTGGCTGTTACATGCACATGATAGGAGACATCTCTCAAGTGCACAACATTCAGAACTTTAAGTGAGGGCATGTGTCCTTTGCAGGAAAAGAAGAAAGAAAGGATCACAAATGGGGATCGTCCTTGACAGCATGTTGAATTTTGAGTTTGTTAACGTCGTTCCAGAATTGAAACACATCTAAGGTTGAATTCGTTGTTGCATCTGCTTGCTCTTATCAATTCATCTGAATGCATCTTCAATTGCTAAATTATGGTTTGAATTCTTTCGATATTACTGACTTTTTCTTAGAAATGATTTGTTTCAAACACAAGTTTTTATTTTTTTGTTTAAATTTGCGCATTTATTTTCTTTCTTCCCCATGCATAAATTTAAGGGGGAGAAATCAAGCATAAAAAAAGCATCATAAAATTAGAAAAATCCCAAAGACATGTTTTCTTTCGTAAGTACCTTTGGGAAGTGATATGAAGTTTAGTTGTAACGACGTAAATTTTCAAACAAGTGTTCTCATTTTAAAACATAATTTAACTCATTTCATAATTCTCAAAATCACATATGTCTCAAATGTCAACAAATAAAACACAAATTCTATAATCATAAAAACAATCTCTCGCCAATGTGTACAATCATGTCAGTGCTTTATCGCGATCCTCGGAACTACCTGAAACAGATAACACATAACACGGTAAGCATAAAACTTAGCGAGTTCTCCAAAATACCACATATCACACATTAGCCACTCGAGGCTATAACTCTGTAGGACCCTCCGGTCAATGTGTCTTAGTGGGACCCTCCCGTCCCACAACTCAGGTGGACCCTCTGGTCCCTCAACTCAGCAACTCAATATAGTACACAGTAAACATATCACAAAAGAAATAGCAGGATATCTCAATACATATCACATGCACATAAGACCCTCTGGTCACAAATAAGTTACCACTTAAGGTAAGTATAGTGAGAAGACTCACCTCGTAAGCTAGCGAATGAAACTCTCGTACTCGAGATCTCGAACTCTACCCACCGGTCTAGCCTCCGCCTAACACATAATAATTATCCCTAATTAACATTGGCCCTCAAGAAGCTAGACTAACCCTTCTACAACTCACAGAAGGGTAAAAGACCATTTTACCCGTGCATAGGCCTAATAGTCCTTAATTTTAACCAAACCCTAAAAGTCAAAAAAAGTCAACGGTAGGGAATACGGTGCGCATTCCACCTCCCTACGCTGGGCGTACTCGTCCGCTATACAAAAATCGGGGATTCTCGACCACTACGTTGCGCGTACTGGGGTTACGCCCAACGTACACCCCAGGCTCACACTCCTCACGATTTTGGTCTTAATCAGTTAAGACATGGGCTCATATTTCGGATCTGGTCACTCTAATGTCTCTTAATCCATAAAGTCAGTGACTTTAAGCCTTTTCATGGCTGAAAAGGTCACCAACACTCAAAACACACAACCCCTTTCCTTAAGAAGCTCACAACTCATGCATGGCTCACTCCTAACGTCCAAGATTGGATTTTTATGACTCTATGTCACAATATACACTGAAAAGGGGTAGATCAAGGTCTTTGGAGCTCATTTACTCATAAAGTCTCCACCTTTTGGGACTAAAACCCTAAATACGCCAAATAAATGAACCAAAGCAAAGGATAAGAAAGCTTGAAGCTTTATACCTTTTTAGGAAGCCTTTCACACAGCTAAGCTCAGATCTAAACTCCTGGGCTCTCACTCCTTCTTCTCTAAGCTCTTTCTCTACCACAAGATCAAAAAGATATACTCACAAGCTCCCAAATCCACTCTATAGCTACATGGATGAAGATTTAGGGTTTAGAGGATTTGGTGTCTGGGAATAGTCGCCAAAAATGAGGCCATCATGTCCTTTAACTAGGGAACTTGCCCATAATTAGGGTTTCATTCTATGCCTAGTATGCCCAGCGTAACCACTGGTACGCCCAACGTACTAGGTGGCCTCCGCATTACAAACACGCATTCGAGTACGCTAAGCGTACACCCAAGTATGCCCCGCATTCTCATTCAATACCCTTTTTCACAATTAAGTGCCAAAAATGAACAAGAGATCAAGATCAGGGTTTTATAGGATATACCTAGACTTGGGATGTTACAATTCTCCCCCACTAGAATCAGACTTCGCCCTCGAAGTCGTGCTCTGCAAATAACTCTGGATACTGCTCTCGCATCTCTGACTCTGGCTCCCAAGTCAGTTCGGACCCTCTCCGATGTTGCCACTCGACCTGAACCAGAGGCACTTCCTTGTTACTCGGAGCCTTAATCTTCCGATCCAAAATCGCGATCGGCCTCTCAATGTTATTCAGGCTCACATCCACCTGAATATCTTCTAGTTGTACCACTGTCGTCTCATCGGTCACACTTCCTCAACTAGGACATGTGGAAGGTGTCATGGATCTGGCTCAACTCCGCAGGTAGCTCTAAATGATATGCTACCTTACCCACTCTAGCGGTCACCCTGAAAGGACTGATGTATCGGGGCCCCAATTTGCCCCTCTTCCTGAACCGAATCACCCCCTTCCACGGGGATACCTTTAGAAGAACGAAATCCCCAGCCTGGAACTCAATCTCGGATCGTCACCTGTCTGCATAACTTTTCTGGCGACTCTGGGCCGTCAGTAAACTCTGTTTGACCTGCTGAATCTGCTCAGTCATCTTGATCACTATCTCAATGCTACCCATCACTCGTTACCCCACTTCTCCCCAACAAATGGGGGTCCGACACCTCCACCCATACAGAATCTCAAAAGGAGGCATACCGATACTGGAATGGTGGTTGTTGTTGTAAGAAAACTCAGCCAAGGTAAGTATGTGTCCCAACTTCCATTGAAGTCCAAAACACATGCTCGAAGCATGTCCTCGAGCTTCTGAATCGTCTGCTCACTCTGTCCATCTGTATGTGGGTGGTAGGCTGTACTAAAATGCAATCACGTTCCCAACTCCTCATGGAACTTCTTCCAGAATATGGAAGTAAAATGCACATACAGATCGAACACTATAGATGTCGGCACTCCATGCCTAGATACCACCTCTCTCAAATATATCTCTGCCAGCCTCTCAGCAGAAGAGCTCTCACTAATAGCAAGAAAGTGAGCGCTCTTTGTTAACTGATCCACAATCACCCAAATCGCATCGACACCCCGCACGGTCCTCGGCAACTTGTTGATAAAATCCATGGAAATTTGTTCCCATTTCCACTGGGGAACCTCTAGTGGCCGCAACTTTCCATGCGGACGCTGTTGCTCGGCTTTAACCCGACGATAGGTCAAGCACCTCTCGACCACCGAAGCAACATCCCTCTTCATACAGGGCCACCAATAGTCTCTTTTCAGGTCCAAATACATCTTAGTGGCCCCAGGGTGGATCGAGAATCTCGATCTGTGCGCCTCCTTCATCAGTACACATCGTGCTCTGCCCGAAAAGGGCACGAAATCCTCCCTCGAAAGGTCATAAGCCCCTGGTTGTCCGTCACAGACTCGGACACTTTCCCAATCACCCGCTCCCTCTTGTGGTTCTCCGGTCTCACATCCTCTTCCTGGGCCTCTCGAATGATATCCAAGACTGGATTCATCACTTTCATCCTCATGCACACGTCTCGGATCAGGGTACTCTCTGCTCTACGGCTCAGGGTGTCGGCTACCACATTAGCCTTGCCCAGATGATATAGGATCTCGTAGTCATAATCTTTCACTACATCACACCATCTCCCCTGTCTCATGTTAAGGTTGGCCTGATCCATAAGATACTTCAAACTCTTGTGGTCCATGTATATAGTACACCGAACCCCGTACAGATAGTGTCGCCAGATCTTGAGGGCAAATACCACCGCCCCCAGCTCTAGATCGTGGGTGGGATATCTTGTCTCATGATTCTTCAACTACCTCGATGCGTACACTATCACGTGCCCTTTCTGCATCAGTGCCGCACCCATGGCAGAAATAGATGCATTGCAATAAACTACAAAATCCTCCATTCCCTCCGGAAGGGCTAATACGAGAGCCTAGCACAATCTCTGGCGAAAGGGTCTCAAATGAGGTCTGCTGCTCGGGACCCCAATTAAATGCGACGCCCTTCCGGGTCAAACTAGTGAGAGGGACGAAAATCTTGGAGAAATCTCTGATAAATCTCCAATAGTACCCGGCCAGCCCTAGAAAACTCCTGATCTCAGAAGGGTATCTCGGTACCTCCCATTTCATAACTGCCTCAACCTTGGCCGGATCGACCAGAATACCATTTTGATTAATGAGGTGTCCCAGGAACTGGACCTCTCGTAACCAGAAATCACAATTGGAGAACTTGGCATAGAGCCTCTCCGATCTCAGTACCCCCAGAATTTGTCTCAAATTCTCCTCATCCTGCTCTCTGGACCTCGAATACACCAAGATATCGTCGATGAATCGATGAACACAATCACCGAACGATCCAACATGGGCCTAAACACCAGGTTCATTAGATCCATGAACGTCGTCGGTGTGTTGGTGAGCCTGAAGGGCATCACCACGAACTCATAGTGCCTATAACGTGTCCTGAAGTCCATCTTCGGGACATCCTTCTCGCGAACTCTCATCTGATGATACCCAGACCTCAAATCGATCTTGGAAAACCAAGATGCACCCTACAACTGATCGAACAGATCATCGATCCACGGAAGTGGATAACGGTTCTTGACCGTCAGCTTGTTCAATTCCCAGTAATCAATGCACATCCGGTGTGAACCATCCTTTTTCTTAACAAAAGGAATCGGAGCTCCTCACGACAAGCTACTCGGCCTGATACACCCTTTCCCCAGCAGCTCCTGGAGTTGTGAGGATAACTCCTGCATCTCTGGGGGAGCAAGGCGATAGGGTACCTTGGCAATAGGAGTCGCACCCGGCATCAAATCAATCCGAAACTCTACTTGCCTCTCGGGAGGCACACCCGACAACTCCTCGGGAAAAACATCTGGAAACTCGCACACTATCGAAACCTCAGAGATGGAGCTCGATCTCTCCGCAGTAGCCCATGCATCTATCGCATATGCTAGAAACCCCATACATCCCTGCTGCAAACTCTGCCTCACCCTGGCAGCAGAGCAGAACGCTAATCCAGATCTAGTACCCTCGCTATATACTGTAAGTACTCCCCCAGTAGGGTCTCGTATAGTCACCAACTGACGCTCACTGTTGGGTCAAAATATGGTTTATACTTTACTTTTTTGGGCAATTGTATTTTTGTGTAATATTTTATGATTTTATGGCCTAGTTTACGGCTGAGTTTACGGCCGTAAACACCTTACGACCGTAAACTCATTTACGACCCATTTGTTTCCGGCCCATATCCAACATGTATAAATAGAGGTGTTAGGGTGAGGAGTAGAAATTAATGAACAAGAAGGAGTTTACGGTCTAGAGAGAAGAGAGAAACTAGAGAGCATTTTGTGTGAATCTTTTGTATCCGAAACTTTAATTCTAATCAATTCATACGAAGATTCATATTATTCTTCTTCTCCTTCTCTTCTATTTGATCTGACATCATCCGTTTGATTGGGATTCCGCACCATCAAACGGATCTGACCGATACACGGGCAGATTAAGCACTTACAATTGGTATCAAAGCCAAGTTGTATCGGTCAAAAGGATTTATTGTTTCATCCAAAAATCGAATATCTGTGTTTACGGTCCAAGCTTACGGCCGTAAACACCGAGTTCTTTGGCCGTAAACTCTATTTGGAGCATTATTTGATCTTATTTTCGAAATATTTTTGCGTTTTTGGATAGATCTCGCAAAATTAAGTGGGGTTTGTTCTTCGTGTTTTTCATAAAAAAAAGGGTTTTTGATCGAGTTTTGGAGCTTCAAAGTCGAAAAATCGCTGTTTTTCACGTAATCTTGAAGGGTTTTCGGCCGGAGCTTACTGTCGGAATCAGTTCACGGCCGGAGTTTACGGCCGGAAACTGTTCACGGCCGGCGGCGGCATTTGCGTTTACGGCTAGCGTTTCCGGAGGCTGCGGCTCGGCACGGCAGATTGGCTCGGATTTCGGCTTGGCTCGGTTCGCGGCTAGAGAAGCCGGCTAAGCTACAGCAAGCATCAGTGCCTTATTTAAAAAGGAGAGACGAAAGTGAGGGTGCCAAGAATCAAACCCGGAACCTCAAGTTCATATCCTCAGCGCCTTATCCAACCCAACCAACCGAATCCTTATGATTTCCCTTCGAAAATTTGAACTTAAACACTCCCTGCGCTTCCTAATTTCGAATTTTGACACCTTTTACCCCAAAACTCAATTTTTTTAATTCAAAACTCTTTTTTCATCCAAAATTAAAATTAATAATAATAATAATAATAATAATATAATTAAAAAAAAAAAATTTAAACTTTTATTTTTGATTTTTGATTTTTTTTATTTAAAATTTTAATTTTGTCTTTCAAGTTTGACCTTTGATTTTAAACCTTGACTTTTTCGTTTAACCTTTAAAATTTCAAATTTAACTTTTCGGTTTGACTTTTAAGTTTGACTTTTGAGTTTAATTTTTAAAATTTGACTTTTAAGGTTGACTTAAAAAAAAAAGGCATTTTAAGTTTGACGTTTAATTTTTATCTTAGCTTTTAGTTGTGTTTTTTTTATTATTTTAAGGTCTACGAGGGACTTGAAAACATGAAAGAGAGTCGTCAGAATATGTTAAGACAAAATTTCAACATTTTCGATTATATCCCTAGAGAAACCCTCGAAGCTCAGTTGCAGCGATTTACTACACTTACTACTGAGATGAATATAGCTGGGATCTTCTTGACTAAGTCCGAGATCAACAAAAAGCTGTTGAATTCACTTCCAAAATCGTGGGACATGGACGTGGCTGACATCATGAAGACAAAAGATCTCAATCGTCTTAGTCTGGCTGATATAATTGAAGAACTTAACGCTTTGAATTGTCGAAAAACAATAAGTTCCACAAACCTCCCGGTCAATGAAGTTTCATGTTCTCAATCATGTGAAGTTTCATGTACGCTATCTAGTGAAGATACGATTAAATTTCTTCGGGAACAAATTGATTTATTAAAAGGGGAAGTTAAGGACCTGAGATATAAAGGATATCAAATCAGGAAAGGACAGAAACCCCTGAAGGCTGAGTTAGAAGCAAAAACCAAGGACTTTAGGAAACTTCAGGAAGAGTATAGCAACAAGTGTGAAAATTATGATTATGTTAAGAGACAACTTGTTGCTGTAACTGAAGAACTTGACGCTTTAAAAATCAAGTGTGGAAAAACTGATGTCAGTTTCAAAAATCATACTGCGTCAAGTCAGACAGTCGAGTCATTATATGAAACCCAGTTAAGATTCAAAGATAATCAAAACAAGGGTTTAGGGTATGATAGTGTTCCTCCACCTTTCAATCATAACTACACATCCATCCCTATGACACAGGAAGAAATTGCCAGGGAGGCACATCTTCAATATGGAAAACGAGCTGGATTTGTGTCAGGAGGAGTTATTAATATTGAAGATTCTAATGTTGCTACTTCTTGTGCAGGTAAAGTAGCAGAGGATGAGAACAAGGAGAGTTTTTCTGAACAAACAAACGAATCTTTGAACTCAGAATCTATTGCTTCGAATTCTGTTGCTCCTAACAAACTTGCTGTTGAGAAATATAGGCCTCCAATTCCAGCACAACAAAGTGTGGGAACAACAAGAAACGAGGCAAGGATACGCCACCAGGGGAAGGAAGAGACAACTCCCCAGTGAAGAAAAAGACATGTTTTCACTGTGGAACACCTGGACACATTGCCAGAAATTGTCCTAATCGCGCATACGTTCCTTACTATGCGCAAGGCTGGCAGAACGTGCCAAGAGGGAGATACTCCAAAAGAAACCCTTCCAGGTCACGTTCAGACAATGGTGACTGGAACGCGCACAAGGCCAAGAATCAAACCCACAAGGAAAACAATCTGAATCCCAAGGGCAAGAAGGGAATGCAGGCCCAGAAGTCTAGTTCAAGAGATGATCCTATGAAACCAAAACCGGTTAAGTCAAAGTCATCTAGGCAGACGGCTTCAAGTTCCAAA